>NC_058080.1:665518346-666118346 GCF_014858855.1 Bufo gargarizans | reverse complement strand
AAGATCTTTCTGGGAACTTTCTTTCAAAGAAAGATCTTTAGTTCACAAATGGTCTTTATTTAACTAAAGATTTTTCAGACAACTATTGGACGAAAATATTAATCATTGCCAATTTCTTTTCAAACGATAATGGTCTTCTGTCGGATAAAACATTCATATAATCATTTGTTTCTAAAATTCAACCAACGAACATTCGTTTTGGTTGAAATCATCCTTTTTGATCCACTTTAGACTAATGTGTATGGCCGTCTCTAGTGTTATATCATGAAGAACTCCCCTGAATGTTCCAGGAGCGCTCCGACCTCTTCTACACAGAAAATATGTGTGTGTCACTAATATGTCAAAACAACATTTTAAAAACATTTTTCTTCTGTATACTTATAATACTTACATTAGTGTTGAGCGAACTGAAGTCCACCAAGTGGACTTCGATCCAAACTTCAGAATAAATTTGGTTCGCCGCGAAGCCGAATTTCCTCGTGCTTCGTGGTAGCGAATCGATTTTAACTGAAATAGTGGAAAATACAAACCCCAAAAAACATACTTATCTCATCAATTAGCTCACGATGGTCCAGCGGCCGCCATCTTGCTTGAAGAAAATCCTGCCATATGACATATAACGTCAGAATGCCAGGTGACGTGTTGACGTCATCACTGGCCCCGCAAGATTTCGCGAGATGGCGGCAGCCGGCCCATCGTGAGCAAATTGATGAGGTAAGTATGATTTTCATTTTTTTTATTTTACACTCTGTTATTTATATCAGATGCCCCATCTGAGGGGTACAATGATGGAGAGCGGCACAATCGCCGTTCCCTGTCATTGCACCCACTGCTTACAAATAAAAGAGCTTTGCAAAGAAGTAATTCGTCACAAAGCAGATTTTTTTTGTAAAATTCAGCGAAGCAGCCGAATTGAATTTTTTTTATAATTCGCTCATCTGTACTTACATTCGTTTAATATAACTAAAATTAAATGCATTATTGATTCCTTATAGGGGATTGCAAAAAAAAAAAGCTCTCCTCTTGTCCATTGGGGCGGTTTCAGGTATTTTAGCTCAACCTCATTTAGATGACAAGGACTGCAATACCACTCACAGCTCATGGGCAAGAAAAAATAAACATGCATCCATTCCACACGTGGCAAATTTGTTGCAGAAATTTCTGCCGCATGTTTTTGGTACATTACCATTTGCTTCTTTCCTTTCGCTAATACTCAAACACATTTTAACCTATTACAAAAAATCGTTCCATCTTAAGGATTTTCCATTCCCTTCCAGTCCATTCATTATCCTGTGTCCTTCGGTGACATGCCAGTGATACTTGCTGAGCACGGCTACCACAGTACCCTGCCTATTCTCCATCCAGACCATATACCATCTATCACTGAGTGCAGGTTTATCTCCGTCACCCTTTAGCTCACAATGAGTGCAATGAATGTAGATTTTTACTTGGCTATAATCACGGCATAATGCAGAAACTGGCCTTGATAAAATGATTAATGAGCTGCGGCTGAGTCACTTTTTCCGTCCAAATATTGAAGCTGCGGTGAATGTGTTTCAGCCCTTTGTATTACGTGTTTATCTTATCTGCTACAGTCATGGATTCAACCATTTAATTACTTTTTCCTTTATACTTCTAAAGGGCTTTTTTTCTCCTACAGTTTACTAACTGTCTGCAGATATTTAATACAATATTTCTATGGGATATAATCAGTGTGGGTCCGCGTTAAGCATAGTATTAAAAAGACTTAACAACAATATTCTGCAGCTTATTGATATGGTTCTTTTGTCTTTTATTATGCCTGTTTATCAGAAACCAACCTGCTGTATCCTCTAAAGGAGCATTCACACGACCGTATAAATGGATCCACATCCGTTCCGCAAATTTGCGGAACGGGTGCGGACCCATTCATTTCAATGGGGCCGCAAAAGATGCGGACAGCACACCGTGTGCTGTCTGCATCCCTTGTTCCGTTCCGTGGCCCCGCAAAAAAGATAGAGCATTCTCTATATATAGCGCCGGCCATGTGCGGTCCGCAAAATGCGGAACGCACGCGGCCGGTATCCGTGTTTTGCAGATCCGCAATTTGCAGACCGCAAAACACTTACGGTCGTGTGAATGCTCCCTTAGACTGTTGTCATGTGGCCTTGTGTGATCCCGGAAAAACAGTCTGTATAACTGCCGCATTTTAGGACCAACTGTGGGTCGTGTGGTCCGAACTCACAGTATCATAGTGATCAATGATGCTGTGAGTTCATGCGATGCTGTGATTACAGGACAGTAGACCCGCAGTCAGGCAAGAACTCACAGCATCATAAATCAGACCTTGAAGGGCCAGTCTGGTGTTACTTTATTGTTTGGATCAATCAAGCAGGTAATGTTTAACTAGGATTATGTTTGACCCATTTTGAATGCGATAAGGCATAAGCGTTCTAAAGTAATACATTTTTTAACTATCTATTCATAATTTAACCCAAAGCTTACAAAATATTACTCTTCCAACATGGCCAACACTGAACGACTGTATAATATAAAACACACAGCCAAATTACGCCATAGTCAGACCCAAATCAAATTTACAATCTTAAAAAAGGAGCTTCCCCTTACAATCTGATATTCTGTCTGGCTGTAATCTTACTTTGCCTAAATAGTACAATGGTAAAACCAATGGCATAATATTATAATGATAATAAGCTTTATTTATATAGTCCCACCAGGATACATGTACAGATCAAATTAGAATTACAGGCTAATATACAACTGAAACCCTAGGAGTGAGGGCCCTGTTCGCAAGAGCTTACAATCTATGAGGTAATAGGAGTGACACAAGTGCAGGGATTACTGTCAGAAGATAGCATTTGGTAATGACGAATGAAGGGAGGGGGTAAAAGGGGAAGAGTCCGTTTAGGGAACAACCTTGTTGAAAAGATGTATTTTCAATTCACGTTTGAAGCTAAGGAAGTTGGGAATTAAATAGGACCTGTTACCAACAAATGCAATGTAATCTGAAATCACCGTGTTATAGATCAGGAAAAGCTGAGCTGATTATATATTTGTGGGAAAAGATTCAGTAAAGGAGGGAGGAAGTGCTATCAGTGACTGACAGCTCTCTCTCTATGCATACTGTAGGAAGGCGCAAGGGTCCGTCATTGACGGAAGGTATGCGTCACTGAGATTCCTGGCCTCGGTGAGGTAAGAGCCAGTAATTTTAAGTGTCAGCGGCAGTTAGTGCTGACTGACACTATTTGGTATTTAGTATGGCTGTAGAGCCGATCCGGGCCGGCTCTTACTGGGAGCAGCCAAAGTGCAGGGTGGGTGGCTTGTCCCCACGTTCCAGGCCAGGTCTCAGCTGAGTGGATTATCCTCCACTTCACAGTAAAGCTGTGGATACACTGTGGTTTTGGGATCTGCATGAGGTGTGCCGTGCTAAAGGGCTGAGAGCTGCATTGCTGGAAAACAGGCCCCCTAAAGCCTGCAGTGGATGGCTGATGAAAAACTGCTAACCAGGTGAACGTTTGTGTTCTGTGGACTTTCCATGGTGTGAACATACACCAATACTGCAAACTGTTATTTTGTTTTGCCTTTTGTGTGAATAAACACTGAACTATTTAAGTTAAAGACTTTGTGATTGCCTCAAATTACTTTAACTTTTACTGAATCTTTTCCCACAAATATATACATCAATCCGCTCAGCTTCTCCTGCTCCATAACAAGGTGCTTTCAGATTGTATAGCATTTTTGGTGACAGGTCACCTCTTTAACCTGATTGTACTTGGCAGTGCAATTCCGAGAGCTGGTGCAGCTCATGGAAGGTCTTGAAGACGGGAGTGGGAGGTTCAAAATATGGAGGATGTTAGTCTTAGATTGTTGGCAGAACGGATAGAGCACGAGTAGGGTGGAAGACAGAAATGAGGGTGTATATGTAAGGAGTTGCAGCACTGTGGAGAGCTTTGTGGATGAGGGTGAGAAGTTTGGACTGTATTCTGTGGTGAATGGGCAACCAGTGAAGTGACTGGCACAGGCTAGAGGCATCGGTGTAGCGGGTCAACAGATAGATAAGCCTGGCTGTCAGAAAGTAACCAAAGTTGATCTGATGGGTTGGATTTTGTTGGTCCTTGTCTGGTACAGTTGTTGGCAATACTTGGAAAGTCATTGATGCTAAATGACAAAAAACACTCCCCATCAACAGAAGAACAGACAAAGTCACAGATCAAGGCAGAAGCTCATCCTAGATCACATATCAGTTGTTGATTTGTCATTTTAACATTTGGCACTGTCAACCAGAGCGGACAATCTTCACAGAAAATCCATGAATGACAAGTCATAGAGAAAACAGCCATCTTAACTCTCTAGCCAGCTATAGACCACCTTACTTACCAAACCCTTACCAATCATAGAAAAAAAAATCAAACCATGTACTTCTTTGTGGAAATTGTTGGAGCATAAATATAATTGAAAGAAGCCAGTATTATATCCCATTCCCAATTTTATAGAATATCAATCACAGTCAAGCCCTCAGTTACCAAATGAACACAATTCTGCAGAATTCTTTCCACGGTAAAACTGTAATTCACTGCAGAAATTCAATATCACCTTCTCAGTCCGCTGCTTGCATGGAATGACCAGATGAATTGCGAAGAATCACTAATCAGTCAAAGTGATAGATGATGAAGAAGGAACAGTGAAGCAAATTCCCGTGAAGTCTCATAAAGCAATGGAACATTACAATGAGCACGCCCGGGTTTACACTGTCTAGTGCAATTATTAAAACCATTCTGAACATGTGCTCCATGGTATTTCTATTTATACAACGGTCATCTTTTGTAATTTAATGGAACTAATGTATTATTGTTGGTAAAATATGCATTTGTGTTATGTTCATGGAGGTTGTAATGATTATGGATTAAATTTATGGAGACAAATTAGGAGAACTGATTGTGGTGTAGGAGGAAATGATATAAGATATTATTGCTCAACAGTAAGATAACAAACTGCTGTCTTCAGACTCCTGCCAAACTTTGTACCAGGGAAATAAATAGTGAGGATATGTAGACGCATCTGGAGAGTATAGTATGGGCATTGTGTAATTGATAGCAGGGCACAGAGTAGCTGTATAATGGACGTGTGACTGTACGAAGCCTGGTGCAGTGCGTCCAGAGAGGGAATAAATCCAATCACACTTACTGGACCATGTTTTCCTTTGACTAGGGTCTTCGAACTTTGCTGGCCTCAGTATGTGAACGGGTTGTCCCACCAGTAAATATATTGATTACAGATCATGACAAATGTACAATGTTCTCAATTTGCATGCACTCATGAGTGATCCATTGGGAAGTTATTACGTTTACTTGCACAATATGGTGCTACCTGGTGTTCACAGCGCATGTCAATATGTACATCTCCAACGCCCATACGTGCGGCTAGAGTCCTTTTATTATGTGGTAAATGTAATTTTTCATGACGCCAGTTGCATTTCAGCAATGAGGGATTAGATCCCCCTAAGTAGTTGGCACTGGTGGTACCCAGGTGTAGGAATGCCAGAGTGGTGTAAGGGTTGCCTATAGTGTCCCTTTAGTAGCGGCTTTTGCACTTGTCACGGTGTTCCTACCTGGAGATCCTTAACCCCAGGCTTCACCGGAGGGGGAAGGAGACTATATATATATATATATATATATATATATATATATATATTAATACTTATCCAAATGGTCTGATGAAGGTGATAAGACTGAAAACGATAACCCTTGGCTTGGATTGTTCTGAACATCAATAAGTAAAAAGAACTTTAACTGTGATTCGAACTTTAACTGTGAGCGCAACATGAGTTTACTATGTGGATCTGGATAGGGAGGGATTCGGATATATAGCTTGATATGGGTAGGTTTATTCATGAAATATTTGCACATGGTCCATCAATATGTTAAAATTGACTTGCTGGTTGAGGGTGACTGAGTTGAGAGAAAATTGCAATGACAGGTCCATATTATAAGCAATACCAATGGCATAACTAAAACTGACTGGACCTTGCAGTAAATCTTTGAACCCGTCCCACTGCCACTCCCAACAACCCCCTCCTTCCATGCAGCCCTCACTCCTGTGGATAGTCAAGATCCCTCTCTCAGACTGCTTCCCAGCAGCCAATCCATCCATTTCCTACACGCATATACCGTATGTCTTGTTACTCTATATACTGTAACTGCATATAATGTCATTGTATAATACTCTTGAGCAGGCCCTGACAATAAAATCTTTCAGTTCTCCTCCTAGGCGGGCCCCTTCTGAGTTCGGGGCTCTGTAGTAGACGCTTCCCCTGGTTCCACTAGAGCTACGACCCTGAACAATAAATACCCTGCTTACTGCCATTCTTCTGTCTTCTGCAGTATTACCAGTACATGTACGCCACATTACAAACTCCAGCGTCCAGATCCCCTTTCTGATAAAGTCTTGCTGTATAAATGCCCACCAGGACCTCATGATAAGCTGATGCTGGGGAAAATCTCATTAGAACAATGTGGTCATGTGAGGCGATCGCACTCCATGGCTGACCGAGTCAGTGGCTGCGGAGATTTATGTGCCCACAGCTCTGCAGAGTCCTTGATTGAGTTTGGCTCAATGTTATTCAGTGAGAGTCCTTTACACTGAGAGAGAAATATAATTTCCTATGAATCAGCAGCAGACCTGTCACTACACAGCCTGGCGGGCGCCATTAATGCAAGGGCTATTCTGGGCACAAAATATAAGAATCGTACAAGACAATTCATGAATTGTACTCAGCCGAGTAGACATGCATGGGCTAAAGATAATGGTGCTCAGGCAAGGAGCTGCTTAATTAATATACTACTTAACAATGACATGACCAAGGCAGTTAAAAACAGGTACGCTAGTGAAAATTGTCCTTTTAGGGGTTAAAATAAAAAAATATATATACACTCACCTCATCCAACTGCATGTGCTCCTGAGAGGGAGCTTGATCACTGAGGGTGCATGGTGATGTCATCATGCTGGGAGCTCAGGTCGATTCGCATCAAGTGAAGAACGTGTAAGTGAATGAGGCAATAAAAAAATTCTGCCCATTATTACTGCTAGGGGCTACTATGGGGGGACATTGTTACTAGAAATGAGCATTTCTAGTTTTGAAAAATTTGATTTGGCAGCTTTGTTGAAATTTGATTTGTTATGAAATCATTTGTCACAAATCGCTATGTTACAAACCTATTCAGTCTATCAATCAATGGGACCGTTTTTAACAGCCACTTGGACAGAAGTGCAACTGTCTAACGGCCGTTAAAAAACGGTAATATGCTAGTGCAATATGGCCTTTTGGGTTTAAAAAAAAAGTTACTCACCTAATCCACTTGCTGTGTTGAGTGGAAAAGACCTGCTGAAGGACCTGCACTGAGTGTGATGACGTCACCATGCTACCAGCGTGATCATGTGGTGACATCATCAGTGATGACGTCACTAAGTGATCACGCTGGGAGTACAGGTCTTTTCCACTCAAGACAGAAGCGGACTGCCTCTGCGCGAGCAAGTGGATGAGGTGGGTGATTTTTTTATTTTTTTAAACCCATAAAGCCATATTGCACTTGCATTGTGTCCGTTTTTACACTGTTGTGTGAATGCTAAAGGGATGGTGCAAGTTCAATTAAAAACCACCAGCAACACTAAAATAACAAAACAAGTGATGCTCATTACTGGGAATAAATGAATGCTTGTTCCCCATAATAGGCCATATAAATGTTCTGACGATCATTCATGCAGCATAATAAATCATTGCTGTAAACAGCAATATGCTGCCCTGAAACAATGTATGGGTATGAGCAATAGCAGTAGCCATCGATCGTCCACATACAGTTGAAGTGAGCCTGCATGTAAATGGTACCAATGAAAATGTTACCTCATTCTGCAGAAGAGGATCATTGCCAAAAAAAATTACATTTATCAGAAAATGGCAACACAAAACATTATTTTCTGATCAACTCACCTCCCAGGAAACATATAAAGCGATCAAAAAGTTGTATGTACCCCAAAATGATACCAATTTTCTAAATGGCATACCCATACCCACTAGAACCCACCAGACAATTTAAGGGATGTGATGTTTCTCAGAAGGCACAAGCTAGGCACTACATATTAGGCACTGAAATCCCATATGTGTAGAAAACTTTCAATTTTCATTTTGCAGGATCCCCAGCTCATTAATTTCTGCATAATACCTGTAATGTTAAAATGCTCATGCCACACCGTAATAAATACCCTGAGGTGTCTTGTTTCCAAAAAGGGGCCACTTGGTGTTTTCCACTGTATGGGTACCTCAGGAGCTTTGCAAATATTATGTAGCATACAAAAACCATTCCAGCAAAATCTATTCAATCAAAAACCAAATGGCGCTCCTTCCTTTCTCAGCTCTGCCATGTGCCAATGCAGCAGCTTACATCCACATTTATGGAATTTCTGTACCCAGTAGAACCTGCCTATCAGCTCAAGAAGTGTGGTGTGAGTCTCAGATGGCACCATCTGGGCATAACATATTGTGGAAAATTTTCATTTTCCATGGTCTGCTGTGCATTAATTTCTGCAAAATACCTGTGCATTAATTTCTGCAAAATACCTGTGCTGTCAAAATGCAACTATTAATACCCTGAGAGGTGGAGTTTCCAAAATGGTGTTACTCTTCAGGGGTTCCATTTATTATTTTACCCCAGAGCCTCTACAGTTGTCAGCACAAGCTGTGTAAATCAGTGTTGAAATTGCACATCTGTGGAAAAATTGCAATTTTCACTTTGCATCGTTTGCTGTGCATACATTTTTGCAAAACACCAGTTGGTCAAAATGCTCACTACACCCCATGCTAAATTCTGTGAGGGTGTAGTTTTTAAAATGGGGTTACTTCTTGGGGGTTCTTTTTTATGTCACCTCAGAGCCTCTGCAGTTGTCGGGCATTGCTATAAAAATCACCAAACTAGACCTCGAATGCACATGTTGCTCTTTCTCTTCTGAGCCCTACAGTGGCTCAAACAGCGCTCTATGACCACATGAGGGTATTATCATACTTAGGAAAAAATATGCAACAACATTTGGGGTGCTTTTTTCTTATTACCACTGGTGAGAATTAAACATTTGAAGCTAAAAGTACATATAATTGAAATAAAATATAAGGTTAATTTCATGTCCCAATTTTAAACATTTTTATGAAACACCTGTGGAGTCAAGCCAACAACTATAACCCTAGATTAATTTCTTAAAGGGTTTAGTTTCCAAAATGGGGTAACATTTTGAGGTTTTACACTGTGGTGGTACCTCAAGGGCAAACATAACATGGTGCCCGAGGACCATTCCAGTGAAATCTCCCCTCCAAAAGCTAAATTGCACTCCTTCCCTTGTGAGCCCTGGGGTGTACCATACAACAGATTACAACCTAATGTGGGATGTTTTCATATATTTAGTAGAAAATGCATCACAAGTTATATGGTGTCCTTTTCTCTTATTACCCCTTGTGAAAATTAACATTTGGGGGCAAAGCAACATTTTATTGGAAAAAAATATACAGTAATTTTTAATTTTTACAGCCAAGTGTTTCTCAATTCTGTGAAATACTTGTGGGGTCAAAGCCTTCAATACATCCCTTGAATCTTTATTTCTAGATGTCAGAGGGACAATCTGTATATTTTCTGTTATTAAATTATTTCTATAAAGTTTTAATAACAGCATGCTTGGTGCAAAATAGCAAAGAAAAACTTGAACAAAGAGTTAGCTGAGGCCAAATAAGGACACAACTGCAAAAAGGAAGAAAAAAAAGAGAGAACACAAAGCTATAAAGATTAAAGGACAATATCTTTCAAGCGCATGAAGAGAACAGGCATCAAAGGATTGAACCTTAAATGCAGGTAGTGTATACTGACAAAAGGATCAACCCGTACTGAGGTGACAGTACATTTTAGACATTGGAGCAGTACACAATGATCCTTCTTATTCTGCCACTCAGAACAGAATACAGAATATAGGCCAAATGTCTAAAATATTCCAAGGGTAAACTCAATTAAACCATCTGATTGATAAACACCCCTTAAAGGGAACCTGTCATCAACTTTATGCTATCGATACTAACGGCAGAATAAAGTAGAGACAGGTGAGTGGATTTCAGCGGTCTGTTATTTAAAAGTTAAGAGTAAGTGGTTGCTGAGAACTAACATCACAATCATTGCAGACTGGGCCTGGAAAAGAGTCCCGGCCACCTGAGAAGAGTCCTGGTTCTTCATGAATTCCTGCTCTCCTGCCCACCTGCTGATGGCTGACAGGCTTCTACCTAGTTTTCTCCCTTTCTCTCTAGGAGAGAACTGCCAGTCATCAGCAGATGGGGTGATAGCAGGAGATTAGGAATAACCAGGACTCTTCTCAGGTAGATGTGACTCTTCTCAAGGCCTGGGCTGCAATGGTTATGATGCTGGTTCTTGGCAACCACTTACTTTTAGCTCATGAGTGACACACCGTTGAAATCAGCATTTCTGTCACTAATTTACACTCCCCTCAGTGAGGTCAGCATAAAGTTGATGACAGGTTCCCTTTAAGGCAGGGGTACTCAACTGGCGGACTGCGGTCCGAATCTGGACCTGGGACACCAGCTGTCTGGACCCCTGAGAAGAGAGAAGCAGCAGAGAAAGGACCGGCCATACAGCCAGTAAGGGGAAGAAGCAGGACAGGACCTGTGAAGTGTTCCAGCCAATCGATGTGCTGCACACAGGCAGCTTTACCCAAACTACCAATCACTGGTAGGGAGGGAGGAGTTGGCTCTGCCTACATAGTATCTACCCTGAGTGAGTCTGTGATGGCAGTCTGTGGATGTGCAGAGCAGGTTTCTTCTACTGATGGGAAGTTCGGGTCTTTCAAATGAACCGATTCATGAATCGGATCTTTGGTTCACTTCCTGAGCCGGCAGAAGCAAGTGAACTGAAGATCAATGCGCATGCTCAGCTCATCGAATCTTCGGTTCACTTGCTGAGTCGGCTCTCAAGTGAACCGAAGGTCTGGAGGGACTCGCTCCTGGAAAACACAGCTCTGCTGCAGTGAAGCAGACTGTGATGTAGTGGCTATAGTTATTGCAGGGACTCAGATAATGGTCTGAGAGTTTTAGTTAAAAGAATCGTGTCACCGACTCCATACCAGACTTCCTGCTCTGCTACAGCATGTAGCAGAGCTGTGTGTGTACAGGGTGCATGTAGCAGTGCAGCATGATGCTACACTGCTGCATGCACCCTGTACACACAAAGCTCTGCTACATGCTAGACTAATGCCCCCCCCCTTCCCCCCGGACGGACTTACAGGGAGCCGCAGAGCAGGGAGCCTGGCAGGGACTCGGTGACAGTCTCTGACTCATTCGATTCTTTTAACTAATAGACTCAGACGATTCTCTGAGTCCCTGCGACTCCCCCTGTGCTGTGAGTCAGTGCTGGCTGCCTCTGATTGGTTGGAGGGCGGGGAGGGGCGGGGCTAGCGTCCACTGTCGGCTCCTATTACACCTGCCTGCTGCCGCCTCTATGCTGATCTGACTGAGCCGTTTCATTCGGATCGGCTCAGTCAGAGGAACCGACTCTTCCGGATCAGTGAACTGAATCGGTTCAAAAGAACGATTCGTTCATGATCCGGACATCACTAGTTTCTTCAGCTCCTGCACTGGAGAAGTGGCTTCCACATGTAAGGAGGAGAGGTCTCCACAAGACCAGGGCTACAGGAGAGAGGCTGGCTGTCCAGCACTGGGAGGAGAGGTCAGTGTGTTCACCGGGTCAGGGCTGCAGGGGAGAGGATAGATGTCCAGCACTGGGAGGAGAGGTCAGTGTGTTCACCAGGTCAGGGCTGCAGGGGAGAGGATAGATGTCCAGCACTGGGAGGAGAGGTCAGTGTGTTCACCTGGTCAGGGCTGCAGGGGAGAGGATAGATGTCCAGCACTGGGAGGAGAGGTCAGTGTGTTCACCGGGTCAGGGCTCCAGGGGAGAGGATAGATGTCCAGCACTGGAAGGAGAGGTCAGTGTGTTCACCTGGTCAGGGCTGCAGGGGAGAGGATAGATGTCCAGCACTGGGAGGAGAGGTCAGTGTGTGCACCAGGTCAGGGCTGCAGGGGTGAGGATAGCTATCCAGCACTGGGAGGAGAGGTCAGTGTGTTCACCAGGTCAGGGCTGCAGGGGAGAGGATAGATGTCCAGCACTGGGAGGAGAGGTCAGTGTGTTCACCAGGTCAGGGCTGCAGGGGAGAGGATAGATGTCCAGCACTGGGAGGAGAGGTCAGTGTGTTCACCGGGTCAGGGCTGCAGGGGAGAGGATAGCTGTCCAGCACTGGGAGGAGAGGTCAGTGTGTTCACCGGGTCAGGGCTCCAGGGGAGAGGATAGATGTCCAGCACTGGGAGGAGAGGTCAGTGTGTTCACCAGGTCAGGGCTCCAGGGGAGAGGATAGATGTCCAGCACTGGGAGGAGAGGTCAGTGTGTTCACCGGGTCAGGGCTGCAGGGGAGAGGATAGATGTCCAGCACTGGGAGGAGAGGTCAGTGTGTTCACCGGGTCAGGGCTCCAGGGGAGAGGATAGATGTCCAGCACTGGGAGGAGAGGTCAGTGTGTTCACCAGGTCAGGGCTCCAGGGGAGAGGATAGATGTCCAGCACTGGGAGGAGAGGTCAGTGTGTTCACCTGGTCAGGGCTGCAGGGGAGAGGATAGATGTCCAGCACTGGGAGGAGAGGTCAGTGTGTTCACCAGGTCAGGGCTGCAGGGGAGAGGATAGATGTCCAGCACTGGGAGGAGAGGTCAGTGTGTTCACCAGGTCAGGGCTGCAGGGGAGAGGATAGATGTCCAGCACTGGGAGGAGAGGTCAGTGTGTTCACAAGGTCAGGTCTGCAGGGGTGAGGATAGCTATCCAGCACTGGGAGGAGAGGTCAGTGTGTTCACCAGGTCAGGGCTGCAGGGGAGAGGATAGATGTCCAGCACTGGGAGGAGAGGTCAGTGTGTTCACCGGGTCAGGGCTCCAGGGGAGAGGATAGATGTCCAGCACTGGGAGGAGAGGTCAGTGTGTTCACCGGGTCAGGGCTGCAGGGGAGAGGATAGATGTCCAGCACTGGGAGGAGAGGTCAGTGTGTTCACCAGGTCAGGTCTGCAGGGGAGAGGATAGCTATCCAGCACTGGGAGGAGAGGTCAGTGTGTTCACCAGGTCAGGGCTCCAGGGGAGAGGATAGATGTCCAGCACTGGGAGGAGAGGTCAGTGTGTTCACCGGGTCAGGGCTGCAGGGGAGAGGATAGATGTCCAGCACTGGGAGGAGAGGTCAGTGTGTTCACCGGGTCAGGGCTGCAGGGGAAAGGACTGCGGTCCAGCACTGGGGGAGGAGGTTTCCCTCCGTTGTAATACATTTGTACATGTGCTGCCAGCAATCATCTCCACTGTGTTATCAGTGGGCAAAACTGAGGACTGTGGAGGATCTCCCTGTGTGTATGACCTGTATGAGCCTGTCTGAGCTGTCATGCACATTCCCCTAAAACACAAGCACTACCCCTCCCCCATAAAATTTGCCACATAGTCAGTAAGTGGTCAGAGTTCCCTCTGTATGGCAGCATCAATAAGAGCAGAGTGCCCCCACAGTTAGGGCTCGTTCACACCAGGATTATCCTAATGCATTCTGAATGGAGTGAAATCCGTTCAGGATGCATCAGGATGTCTTCAGTTCCGGAACGGAACGTTTTTTGGCCGGAGAAAATACCGCAGCATGCTGCGCTTTTTGCTCCGGCCAAAAAAACTGAAGACTTGCCGCAAGGCCGGATGCGGAATGAATGCCCATTGAAAGGCATTGATCCGGATCCGGCCTTAAGCTAAACGTCGTTTCGGCGCATTGCCGGATCCGACGTTTATCTTTTTGTCAATGGTTACCATGGCTGCCGGGATGCTAAAGTCCTGGCAGCCATAGTAAAGTGTAGCAGGGAGCGGGGGAGCAGCATACTTACCGTCCTGTGCGGCTCCCGGGGCGCTCCAGAGTGACGTCAGGGCGCCCCAGGCGCATGGATGACGTGATCGCATGGCACGTCATCCATGCGCCTGGGGCGCTCTGACGTCACTCTGGAGCGCCTCGGGAACCGCACGGATGGTAAGTATACCGCTCCCCCGCTCCCCGCTCCTACTATGGCAACCAGGACTTTAATAGCGTCCTGGGTGCCATAGTAACACTGAAAGCATTTTGAAGACGGATCCGTCTTCAAATGCTTTCAGTACACTTGCGTTTTTCCGGATCCGGCGGGTAATTCCGGCAAGTGGAGTACACGCCGGATCCGGACAACGCAAGTGTGAAAGAGGCCTTAGTGAGTGGTAAGTGGCCCTCCTAGTGGCATGCTAGAAATGTGAGGTACTAGAAATGTGAGGTAAATAGGGCTATTAATTTAGTGGCCCCCAATGAGTGTGCGGTACCCGCACCTCTTGGTGATTGGTCTGGACCTCGACCTCACAGCAGATTTATTTATGTAGACCTTTACAAAAAGTAATTGAGTACCCCTGCCTTAAGGACTACCCAATGTCTTTTGTTGTCGCTGTTTTAGAGGGGGCAGAGGGTTTGTGCTCTGCAGCCAGGATTGGAGGTAGATGGAAACTTAACTGTTAACCATTTGATTGCCACAGTCTGTGACCATCGCATGATCAAAGGAGATTTCCCCCTCTTATTACAGTAGGTTCCAGTGACCTGATGGGAGGCTGGGTAAGCCCTCTTCAGCATTCCACAGGGACCTAGAAAGGACCCCAGGACTGTAAATTCAGTAATCTTGCTGTCCTAACCAGAGCCTGTGCCATGGAGAGACAGAGCAGTATGGACCCAAAATGTTTTTTTGCCTGCTGCGCCTGTATGCCGCTTTCACTATGCCAGTCTGAGTGTAAGTGCCTGGTGCTAGGCTGACATATTGCCGCCCACACATGAAGATGCAGGTGGCTGCCTGAGGCAAACTGTTCAACTCACCTCATGATAGGTGCAGCCCTGAAAAACTTTGCCGCCCCTTCAATGCTGGCTGTGCATACAGGTGTCAGTTGTCTACAGTGTGACCCTCAGAAGATATACAGACGTGGACAAAATTGTTGGTACCCTTTGGTCAATGAAAGAAAAAGTCACAATGGTCACAGAAATAACTTTAATCTGACAAAAGTAATAATAAATTAAAATTCTATAAATGTTAACCAATGAAAGTCAGACATTGTTTTTCAACCATGCTTCAACAGAATTATGTAAAAAAATAAACTCATGAAACAGGCATGGACAAAAATGATGGTACCCCTAACTTAATATTTTGTTGCGCAACCTTTTGAGGCAATCACTGCAATCAAACGCTTCCTGTAACTGTCAATGAGACATCTGCACCTCTCAGCAGGTATTTTGGCCCACTCCTCATGAGCAAACTGCTCCAGTTGTGTCCGGTTTGAAGGGTGCCTTTTCCAGACTGCATGTTTCAGCTCCTTCCAAAGATGCTCAATAGGATTGAGGTCAGGGCTCATAGAAGGCCACTTTAGAATAGTCCAATTTTTTCCTCTTAGCCATTCTTGGGTGTTTTTAGCGGTGTGTTTTGGGTCATTGTCCTGTTGCAAGACCCATGACCTGCGACTGAGACCAAGCTTTCTGACACTGGCTAGTACATTTCTCTCTAGAATTCCTTGATAGTCTTGAGATTTCATTGTACCCTGCACAGATTCAAGACACCCTGTGCCAGACGCAGCAAAGCAGCCCCAGAACATAACAGAGCCTCCTCCATGTTTCACAGTAGGGACAGTGTTCTTTTCTTGATATGCTTCATTTTTTCGTCTGTGAACATACAGCTGATGTGCCTTGGCAAAAACTTCGATTTTTGTCTCATCTGTCCACAGGACATTCTCCCAGAAGCTTTGTGGCTTGTCAACATGTAGTTTGGCATATTCCAGTCTTGCTTTTTTATGATTCGTTTTCAACAATGGTGTCCTCCTTGGTCGTCTCCCATGTAGTCCACTTTGGCTCAAACAACGACGGATGGTGCGATCTGACACTGATGTTCCTTGAGCATGAAGTTCACCTTGAATCTCTTTAGAAGTCTTTCTAGGCTCTTTTGTTACCATTCGGATTATCCGTCTCTTAGATTTGTCATCAATTTTCCTCCTGCGGCCACGTCCAGGGAGGTTGGCTACAGTCCCATGGATCTTAAACTTATGAATAATATGTGCAACTGTACTCACGGGAACATCTAGTTGCTTGGAGATGGTCTTATAGCCTTTACCTTTAACATGCTTGTCTATAATTTTCTTTCTGATCTCTTGAGACAGCTCTTTCCTTTGCTTCCTCTGGTCCATGTCGAGTGTGGTACACACCATATCACCAAACAACACAGTGATTACCTGGAGCCATATATAGGCCCAATGGCTGATTACAAGGTTGTAGACACCTGTGATGCTAATTAGTGGACACACCTTGAATTAACATGTCCCTTTGGTCACATTATGTTCTGTGTTTTCTAGGGGTACCATCATTTTTGTCCATGCCTGTTTCATGAGTTTATTTTTTTACATAATTCTGTTGAAGCATGGTTGAAAAACAATGTCTGACTTTCATTGGTTAACATTTATAGAATTTTAATTTATTATTACTTTTGTCAGATTAAAGTTATTTCTGTGACCATTGTGACTTTTTCTTTCATTGACCAAAGGGTACCAACAATTTTGTCCACGTCTGTATATGGTATAATTTTGCCTACGCCATCTGTATAATGGTGCTGCAGTGCATTTTTATAAGAGGTGCCCTGATTAACAAGTGTGTGCAGCTTTGTTTTCAGTTGTATCTGTGTCTTTAGGATTAAGAATACTTCTTTCCATTAATGAACATATTTATAATACGATCTAGAAATTATGCAGTACCTTAAGTAAGTCATGGTTTGCATAACTACCACTCGTCAGCCCACGGGGGGGAGACAGGGGGATGGAGCTCGATAGAAGCAGTGACTGAGGCAGTGAAGAATGATCGTTGTAGTCCTCACAGTGGCTAATCCTGGCTCCAGCGCTCTCCCAAGGCACACAGGCAGTGAATGGAGGGGCTCACCCTTTGCTTCCCTCAAGGCACCCTGGACTTTTGGGGTCTCCTGCCTGGTAGTGGCTGGGATGCTCTTAATGTTAGAATGAGCAGTGGATAGCAGGACGGAGGGCCATCGAATGGTAAAGACAATGACCAAGTTGTTTGGTTAAAATTAATAGTCTCTCTTTACTGAATATACAATGGGAGTTACAGTATAAATGCAAACAGCAAGCACAGTTCTCAGATATTGCACAGATTAGGCTTTTCCCAAGGCGGAAAGGTGGATCTAATGATGATCCTCCCTACATCTCTTTCAAATTGATCAAAGGTGTGCAATCCCTCCCAATATACTTTCTGCAGTGCTCAGTTGCAGGGTGCTGTCCTAGACTGCATAGCCAGTCTGTCTCAGTGTGAGTGCCAGAAGCAGTTAACCCTTCCCACATGCAGTAAAGTCTTTTGCCACATTTTACCTTATTGTCTCAGTCTAGCACGGCCTTTTTTAATGGTCCTCAGCCTTATGTGTTTCCTTCTCTCAGGGGACAATCCTTAGTAAAGTTGCTTTTCTGGCAGCTTTCCACCCCCAGGAATGGTGTTTTCCTAGGTAACCTGTCTTGGCCTACATTTTAGCAGCACAAACAAAACAGGTCTTGTCTCTTTCCTTTCTAATATCAGACTCTCAACCAATTAACGAGGGGATCATGGGACCAGCCCACTACCCAGAAACTGTAATTAAAATACCACCAGTTAACTATTTTCTACCCATACATAGCAGTTTGGGATATATAGTACACAGATCATCTCAATAAAACAGCTTTTAAAGTTAACTGTTTAGTTGTGAACCAGTGGGTCACTGCACAACCACTCCCTTTATTTATATACCCGCACCCACAAATATTATGCACACTGGACAGAACCAATGCTCTCTTTATTCTTTTAAGCATTTTAGCCCTGAATGATATCCCTGCTCTACACCTCTGATGTGAGGCTATGGTTTGTTCTATCTTCATCTATGTCCACACTGATATTCTGTCCCATGACTCCCAAAGTCCCAGCACCCCTATTGCCCCAGCATGTGCTGTGGAGACATCATGAATCCAAGTGTCCTTTATACCCATAGTCAGAAAAGTTTACAATGAGGTTGAATTGTGTCAAGTCTCTCACTGCTTCTGGCACCAGGCAGGATAATATAGTGATAATCTATAATCCATACATAAGCTATAGGAGCGTTAAACACATACCTATCAGAAAAACTGTTAAGAACAGAAAAGAGAAGAAAATAAAAAAAAATGTGGAATGCACAATTGTTATTTTCAAGAGGATACAAATATTCTGATATGTCTTTTACGACACAATGCATTGAAAGTGGGTGATTACTGAAGCGCAGCCCACGCAGTGTCAGTTATAATTCTTCACACAATACCTCTTATGAAATGTAATTATGCAGATGAGCTTAAGGTACATAGAGAAGGCCATGTAGATATGAGGTGACATGAAGCATGACTTGAGGACAGGAATGATGGATTCACTACAGAGTAAAATATAATATTATATGACTGTTAACCAAAATGTAACAGACAAAAGAAATCTGAGGAAATGCAATAATTACCTATAATCATTTTGAATGTTGCATGCATTTAAATGGAGTCTGTCAGCAGTTTTAACCATGCAAAACTGCTGACAGTGCAAGGTTGGGGAAAGCAGGACAAACATGCTTTATTATCGGGAGTAGTGTGAATATGGACACATTCTGCTCCTGTAAGTGCCCTAAAGGTGCAGCTTCACTGTAAAGTGATCACTGCGATGAGCTTCTTCAGAGTCCCCTCCCTCGGAGTGACAGCTTTTGTGGTGTCCTGGTGTGAGGCTACAACTATCACTCAGAGAAGAGATCTTCGAAGCAGCTCAATGCAGAGAGCACTTCAAGGTAAAGCATCTCCTCCTGGATGCTAAATGAGCTGAACTACTCCTGATAAATAAAAACTCCACAAAAAATATGTTTGTCCTGTTGTCCTAAGCCCCTACCTAGCACTGTCAGCAGTTTTGTATGGATAAAACTGCTGACAGACTCCCTTTAAAGGTACAAAGTGATCCATAATCCAAAATGTGGAAAAGCAACAGCCCCATTACGCTTACAATGATTAAATTAAAAACATATTTAATATGGGCCATCCATATCTCTATTGAATCTAAACCTAACTATATTTGCTGAACCTTAGCATTATAGCAAATTAGAAAAGTAGTCAACATTTCTACATGGCGAATGTTACACTAAAATTGAAAAACAAATGTTAGGGTATGCACATATTTTCCCTCATGTATCTGAAATACAAAAAAGGAAATAATCTTTCAAATAGTCTTAATTAAATATATTATACTAATGCAGACCTATGTGTTTCCATGGCTACTGACTACAAACAAATCCTGTATGTAGTCAGATGCTTCAGACATGTGTCGCTCCCTTCTATCTGTCTCCCATATCTGGTATGCTTTATTAAATAAAATGGCTGCAAAATCAGGGGAAAAGCTACTACCATGGCAGTTATAGCCACAGTGCCAGGGGGGCCCAGACTGCCCAGCACACAATATCCTGTTGCGAGACAATGTGCAGCTGTAGAACCACCCTAAGGGTGCTGAAATCAGGAACCCAGACAGGTTAAAGAAGGAAAGGGCCATAGCACGCAGCCTCCTAATTGTGCCGCCTATAAGTTATGCACAGAACAGCCTATTACCAGTAAAAATGCTCGCAGTTTACAAATCATCAAGCAAACAAAACACTCCTGGATACCTACTCCCATGCCTTGGCTGGTCTCCTCCTCTGCTACTTTCCTCCACTCCTGTCCACATTGAGGTGGCAGCAAGTCAATACAAAAAGGCAGTGGTAGGATTTCTGAGCCTGTGCCCTTCATACAGACTAGAGCCAGGGATGGCCAACCTGAGGCTCTCCAGCTGGTGCAAAACTACAACTCCCAGCATGCCCAGACTGCCTATAGCCATCAGCCTACAGCAGGGCATGGTGGGAGTTGTAGTTTTACAACAGCTGGAGAGCCGGAGGTTGGTCATGCCTGGACTAGACAGAAGCCAACAAGAGCCAAGGAGCAGCAGTAGTGCTTACACAGTGAGTGTCGTGGTATGTACAGTAGGCATAGTGGCTCAGTGGATAGCACTGGTGCCTTGCAGCGCTGGGGTCTTAGGTCCGAATCCAACCAAGGACAAACTCTGCAGGGGGTTTGTTATGTTCTCCCTATGTTTATGTGGGTTTCTTCTGGGTACTCTGTTTTCCTCCTGTCCTCCGAAGACATACTGATAGGGACAGTGTGATACTAATGTCAGTGAAGCGCTATATAAGTGCATAACATAGTAATAGGAAGGAGAGCTGCTACATGCAGGCATCAGTGCACTTTATTAAAAAATTTTTAACTTGTAATAATAATTCTAATTTCCTAGACCTGGGCAGGCAGGCGGTGAACTTTTGTATAGCAAAACTTTGTTACTAAGCAAATAAAGATAAAGTTTAGGGCTCATTATCTTTTATTTTACTCCACTACATCTTCTGGGTCGTTTCTAGAATGTGTGGCTAGGGGACAATACAACAGTGCAGAGCACCAGCCTGGAAATATTAGACCGTTAAGTAGTTCATACTGCATGACTTTATTATAGACTTCTGGAAAGCTCATGGCTCCCTCTGTATCTTGTGTCAAACTGTAGGATGCTGCTCTCATATGATGTTTGGTTATGTTGTGCTCTGCGCGGCTACGCACTGTTCACTTATATGACAAAAAAATGGAGATCTTGAATATAAATATGGATGTTTTGTTCACTCTTCACAACCTCAACATTTTTGACTATTAGAGTGTAAAGTTAAGGGTTTTAACTGAGTTAACACCAATGATGGGACTGGAGCAACAGACTATGACGGAATGACTGAAGAAGAGACATTGCATTAACTGATATTGAACTTTTACTGGAAAGAGTCTCTGAATTGGTTCTTTGGCCCACAGAGAAGAAAACAGTTCATCAATATTATAATGTCTCTAGAAGTTTTGGTTGCAGTTCATATTTTGTTATGCTGACGCTTCTCCGTTTTTGCGGCTTGTCTCTAGCTCACTCAATCTCCACTAGTGCTAGGTCTTCTATAGAGATAGGCTCTTCCTTCAACCCCTCGGTAACCTCCCCAGACACACTTTCAGGTAGGTGTCTACCATCTCCATAGTGATGACTGGTTAATTTGTTGAACCTCTACCGTGCACATGTGTGGTCTCCTGAAAAACTGTCCATACCTGCCTCCTTTAGAAAGAAAACAGACCTATTATATTGTCCTAAACTCCTACCATGTGGGGAATGTCACTCCTTTCAACCCTTGTTCTCCCACATGGTGTGGACACAACTAAAACTCCACCAACATGCCATTTGTGTCCTAACTGCTCCCAGAAACATGTTGGCCAAGTGTACTGTAGTGAACTGTCACCTTCCCCCTCTCACAACATTACAATAAGCAACATTGTCCATCACAAGGGCCAGTCACACCCTCAAACAACCCCCTGCTGACAAAACAGGAACAGAGGGCACCTCCCACTGGTTTAAAAATAATTTTCTGCACATTCCATTCTAAATATCTGGTAAAGTATTTCAAAGTGTATATTACATTGTTCTCTATAGGAATGTCAACCAGCCTATTATTTATAACAGGGTTTCTCAACTCAGACCTCCAGGTTCTCCTGACAGGTAATGTATTCAGGATTTCCTTAATATTGACAGTGTATCGAGAATTGACAGAGATGCTCTCTCCATGACAGTGTTCCCCAACCAGTAGCTTGGAAATTACATAATATTTTCAGGCCCTCTGCATGTGGCTCTCCACCTGGTGGAAGCTCTAAATACTATGGTATACTTGTGGCACCATTGATATTATAACATTACTCTACCTTTGCACTTTATCACTGATAATACTAGGATAAACACCTAAACTTCTAATACTATGGTTCAACACCATCTGCTATAAGAGACTTATGATCTTGAACAGTTTTGGGATGAACGAAGTGAGCTTCGGATCCTAGATTCTGTACGGAGATCTGTCTCCGTACAGCATTAAAATGAGTGGTCTCCAGAGAGGTGAATTGAGTTATCACTGAAGTCTTGCGGGACTAAGGTGAATAATTTCGAAATATGCTCATCCCCATTTGGGACCTCTTCTCTATGGCATCTTCCCAAATCCAGATCCTGTTGGGGCTACTGCTCTATAGGGTTGAATTAACTTTTTTTTTAATTATTTTAGGCCAAGGTGTCTAAAGATGTCCAAATATTTTAGTTAGCTAGGAAGATTGTCTGAAATGTATTTATCTCAGCCCCCACATACACATGCAGGAGAATGCATGTGTTCTCAGTGGAGAGGGAAATAGGCCGTGACCAAACACCTTTTGTAACAGCTTATCTCCCTTGAGAACAAAGTTTGCAATGTTGAAATCTAACATACTCATCCTTATCTTCACCAATATGCCACTGGGAGGAGTTGCACCCATATACTCAATTGATGGTCAACCTGTTTTTCTGAAATTGGCTGACATTCATCTAGTGTGTATAGCTACCTTTAAAGTGGTTCTCCGGAAAGGATTTAAATTGGCCACCGGCAACCTATCATGGAACATGACGAGCACTGGTTGCCACCACTTGCACATATGTCTAGAGGAAAGGGCGTGAGGGGGCAGGCCTCACTACACACTACACTGCTCTACAATAGATGGTAATGATGTGATCCTACCTAAAATATGCCATTATTGGCTCAGCAGCCTGACAGGAAAACTCACCAATATGTAGTATATGTAAGAGCCAAAGTGCATTGTGTAGTGAGGCCCCACATCCGCAGCTCCCTAGGCAGCTGTGCAAGTGGAGGCGGCAACCAGTCTAGCTCACATTTTAGGACAAGTTGCTGGCAACCATTTTAAATAATTTCCAGAGAACCCTTTTAACAGACAGTGATCTCCCTGATGTATATACAGTTAACTCACATGTCCAACCTAGACAAACATAAGTCCAACTGGAGCCTAGAATGTCCGAAGACCAGAACTGAATCTAAGGAAGTAGTAATTTGTATTTCATTCATATAAATTCCTGCTCATTATCACGATGCGGTTCACTGTGCCATGTGATGCCGTGTAGGCTGACTGCATGCTCCCTGACGTACTGGCTGCAGGCCAAAATCCTGTGCAGGCTGGTTGCTAGGGGCTGCATGCTTCCTGCAGTATCTGGTGTGACCTGCCCGTGTACGGTTGTACCCTTTTTCTGTGTCTGTTTCCGTGTATCCTGGTTGCCATGGGTACTGCAGTCTTGCGCTGTGTTCTGGTTCCCTGACCTGTAAGGGTTAATACCCCTGAGTTGCTCTGTGGGTGTGTCCTCACAGGTGCACTCGTTGGGCGGGTATTTCTCCCTGTGATCTTGTGTTCTGGGTCAGTCTTGCTTGTTCTGTTCTGTAGTCAGTTCCTTGTTATGTCTTGTTTATGCTTTGTTCTACCCCTTGCTGCTTATCCTTGGGGTTCTGTCTGCCATACTTTGGTGTGGTTCGGCCTTACTCTGCATTGTTGTTTTCGTTCTGTTTGTATGCCATGTTCTGTCCATTAGCCTAGCAGAGCTTAATCTGCGTCTGTTTCTGTTATGCCTGTTTCTGTTCTTGTTTGAGGTAGTTTGCTCTGCTTCTGTTCATGTCTGTTTGTCCGCCTGTGGAAGTGGGTCCCTGGCTTCCCCGGAGGGGGAATCGCCATCCGTGTGCAGCTCTGCTTGGGGCTGCTTAGCTCCCATTGCTTGCGGCGTGGGTAACTGCTTCTGGCTCTGTCCTGTCTATTGCTGGTTTCTGTCATGCCTGCATTTTGGTTCATGCCTGTACTACTGTAGATACCTTTGTACATACAGTCAGTAGCACTGTGGGTTTTCAGCCGCTGATCCGTAACAGTACTCTGCGTCACGTTTGTCATTGTCATGTGCTTCTGTTACCTTGCATTAAAGTTTCCGTGTTCCGTAGCCTGTTTTGCCGTGTTCTGCCTTGCCTGACGTCTCGGGGGTTCCCCGTGGGATCCCTGACACGTTACACTTATTCTGGGCTTTGAAGTCAAGGAGGCGGTCCTATCAGTGATTGACAGCCTGCCCTCTATGACTGAGTATACACACATAGCTGTCAATCACTGATAGCTCCACCTCCTTGACGTCGAAGCCCAGAATAAGCAGGAATATAAATGAATGAAATACAGATTTTACTGAATCTTTTCCCATAAAACTAGATATCAGTCTGCTCAGTTCCTCCTGTTCCTTAAACCTGCTGCCTGCAGATTAATTAGCATTTTCATTGTGATAGGTTTATTTTAACTTGAAACCTATTGGTTACTAGTAACTGTACTGTGAAACCAGGTACAATCCTTAGCTAGCTCAGCTGAATGTAATGTTTAGTGTTGAGCGAACTTGTGGTTTCAAATTTGGCGTACAAGGTTCAGGTTCGGTTTATCTGAGAATTCGGAACAGAGTTCTTAGATATCGTGAACCTTGTTTGCCAAACTTGCAACCACAAGTTCACTCCACACTAGTAATGATACCTTTCACTTAAGCTTAAAGGGGTTGTGCCAAGTTTGCACAGGATCCACAAGATAACTGATTGCTGGGGGTCTGACTGCAGGGACCCCCCAGATCCAGAGAATGGGTGGCCTCATTCCTCCGACCTTACACAGTGGAAGATCAGGCATGCACCATGTCACTCTATTAACTCTGTATTGGGCTGCCAAGTACATTGCATCGCTATTTTTAGCAGTCCCATAGAGAATAAATGGAGCAGCAGGGCACATTCTCGACCTGCTGCTCCATTAGAGGAACAGGGCCCATGTTCTCGGGATCATTGGGGATCCCAGGGGTTGCACCTCCAGTGATCAGTTAGTTATCCTTTCTAAACTTAACACAACCCCTTTAAGCCACTGTGTGCACCCTTGTTCCTTCTACTTCCTCTGCCAGACCCTATATCTCCTTCCTGATAGATAGGGCCAGCGAGATTACTATGCAGGAACCTGGCCCCTGTCAAGCAAGATGAAGAGAGAGGGGAGTAGGAAGCTTGAGGGCAAGGGTGCACAGAGTGGCTTGGGTCCATCCCTTGGTGCACTTAGCTGCATACTTGCATATGAATTAAAAGTAGTTTGTCTTTGATTCCTGTTAAAGCACTGGTCTCCATGTGAGAGTAGGACCTTGCTTTGCCTCCTCAGTCTCCAGGTCTAACGCTCTACTGTCTATAATTAAAACCATGAGGATCCCCATAAAGCACCTATAATCTTCATATAAAACCAATAGATTTAATTCAACATGTATACAACAACAAGCAAATTTGACTTTTCTGAAGTACATGTAATAGAACATAGCATGTCTTGTGTCCAGGCCCATGCATAGCTTTCTAATAATCATGGTTTTTACGGGTAACTATCGTATATAACTATCTTACAGTATAAATATAGTAAAATAGCTCAGAGAAGACCACTAAAACCTGAGTGTGGGTTATTTCCATTCAGTACACTACACTCTGATCCATCCAGGTCCCCCTGTGACAAATAAACCAGTGTGCCTTGAAGAAACCATTCTTACTAATGGAAGCTGCGTACTGTATTTCAGAAACCCCTGGATGTGCACTCAAGCTGCTGCAGAGATGGGAAAAGGCTTTGAGTCCTGAGCTATGTGTAACCAACCATATCATGCTTGAATGATTTCATACAGAGAAGCCACTTCGGTAATACCACTCAGGAGACGGCATTGACTCAGCGCACTGGCTATTTTCTTTAAAAAGACAAAGTATTCAATTAGATTCCAAGTAGAGAACATATAAAAAGTTCTCAATCTCTAAAAATTAATTACACAAACTTTTTTTTTTTTGCAACGCACAGTGAGAGCAAAGTACATATAGTTTTCATTTCATTTTATTCCATTTCTTCAGAGGAAATCTTTTCGCCTAAAGGAAATTACTTACAGGTCCCTGACTGTATTTGCTTTGGGGTGTATACAGGGATTTGTGCCTTTATTACACAGCGACAAGACCAGTCTTCAGTAAGTGAACAGTATGTGCCGAGCATGTTGATCCCTTCTGGACATACAGTATAATTACTTCTACTGCAGAGCCATTCCCAGAAAATGGCTTATATCACACTCCTCAGTGAAATAGAGATGAAAACCTGGCGGATGAAGTCTATTCTACCTGGATGGATCAAATACGAGACATAAAGGGGGTCATTTGTCACTTAAGGTTGTTTTTGTGTCAGTTTGAAGTCTCGGATCTGCTTTGTGTGCCAAAGAAGGTCCTTCTATCTTCATTCAGCAGGACCTGGGCCGACGTCACCGCAGTCAGAACGTGGTGAGCGCGAGGACGTCAGCGCAGGTCCTTTTGCAGGTCCTGCAAGAAGAAGAAAGAAGACGATAACGGCTGCGCGAAGTGGATGAAGTAAGTAATTTTTTTATTATTTTTTAACCCTTAATGGACATTTTACTTAGCATTCTGTATTAAAGAATGCAATTAGTTTCCATTATAACCATGTTATAATGAAAAATAATATATTAAATGGAGTTTAATGGGGTCCCGGGGCTCATCTCATCATCACCTATAGCAACCATCTGTAAAAATTGCATTGCATCCGCACTTACAGCCAATGCATCACAATACAGAAGTATTGTGATGCATTGTAAAGGGGATTAGACCCTCAAAAGTTGAAGTCCCAGAGTGGGACAAAAAAGAAAGTTAAAAAAAGAAAGTTTTCCTAATTTTTTTTTTTACGTTTCAAGTAAAACAAAAAAGAAGCTTACTTTTCCTAAATTAAAGTAAAAAAAAATTGTAAAAAATAGGGAAAATAAGAAAAGTAGACTTATTAGGGATCACCGCGTCCGTATCACATGACCTTACCCCCCAGGTGAACACCGTAAAAAAAATAAAAAAATAAAACCTGTGCTAAAAATTTTTTTTTTGTCATCTTACATCACTAAAAGTGCAACACCAAGCGATAATAAATACGCATGCCCCCCAAAATAGTACCAATCTGTCACCTTATTCCGCAAAAAATGAGCCCCTGCCTAAGAAAATCGCCAAAAAAATTAAAAAAAACTATGGCTCTAAGACTATGGAGACACTAAAACATGATTTTTTTTGTTTCAAAAATGCTTTTATTGTGTTAAATGTAAAAAATATTAGGTATCGTCGCATCCGTGACAACCTGCTCTATAAAAATATCACATGACCTAACCCCTCAGGTGAACATTGTAAAAAAAAAAAAAACTGTGTCAAAAAAGCCATTTTTGTCACCTTACATCACAAAAAATGTAATAGCAAGCGATCAAAAAGTCATATGCACCATTAAATAGTACCAATCAAACCATCATCTCATACCAAAATAAAATTAGCCCTTACATAAGACAGTCGCCTAAAAAATAAAAATAAACTATGACTTTCAGAATATCGAGACACAAAAAAAATAAAAAATAAAATGCTTTATTATGTAAAAGTGAAACAACCAACCAAAAAAAGTAGTCATATTTGGTATTTTCGCATCCGTAACAACCTGCTCTATAAAAATACCACATAAGCTAACCTGTCAGATGAACATTGTCAATAACAAAAAATAAAAACGGTATCGAAACAGCTATTTTTGTTACCTTGCCTCACAAAAGTGTAGTATAGAGCAACCAAAAATCACATGTACCCTAAAATAGTACCAACAAAACTGCCACCTCATCCCCTAGTTTCCAAAATGGGGTTATTTTTTGGAGTTTGTACTCTAGGCGTGCATCAGGGGGTCTTCAAATGTGACATGGCAAATTAAAATTACCATATTTTTCGCCCCATAAGATTCACTTTTTCCCGACTAAAATGGGGCGTCTTATGGGGCGAATGCTGACATTTTTTATATCGCAGGCTGCGATGTATGAGCGAGCGGGGAGGGACTGGGAGGAAGAGCTGGGGGCCGCCGCTCCAGTGCTGCACTATACAAATATAAAATGTCTCATTCAATTAAAAGTGATTAAAGATGCCCCCCACTTTTAATATTACCGTACACCCTAACAGCTTCTGTAGAATGCAGGCAGGCCGGACGGGCGGCAGCGTAACTCCCTGATGTCACGTGCCTGCGCCACCTACTTTATAAATGAAGCAGGAGGCTCAGGCACGTGACGTCAGTGAGTGACGCGCCGTCCGTCCGGCCTGCCTGCGTTGTACAGAAGCTGTTAGGATGTACGGTAATATTAGGAGTGAGGGGGCATGTTTAATCACTTTTAATTGAATGAGACATTTTATATTTGTATACTGCAGCACTGAAGCGGGGGGGGGGGGGGAATCTGTAGATGACAGTTTTATGGGGAACATCTGTAGAAGGCACTGTTAAGGGCTGGGGGGGTCTGTGGAAGGCACTGTTATGGGCTGGGGGGTCTGTGGATGGCACTGTTATGGGCTGGGGGGGCTGTGGATGGCACATATAAAACACTGCCACCCACAGATCCCCCTTAACAGTGCCACCCACAGATCCCCCATATTAGTGCCATCCACAGATCCCCCATAACAGTGCCATCCACAGATCCCCCATAACAGTGTCAGCCACAGATCCCCCCTGTAACAGTGTCAGCCACAGATCCCCCTGTAACAGTGTCAGCCACAGATCCCCCCTGTAACAGTGTCAGCCACAGATCCCCCTGTAACAGTGTCAGCCACAGATCCCCCCCATAACAGTGTCCGTCACAGATCCCCCCCATAACAGTGTCCGTCACAGATCCCCCCATAACAGTGCGTCATCCACAGATCCCCCCATAACAGTGCATCATCCACAGATCTCCCCATAACAGTGTGTCATTCACAGATCCCCCAATAACAGTGCATCATCCACAGATCCCCCATAACAGTGCCATCCCCAGATCCCCCATAACCCTTGCTTTGTTACTGAAAAAAATGGATTAAAATTGAAAATCTGCCAAAAGTTAAATTATGAAATGTCATCTACATATTCCTTTAATTCTTGTGGAACACCTAAAGGATTACCAAGGTTTGTAAAATCAGTTTTAAATACCTTGAGGGGTGTATATTCTAAAATGAGGTCTTTTCTTTCTGTTCTAGGGGTGCATCAGGGGGTCTTCAAATGTGACATGGCAGCTCAAAATTATCCCAGTGAAATCTGCCTTCTAAAAACCATATGGCGTTCCTTTCGTTCTGCACCCTGCCATGTGCCCATACAGCAGTTTACGACCACATATGAGGTGTTTCTGTAAACTACAGAATCAGGGCAATATATATTGAGATTTTTTTTGGCTGTTAATCCTTGCTTTGTTACTGGAAAAAGTGGATTAAAATAGAAAATCTGCCCAAAAAGTTAAATTCTGAAATTTCATCTCCATTTTTCATTAATTCTTGTGGAACACCTAAAGGGTTAACAAAATTTGTAATATAATTTGAATACCGTGAGAGGTGTAGTTTCTAAAATGGGGTCATTTTTGGGTGGTTTCTCTTATGTAAGCCCAAGTGACTTCAAACCCGGACTGGCCCTTAAAAAGTGGGTTTTGGAAATTTTCATGAAAAAAGATTTGCTTCTAAACTTCTAAGCCTTCTAACGTCCCCAAAAAAATAAAATGGCATTAACAAAATGATCCAAATATAAAGTAGACATTTAGGGAATGTAAAGTAATAACTATTTTTGGAGTTATTACTATTTATTATAAAAGTAGAGAAATGGAAATGTTTAAATTTGCTAATTTTTCCAAATGTTTGATAAATTTGGTATTTTATTATAAACAAAAATGAATTTTTTTGACTCAATTTTACCACTGTCATGAAGTACAATATATGATGAGAAAACCGTCTCAGAATGGCTTGCATAAGTAAAATCGTTTTAAAGTTATCACTAGTGATGGACGAACATCTGCCGGGACGGTTTTCAAACGTGCGAACGCAATCAAATGTTCGTGAACCGCAAGTTCGCGGCAGGTCCCATTCAATTTAATGGCAGGCGAACCTGAAGAACCTTCACCTCATATTTGCAGCCAAGAAATAATTACTAGAAGTGCACAAATAGTGACATACCAGATGTATTATTAGAATTTGCGATCTCCATATTTTTTTTTTTTAAATGCGAAATATCGGCAATATAATTTTCGCGTACGCACATGCGCAAATGCACTATAAAGAAAGTATATTGGTATACAGTTACAAGGAAAAGTATGTTAAAGCTTTGTAATTATATGGATTTCTGCACAAATTGGTCATAAAATGTGATCTGATCTTCATCTAAGTCACAACAATAGACAATCACAGTCTGCTTAAACTAATAACACACAAAGAATTAAAGGTTACCATGTTTTTATTGAACACACCATGTAAACATTCACAGTGCAGGTGGAAAAAGTATGTGAACCCCTAGACTAATGACATCTCCAAGAGCTAATTGGAGTGAGGTGTCAGCCAACTGGAGTCCAATCAATGAGATGAGATTGGAGGTGTTGGTTACAGCTGCCCTGCCCTATAAAAAAAACGCACACCAGTTCTGGGTTTGCTTTTCACAAGAAGCATTGCCTGATGTGAATGATGCCTCCAACAAAAGAGCTCTCAGAAGACCTACGATTAAGAATTGTTGACTTGCATAAAGCTGGAAAGGGTTATAAAAGTATCTCCAAAATCCTTGCTGTTCATCAGTCCACGGTGAGATAAATTGTCTATAAATGGAGAAATTTCAGCACTGCTGCTACTCTCCCTAGAAGTGGCCGTCCTGTAAAGATGACTGGCTTAAACAGGCTTAAACAGAAGAAAATACACCTTCTGGAGTGGCCCAGTCAGAGTCCTGACCTCAACCCGATTGAGATGCTGTGGCATAACTTCAAGAAAGCGATTCACACCGGACATGCCTAGAATATTTCTGAACTGAAATAGTTCTGTAAAGAGGAATGGTAAAGAATTACTCCTGACCAGTTGTGCACAGTCTGATCTGCAACTACAGGAAACGTTTGGTTGAAGTAATTGCTGCCAAAGGAGGTTCAACCAGTTAATTAAATCCAAGGGTTCACATACTTTTTCCACCTGCCACTGTGAATGTTTACATGGTGTGTTCAATAAAAACATGGCAACATTTAATTATTTGAGTTATTAGTTTAAGCAGACTGTGATTGTCTATTGTTGTGACTTAGATGAAGATCAGATCACATTTTATGACCAATTTGTGCAGAAATCCATATCATTCCAAAGGATTCACATACTTTTTCTTGCAACTGTATAACACCCCGCTTCAATCATTTTTTTTTTTGGGGGGGGGGGGGGACTGGTATATCACACCAGTAGAAATTATTTGTTCCAATAACGCTTGTCCCTCTATATACCTGCAGTATCGCAGCAGAACCGCACACAACTGCCGCACAATACAAATGCACTATAATATACTTGCTAACATAGAAAGTATATTATAACATTGTACAAGGAAGGCAATTCATTCAAATATACATGAAGATAAAACATAACCTTTAATAATTTTACTATGAGGGTCCATTCACACGTCCGTAAGTGTTTTGCGGATCCGCAAAACACGGACACCAGCAATGTGCATTCTGCAATTTGTGGACAGCACATCGCCGGCACTATAATAGAAAATGCCTAATCTTGTCTGCAATCTATTTTTTTGTGGAAATGGAAGCACAGATGCGGAAGTGCGGATCCGCAAATGCGGATGTGGATCTGCAAATGCGGACAGCACATTCTGGCCCAATTAAAAATGAATGGGTTGGCACCCGTTCCGCAAAATTGCGGAACGGATGCGGACCCATTTTGCGGACGTGTGAATGGAAAAGATATCCTTCAAAATGAAAATAAATTTAATTATTAAAGTTAAGCAAAAAGCATAGATGTGGTAGGCAATAACAAGTGCTCGGCATCACTAAATCAGATGCTCGCCGGCACCAAATCAGAAACCATATGTCCTACCACAATCCGGGGGGTTCCAGTGCACATCGATGAATCCAGGAGGGAAAGCAAAAAAACATCCATCCCTGGGCTAGATAATGATGTGGTATTGAAGGACAGGGTGGGCAAAGAACTGTCCCTGATATTGCCCTACAGGGGGTTGCTATGCTGGCCCTGATAGCCTAACCACAGACCACCCGCCCTGATAAGAGCGACCCCGTCCGGAACCTTACCCTATATAAAAATGGCCCTAGTAAGCCCCTAGCCCCCTGACTTCCAGGTAATCACTATATAGATCTATGTGTTTTTGACTCATTATAAAAGTACAAACTGGATTCCAAAAAAGTTGGGACACTATACAAATCGTGAATAAAAACTGAATGCAATGATGTGGAGGTGCCAACTTCTAATATTTTATTCAGAATAGAACATAAATCACGGAACAAAAGCTTAAACTGAGAAAATGTACAATTTTAAGGGAAAAATATGTTGAATCAGAATTTCATGGTGTCAACAAATCCCCAAAAAGTTGGGACAAGGCCATTTTCACCACTGTGTGGCATCTCCCCTTCTTCTTACAACACTCAACAGACGTCTGGGGACCGAGGAGACCAGTTTCTCAAGTTTAGAAATAGGAATGCTCTCCCATTCTTGTCTAATACAGGCCTCTAACTGTTCAATCGTCTTGGGCCTTCTTTGTTGCACCTTCCTCTTTATGATGCGCCAAATGTTCTCTATAGGTGAAAGATCTGGACTGCAGACTGGCCATTTCAGTACCCGGATCCTTCTCCTACGCAGCCATGATGTTGTGATTGATGTGGTCTGGCATTATCTTGTTGAAAAATGCAGGGTCTTCCCTGAAAGAGATGACGTCTGGATGGGAGCATATGTTGTTCTAGAACCTGAATATATTTTTCTGCATTGATGGTGCCTTTCCAGACATGCAAGCTGCCCATGCCACATGCACTCATGCAACCCCATACCATCAGAGATGCAGGCTTCTGAACTGCGTGTTGATAACAACTTGGGTTGTCCTTGTCCTCTTTGGTCCGGATGACATGGCGTCCCAGATTTCCAAAAAGAACTTTGAATCGTGACTCGTCTGACCACAGAACAGTCTTCCATTTTGCCACACTCCATTTTAAATGATCCCTAGCCCAGTGAAAACGCCTGAGCTTGTGGATCTTGCTTAGAAATGGCTTCTTCTTTGCACTGTAGAGTTTCAGCTGGCAACGGCGGATGGCACGGTGGATTGTGTTCACTGACAATGGTTTCTGGAAGTATTCCTGAGCCCATTCTGTGATTTCCTTTACAGTAGCATTCCTGTTTGTGGTGCAGTGTCGTTTAAGGGCCCGGAGATCACGGGCATCCAGTATGGTTTTACGACCTTGACCCTTACGCACAGAGATTGTTCCAGATTCTCTGAATCTTCGGATGATGTTATGCACAGTTGACGATGATGATAGATGCAAAGTCTTTGCAATTTTTCGCTGGGTAACACCTTTCTGATATTGCTCCACTATCTTTCTGCGCAACATTGTTTGAATTGGTGATCCTCTACCCATCTTGGCTTCTGAGAGACACTGCCACTCTGAGAAGCTCTTTTTATTCCAATCATGTTGCCAATTGACCTAATTAGTGTTAATTGGTCTTCCAGCCCTTCGTTATGCTCAAATTTACTTTTTCCAGCCTCTTATTGCAACTTGTCCCAACTTTTTGGGGATTTGTTGACACCGTGAAAATTTGAATCAACGTATTTTTCCTTTAAAATGATACATTTACTCGGATTAAACGTTTGATCTGTCATCTACGTTCCATTACAAATAAAATATTGACATTTGCCATCTCCACATCATTGCATTCAGTTTTTATTCACAATTTGTTTAGTGTCCCAACTTTTTTGGAATCCGGTTTGTATATTATAAGTATATCGCACCCCTCTGTGTATCACACCTATCGATAGCACACCTATACTAGTGCTTAAAATGACTTTTGTGGCCCTATTAGCTAGCGTTTGGTGTCCCTAACAGCCTATCCCTGCTCCACACAGCAACATCTCCCTACACTGGCAAAACACTGAATGTAAAATGGCGGCCAGATCAGGTTTATTTATAAGGTAGGGGGTATGTCCATGTGCTGAAATGTCTCAACTGGCTGTCCTGTACCACCTGATGGATGTGTCATGGGTCAAAGTTCTTCACAATATAAAAGAATATGGCGGGCGCGAATTTCTCCATATGTTCACATGTTCAGCGAATCGCGAACACGCAAAGCTCGCCGCGAAACGACCGCCGGGTGAACCGCAAGGCCATCTCTAGTTATCAGTACATAAAGTGACACTTCAGATTTGCAAAAAATGGCATGGTTCGTTGGGTGAAAAATGGCAAGGTCCTTAAGGGGTTAATGTTTGCAAATGCACACAGGAACAGAAACCTACATTTTTGGAGACATTTCCTGTGGTCTGACAAAACTAAAATTGAACTTTTTGGTCATAATGAGCCTAAGAACAGCATCCCAACTGTGAAACAAGGGGGTGGCAGGATCATGTTGTGGGGTAGTTTTGCTGCAGGAGGGACTGGTGCACTTCACAAAACAGATGGCATCATGAGGAAAGAAGATTATGTGGAAATACTGAAGCAACATCTCAAGACATCAGCCAGGAAGTTAAAGCTTGGGCGGAAATGGGTCTTCCAAATGGACAATGACCCGAAGCATACTGCCAAACTGGTTACAAAGCCCTGATCTCAATCCTATTGAAAATTTATGGGCAAAGCTGAAAAGGCAGGTGCGAGCAAGACGACCAACAAACATGGCTCAGTTACACCAGTTTTGTAAGGAGGAATGGGCCCAAATTCCGACCAACTATTGTAAGAAGCTTATGGAGGGATATTCAAAACATTTGACCCAAGTCATAGTGTTTAAGGGCAATGGTAACAAATATTAATGAAATGTATGTAAACTTTTGACTTTGCAGAAAGTAATAAAATGCCTTCAAACATTCTCTCTCTCTCATTATTCTAGAATTTGGCAAATAATAATAATTATGGTAATCCTAAGTGACCAAAAACAGGAAAGGTTTATTCTGATTTAATGTCAGATATTGAGAAAAACATGCATATGTGTCTTTTTATATAGTGTATGTAAACTTCTGGTTTCAACTGTATGTAAATGAGCCTCTAGAAGCAATGGATAGAGCGATGCTGTTACTCCTAGAGGCTTTGCTCCCTGCTGCTGCGCCCTCTGCACTCTGATAGGGCAAGGCCCTGACTTCTCCTAATCTAGCTCCTTTGCAGTGTGCTTCAGTACCCGGCGCAGGCGCAATACAGGATAGAGGCTCCCTGGAAGTTCTCCTCTGCACTGCGCCTGCACTGAGTAATGAGACACACTACAAAGACACAAGACTAGTTTAGCAGACATGGCAATTTTGTTTGCTACAAATGATATCTAATAAATTCTGGTAACTTTAAGCTATGATATTGTCACGGTCCCTCCCATGACAGAGGTGAGAAGATCTGACTGGTGGCACGTAAGGGTATCTGACAGTATCTCTGTTTTCTCCTTGCAATGTTGTTGTTTGTTTATGACCACACCTCTTGTCAGGTGCAGCTTGTGGTCATTACTGAGGCTCTATTTAGTTCTGACTCACACTGCTTACCATGTGGTTGATATTTCCTGCTGGAGTTAATTGAGCTGATGTGTTGTTCCTTTGGATCTCCTACTCCTCCATTCTTCTTTAAGCTAAGTGCATTTTGTTGATCACTTGTGTTTGTTGTTTTCTTGGCCTCAGGGACATGCTGGTTCCTTCATCTGGGAAGGAACCAGTAGTCTCATTCCCTGCCACCACTCCTAGGGCTTTCTAGGGTCTTCAGGGCTAAGGTTACGGTGTATGAGTATTTCCACCTTCAGGGTCTACTCATATTGGCAGGACTGAGGGAGAGGTCTAGGGATTCCTAGGAGGTCACCATCCCTCTCTCTTAGCTTTGAGGCCTAGACCTTTGAGTCTATTTCCTTCAGTGTGCTATCTGGTGTTTTTCCCTTTCCCATTACCTGTGACAAATGAACAAGCATGGTTTTTGCTGTGTGGACAGAAAAACAGGGCACACCATAGAGTGAAAATGTTTGGGAAATTAAATTGTGCTGTTCCAGCTTTATTCTTCTATTTTACTGATTGCTGTGTTTGCATTATCTTGTCATTTATTATGTTGTGTAACGCTGCCACCCTGTGGTTATTCTTATAATTCATTTATGTGTGTTATGTAAATTCCCATTGCAATGCTCTCCTCCCTCTTTTGTGAGATCACATCCTCTGGAAGGTCCTTCGTACTTCCTCTTTGTTGCAGACTTCAAGATGGTGAGAGCAATTCTTTTTGACCTTTAATATCTATAATATTCTCTAGCATACCCTGATTCCTGCATTTGTTTCCAAGCAAAGCAAATCAATAAATTATCAAAGCTCACCATTGTATTCTCCTCACTGGATTATCACATGCAACTGGTGCCTATATCTGGAGATATTAGTGAGTTCAGCTATCTACCATTGCTTGTACAGGGGCTATCACTCTCAACCAATCAGGGGATTTTCTCTAACGTACATCTGTGGCAGAATATAAATAAACTCCAATTTAGGAGGCTCACCTTGAACGGTTGTGCATATATAGGCACACCGCTAATGAAGACGTGTCGGAGATAAAATCAATCCCAAATAGAAAGGTAGGTATGCAGCCACGGATGCAGGTGTCCTCAGATGAGCGTGCCAAGGCCCACACAAATTAATGTAAAGTGGAAAAAATGAACATCCCTCGGCGCAAGGAACCAACCAGATGCGAATGGGCGAATCTACAGAAGTATTTATTGCAAACTCACTACGCGTTTCGGGAATAAAATCCCCGGGATTTTATTCCCGAAACTTGTATTGAGTTTGCAATAAATACTTCTGAAGAGTCGCCATTCGCATTTGGTCGGTTCCTTGCGCCGAGGGATGTTCATTACCTGTGACAGATATACTGACTATAGTGACTGTAAACTTCACAGATTTCACTCACAGCATGAACTATAGATCAGTAAGTAAACACATGTACAATATTATTTTCATGCTGTTCACATTTCCTCCAGATTTTTTGATAATCATCTATCTACCAAATGGATTTTCCAGGATTTTATATTTTTCCTTCAATAAAACATCTGCCCAACATTTTTCATTTTCTTTATTTCACTTTTGGCTTAACAATCTGGACGTTTAACTTTTTTTTGCAAGCAAACATTTGGTGCTCTTCCATAAATTTTGCTTCCTGTAGTATACCAGTGTCATTTTTTGCAAATTGGTAAATTAAATTGAGCATGAATTTATGAAAGCAAGAATCATCAGACAGATGATCAGATTAATCTTTTCAGATTGGTTTTATAAGACACCAACAAATTCATTGTTATGTCTGTACTTTTTGTAATATAAAAGGGTGAGCGACAAATCATGCAAACGCAATATGCTTACTGTTCTATAATACCTCTGGGGCTTGGTGCTATTGACATTCTCTCTGTGATGATGGTCTCTACAGGTTAAAGGGGTATTCCAGAGTTTTAATATTGATGCCCTATCTCATCAGCTGGGGTTTGACACCTCGCACCCCTGCCAATTATATTTCAGTACAGCTCAGGGTCCACTCCAGGGTCAAGGTATTTCAGTGCAGCTATGAGAACAGCGGGGTAATGGAGAACAGTAGGGAAATAAAAAATAGTGACCTTTTTGAAGCAATGGCCTGTTTGTTCTGGTCTTGGCTTGAAACAGGCCATTTATTGTTGAAACGTTGTTTTAATGATGATATGAATAAAAAACTGATGTTTAAATGGGAGTCTCTGTGTCTTGGACTGTTCCTTATTGCCACTAGAAATATAATCACATAGTGTCTTCAGTTTTGAAGTGCTTGAGCACTGAATGTGGCTATGACTGGGAGGTTAACTTACAAGGTTACAGTCTGTTTAGAAAGGATTTTAAAGACTGGATGAGGGGAGGGGTTTACCTTTATGTAAAGTCCTGTCCAAAGCCCACACAATGGGAAATAGTGACCATAATATAATACATTTCTGATTGTCATTCAAAAGTGTGTTTTGTTTGGAGGCCCAAAAATGCTAAACTTCAGGAAAGCAAAATTTGATCAGTTTAGAGAGTCGATCATCCTCCATAACTGGGACAATGTCCTCAAAATTAAAAAATACTGCAACAAAATGGGATATTTTTGAAAGCATCCTAAACTCTAATTGTGAGAGGTACATACCGTATGGGAATGAAAGGGTAAGGGCAAGAAAAAAACTATGTGAATAAATAAAAATGTAAACGGTGCAAAAAATAACAAAAAGAAAGTATTTAAATCACTAGGAAGGTAGCGAAAGGAAGGTAGCAAAGAAGCACTAAAAAACTATATGGAAAAATAGAATATGTAAAAGAGACATATTGCCAGCCAAGCTGCAAGCAGAGCGACTTATTGACAGAGAAAGTAAAATTAGCCCAAAAATGTTCTTCAATTATATTATTGATAAAAAGGCCCATTAAGAAGTGATGAGGGAGGGGTTGTAGAGGGTGATGAGGAGAAAGCAATATTTTTTTCTCAACTGTATTTACTGAGGAAAATGAATTGAAATGCAGAGTGTAAAAGTAAACTCCTGTTAAATAAATTACATCACATATCATTTAACAACTCCCCATTAAATGTGGCCTGTCTGACCCAGGAAGAAGTACAGTTGCATCTTAAAAAGATTCAAATAGACAAATCACTGGGAACAGATGGTATCCTAATAGAATTATGTAATGTCATAGACCCTTATTTCAGATTTTTAAGGACTATATATTGACAGGGAGTGTTCTACAGGATTGGTAAATGTGATCACAATATTCGATAAGAGGTCAAAAACCGAGCCTCTAAATTATAGGCCGGTAAGTCTAACATCTGTTGTGGGTAAACTGTTTGAAGGTTTACCAAGAGATGCTATCCTAAAGAGTCACGGACACCTGAGAAGAGTCATGGTTATTAATAAATTCCTGCTCTCCATGCCCACCTGCTGATGATTGACAGTCTTCTACCTAGTTTTCTCCCTTTCTCTCTAGGAGAGAACTGCCAACCATCAGGGGATGGGTGAGGAGAGCAGAAGATTATGAATAACCATGGCTCTTCTCAAGTAGATTTGACTCTTTTCAAGGCCTGGGCTGCAATGATTAAGATGCTGGTTCTCAGCAACCACTGACTTTTAGCTCATGAGTGACACATTGTTGAAATCAGCATTTCTGTCAATAATTTATGCTACCCGCAGTGAGGTCAGTGAAAAGTTGATGACAGGTTCCCTTTAATGTTACATACTCAGAATGGTTCACTATTACTAGTGGAGTACGGCAGCATGCCAGCCAACAGGGGAAGGGCATAGAAGATGATCCGAGTGGTGGCTGCGGCAATGAGGGTGGTTATAGGCCTCACGGTGGCTCACTCTGCTACAGCTCTCCCACATGCTGGGTGTGCAGTGGTTGAAAGGGAGCAATCCTTCTTTCCCTCGGGCACACCTTGGATTTGTCGTTTCCTGCCTGGTGGTGTCTGGGTGCCTTGGTGTCAGATCAGCAAGGAGGCAGAATAGGGGTCCAGGTCGGATATGGAGACAAATAACCAGGCCAGCTTGGTTAAAACAAAATATATGGCAGTGCGTCTTATAGTGCAAATGGAAATCACTGCATCCATTATGGAAGTAGTTATTAGTATGCAGGAGGCATGGAAAGCAGTGAGTGTAGCGCTGCGCTTGCTGTACTCACTGCTCCCTGTTCTTCTTCCGGGCACCGCACTACACGTGTCCTGACTGCGTACAGCGTCAAGACATAGTGCCTGTAGGTGTTCACCATGACCAGACGCTGTGCAACATCAAGTCACAGTGCAGCGCTAGGCCGGCAGAAGACCAGGGAGTGGTGAGTGTCAGCACAATTTGTTTTGATGGAGCTTGAAGGTCTGATACAGAAGTTTAATATGAGGTCTGATGGAACTTGGAGTCTGATCTGAGGTATGATGGAGCTTGAAGGTCTGATGGGGGTCTGATCTAAGGTCTGAGGAAGAATGGGGGTCTGATCTGAGGTCTAAGAAGGAATGGCGGTCTGATAAAGAGGTCTGATGGAGCTTAGGGGTCTGTGGAGTCTGATCTGAGCTCTGATGAAAAATATACACACAGTACAATTATAGTTAGTCTTATAGTCTAAAAAATATGGTATGTCTCTCTTTTACTGAGTGGATGATGGGAGGCACAGTATAAATGTAAGTAATAGGCACAGTTCTCAGTTAGCTCGCAAATTAGAATGTTCCCAGAGGCTGTGTATAGGGGGTGGTAATGATAGCAGTCCCATCTGAATCTCTCTTTAGCTATTCAATGCAATCTTCCCAAATGACCAAAGGGGTGCAATCTTGAACTCAATATCTATGCAATGTCCAGCTGCAGGGTACAATCCTTCAACTGATGGCAAGTCCATCTCAGTAGTGTGTTTGGAGCCTGAAGCAATATAACCTAAGCCACGTGTAGTAAAGTCTACTGCCAAAAGCATGTGTTACCTTTCACTGGCTCTATTGTCCATATACTGTCCCTTTTAATAGCCGGCTCTTAGTACATTTGCTTTTCTGGCAGCTGTTCACTGGTTAAGGATTCTCTTTTTCCTGCTTCAGTTACAGCTTCTCTGGCTTACATACCACCACATGTCCTCTGTCTTGGCCTTCTTACTAACACGTCCTCTCTCTTAGGATAACATTCACACTTGCGTTGTGAGGATCTGGCAGGCAGTTCTGTCGCCGAAACTGCCTGCCGGATCTGTAAATTTGCATGCAAACGGATATCATTTATATACGGATCTGGACGCGGATCTTTCTGACAAATGCATTGAAATTCCGGATCCTTCTCTCCGGTGTCATCCGGAAAAACGGATGGTACCGGATGACACTTGGTACCGGATCCGGCATTAATACATTTCAATGGGAATTAATGCCGCATCCAGCATTCTGGCAAGTGTTCCGGAATTTTGGCCGGAGAAAATACTGCAGTATGCCAAATACCGTAAAGGGATTGAACTGAAGACATCCTGATGCATACTGAACGGATTGCTTTCCATTCAGAATGCATTAGGATAAAATTGAAGCGTTATTTTCCGGTATTGAGCCCATGTGATGGAACTCAATACCGGAAAAGAATAATGCTAGTGTGAATGTACCCTTAGCCTTCTTGCTAACAACACACTAACAAGTCTTCTATCTTGGCTTCCTTACCAACATCTCTCTAGCCAGGAGGGTGGGGCCAGCTCACCACATGGCAACTGTTCCTAAGGGCTGCCAGTTCATTAGTTCTTTGTCACATAATTCAAGTGAATACAAGTGCATAATAAAGACACTGTGACTATTTGTACTACTGAGAGTACATAACTGGTACACGTTAACCCTTGTCTCACAGAAAGTATTTTTTGCAACTTTAGCGATGAACCACAGTACATTATAACATTAACCTTTTTTAACAGTAAAACCACATGACAGTATGCATCACACTTTTACCAGTGCACCACTGGGTCACTGCAGTAATATAAGGGTCAGTATTGGGCCCTATTCTCTTCAATATATTTATTAATGATCTTGTAGAGGAGCTGCACAGTAAAATACCCAGTTTTATTGATTATTCTAAACTGTTTAAAGTAATTAACATGGAAGAGAACACTATACAGCTACTGATCTGGCTATGTTGGAGGCTTGGGCAGAGAAGTGGCAGATGAGGTTTAACACTGACAAATGTAAGGTTATGCACATGGGAAGGAAAAATACAAGTCACCCATACATACTAAATGGTAAAACACTGGGTGACACTGACATGGAAAAGAACTCAGGAATTTTAGTAGACAGTAAGCTAAGCTGTAGAAACCAGTGTCAGGCAGCTGCTGCCAAGGCCAATAAGATAATGGGTTGCATCAAAAGGGGCATAGATGCCCGTGATGAGAACATAGTCCTACCACTTTACAAATCACTAGTCAGACCACACATGGAGTATTGTGTACAATCTAATAACATGTACTGTATAAATATATCAGGGGCAGTACAGAGATCTGTTCCATCATCTATTTATTCCCAGGACTTTGACTACCAGGGGACATCCTCTACGTCTAGAGGAAAGAAGGTTTCTCCATCAACATAGAAGGGGATTCTTTACAGTAAGAGCAGTGAGACTATGGAACTCTCTGCTTGAGGAGGTGGTGATGGGGAGTTCACTAAAAGAGTTCCAGAGGGGCCTGGGTGTATTTCTGGAGTGTAATAATATTACAGGCTATAGCTACTAGAGAGGGGTCGTTGATCCAGGGAGTTATTCTAATTTTCTGATTGGAGTCGAGAAGGATTTTTTTCCCCTAAAATGAGGAAAATTTACTTATACCTCATGATTATAGGTTAATAGGCTGGACATATGTCTTCTTTCAGCCTTAAAAAACGATTGGGGTCATTTCTGACCAAATAAATTTGGCGCAGACTTTGTTGCAAAGGTGATTTGCGTTAAAATCTGCGACTTCCTCCCCTTCTATGCGGGGGCGGGGGAGAGGGCGGACCGGCAGGCCCATCTCATTTATGAATTTCTACACCAGTTTTTGGTGTCGAAAATTATCGGCAAGGGAGCTGGTGTCGATTTAATGCAGTTGTACACCGGTGGGGGATGCACCTAAGTTATGTAAAGGCCAGCGCCAATACATAACTTAGGAGCATCAAGCGCCAGTGCAAGGTAGACCATTGTCTAAAATACCGGTCTTAATAAATGACCCCATATGTTTCTATGTTACTGTGCTTGCTAAAGCATTCAAAACACAAATACCACTTACCATAATGTGGAATGATGGCCCATGCCATGGCTGAGGCATATATCCCTCCAATCATCCAAAACATGCACAACCAACTCAGATGTTCTCCTCGCTTTTCTCTTGCAAGGACTTCCGAAAAGTAGGAAAATGCAGTTGGAAGGGACCCACCAATACTGTAAAGAATATGAAAAAGATATGTTACATTTTGTTGGGTTTAGTGGGAAGATACTTTCTACTTCTTTGAACAATATCATGCAAATCTTTTAACCCCTTCAGGACCATGCCATTTTTTCACACCATTTTTAGCAAATCTGACGTGTCACTTTATGTCAGGGGTGCACAACCTGCGGCCCGCGGGCCGCATGCGGCCCCCAGAGCCATGGTTTGCGGCCCCCGCCCTGCTGGGCAGAAACACAGCTGATCCTGCAATCAGCTGTGTTTCTGCACAGAGCGCCGCACAGCAGATGGATCACAGGTTTTGCTCCTGCACTGTAGCAGGAGCAGAAAGGGTCCCTGGCTATTAGTGAGAGCGGGGAAGCCGAGGAGAAGACAGAAGCGCTTTATTAGCGCTTCTGCCTTCACCTCTATGAGCACTCTGCAGTGTGGACCCAGCGATCATGTGATCGCTGGGTGTCTCGGGAACAGAGGAGCGCTGCCCTGGTACAAAGCCTCCGCAGCAGGCTGGTTTCCCTAAAACTGGGGCTCCTTTGGATGCTCCAGCTACAGTGGTAATAGTACAAAAAAAAGTCACTTATTGTCTCCCAAAGGTCTTTCAGTGACCTCTTGGGGACAAATTATGTGGTAAAAATATATATATAAAAAAAAAAGTTAAAAAATGATTCAAAAAAATTTGAAAACTAAATAAATAAAAAAATTAAATAAAAAGGAAAAAGTGCTTAATAAAAGAGAGTGTTCACTGTCCCACCACAGTCTTTTTTATGAAAAAGTGCAATATTTAAAAGTGACAGTGTGCTCCAAAGTCTTTTTATGACCTCTTGGGGGGCATATTATATAGCAGAAATATATTAAGTTAAAAAAAAAAAAAAAAGATACATAAAAGAAAAATCACCCACACCAATCAAAACCGTCACCATTACCGCCCCATTCACGTGAAACTTTTCATATTATATAGCAAAACAGCCTACACAAAATAGAGAACTAATTATAATATATTTTGGTGTCAGTTTGCATATTGAAAGAATAAGGAGCTATAGTTTGAAAAAAATATACTTTTTAAAAACGTTTTGTACAGTTTCCCCCAAATAAAAATTGTTGCAAAAATTATTTTGGTAGTCCAACAAATAAGATAGTTACAACCATTTGAACCACCACGCGTGCTAAATCACAAAAAAAGTGTCTGGTCCTTAAAGGGAACCTGTCACCGGGATTTTGTGTATAGAGCTGAGGACATAGGTTGCTAGATGGCCGCTAGCAGATCCGCAATACCCAGTCCGCATAGCTCTGTGTGCTTTTATTGTGTAAAAAAAACCGATTTGATACATATGCAAATTAACCTGAGATGTGTCCTGTAGGTGAGACGAGTCAGGGACAGGACTCATCTCAGGTTAATTTGCATATTTATCAAATCGTTTTTTTTTTACACAATAAAAGCACACAGAGCTATGGGGACTGGGTATTGCGGATGTGCTAGCGGACATCTAGCAACCCATGTCCTCAGCTCTATACCCAAAATCCTGGTGACAGGTTCCCTTTAAGGCCTTTTCGGGCCTGGTCATTCAAGCATTAACCAATAGGCGCCTTCCCCACTAGCAAGGTAATGGGCTTACTGGTTACTGCAGGGCGCCTATAACTGGATTGGCAGGTGATGGTAGTAACCAGTGAGCTCCGTCCTCTGCAGTGAAGGAAAACGCTGATTTAGAAATAGGAGGCAGGATGGAAGGAAATGTCGCCACTTTTCTGGTAAAAAATGATTTTTAACAAGTTTCTGCAGCATGGCCTCTGAAATCAAACATTCATAATTACCTGCTCCACTCCGCTCTGGTCCTCTGCACTGCCCCCGCTGCCTCCATCTTCCGGTTCCTGCTCTGTTTACACCTGTCAGTGCATGGCCATGGTCACTTGCACGGCTCTAGTCAATGACTGGCTTCAGCAGTGACACGCTGCTTGTGGCCACATCACCGCCTAAGCCAGTCATTGGCTGGAGTGGTGTATGACCATGTCCATGCACTGCCAGTTGTAAACAGCGGAGGCAATTCGAAGAACCAGAGAGGCGGGGAGCAGGTAAGTATAACTTTTCAGTTTCAGGGGCCATGCTGCAGCAGGATATTGGGGACAATTACTGGGAAAAAGTGTTCATAGAAGCGCTTATATCTTATATCTGGCCAGTATAATCGTGCAGCTGATCAGTCGATAAACAAGGAATTGCTCATTTGTCGGCTGATTTGCATTATTTATCAGGATGAAAGATGTCCGATTATCTGCAGCACGACTGTGGCAGCGATCACTCCTCCCCAATCACTTTGCACTGGCTTGTGTAATAGGCAGATGAGCGCCAATCAACATTTTTTTTATTTGCGGCCCCTTGAAATAGAACGATGTGACAATGCGGCCCCCAGACCAAAAAAGGTTGTGCACCCCTGCTTTATGTGGTAATAACTTTAAAACGCTTTTACTTATCCAGGCCATTCTGAGATTGTTTACTCGTCACATATTGTACTTCATGACACTGTTAAAATTGAGTCCAAAAATGTAATTTTGTTTAATAAAAAAAATACCAAATTTACCCAAATTTTTGAAAAATTAGCAAATTTACCCAAAAAAGTTATGAAGTCACTTTCTGCGGCTTACATATTAGAAACCACCTATAAATCACTCCATTTTAGAAACTACACCCCTCAAGCTATACAAAACTGATTTTTACAAAATGTGTTAACCCTTTAGGTGCCCCACAAGAATTAAATAAAAATGGTAATGAAATTTCAAAATGTCACTTTTTTTTTGCAGATTTTAAATTTGAATCTATTATTTCTGCAACACATCAAGGGTTAACAACCAAACAAAACTCAAAATCTATTACCCTGATTCTGGAGTTTACAAAAAGATATGTGCTAAAAAAAAATGATGTATGGGCGCACAGCAGGCTTAAGAGGAAGGAGCACCATATGGCTTTTGGAGAGTGGATTTAGCTGGAATGGTAATATGTCGCATATGAAGACACCATGAGGTGGCCCTACAGTGAAACTCCCCAAAAGTGACCCTATTCCGGAAACTACACTCCTCAAGGAATAATTCAGGCGTTTCACAGAATTAGGAAACGCTTGGATGTGAAAATGAAAATAATTTTTTTTCCAGATTATTCACTTTAACAAGGGGTAACATGACAAAATTCACCTCACAGTTTGTTCCCCATTTTCCCCCGAATACGCCAACACCCCATATGTGCTAAAAAAATGATGTATGGGAGCATGGCAGGGTTCAAAAGGGAAGTAGCGCCATAGTGCTTTTGGAGGACAGATTTTGCAGGATTGGCTTTTGGGAGCTATGTCGCATATGAAGACACTCTGAGGTACCCCTAGAGTGGAAACCCCCCAAAAATGACTCCATTCAGAAACTACACCCCTCAAGGAAGACTTCAAGATTGTGAGAACTTTGACCTCAAAGGTGATTCATGGAATTTGCTGTGAAAATGAAAAATGTATTAATTTTTTCCAGAATAATGGACTTTAGGCCCAAATTGTTCACTTTCACAAGGGGGGAACTGGAGAAACTGCACCCCCTAATTTATTGCCCATTTTCTCCTGATTACATAAATACCCCATATGTGCTTGTATACTGCTATATGGGCGTACCACAGGGGTCAGAAGGAAAGGACCACCAAATGGCTTCTGGAAGGCAGATTTTACCAGAATAATTGACAGGCGCCATCTTGCAATTGAACACACCCTGAGGTGGCCCTAGAGTGGAAACCCCAAAAAAGTGACCTCAATATAGAAACTACACCCCTCTAGGAATATTTCAAGGTGTGTAGTGAGCACTTTGACCCATCAGGCGTTTCACAGAATTAGGAAACGCTTGGCTATGAAATAGAAATTTTTTTTTTCCAGAAAAATATGCTTTACACCCACATTTTTCACTTTCACAAGGGGTAACTGGACAAAATGCACTCCACATTTTGTTTCCTATTTCCCTCCAAATACACCAACACCCCATATGTGCTCAAAAATTATGTATGGGTGCACAGCAGGCTTCAGAGTGGGAGTAGCACCATATGGCGTTAGGAGAGCTGATTTAGCTGGAATAGTGATTGGGAGCTATGTCGCATGTGAAGACACCCTGAGGTGGCCCTACAATGGAAACCCCCAAAAAGTGACCCCATTCCGAAAACTACACTCCTCAAGGAATATTTCAAGGTGTGTGGTGAGCACTTTGACCCATCAGGCCTTTCACAGAATTAGGAAACGCTTGGCTGTGAAAATGAAAAATTACAATTTTTTCCAGAAAAAGTTGCTTTACACCCACATTCTTCCATTTCAAAGGGGGTAACAGGACAAAATGCACCCCACAGTTTGTTCCCCAATGCTTCCCAAATACCAACACCCTATATGTGCTCAAAAAATAATGTATGGGTGCATGGCAGGGTTCAAAATGGAAGTAGCGCCATAGGGCTTTTGGGAGCTATGTCTCATATGAAGACACCCTGAGGTATCCCTGGAGTGGAAACCCCCCAAAAAGTGACCCAATTCTGGAAACTACACCCTTCAAGGAATATTTCAAGGTGTGTAGTGAGCACTTTGAGCTATCAGGCCTTTCACAGAATTAGGAAACGCTTGGTTTTTCCAGAAAAACTTGCTTTACATTTACACCCACAGTTTGTTCCCCATTTCCCCCCGAATACGCCAACACCCCATATGTGTTCAAAAAACGAATGTATGGGTGCATGGCAGGGCTCTAGAGTCAAGCTAAATATGGTTTTTGCAGGCCTGAATAAACAGACATGGATTTTAGCTGCCATGTCGCATTAAATAATTTCCTGAGGTACCCCTGAAATGAAAAACCCCAAGAAGTGACCCCATTTCGGAAACAGCACCCCCATACAAACATTTTAAGTGGTAGAAAGGGTACTTTTCAGCAAACAGGTGTCTCACAGAAGACAGAAACTCTTTTCCACAAGGGGTTAAAGGATATGTTCCCCATTTTCTCCCCATTCAGCAAATACCCCATATGTGCTTGTAGCCGGCTGTATGGGCGCACAGCAGGCAAACTGCTAAATATGAATTTTGCTGACAGGCCTGAATTGGCAGACATGGATTTTAGCTGCCATGTCTCATTAAATAAATTTCTGAGGTCCCCAGAAATGAAAATCCCCAAGAAGTGACCCCATTTCGGAAACAGCGCCCCCGTATGAACATTTTAAGTGGTGGAAAGGGTACTTTTCAGCAAACAGGTGTCTCACAGAAGGCAGAAATACTAGAGAAAGGATTTCAAAGCACACAGTTGTAAAATTAAAAAAATAACTAGCAGACCCCAATTTTTCACTTTAACAAAGGGTTAAAGAAGAAATGCACCTCAGTATGTGTTCCCCATTTTCTCCCCATTCAGGAAACACCACATATGTGCTTGTAACCTGCTGTATGGGGGCACAGCAGGGCTCTAGAGGCAAACTGCAAAAATATGGATTTTGCAGGCCTAAATAAACAGACATGAATTTTAGGTGCCATATCGCATTTAAAAAATTCCTGAGGCCCCAGATATTAAAAACTCCAAGAAGTGACCCCATTTTGGAAAGTCAACCCTCATACGAATATTTTAAGGGGTGGAAAGGGCACTTTTGACCCAACAGCTGTTTCACAGAAATGAATATGTAGTGGTAGGTGAAAAGTGGATATGTAAGCTATGCAGACTAAATCAGAGGTACTGTATAAGGTGGTAAAATTACAGGGTACATCAAGGATGAAATTAATCCTTCACGGATGAGTGGTAGATTCTAAAACACTCCTGCATGCACAGGCCAGGGTTTTCAGGGCAGGTTTCGCAGTAGTAAATTGTGTCTTTTGTTATCCCCCTTTTGGAACACACCCTGCATCTTTTTTGGGTCCTTTCCTTCCCTGTTGTCCGGAGGACTTGACCTGGAAAATGTTGCCCTGGTACGACACGGGCACCATGACTCCTTGAAGTACTGGAACCCTCCCCGCCTGGCTTTGAAAGATTAGGGCCTTGATAGCCACCTCTTGGAACTGGAGGAAAGTTCCTGTGTAGCCTGCAGACTGAAATAGCATGTACGGATTGTAGATTGCCACCTGTACAATGTGTACAGCCAGATGTTTGTACTACACTTTAGTTTTTCATGTGGCACTGTAGGGCTTCAGAACTTGATCTGAAAGATCAACCCCTCCCATGTGCTTATTGTAGTCCAGGATGCAAACTGGTTTGGTTACAGTGGTAGTGGTACCTTGCACATGAGCAGGGGAGCTGGTATTTGTGTGAACGGTGGTCAGTAAAAGGACATCCCTCTTTTCCTTGTACTTAACCGCCATGGAGGAGAGCCCTGCTCTCACCCATTCTCAGTGGTTGCCCTACCAGGGATCTAGGGAGGCATCTCTGATTTTTGCGCACTGTGCTGCAAAGTACTTCTGGCAGTTAGGGACATTAATAGGGGTATGCTGGTATAATGTTATCCACATAGAGGAGGTAACCCTTATCCAGCAGTGGGTGCAGCAAGTCCCACACAATCTTTCCGTTAACTCTTAGGATGGGGGGGGCATTCTGGGGGTTATATGCAGGAATCTTTCCCTTCATAAACATGTGGGTCTACTCTTACAAAGTTTGTACATTTTTATGGCATACCTTGCCCGTTTGCTACTCAGGTACTGGCGGAATCTAACCCTCCCTTTGAAAAGTAACAGGGACTCATCTACACATACATTTTTATCAGGGGTGTACACCTCAGCAAACTTGGTGTTAAAGTGGTCAAGGACAGACCTAACCTTGAACAGACAGTCAAATGTCGGGTCATTTTGGGGTGGGCACTGTGTATTGTCGTTGTAGTGTAGGAATTTCCAAATTGACTCAAAACTCTTCTGGGTCATGGTCTGACTGTAAATTGGAGTCTGGTAGAAAATGTCAGAACTCCAATATTGTTTGATGTTTTGCTTCTTTACTACGCCCATATGCAGCACGAGTCTCCAAAATGTCATCATCTCTGCTGCACTTACTGGGGTCCAACCTAGGGGTCTAGCATACGGCGAGGTAGGGTTATGAGCTATAAATTGTTGGGTGTACAAATTGGTTTGGGCCACCATTAAATTTACAAAATCTTCAGAGAAGAAGATTTTGAAAAAATCTTGTTCAGTGAAGCCCGCACTGTCTATCTGTATTCCGAAGTTGCCCACAAAATCCGAAATTTGGGGCTGATAATCGTCAGGGGGTGGGGTCCATATGGGGTCACTCTGGGGGGCTGCCTCTGCTGCTTCCCTGGGGCACCTTCTATAGGGTCCCTCATCAGCGGATGATGATGAGACGGTAGAGGAGTAGAGTAAATTGGCATCCTCTTCTCCCTCACTGGCCAACTCAGTATCAGAGGCAAGATACGTGTATGCCTCCTCGGCTGAGTAAACTCGTTTGGATGGACAGGCCATTTTTATTTTATAGGGGTGTTTTGTGTGAAATGTGTAAAACTTTATTTAGTATGGGGTGTGTATGTAGTGTTTTCACACATGAAGGGGGGAGAGGGGGATGAAGGGGTGAGAGGAGGGATAGGGACAAGGATTAGGGCTTGGGAAGGGGGGTAAATTAGGGATCTGGAACTTCTGCTGCAGAAAAAAAAATCACTGCAGCAGATGTTCCAGATGTTATTCTACTTCTTCTTCTATACAGGAGCAGTAAAGGCAGTGAAAGCTGTGGTAGATCCACAAATGATCGAGCACAGAGAAGCACAGAACCTCTCAGCATGCAGTCACCAGCTAGAGTGGCTGCATGCAGGGGGGTTCTGCCCTTTCCTGTGCAGCTAAAGATCTACCATTGGCTGGAGCGTTGTTCCAGCCAATCGCAGCACTGGCAGGGGACTCCAAACACTGGTGTCCCCTGCCTAACCTCGGAGGGGACAGGTGCTAACTTGTTCAGCATCGGTCACCTCCCCTGACCCCCCCAACCCGCCCCGCAGCTTACATGTGCTTCTGGCGCTGCGATGTGCCGGTCTTCACTGATCGGCCAATCGCAGCGCACGGAGCTGCAGGGGGACCAAAATAGCCGATGCTGCCCTTACCCAGCATGGCTGCCTGTCGGTAAGAGCAGCCATTGCACTCCGGTCCCCCTGCGATTTTCACCCAGAGCCTGGCTGACCTCGCGCCATACATGTAAGGCACTGGTCCTTAAGTCACGTCCGGTTGCACCGTACATGTACGGTGCGGGTCCTTTACGGGTTAAAGAATGAAAAGGACTGTGCAATACAGCCCATCGACAAAAATGGTGCTGTTTCTGGTAAAATCGTTTTTTTTTGTAATTTGGTGAAGGCAACAGAGTTGGAAGCTATAGTACATAGACTATAAACGGCAGAGGTTTCCAATTATGTGCGTGGATGTAATCTCTGAGTGTTATTTTGTACTCAAAATTATGCATTGTAGCCTAATCAAGTGGAATAGTAAATGCAGCAAAATACAAAGATGATGTCAGGTTAATTCCTGTCCTGGTTCTTGTTCCCTGGGCTACTGTTTCTGATTTAACTCCTGATTAAACTTGATCCAGACCTCGTCCCTTGGATAGTAAATCATGACCGTTGGCCATGTTCCTGATGACATTACTACTGTACCAATGCTATTACCATCAATCCTTCCTTATCCTGAAGACCATAATATTCCAGAAGAACAATCCTTGAAGAGGTTAAAGGTGAATAGCATGGGGTCCCTTAAATTCTGCACCCCAGTCTAGCTAGTGGCAAACCAGTTGTGGAGAATCTACATTCCAGTAGGTAGTCATAACAGTACACTATATAAATACCGGTATATAAATTCACATACATTGCTTCCAGATACACAAGCTTAAACTATTTTAGAAATAATTCACGTTTTCGCAGATTAATATTGACATAGAATTCTCTGTTATTTATCACCTGTCCAAATTTCCATTATCTAAAAGATGAAAAATTAGTATTTGTGAGGCTGACAAACACAATGAAGTAGATCTCCAGTCCTCACCATCAATCACAGGGAAGACCCAATATTACGTGACAGCTATTATTGTAATTAATTATTTTGGGAGCAAATTTGTCTGAGAGCTATAACAGCCATGAAGTTTTGTGACAAATTCTAGAAGATCGCATTGATCGCGTTCGCCAAGTATTTTACCCACAATCCTCTGTAATAGATAATAGATAATATCAAATACGGCTAATGTTCAGTTCAAGCCATTCCCAAATGTGAGGTTAGTACAACTAAATAATATACGTGTGTCAACAAGAAGGGAAATTAAATGATAAATAGTAAAACGCTCTTCTCCCACTTTTATCCTTCCCTGACACAAAGGGTTGAATGCATAAAGATTTAGGCAACGGATATATGGTTGCTTTGGCCATAACATGCATTGTGCAGCCAAAGATCAAAGTGTAGTGCTACCAGCATTGCAACAAATCAAACTGAATAGGGTTGCATTGCAACCTGCAAATCACTGTGGTAGTAATGCAAAGTTGCCACCACCAACTTTCAGGTCATAAGGTGACCCTATTCCCTTTCAGTAGTAGTGATCTGTTGCCGTGCAATGTGTGTCATGGCCAATTTAGTAAGTGTAGCTCTAGCCGTAAAGGGGTTGTCTAATCTAAGACACTGGTGGCATGTTGCTAGGATATGCCACCAATGTCAGATAGGTCCACCTCTGGGACCCACACCTATCTCCAGAATGGGACCACAGAAGTCAACAGAGAGCAGTTGCACATGTGCGCTCACCCTCAATTCATATCTACAGGAGTTCCGAAAATAGTTGAGCACTGGCTTGGCTATTTCCGGCAGTCCCATGAAAGATGAATGGAGCTGTGCCCACGCTTGAACTCTCCATTCATTTCTATGGCTCTTCCAAAAATAGCCAAGTCTGCAAATGCACAAAAACTAAAAGCTGCAGAAGAAAAGCTGTTGAAAATTTTTATTGAAGACCAATTGGAAAAAAATTTTAGTTTTTTTTTTAGCTCATAATCAGTAAAATGCAACAATAAAAAAATTGCCCCCAAAGATGTCCATAGCTAGTGCTGAGCGAATCGAAGTCAAATGAATTGACTTCGATCAGAGTTTCAGGAAATATTTGATTCACCGCAAAACCGAATTTCCTCGCACTTTGTGGTAACAAATCTATTTTTCATGAAATGGTGGTAAAAAAAACGACATACTCGCCTCAACCATTTGTGCGCGTAGAGGCCGTTGCAGCCATCTCGATTGCAGAAACCGTGCGACATCTCGCGCTGGGTGACGTACGACTTCACCCCAACGGCACGCTGGCCGGGTGTGGTGAAGTTATTAGAGATGACGTCATCACATCTGGCCAGCGTGATGATGCAATGACATCATCACGTCACCCCATGATATTTTGCTCGGTGTCTTCAATCAAAATGGCTGCAATGGCCTCTACGCCAGAAAACGGACAAGGTGAGTATTCTTTTTTTTTTCACCCTGATTAACGCCTGAAAGGCCTAAATTGTAGCCTCAGATGCCGCAATCAGCGATGAACGCGGCATCTGAGAGGTTCAAAGTTGGGGGGAGGCGCGACCACCATTCCCCGTCATTGCACCCGCTACATATTATGGAATGTGCTGAATCGAGTTGGTAAAGCAGCCGAATTTTTCATAACTTTGCTAATCTCTATCCATAGCGTTTAAGTTTCATTACTTGGGTGAAGAGATGATTAAATAAAAAGACTATAGAAGAAAATATGAATGCAGTGAGTGATGTCTGCATTAAATGAAGCATTAAATATTCAGAAGGTTATTTATTAGTTTCAATAAAAAGTGTAAATCAGTCTGCGGTCAGCTTTTCATATTGACGGCATATCATGTCACTTGCACTGCACAGATAATATGTTATTTCCTTTTCAATGCTCGCATACAATCCAATAGCACAAACATCCTACATGGGCTAAAAATAAGCCCTCTATTGAATCATGTAGAAACATTATCCGCTGGCTGGAATTATTGTCATTTCTGTCTCACTAAACTATCACATACTTCAAGCCTACACATCACAATCAATGATTCCATTTAATTAAAACCACATACAATCAATAGCCTTCCTTACAGAGTTATCAATATATTCATTAGGGAGCAGTCACTATTCAATGGGAATTTATTGGCCTTATGGAGCTTCACCGATCTGCAGTGCAACATTGACAGGTCCAGATGTATGCTCAATAGCAGTTGCAGTAGTAATAGGAGTAGTAGGAGTAGTAGTAGTAGAGTTGTAGCTACAGACAACAGCTTTAGGCCTCATGCACACAACAGTATTTTTTCACGGTCCGCAAAAACGGGGTCCGTAGGTCCGTGATCCGTGACCGTTTTTTCGTCCGTGGGTCTTCCTTGATTTTTGGAGGATCCACGGACCTGAAAAAAAAGTAGTTTTGGTGTCCGCCTGGCCGTGCGGAGCCAAACGGATCCGTCCTGAATTACAATGCAAGTCAATGGGGACGGATCCGTTTGACGTTGACACAATATGGTGCAATTGCAAACGGATCCGTCCCCATTGACTTTCAATGTAAAGTCAGGAGTCCCTTTACTTTCACACTTGCGTTCATAAAATGCAGACGGTGGCTCCGTTCAGAACGGATCCGTCTGCATTATATTGTTAAAACATTTCTAAGTGTGAAAGTAGCCTCAGACGGATCCGTCCAGACTTTACATTGAAAGTCAATGTGTCATCTTCAAACGGATCCGTCCCCATTGACTTACATTGTAAGTCTGGACGGATCCGCTTGCCTCCGCACGGCCAGGCGGACACCCGAACATTTTAACTTGGGAACGCCTCTATGTTAGAATATACTGTCGGATATGAGCTACATCGTGAAACTCAGATCCGACAGTATATTCTAACACAGAGGCGTTCCCATGGTGATGGTTCCCATGGTGATGGGGACGCTTCAGGTTAGAATATACTAAAAAACTGTGTACATGACTGCCCCCTGCTGCCTGGCAGCAGGGGGGAAGATCCCCCCTGTTTTTAACTCATTGGTGGCCAGTGCGGCCGCCCCCCCCCCTCCCTCCCCTGTAGTTAACTCATTGGTGGCCAGTGCGGCCGCCCCCCCTCCCTCCCCTGTAGTTAACTCATTGGTGTCCAGTGGGCCCCCCCTCCCTCCCCTGTAGTTAACTCATTGGTGTCCAGTGGGCCCCCCCTCCCTCCCCTGTAGTTAACTCATTGGTGTCCAGTGGGCCCCCCCTCCCTCCGCTGTAGATAACTCGTTGGTGGCCAGTGGGCCCTCTCCCCTCCCTCCCCCTCCTAATTAAAATCGCCCCCCCTATCATTGGTGGCAGTGGAGAGTACCGATCGGAGTCCCAGTGTAATCGCTGGGGCTCCGATCGGTAACCATGGCAACCGGTACGCTACTGCAGTTAACTACAGGGGAGGGAGGGGGGGCCCACTGGACACCAATGAGTTAACTACAGGGGAGGGAGGGGGGGCCCACTGGACACCAATGAGTTAACTACAGGGGAGGGAGGGGGGGCCCACTGGACACCAATGAGTTAACTACAGGGGAGGGAGGGGGGGGCGGCCGGCCGCACTGGCCACCAATGAGTTAAAAACAGGGGGGGGATCTGCCAGGCAGCAGGGGGCAGTCATGTACACAGTTTTTCAGTATATTCTAACCTGAAGCGTCCCCATCACCATGGGAACGCCTCTGTGTTAGAATATACTGTCGGATCTGAGTTTTCACGAAGTGAAAACTCACCTCTGAAAAAGCTTTTATGCAGACGGATCTTCGGATCTGTCTGTATGAAAGTAACCTACGGCCACGGATCACGGACACGGATGCCAATCTTGTGTGCATCCGTGTTCTTTCACGGACCCATTGACTTGAATGGGTCCGTGAACCGTTGTCCGTCAAAAATATAGGACAGGTCATATTTTTTTGACGGACAGGAAACACGGATCACTGTCTCGGCTGCAAAACGGTGCATTTTCTGATTTTTCCACGGACCCATTGAAAGTCAATGGGTCCGCGAAAAAAAACGGAATACGGCACGGATGCACACAACGGTCGTGTGCATGAGGCCTTACTGAGAAGTAGTGTAGGTGAAGTATGGAAAAGAGCAGGGGCGGATTGGAAACTTAAAGTGGCCCTGGAAAAAAAATCAAAAGTGGCCCCATGTTGTGGGCGAGTCCAAATTGCAGAAGGACAAAACAAGTAGGAGGGGACAACAGAAGAAGGCAGGCCCTGCAATACCATAGTGCAGCACAAAATAGCGCCCCAGCAGAACCAAATACCTAAGGGTAAGGTTGAGCGAACCCGAACTGTTAAGTTCGGTTTGTACCGAACTTTAGGATTTTTGGACCCCGGCTATTTTATGGTGCTTTTTGAAAGGCTGCCGAGTAGCCAGTCAACAAGCGTTTAACTCTGTGCAATTAGAATCCTTCACAACCATGCCTACTATTGGCATGGCTGTGATTGGCCAGTGCAGCATGTGACCCAGCCTCTATATAAGCTAGAGTCACGTAGCGCTGCACATCACTCTGCTGTTACTAGTGTAGGGATAGGATGCTGCTGCTGTGAGGGAGAGAATAGGAAAGAATCTTTAACCAGAAGTGCTTGTTAACTCTACCTAGATTTAGTTTTGTGGGTGCAGTGCGCAATCTTCTTACCCTGCCCTGAGCACAGTGACGAGAAAAAGAGCTTTCATCCGTCTGTTAGTTAGGTGGGCGGCGGCCATTTTATGCAAGGTCAGTGCACCAGCACAGCATATGTGCTTTTGTGACATTTAATTCCAAGCTTGAAATACTGCAATAATAATCTGGGTTTAAAAAAACACCAATTTTTTTGCAATATCCTACATCTGGTGCCTTTGCAGCATTTGTCAGTGTGAAATAGAAGCTTGCAATACTTCAATAATTTTCTGGGTTTAAAAAATCACCCATTTTTTGCAAGACCCTACATCTGGGGCCTTTGCAGCATTTGTCAGTGTGAAAGACAAGCTTGAAATACTGCAATAATTTTCTAGGTTTAATAAACACCCATTTTTGGCAATACCCTACATCTGGGGCCTATGCTGCATTTTTTTGTGTGAAATATAAGCTTGAAATACTGCAATAATAATCTGGGTTTTAAAAAAACACCCATTTTTGCCAATACCCTACATCTGGTGGCTTTGCAGCATTTGTCAGTGTGAAAGACAAGCTTGAAATACTTCAATAATTTTGTGGGTTTAAAAAAACTCAAATTTTGGACAAAAAACTACATTTGTAGCCTTTGCTGCATCTGTCCGGTGTTCTATTCTGTTATTAAAAAAACACACATTTTGGGCAAAATACCTAATTTTGCAGCCTATGCTGCATCTGTCAGTGTGAGATACAAGCTTGAAATACTGCAATAATATTCTGAGTTTAATAAAACACCCATTTTTGGCAGTACCCTACATCAGGGACTTATGCTTCATCTGTCAGTGTGAGATACACGCATTAGATACTGGTGTTCTATTCTGTTATGAAAAAAACACCCATTTTGGGCAAAAAACTAAATTTGCGTCCTTTGCTGCATCTGTCAGTGTGAGATACACATGTTAGCTACTGCTGTTATATTCTGTTATAAAAAAAACACCCATTTTGGGCAAGATCCTAAATTTGAGAAATAAGACAGCGTCAAATAAGGGACGTGGCCCCGGTCATGGTGCTGCTGGTGATGCTCCGGTTGCAAGGAGAGGACATGGTTGATCTGTGCCAGCTACACGCACAAGTGAAACACCTTCCTCAGGTGCGAGTAGGCGACAGTGCCTTCAGCGTTATTTGGTCGGGCCTAATGCGGCTCTACGAATTGTGAGGCCAGAACAAGTACAGGCGTTAGTAGAGTGGGTTGCTGACAGTGCCTCCAGTTCCTTTACATTGTCTCCTTCCCATTGTCTCCTGCTGAAAGATCAGAGTTGGCACCTGCAGCCCATGGACATCAGTCTTTCACCTCACCCCCTTGCAAATCAGACAAGCAGTCTGAGTCCCAAGTCATGCAGCAGTCTCTTATGCTTTTTGATGACTCTGTTAGCAGGGTTTCCCAGGCCATCCACCTAGCCCTGCCCCAGAATTGAAAGAGATTGAGTGCACTGATGCCAAACCACTTATGTTTCAAGATGAGTATATGGGAGGACCATCTCGGATGATGACGAAACACAGGTGCCAACTGCTGTGGATTTCGAAAGTGTACAAACCGACAAGGAGGGCAGGGGTGAAGACTGGGTGGAAGATAATGAGGAGGACGATCAGGTCCTCGACCCCACATGGAATCAAGGTCATGCGAGTGACCTGTGTAGGTCGGAGGAAAGGCGGTGGTCGCACAGAGCCACTAGCACAGCAGTATGCCTGCTACTGCCCACCGCAGCAAGGGACCAAGCACACTAAAGCCAGTTCCAAGGAGTTCCCTGGCGTGGCAGTTCTTCAGACAATGTGCTGATGACAATCAGAGCCTGAAGCGAGGCATAAACGTTCTCAACCTAAGCACAACCTGCATGACCAGGCATCTAAGTGCAAAGCACGAGCTGCAGTGGAGTAGACACCTAAAAAACTGGAGCTGGCTCCTCCTGCTTCCTCTTCTGCTGCAGTCTTGGCCTCTTCATCCACCTCTGGGGTGACAGTGCCACCTGCCACTCCGCAAACAGAGGATCTTCCAGCAACACCACCATCTGGGTCACCAAGCATCTCCGCAATGTCCCACGGAAGCGTTCAGCTCTCCATCTCCCAAACACTGGAGCGGAAGAGGAAGTATCCCCCTACCCATCCGCGATCCCTGGCCCTGAATGCCAGCATTTTAAAATGATTGGCCTTTGAAATGCTGTCATTCTGTCTGGTGGAGAGGGAGAGTTTTAAAAGCCTTATGGTGGTGGATGTCCCACAGTATGTCGTGCCCAGCCGCCACTACTTTTCCAGGCGTGCCATCCCTTCCCTGCACAACCAAGTGGGGGACAAAATCAGGTGTGCACTGCGCAACGCCATCTGTGGCAAGGTCCACCTAACTACGGATACAGGGCGCTTCAGTTTGCCTCCTGTTGCTTCCTCCTCCTACTTCGCTTCCTCATCCTCTACCGGCTCCTCATCCGGTCAGCGTAACACCTTCACCACCAACTTCAGCACAGCCAGGGGTAAACGACAGCAGGCATTTTTAAAACGTATCTGTTTGGGGGACAAACCCCACACCGCACAGGAGCTGTGGACGGGCCTTGAACAACAGACCGATGAGTGGTTGGTGCCAGTGAGCCTCAAGCCGGCCTGGTGGTGTGCGATAATGGGCAAAATCTCGTAGCAGCTCTGGGACTAGCCGGTTTGACGCACATCCCTTGCCTGGTGCATGTGCTGAATTTGGTGGTGCAGAGGTTCCTTAAAAATTACCCCGATATGTCAGAGCTGCTGCATAAAGTGTGAGCCGTCTCTGCGGGCTTTCGGCGTTCTCACCCTGCTGCTGGTCGCCTGTCAGCGATGCAGCGTAACTTCGACCTTCCAGCTCAGCGCCTCATATGCGACGTGCCCACAAGGTGCAACTCCACCTTGCAAATGCTGGCCAGACTGTGCGAGCAGCAGCAGGCGGTAGTGGAGTTTCAGCTGTAGCGTGCACGGGTGAGTCACTCTGAGGAACAGCACCACTTTACCACCAATGACTGGGCCTCCATGCGAGACCTGTGTTCCTTGTTGCACTGTTTCGAGTACTTCACCAACATGGCCTCAGCGTTACTATCCCACTTCTATACCTCCTTGAAAAAACGCTTCTGGCGATGATGGAAGAGGATGTGGCAAAGGAGGAGGAAGAGGGATCATTTCATAGGGTTTCCGGCCAGTCATTCACAAGTGGCTCTGAGGGTGGTTTCCTGCACCCACAAACGCCAGGTACACAATTGTCCAGCCAGGGCACAGTTCTGGAGGATGATGAGGTGGAGGATGAGGAGATGGAGGAGGAGGAACAGTGTTCACAGCAGGGTGGAACCCAGACCAGCTCATGGACATCACTGGTGCGTGGCTGGGGGGATATAGAGGACACAGACGATACACCTCCCACAGAGGACAGCTTTTTGTTGCCTCTGGGCAGCCTGGCACACATGAACGATTACATGCTACAGTGTCTCCGCAACGACCGCCAAGTTGTCCACATTCTAAATTGTGCTCATTGGGTGGCCACGCTGCTGGATCCCCGTTACAAGGACAACGTACTGTCCTTAATTCCGTCACTGGCGCGCGATCTTAAGATGCGCGAGTACAAGCGCACGCTGGTAGACGCGCTGCTGGTGGCATTCCCACCTGACAGCGGGGGCACAATGGAAGCACAAGGCGAAGGCAGAGGAGGAGGAAAAGGTCGCCAACGCAGCTGGGGCACCACCAGCACCTAAGAAGGCAGGGTTAGCATGGCCGACATGTGGAAAAGCTTTGTCAGCACGCCACAACAACCAGCACCACCAGCTGATATTGAACGTCTTAGCAGGAGGCAGCATTTCAGCAACATGGTGGAGCAGTATGTGTGCACACTCCTACACGTACTGAATGACGGGTCTGTCCCCTTCAACTTCTGGGTATTGTCTGAATATTTTTTTTAGCATGGCTGGAGGGGGTTATCACAGGTTAGATTTCCCAATGTTTTGGGGTGTACCCTAATTTAAAGGGTTTCTACCACTTGCTTTGCACACATTTCGTTTTCAGACACTAGCGATCCGCTAGTGTCTGATGTACAATACAAGCTAAGTATTATATTCTTCTGTTCGGCCGTTTGGTTTAAAAAAGCACTTTTATATTTATGCAAATGAGCCTCTAGGTGCTATGCGGGCGTCTTTTCAGCACCTAGAGGCTCCGTCTACCTTTATAAACTGCCGCCCAGCTCATCGCTCCAGCACGCCCATCTCCTAGTGAATTCGATCCTCCCCCTGCTTCTGGTGTCTGAAATCTTGCGCCTGCGCCGTTCGTCTCTGCATTCGGCGGCATTCGGCGCAGGCGCAGTGGAAATGTCTGAGCAGGGAGCGGTCAGACATTTCCACTGCGCCTGCGCTGAATGCCGCCGAATGCAGAGACGAACGGCGCAGGCGCGAGATTTCAGACGCCAGAAGCAGGGGGGGGGGGGGAATCGAATTCACTAGGAGATGGGCGTGCTGGAGCGATGAGCTGGGCGGCAGTTTATGAAGGTAGACGGAGCCTCTAGGTGCTGAAAAGACGTCCGCATAGCACCTAGAGGCTCATTTGCATAAATATAAAAGTGCTTTTTTAAACCAAACGGCCGAACAGAAGAATATAATACTTAGCTTGTATTGTACATCAGACACTAGCGGATCGCTAGTGTCTGAAAACGAAATGTGTGCAAAGCAAGTGGTAGAAACCCTTTAAAAATTAAATTCAATTTAAAACCAAAAACCAGTGGCTACCTCCTTCTTCTCTACCGCCGCTTCCACCTATACCATCACATCCACTGCCTCCCAAACCTCCTACTCCATATGGACCTCGTCCTCCTAGATCAAGTGCATAATTATTTTTTTTATGTATTTTATGTTATTTGAAGTCATTTCCCTATCCACATTTGTTTGCAGAGCACTTGCCATGCTCTTAACCACATTTTTCTGCCATTTGCAGCCCTCTAGCCCTTTCCATTACATTTTTAGAGCCATTTTAGTGCTCAAAGAGTTCGGGTCTCCATTGACTTCTATGTGGTTTGGGTTCGGGGTCAAGTTTGGATCAAGTTCGGGTCCCGAACTCACTTTTTTGTGAAGTTCGGCCGAACCCGTCGAACCCGAACATCCAGGTGTCCGCTCAACTCTACCTGAGAGCAGTAAAAAATACCACCAACAACAGTATTTAATTGTATCATGAGGACGGACAGTAATACAGTTGTCTTCAGCAAGGGACCTGTTGCCATTAAGCATCAGATCATTATGTACCTGGCCTGCGGCAATCAAGAGGGATTGAGTGGCTCCCTGGGCATAAGCCCACCGGCAAATTTCCCTGTAGGGTCTATGGCCAATCCAACCCTGGAAAAGAGAGAAGTCATCTGTTCTGTTGTTGCTATTTCGTACAATCAAGATGCCAATCCACAATTTATTTGGATGTTTGAAAAATCTCTCATAGACCTTGGCAAACATAGTTACTTTACTACTGATCATGGGGTGTCTGACCCCTGGAACCCCCACCAATCAGCTTTTTAGAAGCTGCTGTCCAGAACCAAGCAACAAAACTACTTAGCTCCATTCACTGTGTAGTGGCCTTGTTACTGCAACCCTGCTCCCATTCAATGGATCTGATACTGATAATCTATACTAAGAATAAGTTATTAATAACAGTACAGTTCCATAAAACCCCTTTAAAGGGGTTGTCCCATGAAAAATATTCTACATTTTTCAAAACAGCCCCTGGATCTGAATCCTTTTGTAATGGCATTTAATTAAGATTCCAGCATATAGCACCATTTACTGTTTGTTCTTTTTCTTACTTCTCTGTCCACATTGCTGAACCCCCCCCCCCCACCCCGATCTGTGATAGGGAGAGGACTGCAGCAGGAAGAACATGCCCCTGAGCTGTCAGCTTGAACAAAATCTAGCAATGTGGAGCTTTGAGTGGGGAGATCTATGGATCCATGTGAGGTACAGGGCTAGTTTTAGTTTTTTAGAAAGAGATTGTCAATCACTATACTGTATAATGTCTGGTTTTAATGTCTTGCATTAATCATGGGATAACCCCTTTAAAGGGGTTGCGCCACTAATATATATTTATCCCGCCCAACAGATATCACTGTTATATCACTTTCCTCAAATACCACTATTTATCAAAACTGCCTTATTCTAAATCTATTAGCTTACCATCGCACCCTGTATCAATCCTTAGTTGCTGTTGGTTACGTCCTGTAGTGGAGCCTTGTAATACAGGACACACATGCTCACTGCGCTTCTTTTCCTTCCCTTCAATAACCACTCCTCTATGTGCAGTGTTAGTTATATGTCAGTTATGGATGGATGGACAGATAGACAGACAGGCAGGAAGATGATAGATAGATGATAGATAGACAGACAGACATAAGGATAAATTTAGTTCAAACAAAGGATGGACATTAGCACAAGTTGTGCCTGTTATAAATCCGGTTACACTGAGCACTTTGAATATGTGGAGGCAGAAAATGAACTGGTTAGTGTCACCTGTCCTAAGGCATTATGGGATAGCAGTCACATGACAAACCAGGAAGTAGGATTCAAGCAGGGGGCGGGTAAAAGAAACCTGTGAAAATTAGGTAAATTTGAAAAAAACTATGAAAAAAAAAAAACAATCCAGGGATGAATGAGAGCTAGTGAACTTGATGAAAATAAACTTTAGAGTCAAAAGTAGTTTATGGCACAACCCCTTTAAAGGTTGAATGCTGCATCTAAAAGGCCCATTTACATGGGTCAATGGTGGACAAATCTCAAGAACAAACATACTGTATATAGGAAAGTTAGTTTCTGGTCATTACCCTTTCGTTAGCTGCCTTTACATGATGATGTATGGAAATAAATAATCGTTCTATGATCATTTGCCCCCTTGTTTTTTGGCAGTAGATTCCCGTTTACACAGGGGAATGTTCTGCCTACGAATGATGATATTAGGTGCCGCATCAGAGATGCAATCACCTGCCAAACGAGCATTTGTCTGGTGATTGGCAACACGTTGACTAAGGCCATTTATCAGGAATGAGCATTTGTAGGAACATTTACTTCCAATAATTGCCTCGGCCCATATACTTTGCTATCAATGCTCGTCTGAACAATGTGGCCTCCACTGAGATTGCTAGTATACAGTTGTATCTGGTAAAGCACTGTGCCATTTCCTATTCCACCCTGCTTTTTCCTGATGTCCCATAGTTGGCTATTGTAGCCCATCAGTGGGGATGCCAGATTTCCATTCTGGGAAGCATAGACTAAAGTAATCTTGTTAATACAGAAACGAAAATCTGAAATCTTACAGCACATTGTACATCCAGGCCTCCAAGTGAGGTCAGAAAAGCACACTGGGCCTATGTGAGCTTTCAGAGCAGAGGGAGATGTTAATTAGAAACAAATAAGTGGTGAGGGGCTTGGATAAGAGTGGAGGGCCTGGGCTCCTACTGCGCTATAGGCCACCCAACTGGGCACTTGTGCTTCTTTTGCATCTTGGATCAAGCTTCATTTTCTGAGGCACAGAACCTCTGTCGTGGGGAAAAAAAGGTATTCCCCTATAAGCTGTCACCTACAGTCCACTGGCCGTAGTTAAATAGATGAAAATGAGCTGACAGACTTCCTATAAATCCGTCACATCCTTACACTATCTAGTCTAACTTTACATCACCTATTGGATTGCTTAGTTTGCACCAAAAAATACTCAAATAATCTGTCCACATGCTCGAAGTAATTTGTCCAGATGTGCCAAAAATTTTGTCCACGTGACCTGGAAGTTTGTCAACATGTGCCAAATATCTGTCCACACACATCAAAAATCTGTCCACCAGAAGCTTTACACCAACTCTAAATTAGTCTAATGTGGGCCACGTTTTGCACCAGAATTGTGGATTCCGGCCTTATAAATGTATCAGCTGGCCACATCCACATTCTAGTTTATAACCAGGAAATGTCAAGGATGTCAGAAGAAGTCATTCATTTTGGCGCAGCTGAATAATAAATGTGTCTACAATGAGAAGCGGTAAAATTTGTCACAAACAATGCCACAAAAGTGGCGCTCTTACCATAGTGAGTGTGGGCCATTATGTATTCAGTTTTTCATACAAACGATTTGGAAGTTGGTTAAGCGTCTAAGCAAAACTATTCAAAAAGAAAAAGATCAAAAAAGAAATATTGTTTTACCCAAATCCAGAAAGTAATCGGCAGAGTAGAAATAATCCATATCCTTGGACAAATGAGGAAAGGAAGGCGAAAAATCCATTGACAGACATGCAGATGAGAAGACATTGCCTCCGTCCTACTTTATCTGCTAGGCCTCCCCAGAAGAATGCTCCAATCATCATTCCCAGATACACTATACTGCCTGCAAGAAACAGGAAAATACAATTACCAACCCTTTTACAATAAGGAAGAAATGGTTGATCCAGCAATGTGGTGACCCATGAAGCACACTTGTTGGTTTGCATTTTCCTGTACAGCCCATGGCCACTCAGGAAAAACTCTTGTCATTAAAAAATGTGGACAGTCCTGTTTAGTTATTATTTGTAAAAATTGCTGAATGAAAGATGATATATAATGATTCACCGTTCCATGCCTAGAACATATAAACATCTATAACATACAACATACAGATATACAATAGCTCACAAAAGTGAGTACACTTCTAAGGCCTCTTTTACACCAGCATGTCCGGATAAGGTCCGGATGCGTTGCGGCAAACCCGCGCGAGTAGGTACGCAATTGCAGTCAGTTTTGACTGCGATTGCGTTCCGTTGTTCAGTTTTTATCACGCAGGTGCAATGCATTTGCACGCGCGTGATAAAAAACTGACTGTGTTTCCCAGACCCAAACTTCTTCACTGAAGTTCAGGTTTGGGTTCCAGGTTGTGTAGATTGTATTATTTTCCCTTATAACATGGTTTTAAGGGAAAATAATAGCATTCTGAATATAGAATGCATAGTACAATAGGGCTGGAGGGGTTAAAAAAATAAAAAATAAATTTAACTCACCTTAATCCACTTGTTCGCGCAGCCAGCATCTCTTCTGTCTTTATCTGTGAGAAATAGGACCTTTGATGACGTCACTGCGCTCATCGCATTGTCCGTCACATGATCTTTTACCATGGTGATGGATCATGTGATGGACCATATGATGAACGTAGTGACGTCATCAAAGGTCCTATTCCTCACAGAACAAGACAGAAGAGATGCCGGCTGCGCGAACAAGTGGATTGAGTTAAAAAAAGTATTTTTTTTTAACCCCTCCAGCCCTATTGTACTATGCATTCTGTATTCAGAATGCTATTATTTTCCCTTATAACCATGTTATAAGGGAAAATAATAAAGATCTGGTCCCCATCCCGATCGTCTCCTAGCAACCGTGCGTGAAAATCTCACCGCATCCGCACTTGCTTGCGATTTTCACGCAGCCCCATTCACTTCTATGAAGCCTGCAAGAGCTTGCTGCGATTTTCATGCAACGCACAAGTGATACGTGAAAATCACCGCTCATGTGCACAGCCCCATAGAAATGAATGGGTCCGGATTCAGTGCGGGTGCAATGCGTTCAACTCACGCATTGCACCCACGCAGAAAACTCGCCCATGTGAAAGGGGCCTTACATTTTTGTAAATATTTTAATATATCTTTTCATTGGACGGCACTGAAGATATGACACTTTGATACAATGTAAAGTAGTCAGTGTACAGCTTGTATAACAGTGTACATTTGGTGTGCCCTCAAAATAAGGGCTCGTTCACACAACCGTTGCCCCCTCCATTGCCGTATTGCGGGCCACATATGGCGGATCCGCAATACACGTTGCACCTGCCGTGTGCAAATCCGGAGATGCGGTGCGGAACGGAACGGAAGCACGGAACAGAACCCCACGGAGTGCTTCCTGGGGTTCCGTTCCGTGCTTCTGTACAGCAAAAGATAGAAGTTGCTCTATCATTTTGCGGAACGGACGGATCGCGGACCCATTTAAGTGAATGGGTCCGTGATCCGCATGCGGCTGGCCCACGGTCAGTGCCTGTGCATTGCGGACCGCAATTTTCGGTCCACAGCAGGGGCACAGAGGGGCAACGGTCCTATGAGTGAGCCCTAACTCAACACACAGCCATTAATGTCTAAACCGCTGGCAACAAAAGTGAGTAAACCCCTAAGTGAAAATGGCCAAATTGTGCCCAATTAGCCATTTTCCCTTCCTGGTGTCATGTGACTCGTTAGTGTTACAAGGTCTCAGGTGTGAATGGGGAGGAAGTGTGTAAAATTTCATGTAATCTCTCATACTGGTCACTGGAAGTTCAACATGGCACCTCATGGCAAAGAACTCTGAGGAGCTGAAAATAAATTGTTCCTCTACATAAAGATGGCCGAGGCTATAAGAAGATCGCCAACACCCTGAAACTGAGATGCACAATGGTGGCCAAAACCATACAGCATTTTAACAAGATTCAAGTCAGAAGAGGCCTCGCCATGGTCAACCAAAGAAGTTGACTGCATGTGCTCAGTGTCATATCCAGGGGTTGTCTTTTCAAAATAGACATATGAGTGCTGCCAGCATTGCTGCAGAGGTTACAGGGGTGGGGGGTCAGCCTGTCAGTGCTCAGACCATACGCTGCACACTGCATCAATTTGATCTGTATAGCTGTTGTCCCAGAATGAAGTTTCTTTTAAAGATGATGCAGAAGAAAGCCCACAAACTGTTTGCTGAAGACAAGCAGACTAAGGACTTGGATTACTGGAACCATGTCCCGTGGTCTGATGAGACCAAGATAAACTTATATGGTTCAGATAGTATCAAGCGTGTGGTGGTGGCAACCAGATGAGGAGTACAAAGACAAGAGTTCCTTGCCTACAGTCAAGAGCAGTGTCCTGGTTTGGGCTGCATGAGGGCTGCCAGCTGTGGAGAGCTACAGTTCATTGAGGGCACCATGAATACCAACATGTACTGTGACATACCGAAGCAGAGCATGATCCCCTCCCTTCATAGACTAGGCCACAGGTCAGTATTCCAACATGCTAACAACCCCAAACATACCTCCAAGACGACCACTGCCTTGCTAAAAAAAACTGAGGGTAAAGGTACTGGACTGGCCAAGCATGTCTCAAGACCTAAACCCTATTGAACATCTGTGGGGTATCCTCAAAGCGAAGTTGGAGGAGCGCAAGGTCTCTAACATCCACCAGGTTCATGATGTTGTCATGGAGGAGAGGAAGAGGATTCCAGTGGCAACCTGTGAAGCTCTAGTGAACTCCATGCCCAAGAAAGCTAAGGCAGTGCTAGAAAATAATGGGGCCACACAAAATATTGACACTTTGGGCACAATCTAGCCATTTTCACTTAGGGGTGTACTACCTTTTTTTGCCAGTGGTTTAAACATTAATGGCTGTGTGTTGAGTTATTGTGAGGTTACACTAAATTTACACTGTTATACAAGCTGTACACTGACTACTTTACATTGTATCAAAGTGTCATATCTTCAGTGTTGTCCCATGAAAAGATATAAAATATTTACATAAATGTGAGGGGTGTACTCCCTTTTGTGAGATACTGTATGTTATAAAAATACTGAAAACCTTCCTTGCTTGCCTATAGGTAAGAAGCCATGTAGACAAGAGCATAAGCAGAGTCTGTATCACAAAACCATTTCTTGTGTAATAGCATACCACCAAACCTTTGGGTCAAAGAGGAACACTTGAATCTCATTTTGTGAAAAATCCAATCACTGGCTGAGGTGGGTCATTGCTGCAGCCAGTGATTGAGCAGCATTAATAGGCTTTTCAGGATAATAACAGGAACTGAAGTGGCTGGGGATTGGTGAGGTGACTAAAAGTTCCTTTATGTTTGTACAGCATGTGCAGCCCCTTGAGCAGTTTTTTTTTTTTCCTGCGCTTCCATATTACTTTAAATATTAGCATATAAATCAGGGACTTGGGTCAAAAATAGGGACTGTCCCTCAAAAAGAGGAGCAACATGCTCAGTAGCCTCCCTGCTCCCTACCTCCTCTCAGTGCAGGTATAGTCATCTGATAGTGCTGGAGATAAAGCAATGCAGACTCCCTTTCATTCATCCATCCTTACTTCTGAATTTGTAGAACTATATAGCTATATGTCACTCTCTGGGAAGTGGAGAAGGAAATTGGGGAATGGAAGTAAAGCATAGAGCTATTTATTCATGGAATCATAGAGGCTGTGTGTGAAGGACTATTTTCCTTGCAAGGAGGAAGAGGTTAACAGGAGATGACTGCAAATCACTCCTGGGAGATGCAGGTGCTTGATCATTAAATGTAACTTGCTTGTAACAAACTTACCTCTCCGGGTTCCATGGCTGTGTCGGAAGAGACGCTCTGCTGAGCCATACCCCCTGGCGATGCAACTGCATCCTTAGCAACATGATGCAATGCTTTGTTTCTCCCCGTATTGGGCGTGTGCTGGAGGAGACTAGCAGTGAGCTGATTGCTCAGCTGCTCTATTACTATGTGCTAGTGTTTCTGACTAATGGAGCACTGAGTCATGGACCTATCAGGTTCTGATCCAGGGATTCCTGGCCACACACCAGTGCCAGTGATAGTCTTTGTTTGGCTCACTAGCTAGGTTCCTTGTTCCCTGTTCCTGCATTGCTGATTGATTCCTCTGTGTCTATGACTGAGGTTTGTCTTATGACCACTCTCTGTCTCACATTTTGGTACTGCATAGCCACCTGGTGCTGATTTCTGATGACTCTGGTATTGTGTTTGTCTATCTGTGTTTGTTAGTCCGCTTCTGCACTTATAGGGTAGGGACCGCTGACCAGTTGCGGTCTAGCTATATAGCTCTACTGTAAATAGGTAGGGAAAACAGGCTGGGTACTAGCCTTAGGACTCACTGTCCTTGTCTGTCCCTACCCACAGTCTTTACATTGATGCTGCCTGCCCACAGAAAGTGAAGAGACATGAAAAAATAAATAAAAGAGTGAATGTTAAACATAGAAATGTTTTCACTGATATTGTTAAAATAATGGTGACATTACTATATATATTTTTTTATTTTTTTTTATTTGTGGGATGAGCCTTTTTAAAGCATGAATATCATAGGTTACCTTTAATGGAGGATATTAAGCAGTAATATTAGATCCTTCCTCTAAAAATAATGAATTTGAAATATTGTATTATTATTATACACCATTGGTAAAGGTAATGCCTATATTAAGTTTATTTTGTACCTCCCATGATCTCCTGGCTTTGTATCTGGCAACAGAGGTATGGCTGCGGATGTCATCAGGAGTAATAGATTGTACTGTCACAAGAGAAGCTTCCTGGCAACAGCTGTTTGTGGTCGGGGCCACCAGGTACGTACCTGACCCTAACCTAGGGAACCTAACCCTAAGCGGTCAGAGTTGTGCCGCAACCGCGTCGTGGAGGGACGCCTGAAAGAGGGCATCCCCTTTGAGAGTAACAGAAAAAGGGGGTCGGGTGGGAGGGAGAACTTCGTACGTCGTACACATGTGGGAGGGTGCTGACGGCTGATATAGGCGGCCAAGCCCCTCCCACAAACACAGGCCAATGAATCGGCCTTACACTTGTGGTCGGGGCCACCAGGTACGTACCTGACCCTAACCTAGGGAACCTAACCCTAAGCGGTCAGAGTTGTGCCGCAACCGCGTCGTGGAGGGACGCCTGAAAGAGGGCAAGAGACATACTGATAGGCAAAGTATTTTATTGTGGCGAAATTACAAAGCCAGGCTCTGAAACGCTGTTGACATTTCGGTATCGGGGCGAGGTATGTATCGGGTGAAACATGCCGAGTGCCAACGCCCTAACTTCTGAATTACGTGTGCAGGTACCTGATTCTTGGAGGCTGCGGATGCAGCGCCTATGCGGAATGAATGTCCCGAGATAGCGGAGGGGTCACCACCCAGGCTGGCCACCAGTGATCTGACATGGGACACGAACTGATGGGTGGTGAGTGGAACCACCCCGAAGGGTAACAGTGGGCTGTTAGGGCCAGACCCCGACAAGGCGGACCGTAGCTGACGGAGCACCGTGACGGGGCACCACTGGTGTGAAGTGGAATAGAAGGACACCGGGACCGGGGGGCCCACCTGGGAGGTCTTGGACGTCCTGAGCAGTAACGTGAACCCCTCGGAGTTCTGGACCAGCTGGCTGACCGTGAGGAACTTACTGTTGCCGGAAGAGCAGGTGAACTCTCCGGGCCTCAGAAAGCCGTAGAAGGCTAAATAGATGGCAGATTTGAGTACCAAGCTGGGCAAAACCCCGAACGGATTACTGTCCAGGATGTCGGATAGATTGCGGAAGAGGGGCCCGGTGACCCCTTGCCTGCTGCCTCGGCCTTGAGGCCCGCATTTGCTTAAGCCCTTGAGTGCTGCCTTAACAGCCTGCATGGCGAAAAGTGATGGTTGATCGGGATGACTGACGGAGAAAAAATGTTGTACTCCCGCTAGGTATGACCTGACTGTACTGTGAGAGAGCTTGTGCACTGAGTGGCAGTAGCCAATAAACGCCAGGATGTAATCTGGAAAACTGGATTCCCCCTGAGGATGCTCCCCTTGGAACCTGCAGAACATCTTCCACCCGGTGTGATATGCTCGGGTCGTGTTGGGCGAGAGAGAATCGCGAATCAGAGCATGGGCCGTCTCAAGGTGGTCGGCTATGTTAACATTAAGGACTCGTGAGGAGGAGCGGTGGCGCCTGTCGCATCTGCCTCTGGCATGATCTGAAAGAAACGGTAAAAGTTAGCCCTGGATAAGGCGTCGGCAGCCAGGTTTTGCTCACCTGGTACATGTGCGCTATGGACGTGGAAATGGTGGTATAGGGACAGCTGAACTAACCGCCTAAGGAAACCCATGACGTGGCTTGACTTTGACGATCCACTATTTAGGATGTCTACGACGGCTGCGTTATCCGTCACGAACAGGACGGACTGGTTCGCCCAGAGACTGCCCCATATGTGAGCAGCTACCACGATGGGGTACAGCTCAAACAGTGCCGAGGAGTGGAGGAACCCTGGGATTAGTACCGCCTCAGCCGGCCATCTGTCTGCAACCCAGTGCGTGCCAAAAACAGCGGCAAACCCTGTGCCGGCGGCCGCGTCCGAGAAAACTAAGGGGGACTGGCACGACAGCTTGGGGACGAATAGGGACACCCCGTTCCACTGGTCCAGGAAATGATCCCACATACGGAGATCCGCTAAGGCCTGGCTGTCCAGACGCACTGGGCTGTCCTGTTCTGGGGCGGTGCTAAGGAGCGCCAGCAGGCGGGATACAAACGTTCTGCCTTGCGGAATGATGCGCATGGCAAAATTCAGCATACCCAGTAGCGACTGAAGGTCAGTCTTAGTGACCACCGACGTGGCTGAAAACCTGTGAATCACTTCTCGGACTCTCGTTAGCTTGTCCGAGGGTAACCTGGCTAACATGCGTTGGGAGTCCAACTCGATGCCCAAAAAAGTGATCACGGTGGACGGGCCCTCTACTTTTTTGGAAGAAACAGGTACCCCCAACTGGGAAAAACACCTCAGTAGCTTCCCCAGCCCCAGAGGAGCAGCCCCTGGGCCCTCAATCAATAGGAAGTCGTCCAGATAATGGATGACGAACTCACAGCGCACCTTGTGTACCAGAACCCAGTGGAGGGCTTGGGCCAGCTGATCGAAGAGCCAGGGGCTGCTCTTGGAACCAAAGGTGAGTTTCGTGGCAAAGTAATACAGGCCTCGCCACCTGATACCGTGCCATTGCCAGAGTGCTGGCATAATGGGGAGCAGTTTGAAAGCGTCCGATATATCTGCTTTGGACAATGCGGACCCGGGACCTGTCTGCATGATGATGGCGATGGCTTGGTCTATGGAAGCATACCTCATGCCCACTTCTTCTGAAGGAATGAGGGAATTGAGACTGGGAACCTGTGAACCATGTGGGGCAGACAAGTCAATGATGAGTCTCTCCTTCTTACTGAACTTGCCTGTGACGACTCCTACGGGACTGACTCTCCACCGTTGAAATGGGGGTGCTTCAAAAGGACCGATTAAGAACCCTTTAGCTAACTCGGCTTCTATGAGTGTGTCTACTGAGCCAGGATTCCTTTCGGCTGACTGAAGGTTCCCGCACTCATGCGTGACCTCGGGGGTCGTGATTAACCCTGTGTGGAACCCTTCATGGAACCCTGACACCAGGAACTGCACGAATCCTGGGTTGTGATGACCTTGCAACATTGCTTGTAGACGATTAGTATCGACCACGCTCATATAATTTTTCACCGACTTTAATGAACAAGCTACTCGGGGGTGAGCCCTGAAGCAGTTGGTACAGATATGCAACAAGCGGCACTGGCCGAAATTACAAGACGCGTAATTAAAATTGTTGCATATCTGTGCCCTACCTAACTGGACAATGGGTCGTCCTAGTTTGTCTACTGAATTGGGGGGCCTGAAGATGTCGAGTGGTCCTGCTGAAGAGCTGGAGGGGTATGACGTCGTGGCGGCTGCCGACTTATGGCACCACTCTACTGAGTGGAAGATAGACTGACAAGCCGAACAGGAGGGAGCCTTCAGGCCTGCAAAGTGTCTGCAGAACAACTCAGTGTCCAGGACGGACCAGTCTGTGACATGTTGAAACTGGGACAGGGCTGCGGCCGCTTTGGCTGAGAATGAACAGTGGTAATCGTAGAACGCATTACCACCATACCTATGTCCCAACTCAGTGACCCTAAAGAGGTATAGGTCTAGCTCCTCCCTCCTGTCCGGCCTGGCAGTACAGATGACGTCCCTGAAAAGGCTGAAAGCCATGACGAACTCTGGAATGTTCAGTTTGCGATTGAGCCGGTGGTCGCGGCTTCTCAGCACCACCGAGACTTCCCCGCAGGCTATGACCTTGTTGTCGGAAAGGTCCCTGGAGGCTATCAGTAGCGAAGCGAGGTTGATGTCCCTACCCTCAAGGATGTCCTTCCTGATGTTGATGGGGACAAAGTGAGACGGAGCCACGTTGGGGACTGGCTGGGCAGTGCGGATGTCTACTGCCGCCGAGGTGGAGGCGACCGGAGGCTCGGGTGAAGAAACTGACACTGCCGAGTTGTGAGCCTCGACTGACTCGAGTCTAGCCTGTATGGACGTGACGGCCGAAGTCAAGTTGTTCAGCATGAGGTGTAATTGGGCCAGCGATGTCTGTATCGTGGCTGCGGGGGGATCACCGCCGCTGGGCACCAGGGAATCTTTCCATAACCGGTATAGCTCTGCTTTCCTAGCTGACGCCGGGAAAGGAACACCCCGTCTCGTCAGCTCCGCCATCAGCTTGGGGATAGTCCAAGCACGGAGGGATAACGTGCTGCCCCCTTCGGACGTCCCTGCAGCATTCTCATCCACTGATGCTTCCATGATATCAGATGCGTGCGACATCACAGCTGTGGAGAAAATAATGCAAGGTGACCGGCTACCCTGGGCGACCACCAAGTGCGTGAGGCTGTTTGACAACGTGGTAGAAAAAGGTGCACTGTCCCTGTGAAGCACGCACCCTAACCCCTGACGGCCGTGGAAGAGTGGCCAGGAACCGGAAGGTACATGCCAGGACCTGACTTTACTTACCAACTGAGGAACACTGTTCTGAACCCCACGGATGTTTTTAAATGGAAAAGGAAACCTGGACGTAAAAGAGTGCATGAGACCTTTCCCTTGCTAGTGATCAATGCCTCCCGTCCACTGACGTGAGCCCCCGCTACCTTGTTCGTGAGAACTCGGTGAATCCTAGACTGGCTTCTCTTGTGTGTATGTTTGAGAAAAATATAAAAATTTTCTCCTTGCTCTGACCTGGGAAACAAGCAGCACAGAAAACAAATCAATACGTGGGGTACAAACTGACGGAGCGCGAGCTGTGGGCAGTGGATTTGAACAACGGATGGGGATGGCGTTGATTGAGTTTTTTTTTTTTTTTTTTTCTCTGGCCCCCCCCCGACTCTGTCTGTCGTATGTGGTGGACCCCTACCTACCTAAGCAGCACGGCGGCCCGTGCCAGACTTTAAGTGTGTGTGTGTGGCGCTGGCCATTGCATCCCCCACCATGTTCCACTGTACCGCGTGGGGAGCGCGGAGCTCCCTGACACAGAGGACCAAGCGGGGGGATACTTGTGAGCAACAGCTCGCGCCTCACCCTACACTATTTTTTTTTTTTTTTTTTCGCCACGTGGAGAGTGACGCGTGTCCCTGGCAGGGTGCGCAGTGCAGGGGCGCCCTCCGTTCGAGGGCTGACCCGTCCGCCGGCTGGGCACACCTGCCACGTGGGGAGCTGCGCCGCCCTCAGGCCTGGATCGGCGCAGGGAGGACCCCCAGTGGTGAGGGCCTACCCCTGCCGATAATGAAAATGCCGCGTGGGGGGCCTCGCCGGTCCCTGGCGGAGCGCCCAGTGCGAGGGTGCCCTCCTGCCATCTGTGGGCCGACCCTCCGCCGGCTGAGCGCGCCCGCCGCGTGGGGAACCGGCTTAGCCCCCTGGCATAACTGGAACAGGGGGGGGGGGGGTTCTGGACATGGCGCCGCCTTCCCCCCTGTTCTCCTGAACATCGAGCCACGTGGGAGGCCCACCGCTCCCTGGTGGATTGCCCAGTGCGGTGGTGCCCCCCTGAGTCCGGAGGGCCGACCCACCGTCGGCTGGGCAAATCCACCGCGTGGGGACACGGTGGTGCCCCCTGGCTTAGACAGAGGCTGGGGGGGGGGGGTGGCAGGGGCGCTACCCCTCAACTGGGGGGCGGGCCCCGCCGCTGGATGCCACGCCCACACCACGTGGGGGAGCGGGGCAGCGCCGGCGACATGGAGCGTGAGCCGCGCCTGTGAAGGTGAGCAGAAGCGGCGGAGGAGGGAGGCGCGGTCTGCCGCTGTGCTCCACCACCTCCATGACACGAGCGGGAGTGGGGACACGAGCGGGAGCGGGACGGGGGGCGAAGTGTTCCGGAGCGCGGGACCCGCTTACCAACCGGGCCGCCCGCACAACCGGACGTCCGCTTACCTGGCCTGTACGGCAGGACTGACAGGTACAACGCACGCTCCGGGATCCTGAACTTCGTACGTCGTACACATGTGGGAGGGTGCTGACGGCTGATATAGGCGGCCAAGCCCCTCCCACAAACACAGGCCAATGAATCGGCCTTACACTTGCGGTGATAAGGAGAATACATATGAACATAACAGTGAACTGGTGAACCAGCAACTGTATTAAATGAGCTTTACAGCTTAGTCTTCATGAACACACTATCTATTCCACTAATATTATTTGCATGTGAAAGTAGTGCTGGGTAGTAGTACACATACACACATGCAGCTTGATTCCTCATCCCACTGCTATAGTTGATGTTTGATTTAATAGATTTTTTACTTGATCCTCTACAAATTAGCCGGTGCCAGGCAATCAATAGCCCTGTCCTAAAATAATGTACATCAGTGAAACATAATTGAAGTGACTGCATCTTTTGTCAGCTTTCTTTACCTCTTGCTCCGTTCTGATTTCATTCTTATTTCCAATCCTTACACAGACGATAAAACTGATCTATTTAATCCAACCTAATACTGCGGCTAATACTAGACTTTCTTCCCAGAGGCAAAGATTAAGAATCTCAAAATGACATGGCTTTATGTTTCTCCGAAGTGTATTCACTTTGAAAAACAAAGACTTAAACTGGTTGGATGGAGTTGATAGAGTTAGGCCGATTTCACACAATTGTCATACGTGTGGCAAATCCTGGTCTAACCGCAGGTCTCATGATCTAAATTGACAGTCGGACATATAACATTAAGATGCTGTTACGGTAGTTCTGGTCATTACACCAATGGTTGAATAGGTATTTGTGGTTAATGAACCTGAATTACACTCTTGTGAGAGGATCTAAGGCAGGCATCATCGAATTGCGGCCCTCCAGCTGTTGCAAAACTACAACTACCAGCATACCCGAACAGCCTACAGGTATCAGCCTACAGCAGGGCATTGTGGGAGTTGTAGTTTTACAACAGCTGGAGGGCCGCAGTTTGAGGATGCCGGATCTAAGGCATACTTTTTTTACAAGCTCTGCTCCTTTGACGGTAGTTCCCACCTCTTTTACACCACCCCCTTACTGTGTGTATGGATGCTGGGGCTTTGTTACAGCAGTGGGTGTGTAACCACTGTGTCAACCAACAGATTTGACTTTGGGATAATCCTAAGGGCGTTATCTTGGCAGGCCCCTGGTATTCACCCTTTAACCCCTGTACAGTGATCCAGACTTTGCTGCAGGAGAACCACTTGGCTGCTACTTCCTGGAGTAGTCTCTATGTGATTGACAACTAATCCACAGGAGTCAGAGACAGGCTGAGGTCAGGTTTGAAGTAGTGACAGGCAGACAAGGGTCAAAATGAAGGTGAGGCACAGATCAGGTCAGGCAGCGGAGGGTCAGAATCTAGTAAACGGGCAGAAAGTCAGTACATGGGCAGACTACTGAACTGAGACCTTTGAAGGATACTAGCATGCTGGAAAACCTATTGCTCAAGTACCCTCCCACGGAGGAAGGGGCCTTAGGTAGCCAGCCATAGGCTGGGGAAGATTAGTGTGCACATGCTAGTCCTTTAACCCCTTAAGAACCCTTGCCTTACATGTACGTCATAGTTGGACGTGACTTAAGGACCAGGGACGTACATGTATGGCAGGCTGATCGGGTGGGTGGAGGAGTTGCATACGCCGGCATCTGTGAAGACACTGATACCGGCGAATTAATCCCTTGTATGCCGCAGTCAAAGCTGACCGCGGCATGCAGAGGGTTTGCAGAGGGTACGGGTGCCCTCCGCATCGCCATCAGGTGCCTGCGCTGCAGTGGCAGGGACCCGATGGCAGAGAAGGCAAGCCCGATGCCTTCCATAGGCAATGGGGCTTGCCTCCTACGGAAGCCTGTGAGATTCAGCCCTTAGGCTGGGTCTCACAGGCAGGCTGTCAGCATAAAAGCTGACAGCCAATGCATTACAATACAGGTTGTATTGTAATGCATTGCAGAGGGGATCAGACCCCAGAAGTTAAAGTCCCATAGTGGGACAAAAATAAAAAGTAAAAAAATTTTTTTTTCAAAATTGTGTTTTTCATTATAAAAAAAGAAAGTTTCAAATAAAAAAATAAAAAATTCCCAAAATAAAACACATAAAATTGTGAAAAAAAAGAAAAATAGACATATTGGGTATTTCTGCATCCGTAACGACGGGCTCTATAAAAATATCACATGATCCACCCCTCACCTGAACGCCATAGAAAAAATAAAATAAAAACTGTGCTAAAACAACAATTTTTTGTCAACTTACATCACAAAAAGTGCAACACCAAGCGATAAAAAGGGGTATGCCCCCAAAAGAGTACCAATCAAACCTTCACCTTATCACACAAAAAATTAGCCGCTACATAAAACAATCAGGCAAATAAATTAAAAACTATGGCTCTCAGAATATGAAGACACTAAAACATGTTTTTTTTGTTTCAAAAATGCATTCATTGTGTAAAACTTAAATAAAATAAAAAAATAGACATATTAGTATTGCTGCGTTGGTAACATCCTGCTGTATAAAAATATCACATGACCTAACTGTTGCGGAGCTTCAAGGTATACCCTCAATATCTTCACTTAAATCCGCTTGTAGCTGAAGAAACAGGTCAATATTCAAGAGACAATTTCCCCAGTGACTGGACGACACACAGTTTGGGAGTCAACTGACTTTACTAGGAATGCGCACCTGGTTTCAAACCACCAACAGCCTCATTTACATACAATACATAGATTACTATGGTACAAGGAGAGGTGGGGTCAGACAATAGCAGAGGTTGAGGGGGGAGGGGAAGAGGTACAGACAAGAAAGACATTCGATAAGTGGTGATTTTTGCCACACTAACCCCTCAGGTGAACACCGTAAAAAAATAAAAGAAATAAAAACGGTGTCAAAAAGTAATTTTTTGTCACCTTATATCACAAAAAGTGTAATACCAAGCAATCAAAAAGTCACATGCACCCTAAAATAGTACCAATCAAACCGTCATCTCATACTGAAAAAAATTTGCCCCAACATAAGACAGTCGCCCAAAAAATTTAAAAAAAACTATGGCTTTCAGAATATGGAGACACTAAAAAAAATATTTTTTCAAAAATGCTTTTGTCACAGTCTCTCCTGTGACAGGGGTCAGAAAATCTAAAAGACTGGCTGCAAGTGATATGATCTGACAGCCTCTTTGGTTTCACTTGTTTCTGTGTTGTTGCTGGCTATGACCACACCTCTTGTCTCAGATGTAGCTTAAGTAGTCATTCCTACACCTCTATTTAGTCTGGTCTCACCTATCATGCTATGCAGTTGATAGCTCCTTTCTGGTTTTGGACATGCTGGTGTTTGGTTCCTGCTCGTCCGCATACTTCAGAGTTAAGTGTCTTCTCCTATTTTCTAGTTTGTTGTTTTCCCCTATCTTTTGGTATTAGGCCTGAGGAAGTCTCCTGTTCCTTCATTTGGGAAGGAACATGTCATCGTTTGTCCTGACACTGTCTCCAGGGCACTTTAGGGTCAAATAGGGCTCTAGGTTCCGGCGTATGAACATTCCTACCATCGAGGTCTGTTCATACTGATAGTAGTCAGAGGATTGACTAGGTGGTGACCTTTCCCCTTTCCCTAGTTTCCAGACCTAGTATCTTTTCCCTTCCCTCCTGTGTTCGGTGTCGAGTTTACTACCCACACCGCGCAGTGACAGCTTTATTATGTAAAACTGAAACAAACATGGGGTGTTTCTGTAAACTACAGAATCAGGGCAATAAATATTGAGTTTTCTTTGGCTGTTAACCCTTGCTTTGTTACTGGAAAAATAGATTAAAATGGAAAATCTGCCAAAAAAGTGAAATTCTGAAGTTTCATCAACATTTTCCTTTCATTCTTGTGGAACACCTAAAGGGTTAACAAAGTTTGTAAAATCAGTTTTGAATACCTTGAGGGTGTAGTTTCTAAAATTGGGCCATTTACGGGTGGTTTCTATTACACCACGCAACAAAAAAAAAACTTTTCATCTGCTACTGGGCCAAAACCATTTGTCCTATACTAAATCGAGTGTGCGGATTACAAATCCGAAGTCAGAATTGTTGTAACACGTCACGAAATTTTGCTTTGCATAAGTATGCCTAAATGAATTAAGCACTTGGAAAGCATTGAATAATTTTGAACAGAACGAGTTTTACTCCAACAATTACCTGATCTACATCAAAGTTTGCGTAGTAAACAGTGTATGAAAATGTAATGGAATAACAACATTTCAAAAAGTCTAGTTTTTAAGTTTGAAAGTCTTACTTGAGCAAGGCCCAGTACTGTTAAAAGTGCTTCAGGCATCTGCTTTTGCATTTGTGAACGGTCATATTTTCCCGTTGCAAAAACTAGCAGTAGTCCCCCATCATGTTGGGATGCCAGAGGCCTTGATACCTGTTCTCCATTGTAGAAATATCTTTATGGAACCGCTCTCCTTGTTCGTCACTTACGTGTCCCAAATTGGGTGGGAAAAAGTCAAGATGGGAATGTAAGAAATGACATTCGGCAGCCAAGTTGTTCATATGCTGTAAGCATGTTGTCTACTAATTCAGCATACTTTGTTCCTAAGGAAGTTCTGCACTACTAGCACAAATGCATCCCAAGCTGCAAGTTCCAGAGGGTTGAGTTTTGGTCTGAATGTGTCATCATGCATTAGTTTGTTGATTTCGGGGCCAATAAAAATTCCGGCCTTAATTTTAGCATCAGATTTCAGTGTGCTAAACTTCTCCTTCAAATACTGGAAACCATTTCTATCACGATCAAGTGCAATTACAACATTTTTCATTAAACCAAGTTTAATGTGAAGTGGTGGAAGATAAACCAGAAGTGGATCGGCCAGTGATTTGTGTTGTACACTGTTGCCACTGTCTCATTTTGTAATGATTGTTGTCATGTTGTCAAAAATTGGGTTTTGGAAATTTTCTTAAAAATTTTAAGATTTGCTTCTAAACTTCTAAGCCTTATAACGTCCCGAAAAAAGAAAATGTAATTTACAAAATGATCCAAACATGAAGTAGACATATGGGAAATGTAAAGTAATAACTATTTTAGGAGGTATCACTATCTGTTTTAAAAGCAGAGAAATAGAAATTTAGAAACTTTTTGGTAAATTTTTTTATTTATTTTTATAAATAAAAATGTTTTTTTTTTTACTCAGATTTACCACTGTAATTAAGCACAATATGTGACGAGAAAACAATCTCAGAATGGCTTGGATAAGTAAAAGCATTTTAAAGTTATTATATAAAGTTATGTCATTTTTAAGGTGAAAAATGGCAGGGTCCTGAAGAGGTTAAAAGCTGGAGAGAGAGCACTTGTCCTATGGGCACAGGAAGAGAGGCTAAGCCAGTGAGCAGGCTGCAGGGACAGAGCAAACCTGTTAGACAGACCCACTGGGGAAAGGAAGAGCAGGAGGCAGGTCAGCATCGCCGGGAAGCTGAAACCTGGGACCGATGAGAAAAACAGTGGCAGCCATGGGTGTTGCTGTAATAGGTCTTGATGATGTTACCCTGGTGCCACGTACAACTATTAGGAACTGTCAGGAGGCTACTCCGGCATTTGGGAGATTTGTTGATTTTATGTGAGTCCTGGAGCCTTCAGGACATTCTGGGAGATATACAGTATAAAGTAAAGGAAATGGATCCAATCTTCTAAAAAAACTCAGCTTATTTAGCTTGATTATAAAAAAGGTAATAAGATAGAAAAAATTGTAATACAAAGTACAAGAATAGCCTGTGGCCCTGATTTATCACACCTTTATCTGAGAATTCTGGCATCAAAAAGTCGCAAAGTACCTCTTTTGCGCAAAATGTAAGCGATTGCACAAAATCGTTTTGCCTTTTTACACCATTTACTCCAGTTTTGTAATATGGGTGGAAAAGTGGGTGTGGCTAACTATGTTAATAGAGTAGCCCCATAGAAATGAAAGGGTCCGTAATTCCGTCTTGCAAAATGCGGAACAGAATTGCGGACGTGTGAATGGACCCTTAAGGACAAGCCAAATTTATCAAACAACCTGTGACATTTGATAAATGTGGCACAAAGTACAACACAGACTCGAGCAAAACTGACTTCAAATATTCTCCCCATGATAAATACCCCCCATAGTGTTTTACACGAACAGAGCTTAAGCATAGCATACCATTCATATGAACCAAATCACATATAAAACCATATGGACCAATAAGAACAAGCTACTTCGTGAACAGAGGGAGAACACAGAGAAAGATTTTAACATATCACATAGGGAAAAATATATATGTATATTAGTATGGGGGAAAAAAACACAAAGAAAGCATATCAATAAAATATAGAATGACTTCTTTCCAATTTAAATCCCCAGGAAACCAAGGGTGTCAAAGTGTGTGAATCCAAAAAGTTCCTCTGGCAAGAAGCAAACGTTGTCAGTCTCCACCCTTTAGGCCCCTTTCACATGGGCGAGTTTTCCACGCAGGTGCAATGTGTGAGGTGAACGCATTGCACCTGCACTGAATCCTGACCCATTCATTTCTATGGGGCTGTGCACATAAGCGGTGATTTTCACGCATCACTTGTGCGTTGCGTAAAAATCGCAGCAAGCTCTATTTTGTGCGTTTTTCACGCAACGCAGGCCCCATAGAAGTGAATGGGGCTGCGTGAAAATCGCAAGCATGTGCGGATGCAGTGTGATTTTCACGCACGGTTGCTAGGAGACGATCGGGATGGGGACACGATCATTATTATTTTCCCTTATAACATGGTTATAAGGGAAAATAATAGCATTCTAAATACAGAATGCATGGTCCGTCACATGGTCCGTCACATGATTCATCACCATGGTAAAAAAGATCATGTGATGGACCATGTGATGAGCGCAGTGACGTCATCAAAGGTCCTATTCCTCAAAGAAGAAGACAGAAGAGATGCCGGCTGCGCGAACAAGTGGATTAAGGTGAGTTAAATTATTAATATTTTTTAACCCCTCCAGCCCTATTGTACTAAGCATTATGTATTAGGAATGCTATTATTTTCCCTTATAACCATATTATAAGGGAAAATAATACAATCTACATAACCTTGAACCCAAACCTGAACTTCAGTGAAGAAGTTTGGGTCTGGGTACCACATTCAGTTTTTTATCACGCGCGTGCAAAACGCATTGTACCCGTGCGATAAAAACTGAACAAGGGAATGCAATCGCAGTGAAAACTGACTGCAATTGGGTACCTACTCGCGCGGGTTTGCCGCAACGCATCCGGACCTTATCCGGACATGCTTGTGTGAAAGAGGCCTTACAGGTTTGTTAACCCTCTAATATCAAAGAACAAAAACCTATTCAAATCACCTCCATGTTGTTCTAAATTGTTTTAAAACACTAGAGGTATTGATTTGATTAGATTTTTGTGGAAGATATGGAGGAGCTTGTTCAGACGATCTGTTTGTCAACAGAAAATAGGAAAGGTGTCAGATTGATTACATAAGAGAAACTATGAGAAAAGGATGCTTGAGGGCATCACAAATTGCGGTGAATAAATCCAGACGTGCCCTCATATTTCATATTTGGAAGATGTTACTAAATCTAACGATAAGCTGGTCTTTTCCACAGTTTACAGTAATCAGTTTAATCAAATTAGGCAGATTTTTATAAATACTTACCAGTGCTGTAAGTGCTTACCAGTGTGACATTTTGTAGAGCGGAGTCAAAAGATGTAAAAGTCGGGGTAATCCTATGTCACTCAGTTTGTTCAGGTCATCATCGGTCACAAGAGTTTGGTTATCACAAACAGATTTTCTTCTGCAATGTTTGCAAATACTGTATACTAAAAGAACGTCCAGGTTTTTTTTTTTTTTTATGAATTCTTGTATTGTAAAACGTCCACAATGAAATCATTTATTAATTGTGACTCCGCTTATTGCATGGTGTACAAAATGTGGCTTTTGTACAAATAGAAAAGTTAAAACCCGCATTGCTGAACATATTGGTTACATAAATATAAAAAAATATAAATAAATCGAATCAATATTTCTGGTGTTTTAGAATTTTTTTTAGAATAATAGGAAGGTGATTTGAATAGCTTTCTGTTCTTCAGTACTGAATGGGTTAAGAAGCCTGCAAGAGGTGGAGACTGGCAAAGTTTTCTTCTTGTCAGTGAAGCTTTTTGGGTACACACCTTTGGCACAAGGTTTAAATTTGGTTGGGGTTGCCACGTTAGTCGTTTACAAAGTGCCATCAGTCATCGTCAGGCAGTTAAGCCTCATTCACACGTCTTTCACAGTAATTTTCCCCCAGTCTTCACTCACATGTAACGGGGCCTGGCACTGTCACTGCACTTCATGCCAGGCCCCGTCAGAGTGCTCATCACATCAGCATCACATGCGGTCGGTGCAGGATCTATCAGGCCCCAGCACTGCCCTACTAGCAGTATTCACGTATGACTCGGGTGGGCAGAGCCTGACTGATGATAGCCAGGCTCCGTCTTCCCACTTAGTTTATGAATACTACTGGTAGGGCTGGGGCCTAATAGATGCCGGACTGACCGCATGTGATGCTGATGTGATGAGTGCTCTGACGGGGCCCGACGTAAAGGACAATGACAGTGTCAGGCCCCGTTAGATGCGAGTGCAGTGGGCCCTCTTCGCGATCGTCATTGTTACACCGCTGCCTACATAGTCTCCACTTATGGTATAGGCATCTTTAGTAACTCTGCTTGCTGTACATCTCACCCTGCATAATCCTGCGTAGTCATCACTTATGGTATATGCATCTTTAGTAACTCTGCTTGCTGTAAAGTAGACCACCTAGAAGGTGATAAAAAGTTAGAAGGTGCGCCAAGCCTGTCATCCACCATCGGCATCTGGCACATTTTTAGACTGTCTAGACAAAGTTTGCATTTAGTGTTAGTAAATTAATCCCATTATGTACAGTGTACCTGGATAATTGGCCTTAAGAACAATGGGGGAGATTTATCATTCCCTTTGTGCCTGAAAAGTAATGTTTAAAAGTCGCAGGTGTGACTTTTTAACTGCGACTTTTAAAAAAAATGGTCACATCTCCCCTTTTTCGCTATCCTCACCACTTTTCTAAAAGAGAGTGTGGCAAGGGGGGGAAAGGGGGCGTGGCCAGACACCCAATACATTTATTTTCTGGTTAGTCGCACAGACTGCAGGAGGATGCAGCTAAATTATGATGAGGAATGAGCCTCGTGGTAAATTAGGCGCATTCTATGGCAGTGCAGGGGATATCAAGATTGGAGCAGAAAGCACTGGGATTGATAAATCTCCTTCAATATCTTCTGGCAGATCCAAAGAACCAGAGAATATACCGTATTTTTTGCCCCATAAGGCCTCTTTCACACGGGCATCGCGTGTGAGGGCCGGATAAGATGCAGGTGCGTCACGTGAAAATGCGTGATTTTTCAGCGCTAGTGCAAATCGTTTTAATGCGTTTTGCATGCGCGTGAGAAAAATCGGCATGTTTGGTACCCAGACCCGAACCCGGACTTCTTCACAGAAGTTCGGAATTTGGATCGGTGTGTAAATTTTATTATTTTCCCTTACAACATGGTTATAAGGGAAAATAAAAGCATTCTTAATACAGAATGCTAAGTAAATTAGGGATGGAGGGGTTAAAAAATAAAAATTGAAATCACCTCATCCACTTGTTTGCGCAGCGCGGCTTCCCTTCTTTCTTCTTCATTGAGGACCTGGGAGAAAAGGACCTTTGGTGATGTCACTGCACACATCACATGGTCCATTACATGGTCCTTTACCATGGTGATGGATCATGTGATGGACCATGTGATGTGTGCAGTGATGTCACCAAAGGTTCTTTTCTCCCAGGTTCTCAAAGAAGAAGAGAGAAGAGAAGCTGGGCTGCGCGAACAAGTGGATAAGGTGAGTTTAATTTTTTATTGTTTTTTTTTAACCCCCTCCATCCCTAATTTACTTAGCATTCTGTATTAAGAATGATATTATTTTCCTTTATAACCATGTTATAAGGGAAAATAATTAAGATCGGGTCCCCATCCCGATCGTCACCTAGCAACTATGCGTGAAAATGGCACCGCATCCGAACTTGCTTGCGGATGCTTGCAATTTTCACGCAGCCCCATTCACTTCTATAAGGGCCTGCGTTGCGTGAAAAACGCACAATATAGAAAATGCTGCTATTTTTATGCAACGTACAAGTGATGCGTGAAAATCACCGCTCATGTGCAGAGCCCCATAGAAATGAATGGGTCCGGATTCAGTGCGGGTGCAATGCGTTCACCTCACGCATTGCACCCGCGCGGAAAACTCGCCCGTGTGAAAGAGGCCTAAGACGCATTTTTTTCGTCCAAAAGTGGGGTAAAGTGATCCAGTGTCTTATGGGGCGAATACTAATGAGCACTTCAATTATATAAGAGCTCATTGGTACCGGAGGACCAGGAACCGGTGAAGGCTCTGTAGTCACCGCTTCCTGGTCCTCGGCTGTCGGCTGAGCTGTGACTGCACACAGCGTGAGGGCGCTCTGTGACCTCACGCTGTGCACATCGGGTCACAGTACAGCTGGACGTTGGAAGAGCAGTAGGAGCGCTGGAGGAGTGGAGCAGGGGCTGATATGAGAGGCATTGGGGGCTAATATTAGAGGCATTTGGGGGCTGATATCAGAGGCATATGGGGGCTGATATCAGAGGCTGCTGGGGGCTGATATGAGGCTGCTGGGGGCTGATGAGAGGCATGGGGCTCTTATCTGAGGTCTGATTGGGGGTCATGCATATTGGGGTCTGAGCTGAGGTCTGATTGAGGGTCTGAGATCTTATTAACATTGGGGGTCTTATTGGCGCTGTCAGCTTAGGTCTGATTAACATTGGGGGTCTGATTGGTGGCCCTCCTCTAAAAACTTAAGTGCGTCTTATGGGCCGGTGCATCTTATAGGGTGAAAATACGGTATATAACAACTAGCCTATAAAGACCAAAAATATACAGTATTTGTATGTGTGTCCCCTTTTGATTCCATGCATTACACAATATAATTTCCCATGAATTGTAGCAAGTTGATCACATAAGTCAGGTCGTAAACAAAACTAAAACAAAGCAGAATAAATGAATCTTTAAACGCTTTCAGCAGTAAGTTTTCGATGAAGCACTTAGTTGGAGAGAGCGCATTATGTATATAGAAATATGTGACAAGGTGTAGGCTGTACTGTGACAATAACAATCGAGTGGGGAATTCAGCGACTTGGCAAGTGCAGTAATTACGCAACCCACATCCGCTGTCAAATTCTGCTTCAAAAATTCTCTTAATATAACAGAGACATTTAGGGTTACTCTGCAGAACACAAACTTCTTAGTTTTTCAGAAGTAGAAATGATTTGTAAAGTTCTGCTATTGAAAAATGATGGGAAGATGTTTTCCAAAAGATTTATAAACCTAGGTGAATGGTTGTCGCGTATTTCTATGGATTCTGCTGTAGTAGGGGAACAAATCCACCTCTATAGGCATTTGTACATTCGCTGCACAGTCATGTGGAAAAGTAAGGACACCCCATGTAAACTTTATTATTTATTTTAACATATGTGGGCTTATCCATATTTGTTCTCCTGTTCGAGATGCTTCTACTAGTTAAAGGGCATAGCTTTTTCTACTGAATAGGCTGTGAGTAGTGGTTGGCCACCACCAAGACCCACAGAGGTGTTTGTAGCTATATGGTCAACTGACCAAAAGCAAAACCCCTGAGAAACCTGGCCCAAGGGAAATTATTGTGGGGTTTTCATTCCTAGCCTAGTGTTTAACCTTGGTCTTACCCTGAAGTTCCCATGGTGATCTAATTTGTGAAGTGGTGAGAGCTACCTGCAAGTCCTGTGATAAAATTATGGAAGCCCTAGAGACTTCCTTCAACATCTTGAGTTATGCTCTTGAGTGTAGCTTGCTATAACAACCTGGTCTGGGTCAGTTGTCTAAAATCTTCTCTACGTGTATATTACATTTCAGAAAGTGGAAAGATTGATGTCCAACACATGTCCCGGTCTTTTAAGATCCTCATGTTCATGATCCATTATCACCACATTACACTTCTTGTCATAAGGCTTGATAATAATGGAATTTTTGTCTTCAAGACTCAGTACTGCTTCCATTTAAAAAATTGATAAATTTAGGTTATGGCAAATGACAGGCTCCTTTCAGAGACAGGACACAGCAGAACACATCATTGGAGAGCCTGGGAAGATGAGTAAACCACAGGGCCATTAGACATTAACCCAGTTTCCAAAGAAGGAATTAGTTTAGACTATCAGGGAATAAAACATGAACCCTCTCTTCCACCCTGGACTATGAACTGTAATGTAACTGAGTGAAGGCCTCGGTCTGTATAGCAACACACAATGGGGGTTATTATCAAAGACCACCTTTTTACACTGGTCTTTGATATCTCCTGCTTAGCTGGAGGATGTGATTAATCTAAGATGAGACGTGGGCCTTGTCATAAATTAGGTACATCCACCTGTAGTCTTTGCGCTTAGACTTGTAGCTGGAGTAGACTTCTGTTATCATTTACATTAGTAAACTGGCCACATCACACTCCCTTTTCAGAAAGTGGTGAAGGCTGTGGAGAAACACCACATGGCAATGGCAGTCAAAAGGTTGGAAATTGCAGGTTTGAAACTTTTTTTATGCCACTTTCTGGTATAGGGGGTCATAGTAAATGACTCCCAATGCACCTATTGCTTCGTGTGCAGCTGTTCACCGCCTTCACGTCGCCTAAAATTTTCTCCTGCTAGCACTGGTTCTAGGATAGAATACTGGGATATGGTTAGGCATAATTTATGATGGAAGCTTTTGCGCCACATACATTAGTGGGGTATTGCATTGGCACTTTATGCACTACATTCTGCTGCAGTGCGCTTTGGATGCTATTACATTTGATTTACCAAATCTAGCCTATAGTTGTCCAGCATTTACACCTTGTATTATGTGATGCGTATATGTGTCTGCATTGAGTTCTTCCCTCACCGGAAACTTCTTTATTCCTCCAATTTTTTAAACTTTCATATATGTATTTTTAATTGCTAATAAAGGAAATATATTTTTATACTTTGTGGCTGTTTTTGCTATGCGCCAGGCTATTATGTGAATATAATAAAAGCTTGTGTATTAAAAAATTGTATAACTGCCTATTCTCTAAACAAATAAATGGAATCATTAAAACCGGAGTACCCCTTTAATGTCTTTGTGTAACATGCCTCACATACATTCTCGACATCGAGGGATTAGAAGTAATTCTACAGACTGAAATCAGCAGCATTTCCTTTGGCAGTGAGTTCTCATTTTTAGGACTGCAGGTGGTGAGTTTTACATTGTAATTGAACTATTATTTTATTTGTGTTCTTGCCAAAAGGGGCCAATATTCTCCTCTAATTGATTCAGTTTCTAATTAAATGTGCTCATTTGCTTTATAATGCATGCAAGCGCTCTCTCCGGTGCAGACGTGGCACACTTGCCTGTCCCTACAGAAGTATAAAAGATTCGGAAACTAGGACCCTGCCTTCAGAGTAAAGCCTCATGCAGACGTCCGTGGAACACGGTCCGTGAGATACCGGACTGGCATTGCAGGAGCGCACGGCGTAATTGGTTGCTATGACACCGTGCGCTCCTGCAATGCCAGACCAGTATCTCTGTACCGTGTTCCACGAACGTCTGCATGAGGTCTCGTTCACATAAACGTGTGAAGCCAGTGCCCGTGCTGTGGACCACAAATTGTGGTCCGCGATGCATGGGCACCTTCCGTGGGGCAGGCGCATGGGGATAGCAGACCCATTCACTTGAATGGGTCCGCGATCCCTTCGTTCCGCAAAAAAATAGAGCATGTTCTATCTTTTTGCAGTGCGGAGGCACAGAATGGAACCCCAGAAAGCACTCCGTAGTGCTTCCGTAGTGTTCAGTTTCGTGCTTACTTTGTGCACCGTTCCGCATCTCTGGATTTGCGGACCGCAATACGGGAACGGGACACCAACGGTCGTGTGAACGAGCCCTGAGGCACCGCTCCGTTGTCATTAATAATTGTCTTAGACATTGCTGCTGAAGTCATAGATAAAATGCCATAGGCTTGGCTTATATGGCATCTATCCTCTTTGATGCGTCATTTGTCCATAACAGGCCGAACTGGATGGACAAATGTCTTTTTTCGGCCTTATGTACTATGTTACTATGTTACTATGCTGCAGCCTCTCTCAGCTACTCACACAGCACTACCATTTTGGGGTACATACGACTTTTTGATTGATTGAAATTATGTTTTTTGTGAGGTGAGGTGACAAAAAAAAAAGCTGTTTTGGCATAATTTGTATTTGTTTTTCTTTTACAACATTCACTAGATGGAGTAGATTATGTGATTTTTTGGAGCGCCAATTGTTAAGGATTAAGGATGCGGTGATACCAAATATGTCTATTTTTTTATTTACGCATTACACTAAGAGCATGTTTAGAAAACAAAATCATGTTTTTGTGTTGCAATTTTCCTTAGAGCCATAGTTTTTTTATTTTTCTGGCTATGGTCTTGTGTGGGGGGCTCATTTTTTGCGGGATGAGATGACGTTTTTATTGCTACCATTTTAGGGTACATACAAAATCTGTTTTGGTGCAATGTTTATATTTCTTTTTTTACGGTGTTCACCTGATGGGGTAGATCATGTGATATTATTATAGAGCCGGTCGTTGTGGATGTGGTGATACCAAATATGTCAATATTTTTTTTCCTTCAAAACACTTTATTTTTGTTATTTTTTTATTTTACACTTTGTGTCCCCCATAAGGTCATATAAGACCTCTGGGAGACATTTAACTTCATTATTTTTATATATTTTTACTTTTGATTTCTCCTGTAACTGGGGCTGGACTCCCAGTTACAGTGGAAATACACCCCCAAAGCGGCTGTACAGCAGAATACTGCACTGTACAGCCTCACTGCAGGGCTTGTCGAAGGACTTGTAAGCCATGTACTGGGATGGGCTCCCTGGAATACAGCGAAATCACGAACGAGGAAAGCAACTCCACACAACCGCACAACTAAAACTGCCTTGCCATACCTATTATTACCCTAAAGCAAACACAAACAATTGTTTAGGTGCTTAGTACGGGTTAACTTGCGGTACAACACAACAGTTTACAATCTTACCGTGCTCTATGGTTTTCCCCCTCCCACAACTAGTCCGGTAGCACGTGTCTGAGTATTACTCCTGAGCAAAACGCTGAACTGGATTGAGATCATGGTGGTGTTTATCAGCTCTCAAATGTGCAATGTTCCTTTAAGTAATGGAGTCCTTGTAGTAACAGTAGCAAAACTTTAGGCCTGACACAAAGCAGAGACCCTAACTAGCTAACTATAGGCCTGTTCTCAGTCTCTAGGCGTCAACAATGCAGTGAGGTGCGTGCACGATCTTACCGACCCGGGTCTGCCCTTTATCCACTGATAACTCTGAACCAAACAACCAGTCTCTCCAGCAAACATGAGGTTTTGCAGGGTATGCAGCTTTGTTCCTCAGCTCTTATCAGCCTTCCTGGAAATAATCCTCCTTTCCCTGGACAGGATCTGGGTCTTGGTCAATGATCAGCTTCACTCAGCTGCAGCTGTGGTCACTGAGGGTTCCTCTCACTCCTGGATTTATCTGATCTTCTGCTCACACACAGTTCCTCAGTCTCAGCTAGCTTCTAAGATGGCTGCTGCTTCTTCTAGCCTGTTCTCAAAACCCCACCTCCTTTGAAGATTCAATTAGCTGTGTTTAAGGAACAGTGGCATCTTGTGGCCAAATAGCAGAATATCAGTCCTGATCATTTAACTTAATCCACACACAAACAGTGTTCAAACAATGAGAGCTGTTTCTCAATCTCACAGTCTGTGGAAGACAGCTCCTGCACTCCCCCGACCTCAGCGGTCACATGAAGGCAGGGACACCCAGGAACAGTCCCTTCCTGCTCTCTGGGGTGCCCTACTGTCACCGTGGGCGCCCGGTCGGTAGCTGCACAATTATCTAGCAGCTACCATCTCTGAAAGGACATTCGGAAATGTCCGATGAGAGATAAACCCGACCGCCCATGACGTTTATAGTCAATGGGTGGTCGGGAAGTGGTTAAAGGCCCCTTTACATTGCCCGAACAGATCATCGCTAACACGAGTTTGTAAATGCAGCAGTCTCCTTCACTGAAGAGCAGGTGATTGTCGGGAAGGAACCCTTTCTTCCGGACAATTGTCTGCTCAATTGACACAATGGGCCAATTCACATGTCCAATTTTCCACACGCGGCAACCACTAATTTGTCCAATTCTTGCATTGGACTAACTCATACAAGTCAAGAGGTCAGCAAAAAAAAAAAAAAACAGACCACACCGCGTTCCATTTTTCGTGTATGGTTGCTAGGAGACACCTGCGAAAAATGGATGAGATACTGATGCCGTCTGGATGAAAAATTTTGACAAACAGAACACAGTAAGAGATAATACTGATTCTACGTTAATAGAAAAATCACACATTTTTAGCAAACGGACACTAGTGCAAATAGGTTCTAAGGGTTTTTTATTGAGCTTTCACTTTTGTATTGCTAGTGGTGTTTATTTGTACCTAGATGTTGGCTAAAGATGTTAGCTAAAAGTCTATGGGAAATTTGTAATGCAGGACACACAAAAGTTTTCTCTGCTACATGCATTTTTTTTTCTCAATTTGTTGACATTTTTTGTGTCTGGTGTTTTTTCTTTAAAAAAAAAAACCCAGCATGTGGAAGCAATGCACTTTATACAGATGATTTTTTTTTCATTCTCTTCTTTATAGGGAAAAATGACAGAAAAAATGCACACCATTCAAACATGTTATTAAATGGCATAAAAAAATGTATACAGTATGGAAAAAAAAATATATATTATTGTGTTCAGGGGAAGTAATTTGCTCAGGGCAGCCCAAGGTACTCCCAGCCCCGCAGGTTTAATAAGTGGCTTGAGATTCAGATGGCAAATAAACACTTAGGCTCCATTCACACATCCGCAATTCCGTTCCGCATTTTGCGGAACGGAATTGCGGACCCATCCATTTCTATGGGGCCCGTATCTGGAATTGCGGACCGCACTTCCGGGTCCGCAATTCCGATCCTGAAAAAAATAGAACATGTCCTATTCTTGTCCGCAATAGCGGACAAGAATAGGCATATTCTATCAGTGCCGGCGATCTGTGGTCCGCAAAATGCGGAACGCACATTGCAGGTTTCTGTGTTTTGTGGATCCGCAAAACACACACGGATGTGTAAATGGACCCTTAGGCTACTTTAACACTAGCGGTAGCCTTTTCCGGCAGGCTGTTTCGGCGGGGGAACAGCCTGCCGGATCCGTGCTACCACAAGTCCACCGTGCTGGCGGAAGTGCGCTCCGGCCCCGTTCACTATAATGGGGGCAGGCAGGAGGTCTGGCCGCAGCGCGTCAAACATGCAGAGAGGGGGCTGGAATAAAACTACAGCACGCTGCGGTTTTTGTCCGGCTGTCTCTCGGCATGTTTGCCATGCTGCTGCCGCAGCTCCGGCCCGCTCCAATTATAGTGAATGGGGCTGAAGCGGACTTCTGCCAGCACGGTGGACTTATGGTAGCACAGATCCGGCAGGCTCTAACCCCGCCGGAACAGCCTGCCGGAAAAGGCTACTGCCAGTGTGAAAGTAGCCTTACTAAGTTCTTGTGGTTTTTACAGGATGTGCATGAAAGGGTGTTTCCTGGATGAGGCTTCTCTTTGGACCTACTTGGCAGGAGCGAATACATTTAGGTCTTACCTCTAGTTCTGCGCAGCTAAGACTCCCCTCTAGCCAGGGGGCAGGATCAGCTCATTACTCTGGAAACTAGGCTAAGGCCTCATGCACACGACCGTTGTTTTGGTCCGCATCTGAGCCGCCGTTTTTGCGGCTCGGATGCGGACCCATTCACTTCAATGGGGCTTCAAAAGATGCGGACAGCACTATAAAAAAAATATATATCATGTCCTATTCTTGTCCGTTTTGCAGACAAGAATAGGTATGTCTACAATGGGCCACCCGCTCCGTAAATTGCGGAAGGCACACGAGCGGCTTCCTTTTTTTGCAGATCCGCGGTTTGCGGACCGCAAAAAACAGCACGGTCGTGTGCATGTAGCCTAAGACTGATGGCGTTAACTGTTTGTTGTCCATACACAGCCATATGGGATAAACAGTGCACAAAGAGATAAGGGCTTTTAACATTAAATCACAACATTTAACTCTTGAAAAAGAATGATTTTTTAGCAGTGATCTGATTTTAACAACATTCTCAACCAAGAGTAAATGAAAAGAACTGCCATGTTTGCTGTAAGCTGGCCCCTTAAATCGTGTAGCAGTGCTGGATATTTTTCCATATATAAGCCTCTTCTAGTCCAGCTTTATTACATTTTTGAAGGTGTTCCATATCCAGCCTAAATGAAGTTGGCAGCGAGCAGAGCACAGGTGCAGAGAATTTATAAAGCAAAATTACCTGGGGAGAATCCAATAAAACATAACTACAGTTTAGACTATAGTTTGGTGGGAGCGGGCTGTATTTCGATCCCAGCTCCGTGCTCCATATTTTGTATTCACCACCAGCATTTCATGTGTAGGACTCAGCAGATATATATTGTAATAGGGAAATACAAATAACACTTATTCCCCTATCCGCAGTATAGGTGATTCATTGCTGGGGGTCTGACTGCTGAAACCCCCAATAGTCACAAGAAAGGGAGTCCCCTGTGTGAATGAGCAGTGGTGTGCATGCATGTCTACTGCTTCATTCTCTGTCTATGGGACTGCTAGTACATTGCTCAGCTATCTCCATCAGTCCTATAGAAGTGAATGGAGCAGTGGTGGAGCATGCACACCATCGCTTATTCACTCAGGGGACACAGAGACCCCCAGATGGAACGAAACACTACGGAAACACTACGGAAACACTACGGAGTGCTTTCTGGGGTTCCGTTCCGTGCCTTTGCACCGCAAAAAGATAGAACTTAGCTCTATCTTTTTGTGGAACGGACGGATCACGGACCCATTCAAGTGAATGGGTCTGCGATCCCCATGCGGCTGCCTCACGGACGGTGCCTGTGCATTGCGGACAGCAATTTGCTGTCCACAACACGGGCACAGGCTTCACACGGTCATGTGTACGAGCCCTGACTTTCCCCCCAAAAAGTTTATGGGTTGGGCTAGGGCTGGGAGTCTGCCTGGGGCCGGGGAGACTTTGGATGGGACATGACACAATAAAAAAACAACTGTGCCTGCTGCCACTTACTTTATAGTGTACCACCACCATATCCCTTGATAAACTTATTATGCAGTTTACGACCGACTTCCCCCCCCTATGAACTGTGCCTGCTCTGACTTATTATATAGTGTGCCACTGCCATATACCCTATGAACTATGCCTGATGCCACTTATTATATTTATTTATTATGTAGTGTACCACCGCCTTACCCCTCCATGAACTGTGCCATGTGCCACTAATTATATAGTATACCGTTGCAATACCTCCGCATAAACTGTGCATACTGCTGCCTGCTGCATACTATATAGTGTGCCACTGCCATATGGGGAGGGGGTAGCAGGCCTAGTTCATGGAGGGGGGTTTTATATATATATTTTGTTGTTATTTATGGTAAATTTTTATCTTTGTTGGTGAAACATGGGTGGAGGTACAGGGAAGCGGCGGGACAGGGGAGGAGACAGGGGCAGTTAGTGGGAGGGCCAGGAGCAGTTAGTAGGAGGGGCTAGGAATAGGGTATAGGGGCCTAATTGAGATTCTTTCTATGGGGCCCAATGATTTTCCCCATTAAAGGGAATCTAGCATGCGGCAGCTGTATGCGCAGCTCCATTATTGAGGCTGATGCCAGCACAGGAATTCAGAGCGCACAGTTGCTCAGATTACATGATGTTTCACATGTGCAAGACTTTACTTCTGCAGCAGAGTGATGTCCACATCAAGGAGGAGAATACCAGATGAGGGGAGGGGTGGGGCTCACTGAGAATGGGCGCGGCTGGCCTCCACCAATGCTAAGTACCACTTCTTGGCCTGTCTTCCAGCTTATTAGCATATTTATAAAATCGTTATTTGAGGGGCACAAATACATTTATATTGATCATACAGGTGTGGTTGGTTAGAAAGCACTCCAGGAGACCTACAGCATCATATAAGCAGTTAAATGCGCTTAATGGTAGTGATAGATTCCATTTAATTACATAAAATAGCGGTAGTTCTACTGTCTGAATCCAAAGCTTGGCCTTGTTGGTTCTAAACCTTCTATAAATGTCCGTTCTTCTCCCTCAAGGGTATTCTCTCAGTAAACTTGTTCTTTGGCAACTGTTCAGTCTCAGGATTGGTGTTTCCTGGATGAGGCTTCTCTTTGGGACTACTTAGCAGGAGCTCACACATGCAGTTCCTGTCTCTAGCTTCTCTGACTAGACACTCAGTAACCAGAGGAGACTGGACCAGGCGGTCTTCATGGCAACCTAACCCAGATTGCCAGTGTTAACTGTTTCTTGTCCATACATAACCATTTGGAGTACATAATACATAGAGAAAATTTAGACTAGAACCTTCAGAATCACAGGTGAATATCCATGAAGCAAACCTAATTACAAAAAACAAAATGGCTGCACACCGTTATTTATACACACAATAGAGCTCTATTGTGTGTATATATAACGGTGTGCAGCCATTTTGTTTTTTGTAATTATGTTTGCTGAATGGATATGCACCTGTGATTCTAAAGGTTCTAGTCTAAATTTTCTTGCAATATATTGGGGGTAGCACCTCTTTTAGACTACACATGCCCATCTACCTGGGACTTCTGAGCCGAGTACGTTTGTAGCTGGTTCCTACACTGCCCTGAATATTGTAGGCTTAAGTGCAAAGTGAGGCAGTATATTTAGTGTTAGGGACCCATCTGCGGAAACAACCTTGACGCCTGATAGATGGGCCTGACACGTATGTGCACTAAGAGCTTCCCTTACTCATTTATAATCGGTATTGTACCACTTTTATCTAGAATGACCCCCATTTCTTAGCTCTATTGTGTGTATATATAACGGTGTGCAGCCATTTTGTTTTTTGCAATTATGTTTGCTTCATGGATATGCACCTGTGATTCTGAAGGTTCTAGTCTAAATTTTCTTGCAATATATTGAGGGTAGCACCTATTTTAGACTAAACATGCCCATCTACCTGGGACTTCTGAGCAGAATATGTTTGTAGCTGGTTCCTACACTGCCCTGAATATTGTAGGCTTAAGTCCAAAGTGAGGCAGTATATTTAGTGTTAGGGACCCATCTGCGGAAGCCACCTTGACTCCTGGTAGATGGGCCCGACACGTATGTGCGCTAAGAGCTTCCATTACTCATTTATAATCGGTATTGTACAACTTTTATCTAGAATGACCCCCATTTCTTAGCTCTATTGTGTGTATATATAACGGTGTGCAGCCATTTTGTTTTTTGTAATTATGTTTGCTTCATGGATATGCACCTGTGATTCTGAAGGTTCTAGTCCAAATTTTCTTGTGCTATAATTAAGAGAAGCTCAGAAAGATGGCTGCCCCCATAATTATTTACAGAACAAAAAAAAATCATTGTACACTCCGAAAACAAAAAAAAGCTTAAAAAATAATATTTGTCAGTCTCTGGTTTTAATTTGTGAAAAAAAAATGTAGCTGATACGATTCACTTTAAGACCATCTGGACCAACTTGTATAAAGGAATGAAATGGTGTTGACTGGAAGTGTGCTAAGGTTCTGTAATCGTATTAAGTGTAAAGTTTCTCTAATACCTTCTGGTCATTGAGGACATTCTCCTGCTGCGACTGCTCTCACTCATCTGACTTTCTCTGCAGATTGAAACGGTTTCCAGCTGTGATAATGACAAATGCAGGCTGATGAATCTATTTCCCTGAGCAGAATTGGCTTCTAAGTACAATTTCGATGCAATCCTATTGCAGCGAAAACAAAGATATCTTCGACAATGAATTTCTCATCTGAGTAAGCTATTGAGTGAGTCCATAAAATCAAGCGATGTGAAATGAAATTCAGACATGCAGAAATGTCTACCTGGCAAGCAGGAAAATATTGTTATGCTTCATCTAGATCCTCACAGAGGCAGAACCGCATTGGGCTGAATGATGACAATTTGTATTTCCATAAATTACTGTCAGGATGATTTCCTTTTGTTTTCTTCTTGTCCACATACAATACTACTTGAGATCTGTCAGTGGGAACAATGCACTAGAATAAGTCTTACCCATATTAAAAATGTTCTACTTTTCGTGTATTTTCAGGTTCCACTGATATTTTACAGGGATGTGTACATCAAACATGGCCGAAAATCAAATACATTTGTATTTGGAATTAGTACAGTCATGTGAAAAAATTAGGACACCCTTTGAAAGCATGTGGTTTTTTGTAACATTTTTAATAAAAGGTTATTTCATCTCCGTTTCAACAATACAGAGAGATTAAAGTAATCCGACTAAACAAAGAAAACTGAAGAAAAGTCTTTTCAAGATCTTCTGTAAATGTCATTCTACAAAAATGCCTATTCTAACTGAGGAAAAAGATAGGACACCCTTGCCCCTAATAGCGAGTGTTACCTCCTTTGGCTGAAATAACTGCAGTGAGACGGTTCTTGTAGCCATCTACCAGTCTTCGACATCGGTCTGAGGAAATTTTACCCCACTCCTCAATGCAGAACTTTTTCAGCTGTGAGATGTTTGAGGGGTTTCTTGCACGTACAGCCCTTTTCAAGTCACCCCACAGCATCTCAATGGGATTCAAATCTGGACTTTGACTTGGCCATTCCAGGACTCTCCATTTCTTCTTTTTCAGCCAATCTTTGGTTGATTTACTAGTATGTTTTGGGTCATTGTCATGTTGCATGGTCCAGTTCCGCTTCAGCTTTAATTTTCTAACTGATGGTCTCACATGTTCTTCAAGCACCTTCTGATACACAGTAGAATTCATCGTGGATTCTATGATGGTGAGCTGACCAGGTCCTGCTGCAGCAAAGCAGCCCCAAACCATGACACTTCCACCTCCATGCTTCACAGTTGGTATGAGGTTCTTTTCTTGGAATGCTGTGTTTGGTTTACGCCAAACATGTCCTCTGCTGTTGTGTCCAAATAATTCAATTTTGGACTCATCTGTCCAAAGAACATTATTCCAGAAGTCCTGGTCTTTGTCAACTTTATCTCTGGCAAATGTCAGTCTGGCCTCGATGTTTCTCTTGGAAAGCAAAGGTTTCCTCCTTGCACACCTCCCATGCAAGTTAAACTTGTACAGTCTCTTTCTGATTGTAGAGGCATGTACTTCTACATCAACAGTAGCCAGAGCCTGCTGTAGTTCTCGAGATGACACTTTAGGGTTTTTGGAGACCTCTTTTAGCATCTTGCGGTCTGCTCTTGGGGTGAACTTGCTGGGGTGACCAGTCCTGGGCATGTTGGCAGTTGTTTTGAAAGCCCTCCACTTGTAGACTATCTTCCGGACAGTGGAATGGCTGATTTCAAAATCTTTTGAGATCTTTTTAAATCCCTTCCCAGACTCATAGGCTGCTACAATCTTTTTTCTGAAGTCCTCTGACAGCTCTTTTGCTCTCACCATGGTGCTCACTCTCACTTCAACAGTCAGGAGCACACCAAACTAAATGTCTGAGGTTTAAATAGGGCAAGCCTCATTCAACATGCAGAGTAACGATCTACTAATTATGTGCACCTGGTGTGATATACCTGTGTGAGATCTGAGCCAATTTAAGAGGGAATACATGTGAGGGTGTCCTATCTTTTTCCTCAGTTAGAATAGGCATTTTTGTAGAATGACATTTACAGAAGATCTTGAAAAGACTTTTCTTCAGTTTTCTTTGTTTAGTTGGATTACTTTAATCTTTCTGTATTGTTGAAACGGAGATGAAATAACCTTTTATTAAAAATGTTACAAAAAACCACATGCTTTCAAAGGGTGTCCTAATTTTTTCACATGACTGTATGTTCTCCCCGTGTTTGTGTGGGTTTCCTCCAGGTACTCCGATTTCCGCCCACAGTCCAAAGACATAGGCCTCTTTCACACAACAGTTTTATGTTTGTTTTTTGTTTACACGCCGTTTTTTGCGTTCCGTATACGGTCCTTATACAGAACCATTCATTTCAATGGTTCCGCCAAAAAACTGAATGTACTCCGCATGCATTCCGTTTCCGTATTTCTGTTCCGTTGAAAGATAGAACATGTCCTATTATTGCCTGCAAATCACGTTCCGTGGCTTCATTCAAGTCAATCGGTCTGCAAAAAAAAAAACGGAACACATTCGGAAATGTATCCGTATTTCTTCCGTATCTGTTCCGTTTTTGCGGAACCATCTATTGAAAATGTTATGCCCAGCCAATTTTTTCTATGTAATTACTGTATACTGTATATGCCATACGGAAAAACGGAACGGAAAAACAGAACAGAAACACAACGGAAACAAAAAATGGAACAACGTATCCGTGAAAAACGGACTGCAAAACACTGGGAAAGCCGTGTGAAAGAGGCCATACTTGTAGGGACCTTAGATTGTGAGCCCCATTGTGAACAGCTTGATGCTAATGTCTGTAAAGGACAGCGTACTATAGCAGCTCTATATAAGTGCATACAATAATAAAGAAACTGGACCACAAATGAGGTGGTGGTTTTTTTGCCCATAAAGGGCTTAAAGAAGCGTGATTTGATAAAATTTTTGTAATGTATTTATATAAATTTTCTAAGCATTTTTGCCACATAGTGGCTGGGGGTCATTTACAAAGACCGGCTTTGTTTCCCCTTTGCACTGGCAGAAGATGCAAATAGCTTATGACATAACTGTGCTCCTCGTCATAAGTTAGGGGCACCTTCGCCAGTAGTCAAACACAGCACAAAAATGTTTATGCAACAAAATATTGTCGAACAAGTGTTTAAAGGGAATCTGTCACCTAATCTGAGCCTTTTAGACTGCTCAGATCAAGTTATAGACTCCTTTGCCCACATTACAATGGTACCTTTATTTGTGCTGTCCCTCGCCGAAATCGTCCAAAAAAGACTTTTACAACTTATGCTAATGAGGTTCGGCAAGTGCCCAGGGGCGGCGTTACTGCAGCAAGTGCCCAGGCCCCTCGGCGATGTGCTCCGAAAACCACACCTATTTCATCCCTCTGGCCCGCACTCCTTTCCTATTATTACCTCCTCCTCTCCCTCACAAATCTCGCTCCTGCGCCGCTCCACACTTGTCCTGCACCTGCGCACTGCTGTGCCCATTATGGGCAGAGGAACAGGGAGTTGGACTGTGCATGCGCCGGTCCGTAGCTCAAAATCCAGCAGGCGGAAGTAACCAGCTGCTGCAGAGGACTGCAGTGAAGCCAAAGAAGGGGCAGGTCGGCGCAGCATTGTCTTCCCTCTAGCAGGCGCAAGATTTGTGAGGGAGAGGAGAAGGTAATAATAGGAAAGGAGGGCGGGCCAGAGGGGTGAAATAGGTGTGGTTTTTTGGGCACATTTGTAACACCCCAGAATTGTGTTACAAAACTCTTTTACCCCGCTACAATCTCTTAAGTGTATTGACAGTGTCATCTAATGTAATTTCACATCATATTCTCACAAATGTGCATTGTAAAGCCTTGTAAATATATATTGCTGTAATTTCTATGTTCACCAGCAGGTGGCAGCAATGTGTTCAGCAAGGACTTAGCCAGTTTAGTGTTTCTGAACTGGAATAGTTCATTCCAGTTTAGCTCCCCCTCTATGAGCAGAAGTGGGCTGGCCCATGTCCTGCCTTATGGGAAGGGAAGGAAGTTCAGTTAGTGTGCCAGCCACCCCATCTAGGCGAAGGCTGTGCTTGTAGGAGCTCCCAGATATAGGAATCCAAAGGCAGGATCTTGTCTCGGCTGAGACAATTGATCATCAATCCCAGCCTGAACCTTGCAGCCTCAGCTGGAAGAAAGCAAGCATCCACCTCCAGTTACAGGAAGAAGCATACCCTGAGACAATAACTGTGAGTACCGTCCAGAGACCCCAGGAGAAGCCAAATTCCTCCTCAGCTAGTCAGTCCCCAAGACAGCAGAATATAGATAGTCCAGAAGATAAATTCCTGCCACATTACAGAGCTACTAAGCATACGTCCATTTCCTGCAAAAGCTCTAGGCACATGATAGAGCAGAAGATAATTTCCTGCCACACATTGCCAATACCTGCTGGGACCAAAGACTATTGCTGTACCTCGCTTGGATGAAAGCTGCAACTAGTAAAGACAAGTTTGAACTTTACCCAAGGTCTGGATCTCAATTACTGCTGCAAATTCCTCTATTATTCCTACTAGCACCACACTCATTTTATTGCTTGTGAGCCAGGATCCAGGAGTCCAGCCGTACCCAGGTAGGAGACACCATTGACACCATTACTACTACCATACAGAGACATTACACCACTCTCGCATTCCTAACCTGGTACGTGAGTTACAACACCTTAAAGGGCCCTGTGTTAGTACCCTGCACAGGCTGCAATTGGCGTCACAATCAAAACAATAGACTATTAAACCCATATCCTGACCCACTGCATAATTAGGCATCCATGTAACCGTACCACGGTCCAGCTAATTGCATATTGCCGAGGGGCCTGGGCACTTGCTGCAGTAACGCCGCCCCTGGGCACTTGCCAAACCTCATTAGCATAAGTTTTAAAAGTCTTTTTTGGAAGATCTTGGCTAGGGACAGTATAAATAAAGGTACCATTGAAATGAGGGCACAGGAGTCTATAACCTGATCTGGGCGGTCTAAAAGGCTCAGATTAGGTAACAGACTCCCTTTAAACAGATGCAAAAAAAAAAATATTCAACTGTAGAAGTCTATGGGAGAAAAATGAGGGGAAAATGTAAGAACCAGAGCATGCTGCATTAAAAAAAGACACAAAAACAAGCCTCAAGGGTTAAAAATATTACTATAAAAACACATTTAAAAATTTCCCATCAGACTCAGTACGAGAGGATCCTCTGGTGGGCCCAGTCTCTGAATCTATAGTGGGCCCCAAACATCCTGGTGAAAAAAACTTTTGGAGCTGCTTTTAGAGATAATCTCTTGCCACTAGGGTTTATTTTTTAATTCAGAAAGTTTTAGACTTTATTGATGATATAGGGGTTGGGCACTGAAAATAATACCTCTGGTAGGCCTAAGGAACCCGTGTTTCTTTCCGTTAGTCTTCCATGCTAGATCAGGAGCTAACATTTTTTGCCTAAAAGGTAGCAAAACACCTGCACAATGCGGACAGCACAAGTCAGTGAAAAACGGAAATATCTTTTTGCTGTGATTGTGGGGGATTCATTTTGGGGTGGTGTGAGGGTAACCTAAAGATTATAATTTTTTTGCTGTCGTTTGAGGGTAAACTAAAGATTTAAGTTTATACCTCTGTGTGGGAATCAATACACAGGAGATGTATAGCATCCCTTGTCTGGCTTTTTACATGATATGCCATTAATATTCTGCAGCAGAAGTAAAGACTGGAGGAAGTTAATGCTGCTGGATCAGCATGTGTGCAGAGCTATGGTACAATCCCGAAAGGGGTTATGATAAGTCCCAGCTGAATCATGTACCTGTCTGTCTCTGCTTGGCTCACAGAATGCCAGCTAAGCTGACACATCTGACCTGCAGGGGAGGCCGGGAAGCTGATCTGACAAGGGACACCTGCTTGCCAGTGATGAAGCGCTGCTATAATCTTTCCTCTAGTGCCTATTTCTGCTGAAGTGCATCAGTGAAAAATTGGACAGATGTCTGGAGAATGCGGATTGTCTAAATGAAGGAATGAGACGTTTTGCAGAAAACATGCGCATTTGCTATGGAACAAATATCATTTGTAATAGTAAAAGGACAGTTTCTTAGATTCATTGTATTGTTTAATTGAACAATGCTTCAAAGTTGTTTTTATGCTGACTGATATAGATCGTTTTCAGCCAGCACTTGGAGTCTTGAAGGGGGCGAGGAGAATTAAAAGAATCCAGTTGTAAAATATGTGTTATTTCCATTAAATTGCTGGTGTGTGGTCTGATATTAAGAGAGGTTTTATTTTGTCCCAGGACCAGTAACAGTAGGACCATTCGTTGTGACATTTACATGCAGCAATCACCTCCACTATATGTGTAATAGCTCAGAAAGGGTATCTGTAATTTTTTATATATACTGCATTTTAAAGTCATGTTATGTTATGTATCTGCCATATGCTTCAGAATGATACACAGTAGTATGGTTGGCATTAGGAATATACATTTCCATTTCATTCCACCCTTCTTGGTAGGATTGGGTTGGTCCTATTTCTTGCCAGGAGGGGATTTCTAGAGAGTTCTAGGGAGAGTTAGTTTAACAAGCCTGGAGTGAAGGGGCACTTCCATCTGCTCCCGATCCAAGGTCCTTTGAGACAAAAATTACAGCTGGTTTGTGAGGACCACTACTCCAGGGAGATTGTAGGGTCCTAGGCCACAGAAGATCTTCAAGCTACAGTGTTTAAAGTCAGCAGAGTAATCAGTACTACAGCTATACAGACCCTGCTGCAGGTGAAGGGAAAACAAGTTAAGATACCCATCACCACAGGCACATGTAAAAGCCTACATATCATACGTGGACACCTATAGCCACAAGTGCCAATTTATTTCTGTTAGCCTAGGTAAATCTGAATAGAGATAAGGACTACCATAGAGTGTTATTGTCTTGCATCTTGCCTGCCACCATATCTCATCATCTGGGGATAGAGACCTTCCACCTTGTACAGACGACATCTGGATGTACTGTAATTCATCCTTTTTACTCAGAAAAATATTTCTTTCTTTATTTCTTCATATTACCTTTTGACTTCACTGAACCCCAGGGTACGATGGCCTGAAGGAGTACACTGTGACACATTATCTCATCAGGGCCCCTACTACTCCCATCTTCTGCACCGGCTCCTCAGGGACTCGCTGCATATCGAGACGAGGAATGACTGCTGCAATTGGTCACCCCTAAAGAGATTTATTGTTTCTAGGCAGCCAATCATTGTCTGAACACCAGAATCCCCTGCCCAGAAACAATTGCAGTATCCCAGATAAGGGAACTTGCAAAACAGTTTTTTTTTTTTGTTATTTAGGTATGAGACAAATGCCGACAATCGTTTTGCATCTTCCGGCATTTTCTGAAGGCCTTGAGAGAGCATCAGAAGATGTGAAATGATCATTGGCTGCGTACTGCAGAGTCTGCCTCATACCTTTTTAGAACTTTTGTATAAAGTCATTGGAATTTTAACCGGAGGAAGTCCTGTGGATGGTATTCTCTTATTGTGGATTAACCCCCTACTGCCAACATTCATTCCACAGTCTCACCACTCGTACAGTAAAAAATCCTTCTGTGCTGATAGTGAAATCTATATTTATGGTTATTAAATCACCATTCATGTCATCTTTTTCAATTTAAATGACCCAAATTGTGATAATCTATCTTGGCCCACCTATTTTTAGAAGATACTACTGTCTTGACTTTATGTCCTGCTCGGAGGATGTATGAGATGAGAATTACTCATCGAGCGAATGTCAAAGGAACAATGAATGGGTAGGTGTTAGACATAGAGGGTTGTAGTTCCATGTTGCTGGTGGTCTATGGTCATTGAATCTCCTATTGTCAGTTTTTCTTAACAAGGATTTCCTGCAATCATGGGTTTCCTCAGCACCTTGGTCAAAACAATCAATATATCTCAGCAACTATACAGGATGCAAGCAAGAATGTATTGCCACAGGACCAAGCTTCTTTGAAGTAAGAGTCAGAGAAGGGGTCCCTGGGAATTGAACATTTTTTTTTGCATTACCCTATGGTTATAAGGTTGAAAGTAATTGGGTTATGGTGTGCTGAGATAGAATAAAAAGTGTGAAAGGCATATATGATAGCTTCACCTTATCCGAATCTGAGTTCAATCCAGTATAACCTCCTTCAACTTATGGGAATTTTGGAATAAAGAGTATTTGTCAAAAATTATTATTATTATTATTATTATTATTATTAATAAATATAGTAACAAAATGTATGAGATTATATACCATTATTTGTCAATAAAATACAAAAATTTGTTAATAAAATAACATATTATTAATATGAAGTTAGATGGCAGGAGAATTTTTTTTCTTTCAAACTATAAAGACAAGGTTCATGTGCCACATGAACTGCTTTAGTAAATTATTGTATGCAAATATCTTGTCTTAATATGTATTTGATGGATTGTCAACATATATTATCCAAATTGCTCTGTGGTTTCAGACAGTGAATGACAGTAAATGGGTGAAGTAAATCACTTCATTACTGAAGATTTCTTCCATCACGTCTCAAAAATAAATAAAAAAGATGTATCTACATTAGAGTTGAATATGTTTGAGGTTCAAGTCTTTATAAGTGTCTATGCTTCAATTAAAAAGATAAAAACGTACAGTAGTTTCTAACTCTGAGAAACCGAATGGCAAATGTAATCCAATTCTATAATAATCAGATGATATCACCTTTAAAAATTATTTAGCCAATTCATAAAATATGGTGGGTGACCAAACCACTAAAGATTTGATATGTTAGGCATTGTAGCGACCATTATTAGTTAAAAACTAAAAAAATTTGCTTAATGAGACTCAATGAAATTAAAAAGATCCAACAATTCATCGTTTAAAGGTGACTTTACATGAGTTGATAGCAGATTATCGGGAACAAACGTTCCTGTGAATGCTTGTTCCAAAGAATCTGCCCATGTAAAGGTGCAGCAGATCACCCGATGAACGAGCAAAACGCTCATGTCGTTCATGCAGGCACCTAAATTATCGTGCAGTCTAAACAGCGATCAGCTGCCCAGAAACCATGCAGCTGTATGAGGACAAGGGATAGCGATCCCTTGCCATCATACTGTGGAGGTGATCGCTGCATGTGCATGCAGCGCTTCGTCTCCACTGAGCGTGCAGCCAACACTTCCTTCCCGACAATCTGCTGCTCATCTGGGTGTGTAAAGGCACCTTTATATGAATAAACAGATCAAACTGTCAAACACAAGTGCAGCACTAATTACTGCTATCTGCATTCACTAGATATTTTAGAAATCATATGCCTTATCAATCTCATACAACATGCAAAAAATACTGTACTTGTTTAGTGACCACAAATAAATAATCAGGAAGCCTCAGCCAAGAAGTTACAAATTGTTGCACTAGCGGCCCATGCCTGCCACTGTCCTGCTTCTCCGAGTGGGCACAGGCACGGAGTCACTTACCCTGTCCCATCTATTGTTATGCTGGTGGTCTGGGCCCTTGTACCTATATCTGCCCACCAGCAAAGAGCCTGTCATCTTGCATCCCACATTCCTCATCCTGATGCAGGCCATACTGCTCTTAGGGTACATGTGCCTTTTCCGCATTGCTGTGAAAAATGATGTTTTAATATATGCAAATGTGCCTTTAAGAGCAATGGGGGCGTTGCTGTTACACCTACAGGTCAGCTCTCTCGGCAACTGCTGTGTCCTCTCCACTTTGATTGACAGAGGTGGGCGTGATAATGTTTTCTCTGCCTGGTCCTGTCAATTAAAGTGCAGAGGGCGCAGCAGTTGCAGAGAGGGCAGAGCCTGTAGGTGTAATGGCAACATCCCCGTTGCTCATAGAGGTTAATTTGCATATATCAAAACATAATTTTTCTCAGCAATGCGGGCACACATTAACATGGGGTCAACACAGATGCCTTCAGCTGCCAAGCGCACATGCAACAGGTCAGCCAGTTTTATAGGTACAAATCTACTGAGAGATGCCCTTTAACATCCTTGTCCCTACACAATATTAAAAATAAACTGAATGACAGTTACACTGTAAATGTTGTGTGCTAGAAACATTTGCAGTGTACTCAAAACAGTTTGATAAATCAGGGCCATAGTCTTTTTGGCAAAAACACCTTTCTGCCGTTACTCAAGAATATGATGAATCCTTGGTCTGTGATTTACAACAAAAATAGCATAAATGGTACTCACCAAGCCAGCCAGAGCCAGAATCTGGTATACACATATCGGTTTCTGCACTTGGCAGCACAAATCCAACTACAAACACCTCAACTCCATCAGCCATTAGAGCCATGCCAAGCACAAAGAAGAGGGTCCACTGAAATCGGCCATGTCCACATTCTTGAATAATGAGTTCATATTGCTGTGCTAACTCTTCTTCATCAGCTTTCCTTTCACTTTCTAGATCGTGTCGAGCCTTACTTTCATCAGGAACGGCTTGACCTAGAGCAACCATGCCATCCTTTGCTTGACCAGGAATTCCTTGATACTCCCCATCATACATCTCATCATCATCATCATGGCCTTCTGTTGCTTCACTAGAGCCTTCATCATCGTTGACCTCTCCATTGTAGTTGCCACGTGTATAGTATACCTCTTCGTCCGGGAAGTGATCTTCGACTCTGTGGACATATCCATCACGTTCTACTTCTCTTGGTTTATTTGCACTTTTGGGTGTGTGTCTCTTTGCTTCCCTAGCTATGTCCTTAGCACCTCTCGCTAGTGAAGTCCTGTCTCTGTAGTTATCTTCCATTGTGTAGAATAACTTATTGTTCCACAAATCGCAGCAGATGTCGGTGGGTGATGGTTTAGGTCGTGCCTTTTCTATTACACAGATGATGTATTAAAACAAAATTGAATTATGCATCTGCAATATAAAAAAGAGGAAATCATTTTAGTATTGAAAAAAACCTCTATACAACACTCTCTGCAAGTATTTTCAATACTTTAATTTAAGAAAACCTATGTGTAGTGCATATATATAGTATGGATGATAACTGTGTTCCATAATTGGAGATTTTCCTAGCTATTGTAACGGAAAATATAGATTTTATTGAAGACAGGAGGCGAGCATTGTGCATTAACTTTCTTTACTACTCCCATTAGCAGCAAGAATAACTATTACAACAAGTTAAAAGAATTTTTTCAGGACAGGTGTTAGATATGTAAATTAGGTAGTCCAGGTAGCCAATCGGAGATCTCCCAAGTGTATAAAAGGTGTTGTAGTTGTAGGTTCTGCCTCTTTCTTGGTGATGACTCGTGATGAAGTAACTTGGAATTAAACGGATCTTGACCATAAAGGAGTATACAGTACATTTATATGAAGTAAAACCGGAGCAACAGGAACGTTGTAGGATGGATGAAGGATTGAAGATATCCTAGTATGCTATGGAGATAGAAAACATATTTGAAATATGATTAGGGTTGGGTTAGAAAAAAGGGGGGGACAATGCTCGCCTCCTGTCTTCAATAAAATCTATATTTTCCGTTACAATAGCTAGGAAAATCTCCAATTTTATTGCAACAGGAGGCTCCCATTGTGCAAGTTTAAAGCTAACTCTATGCTATATGACATAACCATATTTAAATGATAGACATGGATACGTGAGTGTCAGGTTTGAAATAAAATGTTTTAAAAGTAGATTCTGAAGACCAGTCCGCAGCCTTCAAAATTTCAGAGAGCGAAACTCCTTTTTGAAATGCTTTAGTAGAAACCGCCCCTCGGATAGAGTGTGGGCCAAATATTGTTGTATTAATCCCTGCCATTTGCATGGTAAGCTTAATCCATCTTGCTAACGTAGGGGAGGATACTGGAAGATGTGGTTTACGAAAAGAAATAAGAAGTTGTGAAGATTGGGGAGAGCGTAAGGGTTGGGTCATGGATTCGTATGTTTTTAGACAACGGACAATGCATAATTTATCGTTAGAAGGGAAAGCCGGGTAGAATACTGTGTGCAGGTTGGTTTTGGTTCTTCTGGTTATCTGGAAGGTTACTCCGTTAGGGGTGAAGGATCTATGAGATATGTCTAAGGCTCTAACGTCTGAGACTCTTTTTATGGATATGAGGCATAAGAGGGTCGTGATTTTAAAGGAGAGTAATTTTAGTGACAGATGTTCATTATCCTCCCAGTGAGAAAAAAGGTTTAGAAGGGAAGTAACGTCCCACGTGGAATGATACCTAGGTTTTGGAGGGTTTCTAAAACGAATGCCTTTCATGAGTCTACAAATCATTGGATGTTTACCGATTGGAATGGAGTCAATAAGGGCATGCTCTGATGATATTGCGGAACGGTAGAGGTTTATGGTTCTATAGGCCTTCCCCATATTGAAAGCTTCTGAAAGAAAATTTAATATGTGGGTTATAGGTGCTTGAATGGGATCCAAGTCTCGTTGAGTGCACCAATGAAACCAAATTTTCCAGGCTGATCTATAAGCCTTTCTGGTTCCCGGGGCCCATGCATCAGAGAGGATGTCAATAGTAGATTGTGAAAATCCGAGATCGATTGTTGGTTGCCTGAAATCAACCAAGCTATTAGTGTTAGTTGTCCTGAAAGGATCAGAGGGTGTAGGTGTCCCGAAGGGTCTTGGAGAAGATCCTGGGGAGAAGGAAGGATCCTCGGGATATCTATCGTCAGACTGAGTAGTGTGGGAAACCATGTCTGAGACGGCCACCATGGGGTGATGATCACTAGTGTGGAATTTTGTGCGATTGTCTGAAGTAGGACTCTGGAGATTAGTGCAAATGGGGGAAAAGCGTAGAGACGTTCCCGTGGCCAAAATTGGCGGAGAGCGTCTATGGCTAAGGCCTCTGGATCCGGACGCCAGCTGAAGAAGGTGGGGAGTTGGGTGTTCAGTCGAGATGCAAACAGATCCATGAGGAGGGGACCCCATAATTTGTTTATCTGTTGAAAGACTAGCGGGTGTAATTGCCAGTCGCTGGAATCCGAAAGGTATCGGGAATTCCAATCGGCCACTGAGTTTATCAATCCTGGAAGATATTCCGCTTTTAAGGTGATATCCCTGTCTAGACAGAAGTGCCAAAATTCTTTGGCAATGTCTGTTAGCATCTTGGAGGCGGTGCCCCCGAAACGGTTGATGTATTGAACTGCTGCAATATTGTCCATACGTAAGAGGATGCAGCAGTGTGATTGGTCTTTTGCGAAACTTTTCATGGCGAAAAAGGCCGCTAGTAATTCCAGACAATTGATGTGTAGTTGAGACTCTGAGTCTGACCATTTTCCTCCTGTGGAGTAAGGGCCACAACGAGCGCCCCATCCCGATAGGCTGGCGTCTGATTCTAATATCAGATCCGGTAGGGAGTTGAATATCATTTTCCCATTCCAGGTCTGAATATGTTGAAGCCACCAAAGAAGTTCTTCTTTGGCTTCCGGGGATAGTGGGACTTTGTGTGAATATTGCAATCCCTCTCTTAAATGTTGCGCTTTTAAGCGTTGAAGGGCTCTGTAGTGTAGTGGAGCGGGGAATATTGCTTGTATGGAGGCCGACAAGAGACCTACAATCCGTGCAATGGTTCTCAGTGATATTAGTTGTCTGTTTAATACCGAACGGATTTCTCTTCGAATCAATGTGAGTTTTTTGGAAGGAAGGCTCAACAGAGCAGAGTCTGTATTGATGTTGAAGCCTAGAAATTCTAGTTCCTTGGAAGGGGATAGGATAGATTTTTTGTAATTGATCAGAAAACCAAGATTGGTTAGAAGAGAAATGGTCCATTGTGCATGCGTAAGGATTAGTGAGAGTGTTTGTGCCATAATTAGGATGTCGTCCAAATATATGATCAGACGTACACCTCTGGATCTTAGGGATGATATTACTGGTTTCATTAATTTGGTGAAACACCAAGGGGCTGATGAAAGGCCAAACGGGAGACAAGTGAATTGCCATTTCTGATTGTTCCAGAAGAATTGTAGAAAAGGTTGATGGGAATGATGTATGGGTACAGTGAGATAAGCGTCTTTCAGATCTATTTTTACTAGCCAATCTTGAGGGAGTAAGAGATCTCTGAGAAGGTGAATTCCCTCCATTTTGAAATTATGGTAAGTCACGAAATTGTTGAGGGTTTTCAAATTTATGACTGGTCTGTGACCGCCGTCTTTCTTTTTTACTAGAAAGATGTTGCTGATGTAACCTGGGGTTAGGTGTGGTACTGGAATGATAGCTTTCTTGTGGAACAAATCTCGTATCTCCGACTCTATAAGGTCTTGGTCTAAAGTCGAGAAGTGTATTGGTTGAGGGATGTGAATCTGTGAGGGGAGGGATTGGAAATCTATCAGGTATCCTGAGATGGTGTTCAGGATCCATAAGTCTGAGGTTAGAGAGGACCATATTTGGAAAAAATGTTTCAGTCTTCCCCCTAGAGGGAAGTGGGGATAATTTGGGATAGAAAAGCTTACCTGATGAGGGTCTGGACCTAGGGAAACCTCGGTGGCCTCGGGTTCTCCATGGGCGTCCTCTGGTAGGGAAAAAAGGTGTGGTGTGCGGTGTGAAGGTGGTAGCTCTGTCTGATTGGAAAGGAGCCTGTTGGGTTTGTCTGAATTGTACTGTTCGGCTGGGAAAGCGGCCCCTGCCTCTCCCAGCCCTGCCAAAAATTTTGGGTTGACCTACTTTTTTCAAGGATGTTTTGGCCTTATCTAGGGAGGCAAATACTCCTACGAATTTCCCTATTTCTTTAATGAGGGAATCCCCAAAAAGGAGACCATTGGCGGACTCATCGGGGTCAGAATTGGCCAAATGGGTGAGCTGAGGGTCTAACTTCATTAGGACGTTTCGTCTTCTTTCCGCGCTCAGGGCGGAATTGATGTTTCCGAAGAAACAGATGGCTCGTTGTGCCCAACCACGTAGAACTGATGTGTCTACCGGTTCGCCTGTAACAACGGCTTGTTCTGACAAGTCTAGAATTTTTGTGAGGGGACCTAATAAATCTAACAGTTTGTCTTGGCACAGTTTGAAAGATCTGTCCAGACCTTTTTTGGGATTTTTTCCCGTTTTGTTCAAATACTTAAAAATTATGGGATCTAACTCTGGGGTTAAAGATTTTTTATTTGGCAGAGTAGGTCTTGGACATTCAGCCTTCAATTTATTCCTGGAGGATCTATCCAGTGATTTGTTGACCCATTGTGCTAGAAATTTAGAAATTTGAGGTTGGGGAACCCATTCTCCGGACCTAGGGTGTTTTATTTGATCCGGGTTGAAAAAGGGGATACCCTGACTGTCTAGGATCAGAGAATCTGGGATTTGATTGGTAGATTCCTCATGGTCCTCAGAATAATCCTCCTCGTAATAAAAAGGTAACTCGTCCCTCAACACTGAGTCAGAATCATCTGATAATGATGAGGACGATATTTCTTCGTAAGAGATAAACTTAGCCCTCTTACTGGCTGTCATAACCCGGCTATTAGTTATCTCCTCCCGGGTGGAGGGTCTTTTGTGGGAATTTTCGCCACCGTTATCGTTGCCGCCAGGTTTATGCGGGCATTCTTTGAGATTTTGACCTTTTCCCAAGGTATGGGGTTTTGGGTCATCAGTAAATCTCCTCTTTTTGGTTGATTTGCCAGATTTTTTAAAACCTTTGGCAAGTTCTGTAACCGAATCTTCCGCTGAGAGGAAGTTGTCAGTTGGGGTAGAAGGGTAATTTAGAGGTCTTTGGTTTACTACCAAGGAGAGGGATTTGGAGATGGAATCCTGAATAGATACCATGGCAGACTGCATTGCCACAGATATTGATTTTGAAACGGATTGATCAACCATTTGTTGAATGGAATCCGAAATTAACAGCTCATAATCAACTGGTAAGGGTTGAGTGGATTGGGGGTTAGGTTGTTCTTCACAGGGATTCATATTGCTAAATAAAGAATAGGGATAGAGAAGAGAAATGGGAAAAATTTTAAATGAATGTTTTATTCATATATATATATATATGTATATATATGTGTATATATATCGTATATATATATATTACATATACATTAATGCACGCATTCAGGAATGTACCCAATCCGCATATATATACAGACTAGAACAAAGTAACTGAATGTATGCAAATGTAAAAGTTTGAAAAATAATGTGATGTAAACGTGGTGGATATACTCACAATTGGGCAGGAGATATGTGGGAAGTGTATCTGTTTAATAATGTGTGAGGAGAAAAAACCTGGAGAAAAACTGTAGGTGTACACTCTCTGTGAGGTGACTGGCCGCTCTGAGGTAATTTGAAAAGCGCGCGCAATCACCTCACAGTCAGAAGACCGGAGCGCTCGAAATCTCGCGATAGACGGGACTTCGGCGCTGAATGCAGGAAATAGAGCACAGAGACCGGAGACGGGACGGAGGTAAAATATGAGGTATTGGGGCTGATAGATAGTTCAAAGGACCTAGATAGGAGTTAGTAGAAGGGACGTGGGAACACCACTATTAGTATTATAACGAAAGGCGGCAGAGAAACGCGCACACCGAACGGGGGTACTCGCCCCTCTGCCTAAAACCGGTACACAGCCCTTGGTATAACAAGCAAACTTTTATAGTCACTGCTTTAAATAGAAATGGCGATAAATTACAATCTTAATACGATAATATTAAAAAAATACATATCTTCTCTGAGGGAGCAGCAAGAAAGAGGCAGAACCTACAACTACAACACCTTTTATACACTTGGGAGATCTCCGATTGGCTACCTGGACTACCTAATTTACATATCTAACACCTGTCCTGAAAAAATTCTTTTAACTTGTTGTAATAGTTATTCTTGCTGCTAATGGGAGTAGTAAAGAAAGTTAATGCACAATGGGAGCCTCCTGTTGCAATAAAATTGTAGTTTACATATCAATATACTGTATATTATATGGATTAATACTTGTGTTCCATAATTGTAATTAGGGAGTACTATCTCTCCTTGGGGAGAGAGCTCCTAGTCGGTGTGAGGAGGCTTATAGGCCATACATGCTCCTCTGGAATTCTGGGAAGAAAGGGATGCAAATGAGCTCTTAACAAGCTCTGCCTCTAATGCCACCAGGCCTTGAGACATGACTTGCAGATAGTACCCTCCAAATCCTGATTTAGGCCTCTCACCCAGTTAAGCCAGTACTCTCTGGCTCATCTGCTGTCTGCTGATGAGGTGCTGGCTTATTTAATATCATAGTCATGTCTCAAGGCCTATTTAAAGGGTTGAACACTGATTTATAAGATAGTATCCTTACATGAGGTGGAATTAGAGGCAGAGTTTGTTAAGAGCTGATTTGCATCCCTTTCTTCCCAGAATTCCAGAAGAGCATAGTCTCCTCACGCCAACTAAGGAACTCTCTCCCCAAGGAGAGATACTACCCCCCTTCCCCAAATCCTGACTTGGCCTCTCACAGAGTTTAACAAGTGCTCTCTGCTCTCCACTGATGAGGGGCAATCACCCTGAAACAGATGTCTCTAGATGAGGTGCTGGCTCATTTAATATCCGAGTCATGTCTCAAGGACTATTTAAAAAGTCAAACATTGACTTATAGGATAGCTGCCTTACATCTGGTGGCATTAGAGGCAGAGCTTGCTAAGAGCTAATTTGCATAATTGTAGTTTACATATTAATATATATTGCATGGATTAATAATTGTGTACCATGATTGTAGTTTATATAGTTTCTGCCAAACAAAATATCACTGCATGCAATGGTAATTTTTGTCTATTTATTGCCCCCAAATCAAAGTTTTTCATAATTTTATATTTGGGGAGAAATTGTATTTAAAGGGGGTTTCTCACATATAAGTTATTGTTAGTTACATAGTTGTTAAGGTTGGAAAAAGACAATAGTACATCAAGTCCAACCTGTAATCCTGCTGCTATATTGATCGACGGAACAAATCCCTGGATCAGGGTCCATCTTCCTTTTAAAAAGGGGTTGGGCCAAAGGGAAAGGGTGCGTAGAATAAGATTTCTATACATTGTCATAAGCCTCAATGTTATTTTGAATTAAAAAGTCATCTAAACCTTTTTTAAAGCCATGTACTGTATTTGCTGTGACCAGCTCCTGCTTCAGGATATTCCAGAGCTTCACAACCTAACTATAAAGAAGGCTTATTACTTCTTATGAGTGAATCTTTTTTCTTCAGGCATAGTGAGTGGCCCTTTATTTTTTGAGGGGGTTTAACAGAGAATAGCCTCCCTTGAAATATTTTTTGTATGGTCTGTTTATATATTTGTACAGGTTAATCATGTCCCCCCTTAGACATCTTTTTTCATAGCTAAACAAATTCAGTTTGTATAATCTTTGCTCATAGCTAAGATCTTCCAGGCCCTTTATGAGTTTAGTTGCTCTCCTTTGCACTAAGGGCATCCTTTTTATGGACTGGTGCCCAGAACTGAACAGCGTATTCCAGGTAAGGCCATATCAATGATTTGTATAGTGGCAATATTACATCCCTGTCCCTCGAGTCCATACCTCTTTTTATACAAGACAAAATTCTGTTGGCCTTAGAGGCATGCTGTTATTTAGTCTATGATCTACTAATACACCCAGATCCCTCTCAATCAGTGACTCTAACAGTTTTACTCCCCCTAGGACATATGCAGCATGCAGATTATTAGCCCCCAGGTGCATAACTTTACATTTATCTATATTGAACCTCATTTGCCAAGTGGAGGCCCAAACAGTAAGTTTGTCCAAGTCAGCTTGTAACTTATTAACATTTTCCATAGACTGTACTGTATTACAAAGATTGGTGTCAACTGCAAAAATAGAAACAGCACTATTAATCGCATCCTCTGTGTCATTAATAAATAAGTTAAATAATAGCAGACCCAGCACAGAATCTTGAGGTACACCACTTATAACCGGGTCCAATCAAAGTAGGAATCATTGACCACAACTCTTTAGATACAATCTTGAAGCCAATTTTCAATCCAATTACAAATTATATTTTCTAAACCAATAGACTTCAATGTACCTGTTAGTCATCTGTGCGGGCCAGTATTGAACGCCTTTGCAAAGTCCAAAAACACAATATTGACAGCCTTCCCTCTGGCAGCTTCTGTTCTTAGTAAAACCATGTTGGCTATCACTTATTTTATTATTGACAGTTACATAATCCTGTATGTAGTCTCGTAGAAGGCCCTCAAACATTTTTCCCATTATGGATGTTAAGCTTACTGGTCTATAATTTCCTGGTGAAGACCTAGCATTCTTTTTGAAAATGGGCACCAGATTCACCTTGCGCCAGTCCCTTGGTACAATGTTTGTCATTGAAAAATCTTCCAATATTAAGAACAGAGGTGAAGCAATAATTGAACTGAGCTCCTTTAAAACTCTAGGGTGTAATCCATATGGACCTGGAGCCTTGTTCACTTACATTTTTTTAGTTTACTAAGGACTATATCTACAGTCAGTGAGTTAACTATGTTATTTGAGGTATTTACACCAGTAGTGGAACCAACTTCATGAGATTCCGCTCTTCTTTTGTATACAAAGAGATAAAAACCCATTTAGGAGCTCTGCCTCTACTTGATCCCCAGTGATCAACACCCCGTTACCATCATTTAGGGGTCCTATTTAGAGATAAGCAAAGATTAAAAAATATCCGATTCCGCAGCTTCGCCGAAGATCCACAAGAAACTTGATTCCTTACGAATTAATTTGCCATGAATCGCTATAAATCAGGTATACCCAGGCCACTCTACCTTAGGGTACGGCCGCACAGAGCAGCTGTGCTGCAGGCGGGCTGTGGATATACTTCAGTGAAGAACCACATGGCCAATTAGCCTGCAGCTGCTTTTCATTTAATAATGAAGACCGCACTGTACAGTCGGCACCTTTATTGCACCTTTAAACAAGGGCTGTACCCACTTCTCCCACCCCAGCACTCTCCTGCCCTACAGGTGGAAGCCCTTCTTCTGCCATCTGCTTTTCCTCCTTTTCCACATCATCTAATATCAATGAGAAAACGTCATCAGGAACATCCAGCTCCTCCTCTCTCTGCATCTTGCTGACTTTTCTAGGACATGGAGACTTTCAAGGATGATTTGGAAGAAGTAAAACAAGCAAAAGCCATATATGTCACTATAGCCATATATGTCACTAAAGATTACTAAAGGTTCCTTTACATTGCCTGATATAAACGCCCATTAAAAGGTGCCGCTGATTACCCAATGAACGAGCAAAATGCTCATTCATAGGTGCGGTCACCTAAATGATGGTTTGTGGGCAGCAGATCGTGCCGTCTAAACAGCACTCTGCTGCCCACAAATCATGATTCTGTATGGAATTGAGTGATGTCACTAGCGACGCCTATACTGAGTGATGTCACTGCATGTAATAGCAGAGGTCTCCTTCACTGACGAGCAGGCGTTTGCCAGGAAGGAAAGCTTCCTTCCTGACAATCGTACACAACATGTTGGGGTAATCAGAGCACTTTTGATTCGGGTCAAAATAATTTTGCCCAACCAATTTGGCCTAATCAAATTTTAAGAAATATGCTCATCACTGGTCATAATCTAATATTCATTTCTGCTATGACAAATGTTTTTTTTTTTATAAGAAATGAATATGTTATATATACATAAATGCTGCAGTACACGTTCAAAGTCTAGACATTTACTTGCAAGGAAGGTAAGAAATAGATCTAGATCACAGTAAGAAAGAGAGAAATCATAAAATGCCTTTTTATAGGTTTAAGACATTTTTATAGAAATGTTTTATTAATACCCAGTGATGCTTTGTACCAGAGTCTCCTAATTTGTTTAGTCATATGTAATGATTGTATAAAACACACCGGAATAATCTATGTAAATTACTATGTAATAATACGTGCGCTCAGTAATATAAAAATGCAGCTGCAGGTCTTTTCTTAGCATTTCCTTCTGTTTTTCAGTTTTTAATTATCACAACTCAAAAATATTTGCTGGTTTGCATATAGAGAATGATTATGGATATACACAGGTCTGCACTTTCATAGTCAACCACACTGCAGAATTATAAAATGCAAAGAAAAAGAAAATACACAAACCATTTTATGGCCACAACATGTATTCAGATTATATCAATACAACTTCAACAGTAAGAAACAGGTGACATGCTGGAGGTTCTGTCTGACATATGGCAATTACCCAGGCAGCAAGAAAAGGTGGCACCTACTCCCTGCTTGTCATGCACCAAAGAACATACACAAGATTGAGTTAGGATACTTTCTTGACTTTACATTTAAAACACAGGCAATGTAACCTTTATTCTTCTATTTAAAGGGGCTGTACTACCCCAAACTCAAATCAGTTATTGGCTGGAAAGCATTTAACATAAAAATCGAAATCCACTGATCATCCATTTTCCAGTGTTCCATTCCAGGGCCGAAGTTTCTCCCACTTAGCTCACCATTGGGGCCAGTAAATGGCTGTAGCAGTGAATGTGATGTTGGACTAAATGGAACTGAAAGCAGCAGGGATGGGACCCTTCGCATGGGAATTGGGCACTGTGGTGAACAGGCAATAGCTCATTGGAGCCTTGGGGGTTGGACAACTCGTTTAACTACTGAAGCTAAAAACAAACACAATGCAACTACACTCTGCAAACACAAATAATCAAGTAAATACAATTGTGCCATACTCACTATAGAAAATGTACTAATGCTATGTTATGAATGTGAAATTCTTGACAAATACATTTTGTAAAAAATTATCTGTGCCTGTCTCGAACTCTTTAGGACAGGAACCTATACTAAATACTACCTCTGCTGGTGCCATAATGGCCTCCATTAAATTCAGGGAATGCAGGTTCCACATGCATGCTGAGCTCACACTGTATTATACCTCTTTTTGTGCCAAATGGCCTCCAATAAATGCAGAGAGAGCAGTCTACAGCTTTATACCTGCAGTAATTAAAATCAGCCTATTGGACAGACAGGTTAGTTAGGAGTAGTGATGAGCGGCATAGGCAATATTTGTTTTTGCGATGTTTCACAAATTTTTCATATTTTCGCGATTGCGCAAATCGGCACTAATGATGCACATATGTTTGCGCAATACATGCAACTTCACATTTTAGCAAGTCTGAGTAGATATAACTGATTGGTGCACTAAGTATTGTTGTGACATCACAGCCCTATGCCTGTAGCATGTATGTATGGACAGCAGAGAAACAGTAATTCCTATCATACTACCTAACACCCTGAACTGGAACCTATCAGCTACACTATATCACTATCTAACCTACACTGACTATCTCCCACTAACTATCTGTATTATATATATATATATATGAGCTAACTATCTAATGTAATTGGATAAGGAATAGGATCCAGATGAATGCAGCAACTAGACGTCACTGAGGAGTCCAAAAGTGAATGGGCCAGTCCGATAGTCCTAATACCCAAGCTGGACGGGACGTTACAGTTCTGTAACGATTTTCGCAAACTAAATGAAATCTCCAAGTTTGATGCGTATCCCATGCCCCGCGTAGATGAGCTTATCAAAAGGTTAGGACAAGCCCGATATTTTTCTGTTTTGGACCTCACAAAGGCTACTGGCAGGTGCCCATAACGGAGGCTGCCAAAGAGAAAACTGCCTTTGTTACCCCTGAGGGGCTGTATGAAAGGACGGAAGTCCATGATGGTCCACTGGAATGACCAGGCGGAAGAGGCTTTTTCCGCGTTGAAGTCAGTTTTGACCGGGTCACTGGTTCTGGTGATGCCTGACTTCATGAGGAAGTTTATGTACAGACTGAAGCCTCCAAAGTAGGCCTCGGTGCTGTACTGTCTCAGGAAATCAATGGGGAGGAACATCCCGTTGTTTTCCTGAGCCGCAAACTCACCCCAGCCGAGACTAGGTACAGTATAGTGGAGAGAGAGTGCCTCACCATCAAATGGGCACTCGAGTCTCTCCGCTATTATCTGTTGGGGAGAAAGTTCCGTCTGGTGACTGACAACTCCCCTCTCAAGTGGATGAGCCAGGCCAAAGAGAGGAATGCTCAGGTCACCAGATGGTTCTTGTCATTACAGAACTTCAAGTTCTCAGTGGAACACGGGGCAGGCCGGTTGCAGGGTAATGCGGATGCCCTGTCCCGGGTACACAGTCTGGCAAGTGTTCACCCCCTCAGGGTTGAACAAAGGGGGAAGGTATGTAAAAAGGCGCAGGCGTCCATCGTTGACGGCAGGTATGTGTCACCGAGGTTCCTGTTTTCATGTGTCAGCAGCAGTTGCTGTTTGACACCTAGCTATTTAGTATAGCTACATAGCTTATCCGGGACGGCTCTTACTGGGAATAGTCAAAGTGCTGGGTGGGAGACTACTCTCCACGTTCCAGGCCGGGTCTTGACTGGCCTATAAAAAACCCAGCTGGCAGTGTCAGCTGGGTGTGATTACCTCTCTCTGACAGAGGAGCTCTGGCGATCGCTGGATTGGAATCTGAGCCGTGTGCTAGGCTGGAGGCCTGAGTTTGGGAGGTCTGTTCTGTCCTAAGTACTGCCAATCGGGTATATATATATACAGTACAGACCAAAAGTTTGGACACACCTTCTCATTCAAAGAGTTTTCTTTATTTTCATGACTATGAAAATTGTAGATTCACACTGAAGGCATCAAACTATGAATTAACACATGTGGAATTATATGCATAACAAAAAAGTGTGAAACAACTGAAAATATGTCATATTGTAGGTTCTTCAAAGTAGCCACCCTTTGCTCTGATTACTGCTTTATTCTCTTGATGAGCTTCAAGAGGTAGTCACCTGAAATGGTCTTCCAACAGTCTTGAAGGAGTTCCCAGAGATGCTTAGCACTTGTTGGCCCTTTTGCCTTCACTCTGCGGTCCAGCTCACCCCAAACCATCTCGATTAGGTTCAGGTCCGGTGACTGTGGAGGCCAGGTCATCTGGCGCAGCACCCCATCACTCTCCTTCATGGTAAAATAGCCCTTACACAGCCTGGAGGTGTGTTTGGGGTCATTGTCCTGTTGAAAAATAAATGATGGTCCAACTAAACGCAAACCGGATGGATTAGCATGCCGCTGCAAGATGCTGTGGTAGCCATGCTGGTTCAGTATGCCTTAAATTTTAAATAAATCCCCAACAGTGTCACCAGCAAAGCACCCCCACACCATCACACCTCCTCCTCTATGGTTCACGGTGGGAACCAGGCATGTAGAGTCCATCCGTTCACCTTTTGTGCGGCACACAAAGACACGGTGGTTGATCTTAAATTTGGACTCTTCAGACCAAAGCACAGATTTCCACTGGTCTAATGTCCATTCCTTGTGTTCTTTAGCCCAAACAAGTCTCCTCTGCTTGTTGCCTGTCCTTAGCAGTGATTTCCTAGCAGATATTCTACCACGAAGGCCTGATTCACACAGTCTCCTCTTAACAGTTGTTCTAGAGATGTGTCTGCTGCTAGAACTCTGTGTGGCATTGACCTGGTCTCTAATCTGAGCTGCTTTTAACCTGAGATTTCTGAGGCTGGTGACTCGGATACACTTATCCTCCGCAGCAGAGGTGACTCTTGGTCTTCCTTTCCTGGGGCGGTCCACATGTGAGCCAGTTTCTTTGTAGCGCTTGATGGTTTTTGTGACTGCACTTGGGGACACTTTCAAAGTTTTCCCAATTTTTCGGACTGACTGACCTTCATTTCTTAAAGTAATGATGGCCACTCATTTTTCTTTACTTAGCTGCTTTTTTCTTGCCATAATACAAATTTTAACAGTCTATTCAGTAGGACTATCAGCTGTGTATCCACCTGACTTCTCCACAACGCAACTGATGGTCCCAACCCCATTTATAAGGCAAGAAATACCACTTATTAAACCTGACAGGGCACACCTGTGAAGTGAAAACCATTTCAGGTGACTACCTCTTGAAGCTCATCAAGAGAATGCCAAGAGTGTGCAAAGCAGTAATCAAAGAAAAAGGTGGCTACTTTGAAGAACCTAGAACATGACATATTTTCAGTTGTTTCACACTTTTTTGTTGTGTATATAATGCCACATGTGTTAATTCATAGTTTTGATGCCTTCAGTGTGAATCTACAATTTTCATAGTCATGAAAAAAAAAAAAAATCTTTGAATGAGAAGGTGTGTCCAAACTTTTGGTCTGTACTGTATATATATTGTGGGGTTTCGCTCTGGTAGACAGGATTAGCGGACGCAGTATAGAGTCAAAAACAAGTTCATTGGATCAAACAGTTCAGTGTTTTATTCACACTTTAGGTATGTGACAAAACAAGCAGTCATATTCAAGCAAAAAGTCACCTTGCGGTGTTGGTGGTAATTCATACCATGCAGCAATTCTGCCTCAAAGAGTCCTTGATCATAGCAGCACCAACTTGTTTTCACGTCAAACAGGTAGCAAGCCTTCTTCCAGAAACAAGGCTCCTAGATCCCAATACAGAGACATGGCTTCTGAGTCCAGCTGCCTATTTAAGGACAGACAGGTGCTGCCAAAACCCAGACCGACACTTAAAATCCGGTCCGGTATTTGACCTCATCTGGCTGTAAATCCCAGCACATGCTGGGAGGAAAATACCTGTTTTCCCAGACCAAACCTCTCACTGTGTCACATAACTCCCCCCCCCATTTGTTCAACCCTGAGAGGGTGAACACACGACAGACAGTGTACCCGGGACAGGGCATCCGCATTTCCCTGTAACCGACCTGCCCTGTGTTCCACCGAAAACGTAAAGTTTTGTAGGGATAAATTTTTGACAATTACTAAAAGAAAAAAAAATGAAAAAGATGTGTTGATGCCCTCTAGCAGACTTTGGTACTGGGCCTATAAGGTCCATAGCTACGGCATACATATTAGGACATCGTCAGACATCATCCACAACTCCATCCTCCGTCAGGCAAAACTCCATCAGCCCTCAGACATCAGACAAAACTCCGTCCTCCGTCAGGCAAAACTCCATCAGACATCAGACAAAACTCCGTCCTCCGTCAGACAAAACTCCATCAGACCTCAGACATCAGACAAAACTCCGTCCTCCATCAGGCAAAACTCCATCAGACCTCAGACATCAGACAAAACTCCGTCCTCTGTCACCCAAAACTCCATCAGACCTCAGACATCAGACAAAACTCCGTCCTCCATCAGGCAAAACTCCATCAGACCTCAGACCTCAGACCTCAGACCTCAGACATCAGACAAAACTCCGTCCTCCATCAGGCAAAACTCCATCAGACCTCAGACCTCAGACATCAGACAAAACTCCGTCCTCCGTCACCCAAAACTCCATCAGACCTCAGACATCAGACAAAACTCTGTCCTCCCTCAGACATCAGCCAAAACTCCGTCCTCCCTAACTCAAAATACGCCCTACTACACTCACTCTTCACCTGATGAAGCTGCTAGCTGCTGGAGAGGCAAAGGACCTGTGATGACGTCATGACCATGTGACGAGTCACGTGTGTGGGAGGGGTCAGATGTGCACAGCAGCTGGTAGAGTGTACAGAACAGTAGCCATCAAATAGAGCTCTGTACTAGAGATGTGTGTGTAACCTGCATGTAGCAGAGCTGTGTACTGTGTTACAGAGATGTATGTGTAACCTGAATGTAGCAGAGCTGTGTACTGTGTTACAGAGATGTATGTGTAACCTGCAGGTAGCAGATCTGTATGTGTAACCTGCAGGTAGCAGAGCTGTGTACTGTGTAGCAGATCTGTATGTGTAACCTGCATGTAGCAGAGCTGTGTACTGTGTAGCAGAGCTGTATGTGTAACCTGCATGTAGCAGAGCTGTGTACTGTGTTACAGAGATGTATGTGTAACCTGCAGGTAGCAGAGCTATGTACTGTGTAGCAGATCTGTATGTGTAACCTGCATGTAGCAGAGCTGTGTACTGTGTAGCAGAGCTGTATGTGTAACCTGCATGTAGCAGAGCTGTGTACTATGTAGCAGTGCTGTATGTGTAACCTGCATGTAGCAGAGCTGTGTACTGTGTAGCAGAGCTGTATGTGTAACCTGCATGTAGCAGAGCTGTGTACTGTGTTACAGAGATGTATGTGTAACCTGCATGTAGCAGAGCTGTGTACTGTGTTACAGAGATGTATGTGTAACCTGCATGTAGCAGAGCTGTGTACTGTGTTACAGAGATGTATGTGTAACCTGCAGGTAGCAGATCTGTATGTGTAACCTGCAGGTAGCAGAGCTGTGTACTGTGTTACAGAGATGTATGTGTAACCTGCATGTAGCAGAGCTGTGTACTGTGTTACAGAGATGTATGTGTAACCTGAATGTAGCAGAGCTGTGTACTGTGTTACAGAGATGTATGTGTAACCTGCAGGTAGCAGATCTGTATGTGTAACCTGCAGGTAGCAGAGCTGTGTACTGTGTTACAGAGATGTATGTGTAACCTGCATGTAGCAGAGCTGTGTACTGTGTTACAGAGATGTATGTGTAACCTGCATGTAGCAGAGCTGTGTACTGTGTTACAGAGATGTATGTGTAACCTGCAGGTAGCAGAGCTGTGTACTGTGTAGCAGAACTGTATGTGTAACCTGCAGGTAGAAGAGCTGTGTACTGTGTTGCAGATCTGTATGTGTAACCTGCATGTAGCAGAGCTGTGTACTGTGTTACAGAGATGTATGTGTAACCTGCAGGTAGCAGATCTGTATGTGTAACCTGCAGGTAGCAGAGCTGTGTATTGTGTAGCAGATCTGTATGTGTAACCTGCAGGTAGCAGAGCTGTGTACTGTGTAGTAGATCTGTATGTGAAACCTGCATGTAGCAGAGCTGTGTACTGTGTTACAGAGATGTATGTGTAACCTGTAGGTAGCAGAGCTGTGTACTGTGTAGCAGATCTGTATGTGTAACCTGCAGGTAGCAGAGCTGTGTACTGTGTAGCAGATCTGTATGTGTAACCTGCATGTAGCAGAGCTGTGTACTGTGTAGCAGAGCTGTATGTGTAACCTGCATGTAGCAGAGCTGTGTACTGTGTAGCAGTGCTGTATGTGTAACCTGCATGTAGCAGAGCTGTGTACTGTGTAGCAGAGCTGTATGTGTAACCTGCATGTAGCAGTGCTGTGTACTGTGTAGCAGAGCTGTATTTGTAACCTGAATGTAGCAGAGCTGTGTACTGTGTAGCAGAGCTGTATGTGTAATCTGCATGTATCAGAGCTGTGTGCTGTGTAGCGGAGCTGTATGTGTAACCTGCATGTAGCAGGCTGTGTACTGTGTTACAGGGATGTATGTGCAACCTGCATGTAGCAGTGCTGTGTACTGTGTTACAGAGATGTGTGTGTAACCGCATGTAGCAGAGCTTTTTACTGTGTAACAGAGATGTGTGTGTAACCTGGGAACTATAAAAAAGTGTAAAATAAAACATAAAAATTCAGATCACCCCCCTTTTCCCAAAATGAAAATAAAAGAACTAAAAAAATACACATCAGGGGTGTCGCAATGTGTAAAAACACCCATTGTATAAAAATATATTCCCCATACGGCAAACGGCAAAACAGAAGAAAAAAAAGAGTCCAAATGTCCGATTCTCCGTTTTTGGTCGCTTCATTTGCTACAAAAATGTAAATAAAAAGTGATCAAAAAGTCTTAAACACCCCAGAATGGTATCAGTAAAAAGTTTAGATTGCCCCGCAAAAAATGAGCCCCCATCCAGCTCTGTACACATAATTCCCAAAAAGTTATAGAGCTCAAAATATGACGACAAAAAAATAATAATCTGATTCTGTAAATCTCCTGTCACTCAGAGTTACTCAGAATTGGTCGCCCTAATTAATAAATACGTGCAACATGAATGCATATATGCCGCTTCACACAGATCACAAGTGTTAGGCCTCTTGCACATGAACGTTGTTGGTCCATTCCGTGCATTGGGGACAGCAATTTGCAGTCCCCAATGCACGGGCAACGTGCGTGCAGCGGCCGGGACAGATCCAGACCCATTCAACTTGAATGGGTCCGTGAATATGTTCTACTTTTTTGCTGTGCGGAGGGATGGCCAGAAACACCACGGAAGCACTCTGTAGTGCTTCTGTGGGGATCCGATCCGTGTTTCTGTTCCGTTCAAGTGAATGGGTCGACATCACGGATGCGGGATGCACACGGCTGGTGCCCTGTGTATTGCGGAACCGCAGTATGTGGTCCACAATACGACCACAGTCACACAGCGGCCATGTGCAAGAGGCCTTACAAAGATGGGATTTATGGTGCACATCCTCTTGTGCTTCCCATATTCCACAGATTTATATCACAGAGCTACTTACAGTTGAGCTGATAAGTTTACATACCCTTGCAGAATTTATGATTTCTTAAAGGGGTATTCTCATCTTCCCTTTTTCATACTTGCCTTCCTTGAGCGTGACGTTCACTTCCTGTATTCTTCTCCCGGCCGGGCCGCGCTTGCGCAAAAGACTGAAAATTCTCTCCCGGCCGGGCCGCGCAATGTCCTGAACACGCACAGCGCCGCGCATGTGCCATGGTGACTTATTCCTGGCCTGTATAGTACAGAGTCGGCGTGCGCATTCGCGGCTCTGTACTATACTGGCCAGGAAGAAGTCATCATGGCGCATGCGCGGCTGCATGCGCGTTCAGGACATTGCGCGGCCCAGCCGGGAGAGAATTTTCCGTCTTCTGCGCAAGCGTGGCCTGGCTGGATTCGACAGGAGAGGTGGCCGTGACCAGGGGAGACCAAAGACAACATCAGGTAAGAGGGGACTTATTTTCTAAAAAAGGATGGGAATTGGGTAATAAAATGTATTTAGAAAAATTATCACTGTCAAATCATTAACAGATGTAACAGTGATCATTAAGATGAGGATGCCCCTTTACCATTGTTCAGAGAATATGAATGATAACACGGACACTTTTCTCTCGCTCATGGTTAGTGGTCGGCTGAAGCCATTTATGGTGTTTACTCTTTATAAATCATAATCACAACACAAACTCCCCAAATGACCCTGATCAGAAGTTTACACGCCCCAGTTATTAATACCATGTATTGCCCCCTTTAACATCAATGACAGCTTGAAGTCTTTTGTGGTAGTTGTGGATGAGGCTCTTTATTTTCTCAGATGGTAAAACTGCCCATTCTTCCTGTTGAAAAAAAAAAAGCAATTCCACCACAGTTTTACGTGATTTTTATTTACGACATTCGATGTGCGATAAAACTGACTGGTTACTTTTATTCTACAGGTCAGATCGAATCCGGCAATACCTTATATGTATAGTTTTTCTTGCGTTTTAATAGTGATAAAAAATTTAAAATATCCGATTTTTTTTGTCGCCATATTTTGAGCCCCATAACTTTTTTGTAATTATGTGTACGGAGCTAGGTCAGGGCTCATTTTTTGCGGGGCAATCTAAACTTTTTACTGATACCATTCTGGGGTGTTTAAGACTTTTTGATCACTTTTTATTTACATTTTTGTAGCAAATGAAGTGACCAAAAACGGCGAATCGGACATTTGGACTCTTTTTTTTTTTTCTGTTTTGCTGTTTGCCGTATGGGGAATATATTTTTATACAATGGGCGTTTTTACACATTGCGAAACCCATGATGTGTCTTTTATTTTAATTTTGGGAAAAGGGGGGTGATCTGAATATTTATGGGTTTTTTTTACACTTTTTTATAGTTCCCAGGTTACACACACATCTCTGTAACACAGTACACAGCTCTGCTACCTGCAGGTTGCACATACATCCCTGTAACACAGTACACAGCTCTGCTACATGCAGGTTACACATACAGCTCTGCTACACAGTACACAGCACTTCTACATGCAGGTTACACACACATCTCTGTAACACAGTACACAGCTCTGCTACATGCAGGTTACACACACATCTCTGTAACACAGTACACATCTCTGCTACACAGTACACAGCACTGCTACCTGCAGGTTGCACATACTTCCCTGTAACACAGTACACAGCTCTGCTACATGCAGGTTACACATACAGCTCTGCTACACAGTACACAGCACTGCTACATGCAGGTTACATGTACAGCTCTGCTACACAGTACACAGCACTGCTACCTGCAGGTTGCACATACATTCCTGTAACACAGTACACAGCTCTGCTACATGCAGGTTACACATACAGCTCTGCTACACAGTTCACAGCTCTGCTACATGCAGGTTACACATACAGCTCTGCTACACAGTTCACAGCTCTGCTACATGCAGGTTACACATACAGCTCTGCTACACAGTACACAGCTCTGCTATATGCAGGTTACACATACAGATCTGCTACACAGTACACAGCTCTGCTACCTGCAGGTTACACGTACATCTCTGTAACACAGTACACAGCTCTGCTACCTGCAGGTTACACATACAGATCTGCTACACAGTACACAGCTCTGCTACCTGCAGGTTACACATACAGATCTGCTACCTGCAGGTTACACATACATCTCTGTAACACAGTACACAGCTCTGCTACATGCAGGTTACACATACATTTCTGTAACACAGTACACAGCTCTGCTACCTGCAGGTTACACATACAGATCTGCTACACAGTACACAGCTCTGCTACCTGCAGGTTACACATACAGATCTGCTACCTGCAGGTTACACATACATCTCTGTAACACAGTACACAGCTCTGCTACATGCAGGTTACACATACATCTCTGTAACACAGTACACAGCTCTGCTACATGCAGGTTACACACACATCTCTAGTGCAGAGCTCTATTTGATGGCTACTGTTCTGTACACTCTACCAGCTGCTGTGCACATCTGACCCCTCCCACACACGTGACTCGTCACATGGTCATGACGTCATCACAGGTCCTTTGCTTCTCCAGCAGCTAGCAGCTCCGTCAGGTGAAGAGTGTGTGTAGTAGGGCGTATTTTGAGTTAGGGAGGACGGAGTTTTGGCTGATGTCTGAGGGAGGACAGAGTTTTGTCTGAGGTCTGATGGAGTTTTGCCTGATGGAGGACGGAGTTTTGTCTGATGTCTGAGGTCTGATGGAGTTATGCCTGATGGAGGACGGAGTTTTGTCTGATGTCTGAGGTCTGATGGAGTTTTGTCTGACGGAGGACGGAGTTTTGTCTGATGTCTGATGGAGCTTTGCCTGACGGAGGACGGAGTTTTGTCTGATGTCTGAGGGCTGATGGAGTTTTGCCTGACGGAGGATGGAGTTGTGGATGATGTCTGACGATGTCCTAATATGTATGCCGTACATAGCTATTCGGTCAAACGGTACTTCGATAATCGGGAGATGTACTAAGGGACTACGGAAATGTGGCTGGGGGCTAGTTATCTGGCAGGTTGGGCAAGACTTACAAAACTCTTCCACTTCTTTGAATATGCTGGCCAGTAAAACCACTGTAGAATACGATCCTGAGACATTGAGGTCTGACAATTCAGGACCCGGAGGCAACTCCTCCACGTCTCCCATCATCACACTAAGCGGAGTTCTATCCCCCTCTTCCACCAAAGTGGCAGTCACCCCTACTGCTGGCCCTCCGGTCTCAGGTTCCCAGGGTTCTAGTCTCCCCCCTGAGCCAGGCCATTCTTCTAGGGTTATCCCTGTCTCATGGGTATCAGTCACTTTCATAGCAGGCCACAGTGCCGGGAAGCCCGGGAAGTCTCTCCCTATTATGAGTTCATAATGTAGATTTGTGGCGACAGCAACCTCGTGGGTCCATCTACCCGCCACTGTAGTTAGAGACACCAGCGCGGTGGGGTAATCTTTTAAGTTTCCGTGGATTCACAATACCCAGATTTTCTGGCCAGTATACTTAGTGGACCGCACCATGGTAGCCTTTACTAGGGTCACTAGACTCCCTGAGTCCAGCAGAGCCTCTGCCGGAGTGTCTCCCACTTCCACCTGGCACAAGTGATCTAGAGACTCTGGGGTACCTGTTGCACACAGCCTCCTGGCATACAGCGACTGACGGTAGCCATAGTTAGTGTCCATGGGCTCAACCTGATAGGGACAGTCAGCCCTTACATAGCCAGGCTCCTGACACCGCCAGCAGACTATCGGAGCTAGGTCCGCCGTGGGTACATACCGGGCGGGTTTTATCGGCTCAAATCTCCGGGCCTGGGGTGGAGATTTCCGCGGTTTGCCATCCCCCCTCCCGACAGAACCCTCCTTTAGATTCCTGGTAGCTTCATAGCGTTGCACCAGGTCCACCATCTCAAGGGCATTGCCAGGAGCCACCTGACCGATCCAGTGCTGGAGAGGGTATGGCAAAGCCCACCAGAACATATCGGCTAACAGACGATCCAGCATAGCAGTGGGACTCAGCACGTCAGGCTGTAGCCATTTTTGCAAGAGGTGAAGTAAGTTATAATACTGGGGTCTTGCAGGCTCAGCCGGGTTGAACCCCCACTGATGCACCCACTGGCCCCGGACCAACACATTTACACCCAGTCTTGCCAGAATCTCACCCTTGACTTTCTGGTAGTTGACAGCTTGATCGTCCCGCGACGACCTCAGCCCACTGGTCACGGAGTACCTTTTCCCTGATGGCCACTTTCTCGTACATCGTCAGGTAGGTTTCGATGTCGTCTGCAGGGTTCATCTTAGGAATCACGGCACGGACTGCTTTCTGGGCATCGTGGACGCTCGGGGTTGCTCCTGCTGTCTGCAAAGCCATCACGTGTTGTAGCAGCAACTGGTTAGTCTCATGATGCTGCTTATTAGCCTCGCTTGATGCAGGTTTGTCTCTCGCTGCTGCAGCTTAACCTCCATGAGGGCCTTCACAACAGACTCCATTTTGTCGTGGTGCACTGGTTGTAATACAGCTGGTTTAATGTGCAACATACAACTGTGCCTGAAAAATGCAGAAACCCAAAGTGCAGGCTGTAGTGGACTCCCTTAGGAAGGCTGGACTGACCGCTAAAACAAAGAAATACGCAATAGGGTTAGCGGAGACTAAGCACAGCATATGCCGTGCAGATACGAGATGTGCAGCACCTGAAACTACGGATACTGGAAGCCTGTGCTAGCATTTCTCCTGCGGTGTTGCTATCAGTGTGTGAAGAGTGGGAGAAGAGGGTTGCATTGACAATCCAACACAATGGGCAGCACATTGAACACATTTTATAAGTGGTCAGAAACTTGTAAATAACTCATGAAAGAATAAAGTTACGTTAAAATTACATTGTTTTTCTTGTGAAATTCCCAATAAGTTTGATGTGTCACATGACCCTCTTCTTATTGAAAAAAAAAGAGTTGGATTCAAAATGGCCGACTTCAAAATGGCCGCCATGGTCACCACCCATCTTGAAAAGTTTCCCCCCTCACATATACTAATGTGCCACAAACAGGAAGTTAATATCACCAACCATTCCCATTTTATTAAGGTGTATCCATATAAATGGCCCACCCTGTAGTTCTGGTGACTACTTCTGGCACAGGATGTGCTACAAAATAGCTGATCCATGGGGGTGCAGGGTGTTGGACCTCCTCCGATCTGATATTGATGGCCTCTCCAGGGTATAGTCCATCAATATTATGGTTGTCTAAGATTAGAAATAAGGAGTCATTTTTTTTTTTTCCAGAAATGTTTACCTATGGGTTATGTCTGCTATTTTAAATCTTTTCCATTTAAGTGAATTTGGCTGGGCTTCAATTTTATATATTTCCCACAATGTATCTTGAAAGAAGAAGCAGACCCTCTGTTTGTAGTCTTGAAGCACCCCATTTCAACCACTCTACGATGAACATTATACAACATACTCCATGTATATTTCCCCGTATACTCCCATATCTACTCTATGCTCCTGGAAATGTACCAAGGAATATGCCATAATAATCTAAGAACTGTGATATTTGCCATCACTTTACACCAATTAAAATGTGCTCTGCTCCTCTTTTTATACAATTCATTAAATTACTGTTAAAGTTATAGTTAATATGAAGGACATTAGAGTTAAATGCTATTCCATACAGTGCAATAACAGACAATGTAATGAACGCCCTTAATCTGCAGCTAATCAAACATCTCTTGTATGTATTCTAAGCTTCCTCATGTCTTAATGAGACTCTTTCATCGAAAAGAACAACTTGGGATTCATCCATATACTCTCCCTTACAATAGTGATGGATATGGGTGTCTCCATTCATTTGGACGTTCACGGTTTATGGTCAATGGGACCCCAAGTTAAATGCATTTACTTAACATTTTATTTATTTTTCAATTTCTATATTGGCTTTGGAAGTATTTATCCACTTCCTTTGTGTTAGGGTACAGGGTTAGGTTGTGGTACAGCCATGGTGCAGTTGGGACGCGGTCACTATACAGATGAGTACCACACAGCCATGCAAGCCACAACAGGAACAAACTAACTGATTAGAATCGAATAGTTTATTTTATTTGTGGCACTCAGCAACATGACACCTACATACCAACCGCGGCACAGCCGCATTATATGGCCATACCACTATTGTGACACTGCTGATGCAATAGACCTAGGTTCTCCACTTAAGTCTGTATTACGCTGCCCGATTTTTCCGATGATTATCGCTAACAATCATCTTGCAGTGTAAAACTGCTGCCGATTGCCCGATGAACGAGCAAACACTCTATCATCGGGCAATCCAAATTTTTGGACATGTTAAAAAATGATTGTTTGCTGTTATTAGACACCACAATCCTGCCACCGGCAAGCCCCTATGCAGCATGGGGACGTGTGATGGCATAGTGATTACTTCTTCCCATACAGCGGAGGAGATCACTGCATGTAATAGCAGCGGTTTCCTCCACTAGCGAGTAGGCGATTGGTGAGAGGGAATGCTTCCCTCCCAACAATCATCTGCCACATCTGCTTGTCTAATACAGACTTTAGTTGCCAATTTAACACAGAATGTTGTTTAGCCAGAAATGCAACTCTTAGGCCCCTTTCACACGAGCGAGTTTTCTGCACGGATGCGGTGCGTGAGGTGATCGCATAGCACACGCACTGAATCCTGACCCATTCATTTCAATGGGTCTGTGTACATGAGCGTTTTTTCTCACGCATCATTTCTGCGTTGCATGAGAATCGCAGCATGTTCTACAGGTGAAACTCGAAAAATGTGAATATCGTGCAAAAGTCAATTTATTTCAGTAATGCAAATTAAAAGGAATTGCATTAATGCAGCTTAAAATTTGAATTTTGTGAAAAGGTTGAATATTCTAGGCTCAAAGTGTCACTCTAGTCAGCTAATTAATCCATATCCCCTGAGCAAAGGGGACCTGAGATTGAGACTTTGGGGTTTTATAAGCTGTAAGCCATAATCATCCAAATTATAACAGATAAAGGCTTGAAATATCTCGCTTTGCATTTAATGAGTCTATCTCATTTGTTAGTTTCGCCTTTAAAGTTGCATTACTGAAATAAATGAACTTTGCACAATATTAAAAATTTTCGAGTTTCACCTGTAGATTCTGCATTTTTACGCAGCCTTCATCCCTTAAAAGTGAATGGGGCTTCAGTGAAAAGCGCATTGCATTCGGATGTAATGCATTTTTCACTGATGGTTGCTAGGAGATGTTGTTTGTAATTCTTCAGTTTTTTCACGCGTGTGAAAAAGGCATCAAAACTGATTGATCATGCTTGCAAAATGGTGCGAGTTTCACTGAATGCATCCTGATACAATCCATATTGTTTGTGTGAAAGAGGCCTTAAAGAGGACTTGTCCCCACTCCTGACATGCCTGTTTTAATGTATTCCCCACATAATAGCAATTCTGGAGCATCTATTCTTATAGCTCTATGTTGTGCCATTCCTTTATTATTTCTACTAGAAGTTATGAATTAATTGCTAGCAGTCTGCAGTATAATTTTATTTCACAATTATGATTGCATGCTACAAAAATTTAAATAAACATTGCTAAAAGAAAAGTCATACACACTCCAACATACGGTATCAATACAGTACAGATCGGCCCCTCAGAAAAAAATGAGTCCTCACACAGCTCTGTAGACGTAAATGTAAAAAAATGTAGTTGTTTCTTTTTTGTATTAACCTGTAGGATACCTTGGCTTCCGTACAGTATTAGAATGTATTGGCTCCGATGAGCCAAACCTATTACTTCGCAAAGTCTCGCGAGACTTCGCATAATAACTTCAGAAATTGATTTATACTGTAAAAAAACATTTCCAGAACTCGGGTTTTGGTTCCAAGGTACCACTTGGAACTGAACCCGAGTTTGGGAAATGGCTTTTTATAGTACAAATTAATTTATGAAGTTATTGCACAAAGTCTCGCGAGACTTCGCAAAGCAATAACTTCAGCTCATCGGAGCCAATACATTCTAATACTGTACGGAGCTCCTGCTCTGTACAGTATTGGAATGAAGTTTAATGCGAATCGACTTCGCTCATCCCTAGTCATTACCTCAGTCGCTGAAGGTCCTTTTTCATGGACCAATAATGAGGCCCCTTTTACATATTAATCAGCAGCGGCAGGCATCCCCAGCTTTCTGCTGGCAAGCGCCGCTGCCTGCAGCTTCAATAGGAAGAGCAGAGCTACACAGACATACAGCAGGTGGCGAGATAATCTGGATCATCTCGCCACTTAACTTGCCCTGCAGTGATGCTGGCGCTGCCATCTTTCAGTGGGTGGCAGGACCCGCCTCTTGATACATGTGGTGCGGTACATGTGCCTGCGCTTCCTTCTCACTCCCTGCGCTGCACGCACACTGTGTCCTCACAGAGTCCCTGCTGCCCGCCCATATTCTAGAGTCTGCAGAGCGCGGCAACAGGCTTTTACTGTGCTCTTAAGTGTGCAGACGTGCTGGTGGTGCTGCTGCTGTATCCCCCATGAAACAGAAGCTGCCTGTGACTCAGTGGTGGACATCACAGGCAGCCGCTAGTCCCTCAAGACAGTATAAAATATAGGTGAATCTATAGTTTAATAAAAATATAATTTCACATTTTACTGCATTCCCCTCTGGAAATTTCAACTCCTAACATGCCCTGTGAGATGCAAACCTTCAGGACCTGCTGGGAGTTTTCCTGCAACATGCTATAATTTTATTTCACAATTATGATTGCATGCTACAAAAATTTAAATAAACATTGCTAAAAGAAAAGTCATACACACTCCAACATACGGTATCAATACAGTACAGATCGGCCCCTCAGAAAAAAATGAGTCCTCACACAGCTCTGTAGACGTAAATGTAAAAAAATGTAGTTGTTTCTTTTTTGTATTAACCTGTAGGATACCTTGGCTTCCGTACAGTATTAGAATGTATTGGCTCCGATGAGCCAAACCTATTACTTCGCAAAGTCTCGCGAGACTTCGCATAATAACTTCAGAAATTGATTTATACTGTAAAAAAACATTTCCAGAACTCGGGTTTTGGTTCCAAGGTACCACTTGGAACTGAACCCGAGTTTGGGAAATGGCTTTTTATAGTACAAATTAATTTATGAAGTTATTGCACAAAGTCTCGCGAGACTTCGCAAAGCAATAACTTCAGCTCATCGGAGCCAATACATTCTAATACTGTACGGAGCTCCTGCTCTGTACAGTATTGGAATGAAGTTTAATGCGAATCGACTTCGCTCATCCCTAGTCATTACCTCAGTCGCTGAAGGTCCTTTTTCATGGACCAATAATGAGGCCAATTATTGGGGATTATCACAATAATTGGCCTTTGTAAAAGATGCCAGCAATCACTCGGTCAATGAGCAAAGCTCGTTCATCAGTTTATTATGTGGTTTTGCTGGCAACAAAAATCATCATTCCTATGCAGCAGATCGTACGATCTAAACACGGATCTGCTGCCCAGAAACAATGATTTTTTTATGGGGACAAGAGACCACTGTATTGATCGCTTGTCCTCATACATCGGAGGTGATTGCTGCACGTAACCTCCACTGATAATCAGACAATTATCGGGAACATTTAGTTTGTTCCTGATAGTTGCCTGAACTATTGGTTCGCGTAAAAGCACAGTAACTTACAAACTAATAGCCAGTGGAAAGCTGCTAGTAACTGGACAACCGTCCGACCCTGAATCTGCAGGCTGTTTCAAATGTGGTGTGAACTAGCATCTTTACGGTTTTATCTAATTACAGCTTACATTTAGAAAGAATTTTGTTTTTCAAGTTTCACATTTCTCTTTCTACTTCTGACGTTAGGACTCGATCCTCTAAAGTAGTAGAAAAGGGCACAGTGACTAACAGCCAAAAACAAGCTGCGCTCACCAGGTCTACAAACAAATGCTAAAAAATTCATTAAAATGCTACCGAAACAGCCATGATTTATAATGCCTCTAAAAAATGAATATAAGATTCTAAAGATGAAAAACAGATGATTTTAAAATCTCATTCCATTCTCTCTGTGGTGGGTGTTTATTAATTTATTACGACAGCTTAAAAAGCCTGCATCCTCCTCTGATTAAGTAAGATCTGTGAATTCTACGGCAGAAGTCACATTGATTTATAGGACTGTTTGACCCAATGTTTCCAAACACGTACAGTATCTGTTCTAATGAAATGACTTTGTAACACGATGACTTCACTCAGTAAAAGGACATTCTCTCAAGCAAGACACTGGAAATGTGAAATAATGGTGGATTTAACCGATACCGATCCTGGCTTGAAAAATGGCCAAACAGCATTTCCAATATGAGGTTTATATAAGATCATTTATTACATGCGGAAAAAAATAAGGTTTTATTTATTGCTATATTCTTTCTAATTTGTACTGTATTTTCTATGGCAGGTGTTTGTCACGTTTTTTTTTTAAACCGGCCTATGTTAGATACTTAAAGAGAATCTGTCAGCTCTCCTGACATCTCTGGTTTAGTAAACACACCTATTCTTCTCTGTGCTGTGCAGTTCCTCTGTTATTCCCCCTGGAAGTATGAGTAAATTCATACACTGAAACTGTCCAATCAGTGCTGAAATTGGCAGACACACCCTTTTGACAAGGCGAATGGTAACACTCAATTCTCAATTTATTCATAGCTTTCTAGAAGGACTAGCAGAAGAGCAGCACAGAGTTAGGGCTCATGACGTCCGTGTGCATTCCGTATTTTGCAGAACGGAACAGCTGGCCCCTAATAGAACAGTAATATCAATGTCCGTAATGCGGAAACGGAAAGCACAAGGAGTAACTTCTATTTTTTATTGTTTTTGCTGCTCCATTGAAATGAATGGTTCAGCATAGGGTCCACAAAAGAACAAACACAAAAAGAAAATACATTCGTGTGCATGAGCCCCTAAGAATAGGTGCCCAGAATTATTGAATGAAGAATATAAGCGTTTGCTGCAATAGAAATGTCAGGAGGGGAGTCAGGTCCTCTTTAAGAAAACTTGCCTATAAATGGAAGGTACAAACCAAAAAAGACAGGGTGGCATTAGCAGGAGGTGCTCAAACCCACATGCAGTCGTGCATATATATATAGGGGAGCAAATCCTGCACTTGTGGCCCGTTGCTAATGGCGATCCCCAGCAAAATGCATACGGTGGAGGATGCCCGCGGCGAACCACAAGTACCACAATAGACATCTCACACAAGGTAACAAGTGCAGATGTAATAATCAATATAACAATATAACAAAACAACAACAAATACAGGTGCACTCTGCGGTCTCACTAAACCCTCAAACTGATTTTAAAATTGAGAGATTAGTCAACATGTCCTACGGTGTAGGACATGTCTAAGCCCGGGCACCACGCCAAGGTTTCTCAAGTAGCCCGGGACCTAACACTCTCCTACCTGCGCCGTATGGGCGATACCAGGAGCCAGTGGGCAAATTACAGGAGCATGAGGCCGACTCACAAACAGCTCACCAGTTACCTCCAGCATGTAACCATGCTTGCAATGGGAGGAGGGAGGAGTCTGTGAGTCCCACTCAAGACTGACTGATATGGCCCAGGCCTCACATGTACACCTAAATGTGGCCTGTAGGTGGGAAAAAGGCACATTTAAATTGGAGTTTATACACCTCCAGGAATCTATATATACAAACCAAAAAAGACAGGGTGGCATTAGCAGGAGGTGCTCAAACCCACATGCAGTCGTGCATATATATATAGGGGAGCAAATCCTGCACTTGTGGCCCGTTGCTAATGGCGATCCCCAGCAAAATGCATACGGTGGAGGATGCCCGCGGCAAACCACAAGTACCACAATAGACATCTCACACAAGGTAACAAGTGCGGATGTAATAATCAATATAACAATATAACAAAACAACAACAAATACAGGTGCACTCTGCGGTCTCACTAAACCCTCAAACTGATTTTAAAATTGAGAGATTAGTCAACATGTCCTACGGTGTAAAACATGTCTAAGCCCGGGCACCACGTCAAGGTTTCTCAAGTAGCCCGGGACCTAACGCTCTCCTACCTGCGCCGTATGGGCGATACCAGGAGCCAGTGGGCAAATTACAGGAGCATGAGGCCGACTCACAAACAGCTCACCAGTTACCTCCAGCATGTAACCTACAGGCCACATTTAGGTGCACCTGTGAGGCCTGGGCCATATCAGTCAGTCTTGAGTGGGACTCACAGACTCCTCCCTCCTCCCATTGCAAGCATGGTTACATGCTGGAGGTAACTGGTGAGCTGTTTGTGAGTCGGCCTCATGCTCCTGTAATTTGCCCACTGGCTCCTGGTATCGCCCATACGGCGCAGGTAGGAGAGCGTTAGGTCCCGGGCTACTTGAGAAACCTTGACGTTATAAATGGAAGGTGTCATCAGAAAATGACTTATTATTTAAATAAGGATTTTCTTATAAACTTTTTGTGTTTTTGTGTTTTTGAAATACTGCAGTTTTCACACTGGCCACTAGAACCATCAAAAATTTAAAGTTTTTGTTCCCAAAAATCATCATTCCTATGCAGCAGATCGTACGATCTAAACACGGATCTGCTGCCCAGAAACAATGATTTTTTTATGGGGACAAGAGACCACTGTATTGATCGCTTGTCCTCATACATCGGAGGTGATTGCTGCACGTAACCTCCGCTGACGATCAGACAATTATCGGGAACATTTAGTTTGTTCCTGATAAATGGAAGGTGTCATCAGAAAATGACTTATTATTTAAATAAGGATTTTCTTATAAACTTTTTGTGTTTTTGAAATACTGCAGTTTTCACACTGGCCACTAGAACCATCAAAAATTAAAAGTTTTTGTTCCCAGGAGTTCAATACTGATGACCTATCCTCAAGATAGTTCATCAATATCAGATTGGCGGGGGGTTCAACTCTAGGAACCCCCGCCGATCTCCAATGAGTTCCTCCTCACAGCATACAAAGCACAGCGCCATACGATGCATAGTGGCTGTGTTTGGTACTGCAGCCCAGACCCATTCATTTGATGGGACCTAGCTGAAAATAGGCCATGTGACGGATGAACATAATGTAACTGGCCTAGGAAGAGGCTGTGGAGCTCCCTGGAGCGCTGTGGCCTCTACAAACAGCTTATTTGTGGGGGTTTCTGAAGTCAGACCTCTACCCATCAGATATTAACGACCTACCGTGAAGATAGGTCATCAATATTGAAGTCCTGGAAAATCCCTTTAAATTATATTTCCCGTTTTCAGATTTAGGTCAAGCATGCATGTGTCTTCAATGGAGAGGTTGAAATAATCCGCTGTCAGAGAACCTCTCCTGTGAGAACAAAGGATTGGACATGTTGAAATCCAAAATGTCCTCTGCTTCCTCCCCTTTAACATCTGCCATTGGGAGTCAGTGGGGACACCCCCATACACATGAGATAGTAGGCTGATCCCACTTTAATTGGGTTCCTCCCATGTCACTCCCTGTTTTTATGCCGGATGGACAGTACTCCATTATGTCCTATACACTGTATTGACCTGACAATCAACGCTCATTCATCGCAGCTGCCATAAAGCGCACCTACCCTGCTGCACAGACTCTTTATACATATTTTTAATTTAGAGAAAGTTACCCTGCACATTTACAATGTAGACATAGGAGAGTAATCAAAAGGGGTGCAAAGGAAAACTGGCTTAGTTGCCCATAGCAACCAATCAGATTCCACCTTTCATTTTTCAGAACGCCTTTGGAAAATTAAAGGTGGAATCTGATTGGTTGCTATGGGCAACTAAGGCAATTTTCCTTTCCGCCACTTTTAAATATCCCCAAATGTCTGTAACAGTGGAAAGTAGATCTCTGATAACCAATATGGCCACCATTAGAGCTCATACATTTGTTGTGCAGCCTTATAAGAGATTTTAACAGTAAAATATTGCCATTATGCAGCTGTGGGGATGTATAATTATATACAGATTGGCCAGGAGGTTAGAGAAACAGGAAGCAGCAATAGTGGTTGACACTAGTGGACTTTAATCCGAATTTCAGGATAAATTCAATTTTACACAAAGCTGAATTTCCTCTTGCTTCATGGTAGAGAATTGATAATCTAAAATAGTGCAAAAAACTCATACCTACCTGTTCCATTTGCTCGCAATGGGCCGACCGCCGCCATTTTGCTTGAAGATCTTGGCTGAAATCCTGTGCGCGGTGAGGTATGACTTCACCACGCTGGCCAGTGTGAACTGGTCATCACGGGCCGCGCGAGATTACTCGCCAGATCTTTAAGCAAGATGGCGTTGGCCGGCCTGTCGCAAGCAAATCGGTTAGGTAAGTATGAGTTTTTTCATTTTTTTAAATTTTACTTCAGATTATATATATCATGTATGAACGTGGCATCTGAGGGGCTTTTCCACAAATGTCCAACTAATCATTGACATGAGCAAGAATTAAAAACTAAAGAGAAGAAATCAAAGACTCAATTTACTTTAACAGAAAATCTCAATGTAAGTAAATAAGTGTACACTCTACACACATTATAGTGTGTATTATGTGTATTGTGTGTTTTGTGTGTTTATATGTGCTATAAATTACAGTACAGTGTTCTGTCAGGCTTTTTTGCTTACTGCGCCTCACTTACCACTGACCCACTTTTGGGTATGTTGGTCCCTGGTTCAATAGACGGATTAGTCCCCAGGGCACCATACATCTAGCATCCTACTGAGGATCTCTATTGATATGTTGATTAGCTTTTTTTATAGTGAGTACACTGAATATCTCATTTTATTGTCTTAATTCTTATTTTCGTTTTACTGATAAACGTATTGCATTCTGTATAATCTCTATTATTTATACTCATTAATCCATTTAAAGAATTCTTCACATGTTTGAGATTTTAGGCATCTTCCATCCTGCTGTAGTACTTGGAGCGGGATAAAATATCTGCACAGGCTCAGAGTGAAATAGTTAAGCATAGTAGAGTATAAATAAATCACACGCGTTCCTGTACATACTGTCGTTTCTACTGCAGAATTAATAATTTAACATATTAAATTATACATCTTTATATGGTACATTAGACTTCAGGAGCTTTGATTTTACATTTTATTACATTGAAGATTTATTCTCTAGCTATAATAATATCAGTGCTGAGATATTGGTTTTCAGGCGTTCTGCTTTTGGTATAGCTTGGAATCTGCTTTTCCTTCAGGCATAGATGTAAATGTGTATTTGTGTTAGTGTATTACTCCTGTTTTCATTACTTTCCCTGTCCACGTTTGACACTTTTGTCTGAGCCGCCATCTTCTATAAAATATGTTGGTGTTTCTAACTTGCCCATTGAAAGGATTTCTACAGGTTCTTTATAACACTTGGATATTACCAACATTTCATATTTCTTCTCAGCCCTTAGCTTAGTATTTTTCCCACATGCGCTTAGTTGTATTACAGATCCTTGTGGAATTTTATTGTACCATACTGTTCCATGTGTGCTTCTAACGTAAGAGCACAGAAGTATTTTCCAACGTGTTTGAAATCTCTTTTTATTGGACATACAAAGATCATCAGTGAGCACAAAAATACAATGTTGAGTGTGTCACATCACAGTTATGGCAGGGCATAAGTCATCGAAGGCACAGCCTAACAATACAGGCTTGGACAAGACAACCACTCATCTAGGGCTAAGAGGCCCCTTAGGCGAATGATCTTACAAAACAAATGTAAAGAACATTAGTTACATACACAAAAAGAACAGCCCCAACATTGTGTCGACCCAAGATACAATCAACAATCCGCTCAGAAATATCAGTGATGTTAAGACTATTTATATCATCTAATACATGGTATGAGCAATCCTTGACAAATAAACTTCTAGAGGCTTCTAAAGAGGAGGAGGGGTGAAGGGGGGGTGCGAAGGGGGGGGGGGGGTCTACAAAGTTGTTGGAGGAAGTAGCTACCCTCCTACATTTCTAATTAGTTCCTGATTGCTGAGGGTCGAGAAGGCCTGCTCTAAAGTTTAACCAAGGTTGCCAGAGCTTCAAAAATCTCTCTGCTGAGATACGACCAACCTATCAACTCCTCCATTTGGCACACCTGGTGGACCCTGTCCCGCCACATGTCTAATGTGAGTGGATCAACCGATCTCCATTTTACGAGAATCAAGAGCTTTGCAGCCATAAGCAAGTGAGTGGCCAAATTGTTTTTCCCCGGGCAGAAATCTGGAGTGGGCAACCAGAGTAGTACCAGCTGAGCTGTCAGTCTCAGGGACATGGCACAGATCTTGTTCATTACGCATTCAACATCTGCCCAGAAGGGTCGAATGGCCGGGCAGAACCACCAGATGTGAGACATGGAACCAATAGCGGCATTACATCTCCAACAGAGATCAGTGGGGAGCAGCTTAATTTTATATAGGTACTCAGGGGTCCTGTAACATCTTAACGCTACCTTAACAGAATTTTCTTGTATTTTTATGCACTTAGAGAAACCATGGAAGGATTTTTGGATCCACTTTCTGCTAGTGTCATCCAGCTCAATGTGAAGCTCTCTTTCCCACTCAGCACTAAGGATTTGCCTATAAATGAGGGTAGTGCACTTATTGGGTAGACTTGGCAGTAAAACAAAATTCTCTAACCACATCGGGTCAGGTAATGGGATGAACTTAGAGGTCATGAACTGCCTACAAGTGTTCTCAAAATCGTTCCTTTGAACGAAGTCTTTCCCATGTTCTGAATCACCCGAGAGGGCAGTGTAAAAGCCGGTTGAAACCTGTAACCTTTTATATCCCCCAATCTGTGACGGGACAACGAGAGCCAAATGTCTGATGGAGATTTAATTTGAGGGAACATGAGGATGGGTATAACTGAAATAGGAGCCAAAGGAGAGATCTTGGCCTGATTAGAGGTTAGTTCCCTTGACTTGTGGCAGACATGAAGCATCCCTCTGGTAAGTTCGCTATCCATTTTAGTCCCTTCTCCCGCCCTTCCAGGAGTACACAGCCTGTGAAACGAGTCTTTGCCTAGTAGGGCCAATTCTAAGTCTACATGCATACAGTGAATCTCTTGTCTGGTCAGCCTAAGCCACCTTTCTAAACTAATGGCCTGGATATAGGTCGATAGGTCCGGGAGGGAAATACCCCCTTCTTTCTTCCTACGGGAGAGAAGACGAAAGGACACTCTAGGGCGACCCCTTATCCCACAGATAATTGCTCATGATGGTTTGTAGTTTATTTATGAAGGTGCTTGGAATTAAAATGGGAAGGGCTCTTAAGGTATACATTACTAAAGGCAAAATGTAAGTGGTAAGGACATTTTTCCTGCCTAGCCAGGTGAGGAAAGGCGAGCAGCTTTTTGAGAGGATGGAGGTGACTTTGGAGAGTAGCGGGGGGGAAATTAAGACTAAACAGTAGTTTGGGATCCGTCGGGATCAAGACACCCAGATATTTTATTGCCTGTGCAGGCCATTTAAATGGCGTGAGGGCCTTAACCTTAACACGTAGGGCAGCCGACAGGGAGATGCCCAGGGCCTCCGACTTGTCAAAATTTTTCATTTTTTTTTTTTATATCATCCCAAAAGATTCAAATACCTGCATAACCTCCGGTAGAGCTTCTTCAGGGTTTGTCATCAGGAGCAGTAAATCATCCGCAAAGGCGGCCATCTTATGGGTGCAGTTTCCCAACTTCACCCCTTTGATCATGGGAAACTGGCAAAACCTTAGTAGAAGCGTCTCTAGGGTGAGGACAAATAAGGTGGGGGATAATGGGCAACCCTGACGGGTACCATTATTCATTTGGAAGGCGTACGATAGGGTGCAGTTGACCAGTACTCTTGCAGATGGTGCTGAATACAAAGTGTAAATTGCTCTTATAAAGTCCTCGGGAAAACCAAAGGCATTTAGTACTTTTCTCATGTAAGCCCAACTGACCCTATCGAACGCCTTCTCAGCATCTGTGCCTAGGAGCATAAGAGGGGACTTGGTTTTGATGGCGTGGGTGATCGCATGTATCACTCTGCTAATGTTATGTCTGCCCTCTCTGCCTGCAACAAAACCTACCTGCTCTTCACCCACCAGCCCAGGAAGCAACTTCGAGATCCTGCTATTAAGCAATTTGGCCCACCATTTCAGATCAGTATTCAGCAGCTAAATCGACCTGTAACTTCCACAGGCCTCCTTATCCTTCCCTTCTTTTGGGATAATCGTTATGTGTGCCTCCTAGGCTTGTGGGGTCAAAGAACCACCCCTGAGAAGGAGATTGCAGACATCAACAAAATGGGGGGTTAGAATGTCCTTGAATTTTTTATAATAGGAGATTGGGAATCCATCAGCCCCAGGACTCTTGCCAGATGGAATAGAGGTCAGGACCTGATCTACCTCTTCTACTGTGAACGGTTGAATCAGCGTGCGCATATTATCCGCAGATAGCTTCGGTATGGAGATGGAACTGAGAAACTCTGACGCATGCTCATCGAGTTGCTGTCTAGTAAGGGGTACCGGAAGGTTATACAAGGTTGAATAAAAGAAGCAGAACTCTTGAGCTATCGCTGGGGTATTGACGAGTCGGGGGCCCGAGGCCGATTTGATGGCTTGAATAAAGGACTTGTTCCTTTGGCCCTTGATGAGAGTGGAGACTAGTTTGGAGCCCCTATTCCCGTGTAGGTATTGTTTAAAACGCAGGGTCTTCAGTGCTCTAGCAGCTCGGACGTTCAAAAGGTCAGTAATCTTATGCCTCAAGCTCCTAAGCGACTCCATGACCTCATCTGATCGTCCTCTTGTGAAGAGTTTCAAGTGTGGAGATCTGTTGAAGGAGGAAATCTAACTGTTTCTGTCTATGTCTCTTGACTCTAGAACCTAGGCTTATAAGCTCCGCTCTGACCACAACCTTATGTGCCTCCCAGAGCGATGTCCCATTAGCGAGATCCCTAGCATTTTCCTGGAAGTAGTTTTTAAGGCACTGTTCAACCGCCTGTCTATGCGTCTCCTCCTCTAGGAGCGTCTCATTCAACCTCCAGACCCAGGACCTCGGGGGTAAAGCGTGAAACTTCATCCTCACACTCACTGGCGCATGATCGGAAACGATTATGTTCCCAATACTGGCCTCAGTAACCGAGGACAACAGGTGGTTAGTGAAAAAAATATAATCCAAGCACTGGTATGTATTATGCGTCCGTGAGTGGAAGGTGTAATCTTTCTCCTCAGGATGGTGGAGACGCCAGACATCCGAGACCTCTAGGTCCCTAAGGGTGATAAGTAGTCTCCTCAACTGCCTCCTAGAGGGGGGTAGACCTTTAGAGGTCGAGTCTTTGGAAGGGTCAAGTGTGAGGTTAAGGTCTTCCCCCATGATGAGGTATCCCTCCTTAAAGGTTTTTAGAGCCTCCAAAGTGCGGAGCAGCCAGGTGATCTGCCAACTGTTTGGAGCATACAAGTTCACCAGTGTGAACATAGCATTTGCTACTCTCCCTTTCAAAAATAGGTAGCGCCCATCAGGGTCAGCTAGTTTAGACGCCAGAGTAAATGGAAAATTCTGCCCCAGTACTATGGATACCCCTCTAGCTGCTGAGGAATAGGATGCATGATGCCACACAGGGAAATGTTTGTTAACGGTTTTGGGTATGTGCAAGTTTCTGAAATGGGTCTCCTGTAAAAGCACTAAGTCAGCACATTCCTTTCGGAGTAAATGATAAATTTGACTTCTTTTTTGTGGGGTGTTCATACCATTCACATTGAAGGACAAAATCTTCAAGTCAGACAAGTCAGCAACGCATGAGTCTGAGCAAAAAGGCTATAAGACTAGGTGGAGGGCGACACGGGGCAACCAATAAAACACAAAATATTAACATTACAACTGATTAGGTAGTGAAGGTGAGTACTGTAGAGGTAATATCTACCTAGGGGGTCATGGACCCCAGCAGGGGGGAATTAGTGTCAAAACACCCAAAAACCTGGCCCCACACACCAACCCCAACACAAGGAGAAAAGACAGTAGACATATGAACAGCTATGCAGAGTAAGAGCGTGGAATGGGAAACAAGCTCACATTTCTGTCTAAAATACTTCACAGTGCGACCGCCGCAAGCGCAGACTAAACCAGGGTGACTAGGCCCTGTGCGTGACCAGCAGAAAGCGCACCGCATTATATGAATGATGGAAATTTGGTAGCGAAGCGGAAAGTAGGATAAGATGGAAGGAAATGAAGCAAGAAAAAAGGGGGCAGGGGAGGAGAAAGGTGAGGAAGAAGCGAGTAAAGATATAACCGACAATATGAAAGACAAGGAGATCAGAATAGTAAAACATACAGAGGTAACATTGAAGGGGTAGGTAGGCAGGAAACATAGAACCTGAATCCTGCAAGGCGGAGATGTGGCAGCCGCCGCGATCTTAATGGCGGTGGACCCCAAAGTCCCGGTTCAGATAGTCCTCAGGATCCCCTGTGGGAAGTAAGTTAGGTAATCCTCGTCTTCGGTGATCTCTTCTTCTGCGCTAGACGCCAACCCTCCGTCTGTGGCAGGCTTGGAATATCTGTTATCGGGTTGCAGGGAAGCCATGATTGAATGTCCAGGGCTTCTGATCCCAAGGCCTCCCATACAGACGGTAAGTCCTCCGGTAGCCTCACCGTGTACTGTTTTCCTCCGATTGCAGTACTAAGGCCAAAAGGGAACTTCTTGTCTCTCAACAACGTGGTTAACGGCCGCAGGTTCCTGCGCTTGGCCAGCGTACTTGCTGCTAGGTCTTGGAACAAAAGCACCTTATGGCCGTCTAGGGAAGCATCACCCTTCTCTCTAGCCGCTCTCAGGACGGCTGCGGTGTCTAGAAAGTTCATGAGGGCACACACAACGTCTCTGGGCGGTTCACCCGCAGCCGGTTTGGGCCTAAGAGCTCTATGGGCTCTCTCAATAACAATGGAGGCGGCTTGGTCTTCACCTACTAGGGAGGCAAACAGTCGACGTACGGTATCGGTCAGGTCCTCCACCAGCACCGTCTCAGGTATTCCCCTCAGGCGGACAATTTTTTCTCCGTCCCCTGTTTTCCTGGTCCTCCAGGTTCAGGAATGCTGTGTTAATAATCTTGGACATAGCTGTCAGGTGATTTTCAACTCCAACTTCATGCTGGACTAAAAGATCATGGCTGTCTTCCAGGCTTTCTACCCGGTGGCCAAGCTGCTGGAACTCGGCTTTGATATCCGACAGTTCTTTCATGACCGGGGTAAGGGCCTGGGTCAGCGATTGCTGTAGAAAGCTTCGGGTGAGAGGGAAGGAGTCAGACTCACCCCTGTTGTATGCTTCAGCGCCGGAACTATCAGCATCCGAATCGGCTCCTTCCCGCTCAGAAGACCTCTGTATTATCTAGAACCCAGACGGGCAGGTGTTTATTTTGGTTTATGTTTATGTTTGTGATAGTTTGTGATGGTGCTGAAGTGCCAGAATAAAGCACCATTTGGACTTGAACCCCGTTGTCAGAGGAGAAATCTGTGATTGCATCCCCCTGTGAGAGAGCTATCCCTTACTATATATATATATATATGTATATATATAAGATAAAATAGAATACAGCGGCTCACCCCTATTACGTATGGATAGGTGCTCACCCTCTGGTCCTACCCTCAGGATCCACAGAAGAAAATGTAATATATATAAAATGAGGGGGCACTCACAAGAGGAAACCACTAATGGATGATTCAATAGTAATTTAATATTCTAAAAACAAACCCCTAAGATACATATAAAACATACATCAAAAAATATACCTATATATATATGTGATATACAGCGATAAAGCAATTCATAAAACAATTCCCACTGGTGGTTAATAGTATATAGCGGCCTATTCAGTGCCGTGCATATAAGTTCGTAGCACAAACTTTTTAAGAATAATGTCCCAATTTCAGTTGTGGTGTATTATCACCTTCACAGAGCTATATGCATAATTTGAGAGCCCTGGACATGGGTTGTATTCAGTTGGAAGAAGTATTATTATCAGTCCGGATCGATGGCTTAAATGACCCGTATCACTGAGTAAATAGGAACTTATAACCCCTTGGGACTATATCGTAATAGCTCCACTGGGGCACTGTTGGTCCGGTATGATGAGCGTACAAAGATCTATTGTCCTCCCAGTTACTTACGGTTACTTGCCGCTGTAGATTCTCGGACTCACCCCTCTTTGCTATCTGACTGCAGCATCAGTTTTCCAGGTGGCCGTACCGGCCGAGCGTGGCGTCCCACGTGACCTGGTCGTCTGGGGTTCCGAGTCGGCGCTTTGGATGACGTCAGCAATCTGCGACTCTAGCTTTAGTGTGCGGCTGTACCTTTAGTGGCGGTAACTTTAAAACGGAGGTGAATCTTTGATGTTTTGGAGTTAGTTAATTAAAGTCCAGCTTCTTTTTCTTGTGGAATCCTCGCTCACTCTGAAAATGCCAGACGCGTTTCAGGGTCTTGCACCCCTTCCTCAGTGGCCACTGAGTGAGTGGATTCTCACTCTTTATATATGGTGTTATCCCACCCCTCATTTTGCTTTCTTGTGCTGATTCAAATACCCGAAATGGATTTAATCGCTGCTATCTTTATATATAGATCATGATAAAACACTTAAATATGGTTAATAATCATAAATATTACGACCCTTATATTCATACTTCTAAGAACAATTCAAAGAGTGGACTGCAAGGTCAAGAACATTATTCTAGAAAAAACCGCATTAAAACCGCACCAATGTGAACTGCGTTTTACATGCGGTTTTTGTTTCTTTATACTTTGTAGGATCAGATGATTCCTTCTGACGGAGATGGATCCAAATTTCCTGATTTATTTTATTTCTTATACATTTCTTTTAAACACTTTGTTGGTTATTTTTTCATAGAATTCTCATTTCTGAGGGTTATTGCCGCGACTAGGAGGAGCCGTCCAGTAGGGAGGGGAAATCACAGCATCGACCATTGATTAAACTGCGATATCCCATCCCCTCTGGACAGCCCCCCATATTTACAGGAATCCAAACACTTCCATCTCCGCATTTAGGCCCCTTGGGATGATGGTGTCGTATTCGAAGATTCTGCGGGATTCCTGTCTCGACATGTGTGCAATGTGGTTTCCTCCTCTCCACATTTTTTTGACCCTTTCTATCGCAACAAATCTAAGACCAGTTGGATCACAGTTGTGTTGGGTCTTGAAATGTTTCGATAGGGAGTGTGTCTCTAGGCCTTTCTTTATATTTGCCACATGTTCGGCTACCCTCTTTTTAAGTGTCCTTTTGGTTCTACCTATGTATTGTTTCCTGCATCCACATTCCAACAAGTAAATAACGTCCGTGGAATCACAGGTCAGACATTCCTGTATTTCAACACTGAACGAGTTTACTGTGGACATTACCCTACTTGTTTTTTTGGGGAAACTAGTAATTTTGCAATTTGTACATCTCCCGCATTTAAAGAATCCATTGGTTGTTAGCCAATTCTTTTTTTGTTGTTGATTATCCTTTCTAGCTCTCACAGTTGGCGCTATTTTACCTGCTAGGGTATTCGCCCTTGTGTACGTTATTTTTGGTGTATCACTCAGCAGTGGGCCAATTATTTTGTCATTTAATAGATGTCCCCAATGTTTACGAATGCTTCTTTCGATTACTCTGTATTGGGAGCTGAATGGAAGAAGGATTCTTATTTTTTTCTTCTTGTAGTTGTGGTGGGCCTACCAAAGAAGTTTTTTCTTTCCATCCTTTACTTTCTCCAGGATTGTCTATGATTTAGACTGGGTAATCTCTTTCCACAAATTGTTGTTTCAAGACAGCCGCCTCTTCATCAAATTTGCTATCAACTGTACAATTCCGCTTCAGTCTGCGGAATTGACTGGTTGGTATATTGTCAGCCATCGGGGAAGATGGCAGCTAGCAAATCTGATGAAGCTGTTTTTGGCAACTGGCTTGAAAAACGTATTACATTGTAGCTGGTTATCCTTAATCAGTACTTCCAATCTAGGAACTCGACCTTTTCCTTACTAATAGTTGGACTGAACACAAGATTCTTATCATTTTTATTGATATCCGTGAGGAATAAGTCGAGAGATTCCGTTGTATTGGACCAAATAAACAGGACATCATCAATGTACCGCCGCCACAGCACCAGATCCGACCCCAGCCTGGGCAATATGATCTCTCTTTCCCATTGAGCCAAGAATAGATTGGCATAGCTGGGGGCGAATCTGGTGCCCATGGCACAGTAAACTCGTTCAGTGTTGAAATACAGGAATGTCTGACCTGTGATTCCACGGACGTTATTTACTTGTTGGAATGTGGATGCAGGAAACAATACATAGGTAGAACCAAAAGGACACTTAAAAAGAGGGTAGCCGAACATGTGGCAAATATAAAGAAAGGCCTAGAGACACACTCCCTATCGAAACATTTCAAGACCCAACACAACTGTGATCCAACTGGTCTTAGATTTGTTGCGATAGAAAGGGTCAAAAAAATGTGGAGAGGAGGAAACCACATTGCACACATGTCGAGACAGGAATCCCGCAGAATCTTCGAATACGACACCATCATCCCAAGGGGCCTAAATGCGGAGATGGAAGTGTTTGGATTCCTGTAAATATGGGGGGCTGTCCAGAGGGGATGGGATATCGCAGTTTAATCAATGGTCGATGCTGTGATTTCCCCTCCCTACTGGACGGCTCCTCCTAGTCGCGGCAATAACCCTCAGAAATGAGAATTCTATGAAAAAATAACCAACAAAGTGTTTAAAAGAAATGTATAAGAAATAAAATAAATCAGGAAATTTGGATCCATCTCCGTCAGAAGGAATCATCTGATCCTACAAAGTATAAAGAAACAAAAACCGCATGTAAAACGCAGTTCACATTGGTGCGGTTTTAATGCGGTTTTTTCTAGAATAATGTTCTTGACCTTGCAGTCCACTCTTTGAATTGTTCTTAGAAGTATGAATATAAGGGTCGTAATATTTATGATTATTAACCATATTTAAGTGTTTTATCATGATCTATATATAAAGATAGCAGCGATTAAATCCATTTCGGGTATTTGAATCAGCACAAGAAAGCAAAATGAGGGGTGGGATAACACCATATATAAAGAGTGAGAATCCACTCACTCAGTGGCCACTGAGGAAGGGGTGCAAGACCCTGAAACGCGTCTGGCATTTTCAGAGTGAGCGAGGATTCCACAAGAAAAAGAAGCTGGACTTTAATTAACTAACTCCAAAACATCAAAGATTCACCTCCGTTTTAAAGTTACCGCCACTAAAGGTACAGCCGCACACTAAAGCTAGAGTCGCAGATTGCTGACGTCATCCAAAGCGCCGACTCGGAACCCCAGACGACCAGGTCACGTGGGACGCCACGCTCGGCCGGTACGGCCACCTGGAAAACTGATGCTGCAGTCAGATAGCAAAGAGGGGTGAGTCCGAGAATCTACAGCGGCAAGTAACCGTAAGTAACTGGGAGGACAATAGATCTTTGTACGCTCATCATACCGGACCAACAGTGCCCCAGTGGAGCTATTACGATATAGTCCCAAGGGGTTATAAGTTCCTATTTACTCAGTGATACGGGTCATTTAAGCCATCGATCCGGACTGATAATAATACTTCTTCCAACTGAATACAACCCATGTCCAGGGCTCTCAAATTATGCATATAGCTCTGTGAAGGTGATAATACACCACAACTGAAATTGGGACATTATTCTTAAAAAGTTTGTGCTACGAACTTATATGCACGGCACTGAATAGGCCGCTATATACTATTAACCACCAGTGGGAATTGTTTTATGAATTGCTTTATCGCTGTATATCACATATATATATAGGTATATTTTTTGATGTATGTTTTATATGTATCTTAGGGGTTTGTTTTTAGAATATTAAATTACTATTGAATCATCCATTAGTGGTTTCCTCTTGTGAGTGCCCCCTCATTTTATATATATTATATGTATATATATATATATATATTGTGACACAGTAAATGGTTTGGTCTGGGAAAACAGGTATTTTCCTCTCAGCATGTGCTGCTGGGCCGATTTACCGCCATGTGAGGTCAAATACTGGACCGGATTTTAAGTGCCAGTCCGGGGTTTGGCAACACCTAGCTGCCTTTAAAAGACAGCTAGGTTCAAAAGAAGGAATCTCTGTGTTGGGATCTTAGGCTTGTGCCGAGTTGGAGGGACCCGGGTGTAGGGGAAACAGGCCTCCTAAAGCCTGCTTATGGACTTGACGAGGCAGAACTGCCAGCAGGGTGTTAACTAACACCCAGGAGATAACGTGACTTTCTTGCTTCATGAACTTTTCGTGTGTGTGTGAACAAACACCAAGACCGCAAAGTGACTTGCGTTTTGTGCTATACCTTATGTGTGAATAAACACTGAAGTTTTGCTTTACAAACAGTTTTTTGCCTCTGTACTGCGTCTGCTTACCCTGCCTACCAGAGTGAATACCTACAATTGGTGGAGGATGTGAACAATCGCAGTGAGGCTGACGTAAAGCCAAAATATTTTTGTTGCATTTGTTTCGGGCTCTGTTGTATGTCCGTTGTAAGTTGCAACCAGCATCATGGGACAAGATGGAGGAGATGATGAAGCAGCTGGTGCAGGCCAACCTAAGGCAACAACAGGCCATGGAGCAGCAGCAGGAGACTAACAGACAACTGCTAGAGGCTAATCAGCAACAGCAAGAAACAAACCAGTGGCTGCTGCAACACGTGATGGCCTTAGAGAAGACAGGAGTATCTCAGGATGCCCGGAAAGCGGTCCGCACGGCAATCCCCAAGATGGCACCGACGGATGGAATCGAAACCTACCTAGCAGTGTTCGATAAGGTGGCCGTGAGGGAGAGTCTACCCTGAGACCAGTCAGCTGAGGTCATCGCTCCGTTCCTGGCATCAGGACCCCAACAGGTTTACTTTGATTTACCGAACGAGCAAACAGCAGACTACTCTAAGGTCAAGGGTGAGATCCTGGCAAGACTGGGGGTGAATGTGTTGGTCCAAGACCAGCGGGTGAATCACTGGGAGTTTAACCCAGCTGAGCCAGAGAGACCCCAGTATTATAATTTGCTGCATCTCTTGCAAAAATGGCTACCGCCTGACGTACTGAGTCCCACTGCTATGCTGGACCGTATTGTAGCTGACAAATTCTGGAGGGCATTGCCACCACCCCTCCAGTGCTGGGTTGGCCAGACATCTCCTACTAGTGCCCTGGAGATGGTGAACCTGGTCGAATGGTATGGGGCTACTGAGGAACTCCAGGGGGGAACTCTGGGGAAGGGTGTAACAAAATCCAGAAAATCCCTGCCCCAGACCTGGTGGCCTGAGCTGAGAAAGACCGCACGGCAGGTGCCCTTTGGGGATCGGGACTCGATGATCTGCTGGCGGTGTCATGAGCCTGGCCATGTACAGGCTGACTGTCCCCACCTGGTCGAGCCCATGGACACAAACTTTGGATATCGACAGTCATTGTATGCCAGAAGGGTCGGCGCGTCAGACACTCCAGAGGCTCTCCATAAAAAAACATTTGTGTCAGGTGGAGGTGGGAGTCACTCCCATGGCGGCTCTGCTGGATTCAGGGAGTTGGGTGACCTTTATGAGGGCTTCCCTGGTGCGACCCATTGAGTTTATGGGCCAGAAAGTTGGGGTGCTCAGCGTACATGGAGATCTAAAAGAGTACCCCATTGCTCTGGTGTACCTAAGCACGTGTGTCGTCAGGTGGATCCATGAGGTGGCCGTAATCAACGAGCATGCACTATGATTTGATACTAGGAAGAGACTTTCCGTTGTTCCCAGCCCTGTGGCCGTCCATTGTACATACTGATCCCCGAGAGATAGGGAAAGCTCCAGTAGCAAAGCCTGGCCCAGTGGAGGTGTTAGAACACCGGAAAACCAAGGCAGAGGGGCCCATGGTAGGTCCGCTGAATGAAGGGGAGACAATCCCACTGAATAGGATAGGTAGGGAGCATAAGAAGATATCTCAGCCAGCCCAGAGTCGGGCCTATATAAGAGCATCTGGGGAAAGTAATGGTAACCCGGATGATCGGGTTTTGGTATGGGTTCTGACCGTGGACAGTAAGTTCCCAACTAGGTGGCAGGGGCCGTACGAGGTACTCGAGAAAAATGGAGATGCAACCTACAAGGTACACCAGCCAGGGCAGCGAAAGCTGGAACAGGTTTACCATGTTAATTTACTCAAACCTTGGAAAGATAGGGAAACCTGTACTGAAGACAGCCCGCGGCCGGGTTTTCTAGGGGAAGAGGCTCCAGCCTCTGCTCTAAACAGGCTCAGGAGGCCAGGGAGTTCGTTAGCCGGAACAAGGATATGTTCTCGGACCTCCCTGGACGCACTTCTACAATTCGGCATGACATTGTCACTGAGCCTCAGGCGAATGTCCGGCTAAAACCATGCCGGGTACCCGAGGCTTGGCGACAAGCCACAGTAGAACACAGGGCAGGCCGGTTGCAGGGAAATGCGGATGCCCTGTCCCAGGTACACTGTCTGGCGTGTGTTCACCCCCTCAGGGTTGAACAAAGGGGGGAATTATGTGACACAGTGAGAGGTTTGGTCTGGGAAAACAGATATTTTCCTCCCAGCATGTGCGACTGGGCTGATTTCCAGCCATGTGAGGTGAAATACCGGACCGGATTTCAAGTGCCGGTCCGGGGTTTGACAACACCTAGCTGCCTTTAAAAGACAGCTGGGTTCAGTAGAAGGAATCTCTGTGTTGGGATCTGAGGCTTGTGCCGAGTTGGAGGGCTATGACCCGGGTGTAGGCGAAACAGGCCTCCTAAAGCATGCTTATGGACTTGACGAGGCAGAACTGCCAGCAGGTTGTGAACTAACAACCAGGAGATAAGGTGACTTTCTTGCTTTATCAACTTTTCGTGTGTGTGAACAAACATCAAGACTGCGAAGTGACTTGCGTTTTGTGCTATACCTTATGTGTGAATAAACACTGAAGTTTTGCTTTACAAACAGTTTTTTACCTCTGTACTGCATCAGCTTACCCTGCCTACCAGAGCGAATATATATAATATATTGTGATAAGGTGGACAGTGCAGGAAGGTGTGTATATCCCACTCAGATACCTCAGCTGGGTGGGATAGCTAATGCAACACGCCAGACCTGCAGGGTATAGACGAAGTGAGGTCACGGTTATGGGCAATCGAGGGTACTCACTGTATTGGAGAACCCTGGGCAGGCGCGTGGCAGTGAAGGAGAGGTAGACACGGTTCCTCTGGGGCACACTCTGTACATAGGGACCAGGCCCGATGGTGGATTGAGGTGCCCTGGATGTTACAGGTATTTTGAGTGCCTGGGGCAAGGTCCCTGTTGTATTCGTGACGCCAGTGCCTTTGGACGGTGGCACGCCGGTTGGTAGTTGGAATGATGGAGGTACACAAGTAGAATAGTGAACCAAACGTAATTTTACTGAACAATCCAACTTTGTACAGCAGGTAGTAGTACAGTCTTTCGATCACAGTTCCACAATTAGGCTTATTCACAGAATGGCGGGCAATATTTATGCAAGATACGCAGAGGGTAACTTCACAAGCACTCAGCAGCAGGTTGTACCTTTCCTCAGAATCAATGTACACTGTCCTTTCTAGAACTCCTGCTCTGGCTTTATATCCCAAGGCCCGGATGCCTAAAGGGTGGCTTATATCCTTGGTTACTATCTTCCTCGGGTATTAGATTCTTGCTTTCCTTTCTAGTTTCATCTGCCCATCAGGGTCACTTAGCTTACCCTGCATCGCCCTCTCTTGTAATGTGGGTTTCTCCCAGGAGGTTGGGTCCTGCAACTGGGGTGTCTTCAGAGCTAACTAAGGCTCTCTTGTTCTCAGGCAGGCTGGAGCTTCTCACTAGCCTCCTGGACATCACTAGCAGCCAGGGCTATCCAGCTGCATGTCAGGAGCAGGCTTTTTAACCTCTGTCTTCTCAGACTCCTGACTCTGCACACACTGCACTGCACTGCACACCCTCCCTGTCTGGGCCTGGACATTTATACTAGGGGCTCCCTATCTCCCTCTAGTGTCTGGGATGTCTAACTACACCCACGTAGGCCTGCTGTTGCATCATACAGGGGTACATTGCATGTAAAAACACATTAGAGCATACATAAAATGCACGATTAAATATAACACTTCTGTTCCTTGTGAGTAGGAGTAACGCGCACACCAATTGACCCTTGTGTAGTGCCCACCCCTACCTAGTGGGACACTACACTAAAATCTGGGATCCAATAGTCTCAGCAGTATGTAGGTTGCTGAGACAAGGTTGTTTTTGGTATATTCTGGGCTGGATTCTAGTTGGATTGGCAGATAGGAATGGAACCCTTCCAGGACGGGTGTTCCCTTGGTCCAGGGAGGATAATCAGACTGTGATAAAGCACCTCCCAGGGTGTCAGTTAGGGGAAGAGAGAGTGACTTGGAAGCAGAGACCTGCCGAGGCTCTGCGTGGTCTCAGTCAGGAGGACTGAGGGGCCACAAGGCTATGAGACGCCTGTTCACTTGTCCTGGGTGCACTATTTGGCTGAGTAAAGCTGGATCGACTTGCATGTGTGAACAGTGCTCTACAAGAGAGGTATGGACCTATTTTGTATAGGTAGTGCCCAGACAGGCAGGTGTTTGTTTTGTTTTGTTGATGCTTAAGTGCCATAATAAATCACAAGTTTGGACCTTAAACTCGGTGTCTGGCGAAGAAGTCTGTGAGCGCGACCCCCTGAAGTAAGGCCTCTTTCACACTTGCGTTGTCCGGATCCGGCGTGTACTCCACTTGCCGGAATTACACGCCGGATCCGGAAAAACGCAAGTGTACTGAAAGCATTTGAAGACGGATCCGTCTTCAAAATGCTTTCAGTGTTACTATGGCACCCAGGACGCTATTAAAGTCCTGGTTGCCATAGTAGTAGTGGGGAGCGGGGGAGCAGCATACTTACCATCCGTGCGGCTCCCGGGGCGCTCCAGAATGACGTCAGAGCGCCCCATGCGCATGGATCATGTGATCCATGCGATCACGTCATCCATGCGCCTGGGGCGCCCTGACGTCACTCTGGAGCGCCCCGGGAGCCGCACGGATGGTAAGTATGCTGCTCCCCGCTCCCCACTACAGTTTACCATGGCTGCCAGGACTTTAGCGTCCCGGCAGCCATGGTAACCATTGAGAAAAAGCTAAACGTCGCATCCGGCAATGCGCCGAAACGACGTTTAGCTTAAGGCCGGATCCGGATCAATGCCTTTCAATGGGCATTCATTCCGGATCCGGCCTTGCAGCAAGTGTTCCGGATTTTTGGCCGGAGCAAAAAGCGCAGCATGCTGCGCTATTTGCTGCGGCCAAAAAACGTTCCGTTCCGGAACGGAAGACATCCTGATGCATCCTGAAGGACGGACTGTCCATTCAGAATGCATTAGGATAATCCTGATCAGTATTCTTCCGGCATAGAGCCCCGACGACGGAACTCTATGCCGGAAGACTATAACGCAGGTGTGAAAGGGCCCTAAAGCGATCCTTTACAATTGGTGGAGGATGCGTGCATCAACAACAGCAGGTTGCTAAAAAGCCTGGTTGCTATGGGCAATGGCATGGCAGAAATAGCTGGTGCTGATGAAAGCTGCTGAAGGTTGTATTGGAGGGACAGAAGCCCAATTTAAAGAGACAGAGATCTCTGCTGATAAGACTGTGATATCTGTGGTGGAAAAGAAACGTGTATGCTGAAATTGTCTCTAGTTAAAGAGAGACACCTGGAGACTATGGTCTGTGATTAAAGTGGACTTATTTGCTAAAAAGTCTGTTGCCATGGGTCTCAGCGAAGAATATGTCAGACGGTTGTGGCAGATAAAACGGCAGGAAAACCTGGCCAAACAGATGGGTTGTACCCAAAGTGAAATAATGCGTTCTGATGCAGAGCGGGAGGCTTTGGGGGCACAACTGCAGTTGGCCTTGAAGAGAAAGTCTTCAACATTGAGTGGACACTTTGCAAAAGTCCAAGGTGTTGGTGATATACCTGGAGATCAAGAGGAAAAGGTGATGTGTGCGTTGCTAAGGGCAACCAACGGACGCAAATTGAGATGGAGAGAGATTCGGTTCTCAGGAGGTCAAATGTTACCTGCCAAGGTGTACAGAGTCCTAGAGAGGATGTGCAAAGATGCCATAATGCTGTTGCTAAGAGCAACCAACAACGACAGTATGCAGCTGTCCGGCAACAGAGAGAGTGCTGCTGGAGATGCCGTCAAGTGGGAAGGTGTGCACTTGATTGTCCTTTGGTCAGGAAGCCTGAGGATGATCACTTAAACAGGAGAACTGACAAAACGTATGAAAGATCCTGTGAGTTGGTGATTGGGGGGATCCCACTGTAGGTAACTTTAGATTCTCGCCAACAAGTGTCCCGGGTTATGCCCAAAGTACTGGACTTTCTAAAGATGGGGCCAGAGACAGATGCCACCGTGTCTCTGACCTTTATAATGGACTATGGCTTTCTGCAATGGGTGCTTTTGAAATGTGAGACCCTGAAAGTGGAATTTGTGCTCGGCAAGGACTTTCAGCTATTTTGGCAGCTATGGAGTGGAGAAAGTGCTTCAAGTTGTGCGGCTGGAGAACTCAAGGAACAGTCTTCAGAGGGTGTGACTCACCGTCCGTCAAAAGACTGGAGTCAAGGTCAAGGCGTTTCCCGTGGCAACCACTGCATTGAGTAGTCTGCATCTGATCGGGTGACCAGAAACCAAGGGCTGAAGGTTCCTAATCAGTGATGGCCAGTTCGCAGTGTTCGCCGACGAACATATGCGATCTGCCATCTTTATTCCCAAGTCCGGCGATGCAGAGGTAAGTCCTTACCTGTGCCTGCGCCGCGAGCCGCTCTGAAACACATGCGGTCACCGGGAGCAGGCAGTTCCGAGAACAGCCCGATGAAGGCTGTTCTTGGAACTGCCTGCTCCCGGTGACCGCATGTGTTTCAGAGCGGCTCGCGGCTCCAGCCCTTGGTTCCTGGTCACCCGATCACATGCAGTCTACTCAATGCAGTGGTTGCCACGGGAAACGCCTTGGCCTTGACTCCAGTCTTTTGACCGCATTCTTTTCCGGTCTTTTGACCGCAGTCTTTCATCGGGCTGTTCTCGGAACTGCCTGCTCCCGGTGACCGCATGTGTTTCAGAGCTACAAAATTATGTGCTACAACTGCTACAAAAATATGTGACAATGTGAAAAAAGCTGTGTCTGAACAGGTGGGTAAGCCTGTTGTGGTTGCTCCCCCCCCCCCCCCTCCCCCCCCAGGAGTCTGCAGGGGAGAAGGTTACTGTGTTGCCTAAATTGCCATAACAAAAGCTAGGTTTGGGATGGCAAAACTCAGAGATTCTATGCTAGCCCGGGTAAGAGGTAGCACGATAGTGAAACCTGAGACTGGTAAAATGATAAATGTGCTGGACCGTCATGCAGATAATAAGGACTATCTGGTGGTTCTCACTGAGTGTGAGACTCCAGTGGGAACTGGGACTTATGAACTGGCTGGCAGAAATACGTTCATGCATGAGGGAAGGTTTGGCCATGATTTTTCATTGTTCTGTGAGTTGGGGGAAGTGGAACCACTTCTGCAGTTAGTGACGAACCTCCTGCATAACTTGTACCAACCCCTTTAAGTGATATGACCATTGAAGACAGTGGTACCGAAAAGTTATAAAGGATGCAGAAGGGTTGATAAATGTTGAGAGAACATAGCTGGGGGAACTCAATGTGGAAAACGTGACAGGGCTATACTATGTACCACACGTACCAGAGGAGAGTGTGCAGTCTCTCCAGTGTTGTATGTTTAATAAAGAAATGTCCAAGGTGGGGATTAGCTCATCGGGGCCCCTAAAGGTCAGGATTAATAATGACACGAGAGGTAAATGTGACGTATGTGCTGTGACCAATAGTGATGAGCGGGAGGTGCAATATTCGATTTCGCGATATTTCGCGAATATTCGATTGAATATTCGTATTATATTCGTCGAAATCGAATATTCGTAATTATTTCATTTATCGTGATTAATATGCGATTTAAATAACCGCGTATTGCGATTTTTAACTTAAGGCTAGTACTTTCCTATTGGTTTCAATGGTTTGATATCTAGAATTAGCGAAGATGACGAATATATTCATCATATTCCACAAAACGAAGATAACAAAGTATTCTCCATCTTCGTTTTTAGCTATCTATTCATCAACTTCGCTAATTCTAGCAATCAAATAGGAAAGTTGACTATAGAGACAGCTAAGTTTAATTCGCTATGCGATTATATTACTTAGCTTTTTTTTAAAAATAAATAGAATAATTATAATACCTGATAATTATTATAATTATTCTATTTATAAAAAAAATGCAAAGTAATATAATCGCATAGCGAATTAAACTTAGCTGTCTCTATAGTAAACTTTCCTATATGATTGCTAGAATTAGCGAAGTTGATAAATAGGTAGCTAAAACGAAGATGGAGAATACTTTGTTATCTTCGTTTTGTGGATTATGATGAATACATTCGTTATCTTCGTTTTGTGGAATATGACGAATACATTCGTCATATTCGCTAATACCACCAAGCCAACCATAGTAAACCAGGTCCAAGTTAAAATCGCAATTCGATTATTATAACTTGAATTAATCGAATTGCGATTTCAACTTAGCACTGCTATATTCCATATTAGGCTACAATTAACGAATATGGAATATAGCAGTACTAAGTTTAAATCGCCATGCGATTACTTCGAGTTATATTAATCGCATTGCGATTTCAACTTGATGCTGCTGCTGGGTCTCAACTAAACCAGGTCCAAGTTGAAATCGCAATTCGATTAATTCAAGTTATAATAATCGAATTGCGATTTCAACTTGGACCTGGTTTACTATAGTTGGCTTCAATGGCTTGGTAGAATTAGCGAATATGACGAATATATTCGTCATATTCCACAAAACGAAGATAACAAAATATTCTCCATCTTTGTTTTAGCTACCTATTCATCAACTTCGCTAATACTAGCAATCATATAGGAAAGTTTACTATAGAGACAGATAAGTTTAATTCGCTATGCGATTATATTACTTTGCTTTTTTTTTTATAAATGGAATAATTATAATAATTATCAGGTATTATAATTATTCTATTTATTTAAAAAAAAAAGCTAAGTAATATAATTGCATAGCGAATTAAACTTAGCTGTCTCTATATTCAACTTTCCTATTTGATTGCTAGAATTAGCGAAGTTGATGAATAGATAGCTAAAAACGAAGATGGAGAATACTTTGTTATCTTCGTTTTGTGGAATATGACGAAAACATTCGTCATATTCGCTAATTCTACCAAGCCAACCATAGTAAACCAGGTCCTAGTTGAAATCGCAATTCGATTATTATAACTTGAATTAATCGAATTGCGATTTCAACGTAATTCTGAAATCCGACAGTACATTCTAGTATATGGAGACGTTCCCTTGGTGATGGGGGCGCTCCTGAGCACGGAAGTCGGCAGAAGCGGCAACGGGCACTGACTGGAGCAGCCAGGAAGCCAGGAATCCAAAGGACAGGTAAGAACAACTGTAGGGAAGTGGGAAAGAAAAAAAATATAACAATAAAAAAAAAAAAATATGAATATTCGATTTTGCGAATATATAGAACTATATTCTAAATATTCGCAAAAGTCACGATATTCGAGAAAAAAAATCGCAATTCGAATATTCGCGCTCAACACCAATAGCAACTCAGAGAGTGAAGCTACCATGTCAAGGTCCTGTGAAACTAAAGTGGTTACTAGTAGCGACGAGACGACCTGACGAGAGTTAAGTGGGGACACGTAAGCCTAGTGTCTGAGACCTATGTTCAGGCAGTGATAGATGACCTGATATGTCAGTATGGCTGCAATCAGGAGGGTGATTTCTCTCTCACCACAAGGTCCCTAGATACGATAAAGAAGGGACTAGCTGTCTTCACAGAGCAACTGAAGAGGGTTTCAGAGGGGTCAAAGGAGAAGACCCAGAAAGAGATGAGTGAACTGAATGGTCTACTACCTGATGTCCAGGAGAAGAGTAAAGACTCCAGAAAAACACAAAGGACTACATTAGACATAGTCAAAGGGCTTGAAGAGTCCCTGAGTACAACTCCCACAGGGCTGCCAAAAGAAAATGTGGGTACTCCAGCGTCTGCCAGTGTTCAAGAGAAGAAGAATAAAGCTATCTCTCTGGCAGGGGCCCTTGAGGAAGCGCCTAAGGAGTGAAGTAAAGGTGAAGGACTGGAAAAACACCTTAGCGCAGAATTGGAAGATATTATAAGCTCAAAGGATGACATTGTGAAGAACATCCACAAGTTAGAAAAGTACAAACCAGGACCTGCTAAGAATAGGTCTGGAAACCGTGACATTGCTGTGCCAGCCAAAGTAGAAAAGATGGAAGAGGTCTCTGCTGACCAAGTTGATGAGGCTGATAGGGCTGCAGAATCCAAAAGACTCATGGTAGAGTGTAGCCCGAGCCTGAAAGATGTCCCCTCCATCTACAAGCCCTTCCAAGTAGCTATCAGCTTGCTGGGGAAGAAATACGAGGAGGTAGACGACCAGTATGCAGTTTCGGTCTACTACGATGGGCTGGCTCTCATGAATGCTGCCTGAAAGGAGAACAATATCCTGGGTGAGCCTATGGAGAAAATTCCAGACGACTACAAGTTTGGTGAAGTCCCCCGTGCCTCCTACCATGGTGAGAAAGAGGAGGAGGAGTTAAGAGGGCAAGCATATGCTGCTGTGCCCAAGAAGAATGAGAAGGCCAACGAAAAGAATGGGAACTCAGAAAAGACAAGGGCCGAAGAAGCTAAGGCCGGTGTGTTGGAGGACATGAAGTCCCCAGGTGCTGCAGAGAACAAAGTTAAGACGAAAGGAGCGGCTGCTGAAGTGGGAAAAGCCACTGAAGACGCAGAAGACTCTGAATCTGGCCTGAAACCCAAGGAAGCCTCTGCTGAAAAGAAGGGAAAAGTGGTCCAGATGCGTGGAAAAGGGGCACTCCGTAAGAAGCATGCTCTGCTGAAGCAGCTATGTAAAACTAAGGGAGAGTGAGGTCCAAGAGTAGAAAGAGAGTGCTGGCCCGTTACATGGACACTGGAGTCCTTTAAATACTATCTGTTAGGCAAAACATCAGTTTTGGTGATAAACCAAGCTCTGCTGAAATGGATGTGGAAAAATAAAGGGAAAAATACCCGGATGCCCTCTCACGAGCATCCGGGTATCACAAGTGTTCACCCCCACAAGTGTGAACAGGGGGGGGGGATATGTGATAAGGTGGACAGTGCGGGAAGGTGTGTATATCCCACTCAGATACCTCAGCTGGGTGGGATAGCTAAAATCCGGGATGCAGACAAGGTTGTTTCTGGTATATTCTGGGCTGGATTTTAGTTGGATTGGCAGATAGGAATGGAAGTGGGATCTGCCAATCCACACACTTCCGGGACGGGTGTTCCCTTGGTCCAGAGAGGATCGCAGATGAGGTCTGCGATAATCAAACTGGGATAAAGCACCTCCTAGGGTGTCAGTAGGGGAAGAGAGAGTGACTTGGAAGTAGAGACCTGCCGAGGCTCTGCGCGGTCTCAGTCAGGAGAACTGAGGGGCCACAAGGCTATGCAACGCCTGATCACTTCCCTGGGTGGACTATTTGGCCGAATAAAGCCGGACCGACTTGCACGTGTGAACAGTGTTCTACAAAAGAGGTAGGGATGTATTTTCTACAGGTAGTGCCCAGACAGGCAGGTGTTTGTTTTGTTTTGTTGATGCCATAATAAATCACAAGTTTGGACCTTAAACTTGGTGTCTGGCAAAGAAGTCTGTGAGCGCGACCCCCTGAAGTAAAGCGATCCCTTACAATATATATATATATATATATATATATAAAGTTCTCATTCACATTAGGCTATTTTGACCGAACTAGCCATTTTCTGTCAGACCGGCAGATATTCTAACTAGAGATGAGCAAAGAATTAAAAAATTTGATTCGGCTGCTTTACCAAATTTTACAAAAACAATTTGCTTTGTGGCGAATTACTTCACAAAGCGCATTTCTTTGTAAGTAGCGGATTCAATGACAGGGAGCAGTGAATGAGCTGATCCCCATCATTGTACCCCTCAGATGCTGCGTTCATAGCTGATCGCAGCATCTGATAGTAATAATACTGTGTAAAATTAAGAAAAAGAAATTACATCATACTTACCTCATTTGCTCACGACAGGCCAGCTGCCGCCATCTTGAATGAAGTTCTGGCACGAAATCTCACGAGGCCTGTAATGATATCATCACATTGTCCAGCTTGGTGACATCATACAGCACTGTGCACAAGATTTTATGTGAGATCTTCAATCAAGATGGCGGCAGCTGCCCCGTCATGAGCAAATGGATGAGGTGAGTAGTACTTTATCCATTTCAGGGGAAATCGGCTTTGCGGAGAATATAATTTTCCCTGAAATTTGGATCTATTCGCTCAACACTAATTATAATGTACATGGGGAGCAGGGGCGTAACTACCACAGTGGCAGACTATGTGACTGCTAAGGGGCCCAGGGCAAGAGGGGGCCCAGTTGGGATCATCTCCTCTTCTACTGGGGGTGAAAACTTGTTCAGGACTCTACTCTTTAAAGTAACAAGTTTTAGCAAAAGAGGCAGTGGAAAAAATGACTCTACGCACACTGGTATTGGGTTAGAGGAGGATTGGATGCACTAAATTTCAACAGCCGATCCTTTTGTACATGCAGAAGATAATCCTGTATCGCAGCACCTCTTTCACCTCTCTCCCCATTGTAAGCACATACATACTTGGCTGACCCAACCAGGTATGTGTATGAAGAATTCAGAAGAGTGTCAGACTGGCCCACCAGAAGAAGTAATTCTCGGGGTTCAATCCTTATATCAATAAAATCAAATAGTTTTGAATCAAAGAATTAGACAAGTCACTAGCTCCAAAGTAGCGCCAAATGGGATATTTTTTTTTGGAACCTTTGTGGCCCATTATGGCTTCAGAGACTAGGCCCAATAAATAATCCTCTGACAGTCTGGCCAGTCCCTTTGTTTGCCTGATAGCTATTGAAGGTGTATAGCCAGCTTTAGAACAACGGTGTAACTATAGTTGATGTAGAACCTCAAACTGCACTCAGGCAGTTCTTTGTCTTTTTTGGGCAAAATATAGATTAGAGGTCCAACAATCAAAAGTGCTGCACACAACATGAATATATTTATCACGGTTGTGGCTTAGTGGCGGGCTGCAAGCTGTCAGGGTGATAATTACCATGACACAAAAAGGCCACTTTAATAATGGCAAAAGATTTAGGTTGGTTAAAATGATTTGGTTACCTTGGATATAGGACAATAGTGATAAAAGTAAATGCAGAAAATGTTCTAATGGTCTCCAGGCATCATGGGAACACCCACAGTGCCTAGCATCCACCACCCTTTCAAAAACAATCAATGTAATGATAAAATACTGTTTAAGACCATAACACACATTAGACAATCTCAGGCAAGCTGGCAATCTACCAGCTATGATGTCAGAGCAAGGAAGGATTCGGCATGTTGATATTCAAAGACTGATCCTTTTGTTCTACCTAGAGATAAGCCACCATGTGAGATGGGTATTGGGTGACTTTACCATATATGTGTATGGGGGATTTTGGAGGGATAGCTTTTGGACGATCACAGCTATTGAAGGTATATGTTAACCTTTGAAGATGGAGAATTATCTTGAGGAATACATGGAGGACATTGTTAAATATTTGAACAATTTCTGAAAAACAACTCTTGTAGGATAATTTTGAAATTTTTGGACAGAATTGTGAAATAAGTCAAATATCCATTATTGCGACCACTGACAAACCAAAACATACTCTTTGAATGGACGATATATTTTTTTTTAGCCTTGCTATGTATAAGTTAAATGTAAGTTGTATAGCTCTGAAGTGGAAATCCTATTGTTACAGGATAAATATGCATCGTCCTGTGGGATAATTGTATCAAGTTAAGACCAATATTTCCCTGCCGGGAATCCAATCACGTAAAGGCATTCAGATAATCTGCCTTTAGTTACTGATGTGTTCCCAGCAGTAGTTCCCGTGATAGCCCATGCTGTGATACCAAACAGTATCTTATGTGAATGCAATCAAGACTGAGTGTACTCTGTGCAACTCTGAACAGCACTAACATTCCTTCCTTGCGGTATATCAGTCTTCTAGACACAGCCGAGCCTTCAGCTGCTGAATCTATAGTCACCACAACTTGCTGTGCTCATGTTCAGGGAGTTATTTTTGCATCTTTTTGTATAATAGAATATGTAATGTAATAAAAGGATAATATGACATAGACAATGTTTGAATGAAACCTAGGGAGATGGTGACAGCTGTGAGAACACAGTTGGAAATTTCCACATCTTCGGACTCAATGTAGGTGATCATATAATTGTTCCATGTGGGTCTGAGGTTGTAAAGACATTTATGGAGTCCTACCGTACCTTGTAGTGCCACCGACTTCCATGGGTATTTCCCATCTCAACATTTATGAGATATCCGCAGAATATGCTCTAAATGTCCAATAAGTGAGGGTCCCACATCTCTCTATTCACCAATGGGAGTTTCAAAAAAATAGGTGAGTATGGGAGCCCATTTCTTGACAGAGGTGGAACTCACATAAGAATTTATGGCATATCCTGGGCGAATCCTTGGAAATACCAGACACTTTTTTTCAATGAGATTCCATTTGAACTTGATGGAAGTAAAATTGTGGTATTGCTCTATTACTTTATAATATACTGCAATGTAGGGGCACCATCTTGCAGCACACACTTAGTGGTGGAGATTTTGAAGCATGTACTTCTTAGTTGGAATTACTGTCCGAATAGATCTATGCTTGGAGTGTAATACAGTACTTTCAAATAAGGAAAAAATACTTTTTCTGTTCCCTTAGGTGAGGGTCTCCCTTGATGGCGTTGTGGTAAGGTAGGCTTAACACTATTGAAGGTACCACAGCAGCTTGTGCTGTTGGCTTTAATTTGAAGATAACACGTTTCAAGGAATATGTGCACCTCTTTTACCATCTGATGATGCGGGCAAGACTCTCTAGTAACTTGTTATCTTCAAATTACAGCATCCTTTCTGGTCACCCTGTATATCGTCCGATTGTATATATGGCATCATTGGCCTTCTACAATGCAAAATACAGACTATACTGTCACAGTTTTTTTTCAGTTTACAAACTTATAAGAATGGAACTGATTTACAAAGTGCTGTTGGTACAAAATGGTGCAAATGCTGGAAATAAATAGTTGAATGTCTTAGGTAAATTTTTATGTCTAATATTCAAATGTTATTACAAAAAGGTAAGGATTTATTGGTGAGTTATTAAAAGGTACATTATAGCTATTAGTCTCTTAGTCTGTTGGTCAATGGCCTCTTTTCATATGTAGCATTTACTATATATTTAAAGGGGCTTTCTGGGATTTTAATATTGATGACCTATCCTCCATTGACATTCTGAAACGTAAAGTGGAACAGGATACTAAAAGGTTGAGCACAATGGAATTGCACCCTATCACTTTAAGAGAGTATTACAAGAATCAGAGAATACCAAGGGGCTTGAGGTCCCATTTGCGCCCGAATTTGTTCCCGAACAATGGACCTTTGTAAGGCCTTTGAGGCAGTGAATAATAAATACTCTTTTGAATTGATGCTGTTGAATATAGATTTCCTCCAGAAAGAGGTGGAAAACCTCGAGAAAGTGATTAGTGATCTGGATACCCAAATCCAAGGCCTATTGAGTGTGGAAGATTATACCATATATAGGGATAAAATGTCTCAGCATGTGGCTCGTCATAGAGTGGAGGTTGAGCGTGTGAAAAGAGATAAGTGGTACAGAGACCTTGACGATTATCAATCTAGTAAAGTGTATAATTGGCAGTCTACTCAAACTCAGAAAAAAACAACCGGCGGAGGAGAGGGAAACACTTTGAACAAAGCAAAGGGGATTCTGACTCAACTGAGCCAGCAGAGGTGGAGGGGAGGCGGATATCGAAGGGGCGGTAGGAGACACCACCGATCCCACAAAAAATCTACCACCGATTCAATCGGGCCCCCTGAAGCATCATCAGGGCCGTGTCACGAGACGGGGTCAGAAACAGTATACCTGGTTGTTAATATTTCCTCTATACAGCTTAGTGAAGCACAGATTCAAGTCCTAAGTCGTGGATTAACTTTTTGTCCAAATACCCCACGGGACTGGTTTGAATTGGAAATGGACCTGCAAAGGTTGAAAGCATTTTTCTCTGGAAAAGAGAATATTAACAAGAAGGAGATTGCTGGTGACTCTAGGACTGCATTATCATGCCAAAAATTGGGCTTAAAAAATAAGAGCCAATTTGCTCCACCACAGATCAATCATGTTGTGGAGGCATACATTGAGATCATAAAAAAAACGTATTGATGCATTACATGGGGAAGGAGTCAGGGTAGCAAACCATAATCTATCGGTTATCGAAAGACAGGCTATACAGGATCTAGAAAGTAACAGAAAGCTGACTGTGAAACCGGCTGATAAGGGTGATGCCGTGGTCGTGATTGACACGGATAAGTATTTGGGAGAGATTGCCAGACAGTTGGATGACAATGAAGTGTATGAGGTCCTTATGAAGGATCCTAAATGGGATCTAGGGGGTATCTTGGGAGTGATGTTGGATAAGGCTGTAGATGAGGGTATCATCAATGATGAGATGAGCAATTATTTGCGAGTCAGCCATCCCATCACTCCCATGATATACGTGCTACCGAAGATCCATAAAAGACTAGTGGATCCCCCCAGCCGGCCCATTGTTTAGGGCAGGGGTTCCATCTTCAACACTGTCTCCATCTTTCTGGACAAGATCTTGCGTGTCCATGCGACCTCGGCCCCATCCTACATTAGAGACACGGGTCACTTTCTGACTAAATTAAGTGAAATTAGATTAGCTAAGGAGTTTTTGCTAGTCAGCTTTGATTTTTATCATTGTATGCATCTATTAACCATACATATGGGCTTAATGTCGTCAATGTGGCCCTGGCTAGCACGGGTCTCTCTCCAGGGGCGTGCCGGCTGATCCTCGACCTCCTGGAGGTGGTCCTGAGGAGGAATTATTTCCTCTTTTGTGACACCTTCTACCAGCAGAAGCGTGGGGTGGCCATGGGGTCCAATGTGGCCCGACCTACGCTAACATCTTCATCGTGGAGGTCGAGGATCGACTGGGTAGGCAGCACTACGGAACTTGAGGAGTTTCACCAACATTTGAACTCTGGTGTCCCTGGACTCCAATTCACTGTGACTATGTCAGACAGTGAGCTGGAGTTTCTAGACGTCAGGGTGTATCTGCAAGATGGGGCACTTAAAACCGATCTCTTTCAGAAACCCACTGTTAAAATTACACTGTTGATGTATGACAGTAATCATCCACACAAGATGGTTGACTCGCTGCCATGGAGCCAATTGTTGCGGGTACGCCAGATTGTGTCGGAGGATGATACTTTTGAAAAACGTATTGATGAGATGTGTAGGAAGTTTACAAACAGGGGATACCCCAAGAGGTTAATTGGACGCACCAAGAAGAGGATTAGAGACACAGAGCACAAGGGCACTCTAAATGTGAGCCCCCACAATAGAATTGAGACCAGGATCTATGGGGAAGATAGTGGCAAAATTGCCACAATCCATAGAGAAGAATGGCAGATCTTACATAGTGGCCTGCCCTCTATTAAGGAATTTGAATTACCTCCCATGATGGCATACAAAAGCGGCCCCAATATTCGTGATCAAGTTGTCAAGGCAGATGTTGGAGGAAAAAATCTACATAGACAACTACTCTTGGCCCCCAAAAAATATGGGAATTTCCCTTGTCTCTCATGCTGCAACTGTAGTGGCATTATGAGAGGCGATAACTTCCCACATCCATACAGTGGCAAAATATTTAAGTTGAAGGGATACTATACATGTAGATCTAGAGAAGTCATTTACATGATACAGCCCATGCTGTTTTATATATGTTGGTGAGACGACAATGGAATTAAGGGAGCGGATCAATAAGCACAAGAGCACAATAAAAAAAGGTATGATTGACAAACCTGTAGCAAAGCACTTTATTGAATGTGGACATTCCATAAATCAATTGTGTTTTTGTGCATTAGATGGGGTAGGTTATCTCAGAAGGGGAGGGGACAAGAACAAGATCTTGAGAAAAAAAGAACTCAAATGGATACACAATTTGAAGTCACTCCAACCATATGGATTGAAGATTGAGTTCAATGTTGCCACAATAGATTAAGTTTGGGTTGTGTGATTTCTTTGTGGGTGTACAATGCTATTATTGTTTTTACATACAGTGGCCTTTCCCCATCCGTGATTCATCTGAGGGAGCATATATGGCAATTCTGTCTTTTGACAATGGCGGAGCAGGAGATGCTGATGCCCGCTTGAGTTGTTGGGGGGACAGAATTAGGTGATGAGGAGTGTGTATAGTGACAGGATATGGATTATGCCTCCGCGGATTAGATCACACAGGGGTTGCCCTGATCACATGCATGTCTGACTATATTGCAATATGCGGATTGATTATCCGGACAGTCTGGGGTTATTACCCCACAATCCATACCTTTGGGTGGATTGGGATCATTGATCATCAAGTTTCCCTTATGCATGTAATCGATCACTGTTTATAGTTATGGGACTTTTATGGATCTCTGGATACCTTAAGTGTCTCTGTGTGTTGCCGCGGTAACAATGGGACGCCTTCCGTGAGGTCAGTAAGTTGAGCGTCGACGCCATGATGATGTAATTGGAAGCTCTTGTCGCGACCGGATGACGTCGGCAGTAGAGGACGGAGCATCGTGACGCTTAGGGGCGGACCCACGGACGCAGGCCGTAGAACTTAAATGATGATGTGAATGATTAGACAGCTGGGTATACATGCGCACTGAGTGGTTAGGAACGCCGGATTTGGCAAGTGTTGTTTTGCTTTATATTTGAGACTCAGCAAGTATGCGATGATGGGGTTAACCTTTAGGAGGATTGTTGGATACTCAGGTGAGGCATATAGGTGAATTAGACTTAGTGAATACACACTCTCATTGGTTAGTTTGTGCCATTGCCCGCAATTGGATAATCTGGATGGGGGTTGTGCACTTGTTTTTATTATAAATTAATGTATGTAACACGATGTAAGTAGGCTTGAAAAAGGCTGTATATCAGACGAAATGTTGCCATTTGTATTACTGCTTTAAAGTCCGAATAAAGTCGATGATGTGAGATGCTGCTGATACCGTCTGCATTATTCTATCCTCAGAATAGGTCATCAATATCAGATCAGTGGGGGTTCGATACCCGGCCTCCCCCCGCCGATTAGCTGTTTGAAATCAAGCCTGCGCTCTTGCAAGCGCTGCCTTTCCTTTCACTGTTCACCTGCTCACGATCGACATCACAGCAGTGAGCAGTGTAATTACAAGAAGCCGTCCCATTCACTTCTATGAAAGTGTTCTGTAGTATTCAAGTGTATAGGAAGGAGCCATCCCATAGAAGTGAATGGAACGGCTTCTTGGAATTACACTGCTCACTGCTACGATGTCGACGGTGAACAGGTAAACAATGAAGGTAAGGCTGCGCTGGCACAACGTCCTGCCTTCTCTTCAACCAGCTGATAATAGGTCATCAATATTAAAATCCTGGAAAACCCCTTTTTCAGGTATTTAATATTGATGATTGATCTTCGGTAAAGACCATCAATACCTGATTGGTGGGATTTTGACACCTGGCACCCCTGCCACTTGACTATATGAAGAGGCTGCAGTGCTCTTTGCAGGTTACCAAGCACAGCGCCATCCAATGAAAAAAGTCTGTGCTTGGTATTGCAGCCCACCCCAATTGACTTGAATGGAGCTGAGTGTGTGCTTAGGCCATGTGAGCGATTAACGTATAGTCACTTGCCACCTCAAACAGCTGATCAGCATGTGTGCCAGTAGTTGGATCCCCCCCAATCAGTTATTGTTGATCTATTTTGAGCATAGGTCATCAATATTAAATACTTAATCAACATCTTTAATACAAGGAAACGTCTTAAAACCATTCTCATATCGTGACCATAGAGCGACTTGATTGGTTGCAGGCTTCATTTGTGTGGCTTCTAATATCTCAGTCCCATTCTTCTTGAGCTTACTTATGTTCCAACATAATCCACACATCTGTACTGGTAGAAGTGATCAATCATAGATCTCTTCTGCCCAAAAGATGTATCTAGGGATTATATCAGAGTGCAGGAATTGGAATGCGATGGGTAGATAGCAGTGCAGAGGACATAACTCTATAAAGCCCCCATGGCTGGCTAGATTCAGAAGTAGAATAAAAATCACACGCTAACACTTATGCTCCTAATCACTGCCAAACAGATGGCGGGACTGCTCTGCTCCTAACTAAAAATACTTAAAAAAAATAAAAAATGTATTTATTTCCACTGATAACGACCTAAGTATTGCCAAATACCAACCAACTTTTGATATAACACTACATTGGAAGAAGCCAAGACAACTATGTTGCTAACCAGGAGCTCTCTACTGTACCAGGACACTGACCTGTGTAGTCTTAGTCCCCTACAGGGATTCAAGCTGTATTACTGCACTCCACACTTCTACGCGAGGACGCTACCTCCAAAATGCATAGGCTTCTGCACCTCACAGTAATCCTGGATGTGATGTCACGAAGAGCAATTGCAGACTGAGCAATTTCACTTTTGAGCAGAGATGCAGCGCCGGCTGGGGTGCCTCACTCAGTGGAGACTTCAGACCCAGAGCAAACACGGGACTTTGAAGCACCTAAGCTGTAACTACAAGAAGCAGCCATTCAGGGAATAAGGAGTGCAGTCATACACCTTGAATCCCTGGTGGATACCTGTTTTCCTAGACTCAGTATCCTCAGTTGCTTTACCAGTGGAGACGTCCAAAACCTTTGCTTAAGGCCTCATGTAAACGACCATATCCGTTTTGTGGTCCGCAAACCAAGAGGACATAGCACATGTTCTATATTTCTCTATAATCCGTGTGCATTCCGTGTCCGTATGTCCGTTTCGCAAAAGATATAACATGTCTATACTTGTCCGCATACGGACCACACCCATATCTGCAGTTTCCAGTACACTAAATGGATACAGTCATGTGCATGATCCATTACTGGTGGCCAAATGTTCTATTACCGGGCTGTGGTTGCCTAATAAACAAAAAAGCTCTGACCATTGACAAAACACAGGAAAAGCATTTTTTTCTAATGCCATGATTTTGTTATCTAGCAGAGAACACGGTATTGATTTAAGGAGAGATATTAAAGTTGTGGCCTGTTTAACGAGGGGCAGCTTTAGACCATGTTTACATTGCATGGATTCTCCATGGGCAAAGCTGCCATGGAATTTTTCAATAAATCTGCAGCAGAAATTCAAAAATAAAACTCATATTTCTGCTGTGCATTGGAGTAGATGGAATATAAAGTATCCCATTCACCAGGGGAGTAGCTAAATGCTCCTGGGCCCTGGTGTAAGAGTTCAGCTTGGTCCCCCCCTTCCCTCATTGCTTTGTGGCCAGGGGCAGGGAAACACATAGCCTTCTTGCTACCTGAAAGGGTTTCTGTCACCAGAAATACCTAAATTAAACTGGCTGACATTAGCAATCTGCTAATGTCAGCTTAACCTAACTAGCCAATTCCTACTTTTATCCATGCCCCCGTTACTCCATAGATGTAACCTTTTATAATATGCAAATTTGCCTCTAGGAGCGGGGGGGGGGGGGGGCGTTGCTCCTGCTCCTAGAGGCTCCGTTCTCCCACCTCTGTCACCTCCCTCCAAGTCTTGATTGACAGGGACAGGCAGCCTTTGCATCCTCCTGCCGGCCCTGAGTGGATGTTAAATCTCGTGCCTGCGCGGTGCCGTTCAGTGTTCAGGGCATACTGAACGGCACAGCGCAGGCGCGAGATTTATATTATAAAGGTTACATTTACGGAGTAACGGGGGCAAGGATAAAACTATGAATAGGCTTGTTAGGTTCAGCTGACATTAGCACATTGCTAATTTCAGCCAGTTTAATTTAGGTATTTCTGGTGACAGATACTCCTTGAAACAAAAATTCTTGACATAACCCCTTCCTTCCAGCCAGAAGTGTAACTTGAAGATTCTGGGCCCCAGTGCAAAATCTATGACAGAGCCCCCCTAGAGTGCACGTTCTATAATACAAGTGTCTTCTTAGGTGGCGCAAGGATCTTTGGGCCCCCTCAGGCTTCTGGGCCCGACTGCTACCTCTGCACCCCCTATAGCTACGCCCCTGCCGATCACATGTGCTTCCAGTGGAATGTCAGAATATTCTGTCAGGATTTAGGCATGGAATCTGCACATAAATCCAGTGGCGTAGCTACAGGGGTCGCAGCGGTCGCAATTGCGACCGGGCCCCTGAGCCAGGGGGGCCCACGGCCCCCCCCCCCACCGCCTCCTATTCAAAATGTTATCTAATAGTGCCGGGGCCCGGAGCAGTGCGCACGGCGCAGCGCAGGCTGTAGTAGGCAGGCACTAGGCAGCTCAGCTCACCACGTGTGTCAGAGGGGGCGGCGCCGGCCGCGGAAGCAGCGTGAGGTCTGAGTGACTGGGAGCCGGAGGCGTGGTTTGCGCGCATCTCCGGCTCCCAGTCAGTCAGATACTGTCAGAAGAATCAGCAGGCGGCAGTGACTGTGCGGCGCGCGAGGTGAGTTTTCTTGACTAGCCTCGGCTCGGCCCGGCCCTCGGCTCTACAGTCTCTACTCTCTCTGACTCTGAGTCTGAGACTAGTGACAGGTGGCGGCAGCGCAGTGAGCAGAGCAGAGGCGCTGGCTAGCCCAGCTTGATGATGGGATTTGGCGAGCCAGCCCTGTGTATTACCTGCAAGAATGTAGTATTACAGGACATGCTTTCAAATGAACGACAGACCATGTAATTAGATGTGGACATGAATCAGCAAGAATGGGAGATCCTTCTGTACAGTAGAATGGCTTGATCACAAAGGAAGGGGGTCCCAAGTAGGGGACCCCCATGTGATATCCATAAGCAATAATAGAGTATACAAGCAAAAGTGGTTTTCATGAGACATTATAGGAGTTTCACCATAAACAATGTTTATCCCAGATGCACAGGTAGATATATGATCAAAATGCTGCATCAGGTCTATATGGTTGATAATACAATTCAAATGATCACAGCACTCATGCATTCACTGGCTTTTCCTGGGTGCTCGTCTAATTTCGTTCCCAGCTCCACCTCAGGAACACTTTCATCCATATATATACAAATTGACAGGACTCTGAAATTGAAGGTGAAGTAATCAGTGATTTTTTTTCAGCCGGACATAAATTTAGGCAACGTTTCGGGCTATTTGTAGCCCTTCATCAGGCCTAGCTAATCGGAACAGACATGTGGACGCCAGAGCCATGGGCGTAGCTACAGGGGGTGCAGAGGTAGCAGTCGCTACTGGGCCCAGGAGCCTGAGGGGGCCCAAAGACCCTTGTGCCACATAAGAAGACACACAATGCACTGAGGGAAGGGGGGCCCAAGCTGAACTCTTGCACCAGGGCCCATGAGCCGTTAGCTACGCCCCTGCATAAATCATTACAGGATCCTGAACGTGTGAACATTAACATAAAACATACATACTGTACTAGTTATTATTGATGCTCCTTGTAGGTTTTCTGGCCACCTCTGCTGTATGCTGCTCGTACGTGTGATGGTCATAAAATAAATGATTTCACTGGAGACTTTTTTGGCTAGAACTTCTATCATGTACTATATTTTATCATAGTATTCTGACACTTAATTAAAAAATGTACATCTACAGCCACAATCTACAGTCATACCCTCTAAGACTGGATTTACCTTAAATTTATACTTTGGAAGCAACGTCTGTTAGAATGACAGTTTAATACTGTTTCCAGAATAACTGTTTTACAAGAATAAAAAAATACAAATTTTTTACAGGGATGACATGGTTTAGAAAACCTATTTTCCAATAATCTATGAGGAAATGGTGGGTTAATAGGGGAAGGTCTCTCATGTAGATGGGTAATGCTTGATTTCCCCTGTAGTGGTGCTGCAGTGCATTTGAATATTTGCTGCCAGGTTCCACCATAAGTTATGGCTTATTGCTAGGGGTCTCAACAGTAGGACACCCTGGGATCCTATAATCCTATAATATTTTGGCTGAGGTAAGAATACATGTTATGCTCTGTTCAAGTCATGCTACCGGCCCTATGTTGGAGGTCTATCTCAGGAGGATATCCTAATGTTTACCTCAGACAGAAGGCAGTGAGAAAAGATAAGCAAATTGACTCTAAATTAATCAAATTTGTTTCAAATGTCGCAAAAACTTGTCCTCCAGCCAAATCTGATTATTTTGCATTTCAATTCGGACGAATCTTTCAAAACGGCAGCCACGATTTTACAGGTCAGAAGACCTAGAAAAGGGGCCACCAAAAGGGATCATGTTTAGACCATGTTTTAATAAAAAAATAAAAATCCAGACAGTGCAGTGTGTTACCCATAGCCATATATGTCACAGTCACATTGACATTACTAATCCTGTCTTGATGTTAAAGAGCTTGAAAGGGGTTGGGTACAGTCCTAGGAGACCTCAGGGTGTACTATGTGAATTTTCAGAGCCATTTGAGCACTTTTCATTTGGGTAGAATTTAATTGTATCTAAAATCAAATCTTTCCACCGATTCTTTGAATTAGACCCATATAGAATTTCAGGATCTCTAGCTGTGAGGTATCCCATTGTATAGGCATACAGATAGATATATTGCTAATAAATTCCTATAGTAAAAAGAACATTCTCTTGAAAGGGAAAGGTCCCATCAGTGGGGCCTAAATCTATCAAGCATTTATGGCATATCTTTTGGATATAATGAAAATGGTTACGGTGGGAATACCCCTTAAAAGGCTTATCCCACAAAAAGAATTACTATGCAATGAATAGGTCATTTCAAATAAAGTATTATTACAATATACATGCAATAAAAATATAGATGTTTTTATGTACATTAAATTTCCCTGTCTGGTAGCACCCTCTGCTGTTTACTGTTTGAGTCCACCTTCTACTGCTTTCAGAGGTGGTCTAACAAGCTCAGTATCTTCCCTGCTCCCTTTACTCCCCCTCAGTGCCAGCAAAAAGAAGCAGGTGAATCAGTCCAGACACTTATCATTCATTCATATCTACTTCTAAATCCATAGAAATGCATTATATAGCTAGTGTTTATCTCTCTCTCTCTCTACACACACAATGGAGCAAGAAATTGTGGGGGTATTACATACCATATGCATCTCTAGGGCTATATGTGAGGGACTATTTTGTATGCAGGGGAGGAATGAATTAGCAAAAGCTAATTGCAATGTATTCTGGGAGATGCAGATGCTTTATGAGCTGCTGTCCACCCACAGAATGGAAAGAAAGTCCTTCAGATATGCAGATACATTTGTTAAAAAAGGGTTTTTAATTTGTGGCCAAAACCGTGTTGACGAAGGCTTCAATCTTCCTCTTTACAACATTATATGGATGTTTACATGGAACAATCAATTATCCCACTGCAAATGAAATGTAGATGAATATACTTGAGTGCTGGGGATGGCATGAGGGCAGTGGAATAACTATAGGGAGTGCAGAGGTAGCAGTCGCTACTGGCCCCAGGAGCTTGAGGGGGCCCAAAGACTCTTGTGCCACAAAAGAAGACACTGGTATTATAGAAAGTGCATGCTGGTCAAGTTACACATCTGGCGGGTAAGGTCAAGAATATGGCATGGGGGAGGGGGGTGCCATTTCAATATTTGCCGCAGGCAGCATGAAGGCTATTTGCTTCCCTGCCCGTGGCCACAAAGTACTGAGGGAAGGGGGGCCCAAGCTGAACTTGCAACAGAGCCCATGACTCTTTAGCTGCGCCCCTGCACAAGGGCAAAAGTTATCTTACGCTAAGTGTCATTATTGGCAAAGTGTCCTGCAGTTAAAAATAGCATGGACCTAACAGCCATACCAGGCCATCAACAACCTCTCCCCACCAAATACCTGTGACCTCATCTTCTGATACCTTCCCACATGCAATCTCCAATCCTCAGAAAACCTCCTTCTCTTCTCTCCTCTTAGCTGCTCTTCCCACAATTGCTTCCAAAAATTCTCCTGTGCATCCCCCATACTATGGAATTCTCTTTCCAAAAATATCAGATGCTCAACCACCATGGAAACCTTGAAAAGAAACCTGAAAACCCATGTCTTCAGACAAGCCTACAACCTACAGTAACCCTGCTGCTGCTATACCACCGTAGGACCAGCTTTACGCTCACCTACTGTACCCTTTCCCCATCCCTTGTAAATTGTAAGCCCTTGCAGACAGGTTAACTCATCTTATTGCAATTGTTTTATATTATGTATATTATGGGTGGACTAGAGTACCCAGAAAGATTATCAAAATTAGGGTTATTCAGTTTAGAGAAAAGATAACTAAGGGGAGATCTAATAACTATGTATAAATATATCAGGGGACAGTACAGAGATCTCTCCCATCATCTATTTATCCCCAGGACTGTGACGAGGGGACATCCTCTGCGTCTGGAACAAAGAAGGTTTCTACACAAACATAGAAGAGGATTCTTTATGATAAGAGAAAAAAATGTCTGCATTCCTCTGAGCTGATTGTATTTTTGAAAATGTTGTCAAAGTGTTTGATCCTTAGTGACTTCCATGATATAACCAGGCTAATAAGTTTGTTTATCTCTGTATAGCATTTCCTTCTCAGGTGTTAAATTTAACTGTTTAATAGAGTAAGTGAGCTTAATTAGCCATGGATGTAAACACATCCTCCTCTATAAATTTACATATGGTATAGAGGTGGCACGAGTGCTGGGGCTGGCATGAGGGCAGGAGTTGTTTTAGGCAAAGTGTCGTCATTGGCAAAGAGTCCTGCAGCTAAACATGGCAGTTAAACAGGGAGACAGGTATGCTATGCCAGATACTTAGACACACTCGGGAATATTCCACTATGTTCATTGTGTCTATGTCCATTTTATTATATGCTGTTTTCCTTCAAACTTTCCACTCTGTTAACCCTACATAGCATTCTCTCCACATCAGCCCCTCTCTCCTTCCCTACCTTCGGACTCTTCCACCTACTGTCCCTGAGAGTGGTGGTTGCATACTGACCCTCTGGCTCATCCACCCAGTTCCTAGATCACTGCTTCATGGCTTCCATATTTCCTGTTTTCATAATTAACAACTCTCATTTTTGTGGCAATCCTTATAGACAGCCCTATCTCCTCATCTGCTTCCCAGCTGCTATCTCTAACCTCCTCTCGCTAACCTATGCTTTGTTTCCGACTTTACTAACTCTCCTCTCTGACCACAACCTTCTTTCCTTCACTATTACAATTTCTAATCCATTTCAGCACACTCCTTCTTATCACCACACATTCGGAAATCTACATGCCATTGACTCCAAGAAACTTATAGACACTCTACAGTCCTCATTTTCTTCCCTTTCTTGTCCTGTTCTGGCTGTAAAACACTATAATGATACCCTCAGAAGTACTCTTGATAAAGCAGCACTGCCTACACTTTGAACCACCTAATAAAGATGAACGCAACCGTGGCACACACTTCAAACTTACTTTTCTCCAGTGGCTCTAGGCGTGCTGAACACCTATGGAGAAAAATATATACACCAGATTTCCTTCATTACAAATTTATGCTAAGAGCTTATTACTCTGCCCTTTACCATGCCAAACAGACATAGTTCTTAACTCTGATATCCTCCCTGTCCAATAATAATAAAAAAAAAATGGGAACCTTCCGTCCTAAATGGGCAGGTTCCCATTACAGACCTCTGTGCTGAAGATCTGGCCACTTACTTCAAAGACAAAAGTGAAAACATCCAGCATGAAGCATCATCGATCCCCTTTCCTATCCTTTCGCACCTCCTCTAGTTCACTTTCTACACAGTCACAGAGGAAGTCTCCAGGCTGCTCTCTTCTTATCACCTTAATGCCTGCACTACCAACCCTATTCCTCCACAGTTGCTCCAGTTTCTCTTCTCACCTAACATTTTTAATATATGTCTCTCTTCTGGTATCTTCCTCTGCTCTGTCAAACATTCTACCATAACCCTATTACTAAAGAAACCATCTATTGACCCACCCTGCTCAACTAACTACAGACCTGTTACTAATCAGCCCTTTATATCTGATCTTAGATTGTTAGCTCTATTGGGGACAGCAAGTGATGATAATGTCTGTATAGTGCTGCTGAATATGTCTGTGCTATATACAGTCATGTGAAAAAATTAGGACACCCTTTGAAAGCATGTGTTTTTTTGTAACATTTTTAATAAAAGGTTATTTCATCTCCGTTTCAACAATACAGAGAGATTAAAGTAATCCGACTAAACAAAGAAAACTGAAGAAAAGTCTTTTCAAGATCTTCTGTAAATGTCATTCTACAAAAATGCCTATTCTAACTGAGGAAAAAGATAGGACACCCTTGCCCCTAATAGCGAGTGTTACCTCCTTTGGCTGAAATAACTGCAGTGAGACGGTTCTTGTAGCCATCTACCAGTCTTCGACATCGGTCTGAGGAAATTTTACCCCACTCCTCAATGCAGAACTTTTTCAGCTGTGAGATGTTTGAGGGGTTTCTTGCACGTACAGCCCTTTTCAAGTCACCCCACAGCATCTCAATGGGATTCAAATCTGGACTTTGACTTGGCCATTCCAGGACTCTCCATTTCTTCTTTTTCAGCCAATCTTTGGTTGATTTACTAGTATGTTTTGGGTCATTGTCATGTTGCATGGTCCAGTTCCGCTTCAGCTTTAATTTTCTAACTGATGGTCTCACATGTTCTTCAAGCACCTTCTGATACACAGTAGAATTCATCGTGGATTCTATGATGGTGAGCTGACCAGGTCCTGCTGCAGCAAAGCAGCCCCAAACCATGACACTTCCACCTCCATGCTTCACAGTTGGTATGAGGTTCTTTTCTTGGAATGCTGTGTTTGGTTTACGCCAAACATGTCCTCTGCTGTTGTGTCCAAATAATTCAATTTTGGACTCATCTGTCCAAAGAACATTATTCCAGAAGTCCTGGTCTTTGTCAACTTTATCTCTGGCAAATGTCAGTCTGGCCTTGATGTTTCTCTTGGAAAGCAAAGGTTTCCTCCTTGCACACCTCCCATGCAAGTTAAACTTGTACAGTCTCTTTCTGATTGTAGAGGCATGTACTTCTACATCAACAGTAGCCAGAGCCTGCTGTAGTTCTCGAGATGACACTTTAGGGTTTTTGGAGACCTCTTTTAGCATCTTGCGGTCTGCTCTTGGGGTGAACTTGCTGGGGCGACCAGTCCTGGGCATGTTGGCAGTTGTTTTGAAAGCCCTCCACTTGTAGACTATCTTCCGGACAGTGGAATGGCTGATTTCAAAATCTTTTGAGATCTTTTTAAATCCCTTCCCAGACTCATAGGCTGCTACAATCTTTTTTCTGAAGTCCTCTGACAGCTCTTTTGCTCTCACCATGGTGCTCACTCTCACTTCAACAGTCAGGAGCACACCAAACTAAATGTCTGAGGTTTAAATAGGGCAAGCCTCATTCAACATGCAGAGTAACGATCTACTAATTATGTGCACCTGGTGTGATATACCTGTGTGAGATCTGAGCCAATTTAAGAGGGAATACATGTGAGGGTGTCCTATCTTTTTCCTCAGTTAGAATAGGCATTTTTGTAGAATGACATTTACAGAAGATCTTGAAAAGACTTTTCTTCAGTTTTCTTTGTTTAGTTGGATTACTTTAATCTCTCTGTATTGTTGAAACGGAGATGAAATAACCTTTTATTAAAAATGTTACAAAAAACCACATGCTTTCAAAGGGTGTCCTAATTTTTTCACATGACTGTAAGTGAGTAAAATAAAATAAATAAATATTGAGATGTGGTCTACTCACAACTTATCCATTATTCCTCTTTTAATGCTCTTGACCCTCCCCTGCACTCTAGACTCTACAGAAACTGTCCTTACCAAAGTGAGAATTGATCTTCTGACACCTACAGATGTAGCAGAACTATAAACTCCTGACAAAAGCCATTGAAAACCATTAAAAAAGTCAATCAAAATTTTCTTGCCATTGTTTACTTAACATATTGACCATTCCTTTTAACTCTGACACATCTGTAAATGCATCAGTAACTACTCTATGTTCATTCTTCTGGATCTTTCTGCAATATTTGACACTGTAGACCACCAACTCCTCCTCAGTATGCTTCAATCTATTGTCTTAAGGACACTGTTCTCCCTTGTTTTTTTTCCTATCCCTCTGACCGCATATTGTTTGCTGGCTCAATTTCTCCTCTTCCTGTTGCTGTTGGGGTCCCTCAGGGTCCAGTCTGAGGTCCTCTCCTCTTTTCTCTCTACATAGCCCCTATTGGGCAGACTATCAGTAGATTTGGTTTTTGGTATCATCTCTATGTTTATGACACTCGCTATATACCTCATTTGTGACCTTACACCTGCTTTACTACAAAACACCAGTGACTGTCTGCAGTGTCGGACTGGGGTACCTAGGGCCCACCAGTAAAATTTATTTTGGGGACCCACCGTATGGATACATTCGAATATAATAAATGATTTAACAAGTTTTTTATATGAACATAGGCTGGTTGAGGTGCTGTACATTGAATATATGAAAGTAGTGCAGTAAGTCTAATGTGTTAAGTGCCACTTGTGCAGGGGATGGGAGACTAGGGGCCCACCTTGCTCAGGGGCCCACCGGGGGATTTCCCTGTACCCCTGTGGGCCCTGAGCCTGACTGTCTGCTGTCTCTAACATCATGTCCTCTTTGTATCTAAAACCACATCTTTCAAAAATGGAACTTCTTGTGCTTTAACAAACCTACCTAAACCTGATATCTCCCTCTCAGTGTGTGGCACTACCATAACACCTAGGCAGCATGCCTGCTGTCTTGGGGTTATGTTTGATACTGATATTTCCTTCACTCCAATCTATTCAAAATACAGCAGCCAGGCTCATCTAAATGTCTAACTGCTACTCTGATGCCTCCATCCTATGTCAGTCATTTTAGTGGTTGCCCATACCGTATAGGATATAATTTAAACATCCACCATAATCCAAACCTCTCACTCCCATCGTCAAGATGCCTATCACATTACCTGATCTAACTTTCCTCCATTCACCCCCCTTCAATATCATTCTTCTGAACTGTATCCTTCACTATCCACTTCATCCTATGCACTAAAGCACTACAGATAGTGGCTGGCTGGCTCATGCAGCTTTACACCTACTCCCTATTATGTAAAGATGCCCAGACCATTGTACAAATCAAGCGCTTTTTACCTTTTGTGTCACCCCTATCTCCTCATAGATTGTAAGCTCTTGTCAGCGGGGCTCTCATATCTCTTGTTTTAATTGTTGACTTGGCTGTTGCTATGTATTCTATTTGTACATCAACCCTCTGATTGTCAAGCGCTGCAGAATATGTTAGCGCTATATAAATAAAGATTATTATTATATTTTGGGTTTCATGTCTCTGTATATCACTATTGACTATATGACTATTGATGTTTTATATCAATAGTTCAATTTCAGTCATGTCATTTAATTTACGCTGGTCAGTAGTTTTTTTTTATAATGGAAAAGTCGTATGAATTGAAATTCTTCAGTGAAGGTTTTCAGAAGCAGAAATGTTCTAAGAAAAATCATGCTTAAGACAGCAGGCAGGTAACTGATTGTATCTTCACTTATTGTAAGCCCTTAATGAAACCTCATAAATCACCAGAAGAGGAACATTTAATGTTATGTCCTTGGACTAGTTCAATTTATATTCTTTCTATTCATTTTCTATGAAGTAGTATCAATGCTATGGCTTAATATACAAGTACAATAAATGTTTAAAAACACATTAGAATACAATTGTTATGTAACTTAAGACATAATAATTACATGTTCAATGAAATCACACACATGTGTAGGCCAAAGATAGGTTTCAGAAAGTCTTATCAATACTTTAATTATAGATAACAACACAGTACAAATTAGCTTTTTGCTCTGTCCCATCTCCTTGTCTCTTATGCCTTTGCTAATTTATTTTGTTGCTGTCAAATGTTTGCATTGCACTATGATGCTGGCTTTAGAATCCACAGTCCATCATAAGTCCTTAAAGAAACATTCCAAGCAAAACTGATATACTGTGTTATGCCTAGAGCAGCCTCTGTGCCTGCTGACTGGATGCCATGTTTTAAATTCATCTCTGCTATCCATTAGTGATGAGCGGCAGGGGCAATATTTGAATTTGCGATATTTTGCGAATATTTCAGCGAATATTCGCCATATATTCGAGAATTCGCGAATTCATGATCTCCAGGCATTATTTTCTTGATTGCGAAAATTCGCAAACAATTCGCATACAAATTTTCGCATAGAAATTCGCATGAACTGGTATTTTCCCAAAAATCGAATATTCGCAATTACGAATATATTTTGCGATATTCGAAATATTTGCGAATTCTCGAAGTGCCGATATTCGCGATTAAAATTCGCAATTCGAATATTCGTGATTAACACTACTATCCATGCTCACAGACTCTCAGTACTGACTTTCAGTATTGAACTTAAGAACTCTCCATCACATATACACTGCTCCTTGTCTTTGACTTAGATTATCAATTTGCATGAACTCTGCCAGTCTTGACCTTTTTCTTGATATGAATTCTGTCTCCTGATTTTGCTCACGGGAGTTGGCTTCCACTCACATCTGCTCTTTATTCATGGTTTATCAGCAAAGGCACTGACCTCCATCCATGGCAACCCAGAGCATCCACTATCCAAGTAGGCCTTGTGTCACTCTGCAGGGACAGGGCATGAAATGGGCATTGAAAGAATACCAGAGAATCCCTTTGTCATGTACCACTTATCAGTTTAACCTGGAACATACTTACTAATATTTCATTCCCAAATCATAAGACATTTTAATCCCTGCCCTGTCCCACTGGTATACTTCCCCATAATTTAACAGGAATTTCTCTTAATTCCGATTAGCACAAACCAAGAAACCCAAAAATCTTTCTACAAAACAGTATTCTGAGCTGTATACATGTCAACTATTTTTAGAATTTGTCAGTCAACAATTTAGCTATCATGTAAGTAAGGGTTAGCTTTATGCTTTCACCATTCTAACATTGATAATAATCTCAGAGTGAGTAATAAAAAGGAATTGGGAGTTTGGAGGCAAGCACACCTGTTTAAGAATAATTATTGCTCCTACATTTTTTTGTTAAGAATGCATACTAATTAAAATTGGGGAGTTGGAAAACTTCTAGAATATTGGGTATTTGCCATAAGTTGTGTACATAGGGAAACTAGAAGCCTTAAAGGGGTTGTTCCATGAAGACAACTTATCTCCCACCCACAGGATCCAACTACTGGGGCTCCTGCAAATCACGTACTGCTCTTCTGAATGGAGGGGCAGACACACTTTTGTGGCTGTCACTCTATTCAACTCTATGGTGTTGCAGGAGATAGTTGAGTAATACAGCTTGTCTATCTTTAGCATCGCCATAGAGTTGAATAGAGTGGCAGCACCCATGCTTGACTGCTGCTCTAATAAAATGGGGAAAAATGGGTCCCTGTTGCCCCAGCGGTCAGACCCCCACCGATCAGACACTAATCCTGTATTTATCCTGTAGATAGAACATACGTTGTCTTACTGGTACAACCCCTTTAAAGGGGTATTTCATTTATGGCTTATCCTCATTATCTGATTGGCAGGGGTCCAAAACCCGGTACCCTAGGCTGATAGGTTATTTTAGTGTAGCTTTGGTGCTAGAAGTCGGCATTGGAACTACATAGCTTGTAGAGCAGATAGAGCTTGTTACTGCAGGGTTGCTCCCATTAAAGTGAATAGGAGCAGCTCCGTCCACTACACAATGTTTTGCTAGCTTACATACTAATTTATGTTTCTGCGTCTTGTCTTTGTTAGTATTCACCCTTGTTATGCTGTACATGAAAATGTAATAAAGATAATAGTACTGTATTGTTAGTTACAGCCTCATTTAAGACCATCATTCATTCCCAAGTCTGCTCTTCTAGCCAGTTATAATTGCTGATCATCTGATAGTTCTGACTTATTGTGGATATTTTGTCCTTAGCTCTGACAGAATATTAGATCAATCGTCTGCTATATTTATTAGATCAAGCGTCTGCTATATTTATAGCAATAGCTAGACAACCATTTCATTGAATTGTCTCAGGGAAAACAGTATAATAACGTCCAGTTATTTCACTGGAGCCACACTGCATTGCATTTACTAGTATACAATATAAAATATGGTTATAATAATTTCCAAAATAAGGAAATTTTTAACTTTCTACATTTTTTAAATCATATAAATACCCTACATATAATACATATCCACTACCATCTGTTAGCAACACCAGTGCACTTCACACATAATATTTGCCAAAAATGTATCACTGATGCCACAATGGAGACAGGTCCCAAAGTGCAATTATCTTAATTGAGGCAAATAATTAAGACAAGAAAAGGAGAGGCTCTCAGCTCTGGAAGGATGATGAAAAGCACAAATCGCATGACTTATAAATTCCACTGATATTGATTTCCCGTCAAGCAATGAATGAATTATCCTGTTCTCTTTAGAAAAGTACAAAAGATTCTTTGTTCATAATAGCCGGGATACTTAGAATTTCAAAATGTAAAATTCTACACACTATATATTTATGTACCATATACAGACGTGGACAAAATTGTTGGTACCCTTTGGTCAATGAAAGAAAAAGTCACAATGGTCACAGAAATAACTTTAATCTGACAAAAGTAATAATAAATTAAAATTCTATAAATGTTAACCAATGAAAGTCAGACATTGTTTTTCAACCATGCTTCAACAGAATTATGTAAAAAAATAAACTCATGAAACAGGCATGGACAAAAATGATGGTACCCCTAGAAAACACAGAACATAATGTGACCAAAGGGACATGTTAATTCAAGGTGTGTCCACTAATTAGCATCACAGGTGTCTACAACCTTGTAATCAGCCATTGGGCCTATATATATGGCTCCAGGTAATCACTGTGTTGTTTGGTGATATGGTGTGTACCACACTCGACATGGACCAGAGGAAGCAAAGGAAAGAGCTGTCTCAAGAGATCAGAAAGAAAATTATAGACAAGCATGTTAAAGGTAAAGGCTATAAGACCATCTCCAAGCAACTAGATGTTCCTGTGAGTACAGTTGCACATATTATTCATAAGTTTAAGATCCATGGGACTGTAGCCAACCTCCCTGGACGTGGCCGCAGGAGGAAAATTGATGACAAATCTAAGAGACGGATAATCCGAATGGTAACAAAAGAGCCTAGAAAGACTTCTAAAGAGATTCAAGGTGAACTTCATGCTCAAGGAACATCAGTGTCAGATCGCACCATCCGTCGTTGTTTGAGCCAAAGTGGACTACATGGGAGACGACCAAGGAGGACACCATTGTTGAAAACGAATCATAAAAAAGCAAGACTGGAATATGCCAAACTACATGTTGACAAGCCACAAAGCTTCTGGGAGAATGTCCTGTGGACAGATGAGACAAAAATCGAAGTTTTTGCCAAGGCACATCAGCTGTATGTTCACAGACGAAAAAATGAAGCATATCAAGAAAAGAACACTGTCCCTACTGTGAAACATGGAGGAGGCTCTGTTATGTTCTGGGGCTGCTTTGCTGCGTCTGGCACAGGGTGTCTTGAATCTGTGCAGGGTACAATGAAATCTCAAGACTATCAAGGAATTCTAGAGAGAAATGTACTAGCCAGTGTCAGAAAGCTTGGTCTCAGTCGCAGGTCATGGGTCTTGCAACAGGACAATGACCCAAAACACACCGCTAAAAACACCCAAGAATGGCTAAGAGGAAAAAATTGGACTATTCTAAAGTGGCCTTCTATGAGCCCTGACCTCAATCCTATTGAGCATCTTTGGAAGGAGCTGAAACATGCAGTCTGGAAAAGGCACCCTTCAAACCGGACACAACTGGAGCAGTTTGCTCATGAGGAGTGGGCCAAAATACCTGCTGAGAGGTGCAGATGTCTCATTGACAGTTACAGGAAGCGTTTGATTGCAGTGATTGCCTCAAAAGGTTGCGCAACAAAATATTAAGTTAGGGGTACCATCATTTTTGTCCATGCCTGTTTCATGAGTTTATTTTTTTACATAATTCTGTTGAAGCATGGTTGAAAAACAATGTCTGACTTTCATTGGTTAACATTTATAGAATTTTAATTTATTATTACTTTTGTCAGATTAAAGTTATTTCTGTGACCATTGTGACTTTTTCTTTCATTGACCAAAGGGTACCAACAATTTTGTCCACGTCTGTATGTGTTGTGCAGTATTTGTATTTAATACGCCAATCAAACTATCTTTATGAAGAATTATAAACTTTTTGTATGGAAATTATTTAGTATCTCTGCCCCCTTCTCTAATTAGTGAACCATGATTGCTCCTGCTCCACAAGACTTTGGGCTCAGGCAAACAACCATATTATGTCTCCTTTGCAATTAAAGTGTCTATAGCAGTCAAGAGCTGTATACTGCCCCTCTGTATGTTGAATATTTCATAAGGAGGCATGCTGTGTCATATGGAATCTAACAGGAAAACAAATGCGCCATTTGCCCTCATGCTGTCCAGAGCATTCAGAAAGTCTTCAGACCCTTTCACTTTTTTCACATTTTGTTTGGTTGCGGCATTGTGCTAAAATAAAATAAAAAATCAAGTCCCCCCCATCATTCTGCACTAAATACCAATATCAGTAATGACAAAATAAAAACGGAATGTTTGAAATCTTTGCTAATTTATAGAATTTATTGAATCTTGCACTGACATAAGTATTCAGACCTTTTACTCAGTACTTGAAGCACCTTTGGCAGCGATTATAGCCTCCAGTCTTCTTCAGTATAATGCCACAAGGTTTGCACATCTAGATTTTCTGCCATTCTTCTCTGCAGATCCTCCCAAGGCAGTGGCGTACATATAGAAGTAAGGGCCCCATAGCAAGGATAAAATCAGGCCCCCCACACAGGACACAGGGGTCTCCGCCTAAGCCCTTCTCAATGGCCCTTGGGCCATTTTCCACTGCCTCATTTGCTAAAAGTTGTTCCTTTAGAGGGTAGATTCCTGACTAAGTTTTCACCTCCAGTAGCAGAGGAGATAATCCCAACTAAGACTGGGCCCCCTCTTGCCCTGGGCCCCATAGCAGTCGCATGGTCTGCCGCTATGGTAGTTACGCCCCTGTCCCAAGGTCTGTCAGGCTGGATGGGTCCAGCGGTGGACAGCCATTTTAAGGTCTCTACAGAGATGTTCGATTGGGTTCAATTTAGGGCTGTGGCTAGGCCATGCAAGAACATTCACAGAGTTGTCCATAAGCCACTCTTGTGTTGTCTTCGCTATGTGCTTAGGGTCATTGTCTTGTTGGAACTCTGCTTAAGGGTTTTATATAAGTATATATCTGTACTTTGCTTCATTCAGTTTTCTTATAACCCTGACCATTCTCCTTGTCTCAGCCTCTGAAAAACATCACCACAGAATGATGCTATCACCACCATGTTTCACTGTAGGGATGGTATTGGACAGTGCCTGGTTTCCTCGAGACACGATGCTTACAATTGAGGCTAAAAAGTTCAATTTTGGTTTCATCAGACCAGAGGATCTTGTTTCTCACAGTCTGAGAATCCTTTAAGTGCTTTTATTCAAACTCCAGGCAGGCTTTCATGTGTATTTTACTGAGGAGAGGCTTCTTTCTGGCCACTCTGCCATAAAGCTGTCACGGTCCCTCAGGTGACGGATATCAGGAAATCAAGGAGATTGGCTGAGCATGGAGGACTCTAACAGCCTCCTTGATTTCTCTTGATTCAATGTTGATAGGGTTAATGGCCACTTCCATTTTCTCAGCTGTTGCTCAGTGGTCATTACTTCTACCCTTTATAGTCTGACCCCACCCTTCTGACTATGTGGTAGATAGCTTCATTTGGGTTTGGCTGAGCTGGTGTGAGTTTGTCTCTGGTGTTCCTGCTCTTCCGTCTTTACAGAAGTTAAGTGTCGCGTTTGTTTGTGTTTGTTATATTCCCTGTTGTTTGTATCTGGGCCTGAGACAGAGACTTCCATTCGTCCATTTTTGGAGGAATGAGTTGTCTCTGGTCCTAACCTTTTCTAGGGCCTTATAGGGATGTAAAGGCCTAGGTATCCTGCATATGAATATTCCTACCTTAAGGGTCTATTTATATTGATAGATAGTTAGGGCCCGGATTAGGATTTTCTAGGAGGTGACCTGTTTCTTCCCTAGTTTCCAGGCCCAGTTACTGTTCTCCTTCCCTCCTGTGTTCAGTGTGGAGTCCCCCTTCCCCACTAATTGTGACAAAAGCTCCGACCGGTGGAGTCCTGCAATGAAGTTGACTTCTGGAAGTCTGTCCCATCTGCACACAGGATCTTCAGAGCTGAGTTAGTGCGACCACTGTGTTCTTTGTCACCTCTCTTACCAAAGACTTTCTCCCCCCATTAGTTAGTTTGGTGGGGTGGACAGCTCTGGGAAGAGTCCTGGTTGTTCCAAATTTCTTCTGTTTAATAATTGGAAGTCACTGCGCTCTTGGGAACTTTCAGTGCAGCAGAATTTTTTTCTACCCTTAAGACAAGTCTGTCTCTGATCTCTACTGATAGTTCTTTCCTCCTCATGGCTTGGTTTTTTGCTCTGATATGCATTGTCAGCTGTGAGACACATCTGAAAGATGATCAAGAGAAATAGCGAGCCCCCAGAGCACAATTAAGTTTCATAGCAAAGGGTCTGGACACTTATATCCATGCAAAATGCAATATCGATCACTGATTGATGGAGGAAAACTATATTTATTTATTTATTTATTTATTTAAGACCACAGCATAACAAAATGTGAAAAAAGTAAAAAAAAAAAAAAGGGTCTGAAGACTTTCTGAGAGATAGTAGAGAGAGGCATTTTTACCAATACTAACCAACATTTACTAATATGAGTGCACCTAGATTCTGGCATAATTTTTGGCAAAATGTGGTGCAATTGGGTGCAAGTATGCAAATGCGGGGGTTAAACAACAAGAGGTTCTGACACCCTATACCTCTGCTGATCAGCTGTTCTGCAGTGGTTATGGTGCTGAAACTACACTGCTATATCCACGGTGTAGCGGACAGAGCTGGTAACTGCAGCGCTGCTACTACTGAAGTCAATGCAAACAGTGCTACTATGTAGTCCTGGCACGGAGTTACCCGAAGATACCCTAAAACAGCTGATTGGCAGGGGTGCGGGAGGTTGAACAGGGATAGTCCATTAATATCAAATTTTTGGAAACCCCAAGTTTTATGGTGTTTCACCTACCCCCTTTGCACACTTCTTGATGTTTTGTAAAACCCAATAGGTGTATGTTACAGACCCATCCTCACACTAAGTGTTGTTCTTGGCTGATCATTCCCTGTATAAGTATGTATGGATGTAGCAGAGTTAGCACTCAAACTCTTAACTCAAATTTCTTAACTCATCATGATATCCTGAAACAAAAGCCATTGAAAAGCAATTGAAGCTGTCGGCTTAACACACAGGTCAATCACTGATAAGATGGCCCTGGTGTACAAATAAGCCTAGAAAGGGCAGAAATCTAAATGTATAAATTAAGATTTTTACTAAACACGCTGTCTGCAGATTGCACTGCATTTCATGGTGACAGGTTCCCTTTAATAAACATGAAGCAAGGTAAGTATGCAAGTTTTTTTTTTTACTAATTGCTTGGGGCTTTTCTCTTCCTGTAGCAACATCTAACTTAGCAATATAATTCACATCTTTAGTGCTTCTTTTAATATAATATACAGGGATTTGGATAAAGACTAGCAATATTTTTACTTTTGCCATGGACTGACACCACTAATGAGGCCCAAGCTTCACATGCATCACATCATGTACACAACTAATAAGGCCCAAGCATATTGTTGTGATTTTTGAGATCTTAGTAGAAAAATCTTGAAATTCTCATCTGGATAAATAACTGACCATTTTTGGGCCATTAAACTCATAATTTAGTGAAGGTGCCCAAACACCTTTTAATAGCTGTTGGTTGAACACCCAGCAATCTCTCATTACTCCCCCATAAACATAGAGGCTTGGTTCATGGTGTACACAGTAGCCCAAGCCACTTTGTGCACCCTGGCTCCTCCTCCTTCCTTGATTGACAGGGTCAGATTCCTGCATCTCACGTGGCCCTATAAATCAAGAAGGGGAGGGGGGACTAGCCGGAGGAGCAAGGTCACACCAAGTGGCTTGCTTCCACTCTCAGTGCACTTAAAGGGGTTATCCAGTGACTAATGTAAAAAATGAAAATCAGACGTCATATAGTACATGACAATCTCTTTCTAATGAAGCTAGAACTAGCCCTGTACCTCACATGGATCCAGAGATCTCCACATTTATTGCTCTGCTAGATTTATATCTAGCAGAAAGCTCAAGATGAGTGTCTTTTCTGCTGCAGCTCAGGGGGCGTGTCTCAGCTCTCCCTATCACAGCTCAGGAGGCAGTGAAGGATGAAACTGAGCATGTGCGGCCATCTCAGTGAGCAGGTTAAATAAATAAGAAAAAAACTAACTGCAGGTGGCGCTACACAGATACATTTTATTGAATAACTCAGTGGCTATGCTACATTTTTCATTACATGCAATTACAAAAGTATTCAGATCCAGGTGCTGGTTTGAAAACTGCAGAATATTTTTGTGGGACAACCCCTTTAACTGCTCATTTGCAAACAGATTAAAATTACTAAATGAAGCAACAGATCACTAAGTACAAGATATCATTACGTTCAGCTGAGCTGGTCCTACAAGGCATTGTGCCTGGTTTATTAGTACATTTCCTGATTAGAACTTCCCCATAAAGAATGCAGTGTGAGCAATCTATGGCACAATGAGGTGTATGGACATTTTCTCTGCAGTACGGTATGGTACCGTAGAATGATGCAGGGTAACGCCTGGGAAGAATGAAGCCAGTGGCACTAAACACTTGACAGTTAATGGTCCCAATGCAGTAATATAATAATCATTAGTCTGCACAGTCGGAATGATGTAATATGACGTCTAATACATTCCTACCGGCTGGTAAAACCTTAAAAGGATGTCATGGGTGTCTGAAAAGAGGAGCAGAGATGAGGGGACTTATCTCCTTCTCAATAATTCCGCCCACTCTCTATTGCATGACAGAAGCAAAAATTAGGCTAAGCAAGGGAAACACTCTACATGTAATCCCCATTCCTGTCTAATATCAGGTATCACAAAAAATTCTAGAATCCCCAGCATAAAATACATCCTAGCGACGATTATTGTATTTCTGCAATGCGTTTCTCTTCACTACATCTTAGCGAATGTCTTAAATTGTACTATTTCATGATTCAAACCATTTTAGTGAAATGTATATGTAAAATCAGTAGGAATAAGCATCAAAATCATTTATATAAAAACAAATTTATACAATTTCTAGACCCATAAAGTGTAGTCAGCATGGCGAGAATGAATAGGAATTACTGCACTGCCAATCCTAATATACAATGTCTGACATGTCCCATATTCTATGAGCGTATACCACCCTGGTGATGCAGATGGGTCACCTTTACTCCACTGTATCACCCCAAATCTTAGTATGGAAGTAGATCTCAAGTTAACATCCCTTACCAATGAAAAGCTAATTTATTTTTTTATATAGTTGCCAATTAATTTATTAGAAATATAATTGCTTGGCCTATGGAAATTGTAACGCCTATACCGCTGAATAAATGTAATGTCTAGAAATAAAATAATTTGTGTTTTTTGGAGTCATTTCTCTGTGTTTGCATTGTAACTGAATAGCTTTTGTTTAGTCTGATGTTTCCACAGATGACGTCATCGGTATAGTCTCGATGCTAGGTCTGCAACACGTAGATACCTCCTAACGTGATGAATGCAAAATTTTGCCTTATTTTATCAAATTTATTCTTATTAATTATACCACACTTTAAATCTGGAGGCCGGCATGATAGAATATGACTATAATAGCAAGCACTGTAAATACTATCTGTAGTCGAGGATTAGTACTCCCTATAAAGCCAATAAAATGTAATCTACTGCCCTAAGACATAGCAGAGAAGCTATCAAGCAGAATCTAGGACCATAAGGACCATGATCATGTATAGATTACTCAGAGTGGACCTTAGTGCATAAGATGACTTCTTCAGTGTGTGACAGTGGATTTTCCTGGTGGTAGGAGGCTATGAACACACTGCAGAGACCACAGATAGCTAGTCATTTAAATACTACATTAGCTGTGTAATCTAATTTACAATTATTTGATCCCGTGGAGAAAGGGCAAATAGAAAATCTAAGTATACAAGCTCGTCACTCCTCACATAATGGGATTGACATATGGACGCGACCTATTGCATTCACGATGACCCCCTTCTTGACCTCTGAGATGACCCCATATATGATACGATATATATACATATAAAATATATTGAAATTTAATTCTTGCTGCCAGACAAATGCAGAAAGTTACAGGTTGAGTGATTGCAACTAAAATGTATGGTCAACTTTCTGATTATTACAGGCATGTCTTCTCTAGGCATGCTGGTTACAGGAGGAATCCCTCCTATCCATGTTCCGTGTTATACTCAGTACTCTGCACTGCAGTTGACTGCAGATTATCTTGTGCCTGTCCCAAAAAAAAAGAACAGTTTATTGTGATCATTGTTTTTGTGCAGCCGCTCCATGTTTCATTACCACTCGAAGGAAGAGCGACCGCTATCCATCACAGCGCACCCTTTGACGCACACTGATTCTGGTAATGAGATTTTGTTTGTCCTGACACTCTGCATTTGGCTCACTGTGCAGTTGTTTGACAAATGACAGCTCCTATGGATGACTCAGACTCTGCAGAACCCGGCAGGTCTTGTTTAACCCCTCTTTTACCGGACGGACCTGGCGAACAGAGCTCTGCAGGCAGCTGAGGCAGTGAAGAGTGAAGGCACGCTAGTTCTGCAGCATGCTTCCTGCACTTTGGGCCAAGTACAAGGCTGCAATAAGTTTCCTGCTGCAACATTCACAATGAGGGCGCTACGCTTTTTGCCAAAATTTTACCTACACATCAATTCTCAATGCACAACTAGTAGTATACACGGTCCTTAGGCTAAAATATGCATTAATGAGACACAAAATCAAAATTATATCTCACAGACATTGGCTTTGTGCAATCTACTGCAATCTATTGCTCCCTGGAAGCACCACTATTAGGTAGAGCAGCGACTGACTGTAGTATTTCTCATCTGGATTAGTCTAGAAAAACGTCTGCCCCCATAAACACTACATTAACTACATTACAATTGTAAGAATAGTATTAGCAGCTCCTGGTATAAGTCTTACTTCTTACCATAGACTGGTGCTCTTTTAAGACATACAGTGAAACCTCTCCAAAAGACCACTCCTCTAAGAAGACTACCCATCATCCAGTTCAGAATTCCTCTGACAGATTCCACCATGTATTATGTATACTGGCCATCTTCTTTGAGAAGACCCCCTTCCCCCTAGAAGACTATAACTTTCAGTGGTAATCTCAGACAGATTTCACTGTAAAACCCTTCTCTGAAAAGACCAACCCCTCATCCAGTCTAGATTTCGTGTGACAGATTCCACCATGTATTATGCATACTAACCATCTTACTTGAGTAGACTACTGTCTTTAGAAGACCACAACTTCGGGTGATTATCTAAAAGAGGCTTCACTGTGAACCCCCTAGCAGAGAACACCACCTCTAGACCAGACCAGGTTTACTATGACAGATTCCACCATGTCTTTAAGAAGACAAACCTCCCAGAAGACCACACATTTCAGTGGTCCTCTCAAAGAGGATTCATTGTAAATTAAAAAATATTTCTGAACCAAAACAAACCGAAAACACAAAAAGATGAATTTTTATAGAGATAATCCACTGTAGCCCTTGACATGCATTCCCTACACAAGTTGTCTAAAATTTCGTCTAAATGTACAAAAAGTTACCAAGTCCATGCAAATCCAATATCTCAGGAAGTGTAAGCATCTTCATATGCAGTGATGGGCAGCTGTGAAAGTATCTTCCCACCCGTACCCCCTGCTTACCTCGTCCACCTGCTCCTATCTGCTCATTCTCAGCAATACTGTATTTCTCAGTGCAGGGAGCTGTCCGCTTTTCGGTGCTGAACGGGCCACCAAATAGGGAAGACTAGCACATTGGGTGGATCTTACTCTGCAGTTCTATTCTGCTGCAGTGCTGAATAAGAAGTAGAAAGAAGGACGAAAGTGTCTCACACACATGCACACATGCTTTTTGTTCTGAATACCACGAGAGGTAAAGGCGTACAGATGAAATGAATAGGGAGGGGAGATTTGTGTGTAATCAATAATTGAAATGCTGGGAGTGGAGTAGGCAATCCCAGCTCATAGTAGGAAGCAGCCTGGAGCAGCTGCGGGGGTGGAGTGAATGCAGGCATATGGGGTTATCCGTTTTGCTTGAATAACAATGTAAGAGGAGAAAATTGAATAGAAGGCACCTCCTGGGTCACCTCTGTGTTTTATCTGGGGTGGTGCTGATGCATAGGAGCCCAACGTTCATTCTGACTTCAGTGGACGCCTTAAGTATGCTATATAACTTTTATTCTGGATTTGCAAATCGATGACTCAGAACAGTCACATTTACGATCACCCTCATTTCATTGTTACAATCACATAGTATCAGTCAGTTTAGTTACATCAAGGACAAACGTCTTATGGAAGGCTAATTCCTATTCTAATTCAGTTATAAAGTATCCATACTAATGGGTTCTGTAGCTTCATATAGATCTAGCTGGAATGAAGGAGCACATGTACAGCTTTGCAACATAGACCATACATGTTAATCATGTCACTGATGCAGGAGCAGTTTTTAAAGGGGGTTTCCAACCTCCCGGGAACTCCCCATGTATGCTATACTGTATGTGGCACAAAATAAAAATAGACAAATTTTATATCCTCCCCTGCTCCTAAATCTACAGTTCTGTGTGTTTTCACTGGTCTCTCTTTACTTGACCGCAGCGATGACCTGTTATACAGTGCATTCGGAAAGTCTTCAGACCCTGTAACTTTTTTACTTTTTGTTATATTCCTGCTTTGTGCTAAAAAACTTAAGAAGTTCCCAATCATTCTCCACTTAATACCCTATAATGGCAAAGTGAACACAGAATGTTAGAAATCTTTGCTAATTTATTGAAAGAGAAAAACTATCCTTTTGCATTGAAATACATATTTAGACCCTTTACTCAGGACTTAGTTGAAGCACCATTGGCAGCAATTGTAGCCTCCAGCCTTCAGAGTTTTGTCATTTTCTGTCATTCCTCTCTGCAGATCCTCTCAAGCTCTGTCAGGTTGGATAGGTTGGACCTTCAGTGGACAGCTATTTTCAGTTCTCTACATAGATGTCTGATTGGGTTCAACTCAGGGCTCTGGCTGGGCCACTCAAAGACATTCACAGTTGTCCCTTAGCCACTGTGTTGTCTTGGATATGTTCTTAGGGTCATTGTCTTGTTCAGGTTTTCATAAAGAATATCTCTGTGCTCCATTTAGCTTTTCCTCAGCCATGACCAGTCTCCCCATCCCAACCACTGAAAAAAAAAAACACAGCATAATGCTGCCACCACCACCATGCTTCATCAGTACCTGGTTTCCTGAAAACATAATGCTTAGAATTGAGGCCAAAAATGTCAATCTTGGTTTCATCACCAGTTTTTTTTGGAAACTCCAGACATGCTTTTATGTTTCTTTTGCTGAGGAGAGGCTTCTATTTTGGCCACTCTGCTCTAAAGCCAAGATTGGCTGAGTGCTGTAGTAATGGTTGACCTTCTGGAATATTCTCCAATATCTGCACACAGAATCTTTGAAGCTCAGCCAGGGTGACCATTGGGTTCTTGGAAGAGGGTATATAAATCAGTTCTTAGCTGTCTCTAATGCCACCAGATGTACAGGCCTTGAGACGAGACTTGTATAACAACTAAGCCAGAACCTAATCTGCAGACAGCTGCTTCAGGGTGATTGCCCATCATCATAAGCGCGGAGCAGAGTACTGGCCTAACCTGGTGAGAGGCCTAGGTCAGCATTTGGGGCATATGATATCTCCATATGGAGAGTGCCTAATCAGCGTAAGGAATCTTATAGGCCAGGCAATGCTCCTCTGAAATATTGGCAAAAGAGTTTTTGCTTGAGACAAATCGCACAAAACGGCACACGCCATTTTACTGTAAAAAAGCGAGATAAACTGGGCACAGAGGATAAAGATGGAGGATCACATTACCCTGGGAGGGAGGGGGGGTTTGCCCATAGCCACCTTAATAGAAAACCTGTAAGCAAATCATGGTTCACGATATTGGCAGGTCTGTGAGAGAATGTGTTTGCCATGTCTCTGGCAGAAACCAATTACAGATATTACAGCCATAGTAGGATGTTGCTGGGATAGTTTAGGGATATATTTAGTTAGGTAGATGGAATTAAAAGGCATTAATAGTCATGGTTTTGTCAAAGAGGGAAAGCAAAGGGTCAGAGTACAGTGTGTGTGTGTTTTAGGGGGCACTCCGCAAAACACAGATACCAGCTTTGGGAATCGCACATTTTCCCCTTCCAAAGGTCCCACACTATGTAACAAATGCCTTCTCTTGTCTGCAAAACAGGCAAGAATAGGACATGTTCTTTAAATTTTTTGCTGGAAGGCAGAACCAACATAGATATGCAGCACATTCCAAGCACCTCCAGCAGCATATATTTAGCTGGAAATTTTTTCTTTCTAGGAACCAGTTGCAATTTTGCTACAGTGTAAAATTGGTCAGTCCAGTGCATTGTACTGCATTAGTATACCAGTTTAATTTAACGCATTGTACTATGTTAGTATACTGTAAGTTTAATTCAACATATGGTACTTTTATTACAACAGTTTAATTCAATGCAACATACTGCGCTAGTATACCTATTTAATTAAACGCATTGTACTCTTGTCCCACACAGATTAGTACAGGGTGACGACACACAATGCTAATAAACACATAGAAGAACACGGGAGGGGGAAATTTATCAAAACTGGTGTAAAGTATGTCGGGTATTTATGAACTGGCTTAGTTGCCCATAGCAACCAATCAGATTCCTCCTTTCATCTTCCAATGAAGCTGTGAAAAATAAAAGGTAGAATCTAATTGGTTGCATTGGGCAACTAAGCCAGTTCTACTTTACGCCAGTTGACATACTGTATATACAGTGGATTCAAAAAGTCTACACACTACAACCCGAATGAAAAACAAACTGAAATCTGTAGAGGGAAGACAAAATATAAAAATAAAATAATATGGTTGCATAAGTGTGCAGACCCTTAAACTAATACTTCATTGAAGCACCTTTTGATTTTATTACAGCACTCAGTCTTTTGGGTATGAGTCGATCAGCATGGTACATTTTGACTTAGCAAGATTTGCCCACTCTTCTTTGCAAAAACATTCCAAATCTGTCAGATTGCGAGGGCATCTCCTGTGCACAGCCCTCTTCACATCACCCCACAGATTTTCAATCGGATTCAGTTCTGGGCTCTGGCTGGGCCATTCCAAAACTTTAATCTTCTTCTGGTGAAGCCATTCCTTTGTTGATTTGGATGTATGCTTTGGGTCTTTGTCATGCTGAAAGATGAAGTTCCTCTTCATGTTCAGCTTTCTAGCAGAAACCTGAAGGTTTTGTGCCAATATTGACTGATATTTGGAACTGTTCATAACTCCCTCTAGCTTAACTAAGGCTCCAGTTCCAGCTGAAGAAAAACAGCCCCTTGGAATGATGCTGCCACCACCATGCTTCACTGTGGGTATGGTGTTTTTTTGCTGATGTGTAGTGTTGTTTTTGTGCCAAACATATCTTTTGGAATTATGGCCAAAAAGTTCAACATTGGTTTCATCAGACCATAACACCTTTTCCCACATGCTTTTGGGAGACTTCAGATGTGGTTTTGCAAAATGTAGCTTGGCTTGTATGTTTTCCTTCGTAAGAAAATGCTTTTGTCTTGCCACTCTACCCCATAGCCCAGACATATGAAGAATACGGGAGATTGTCACATGTACCACACAGCCAGTACTTGCCAGATATTCCTGCAGCTCCTTTAATGTCGCTGTAGGCCTCTTGGTAGCCTCCCAGATCAGTTTTCTTCTCGTCTTTTCATCAATTTTGGAGGGACGTCCAGTTCTTGGTAATGTCACTGTTGTGCCATATTTTCTCCACTTGATGACTGTCTTCACTGTGTTCCATGGTATATCTAATGCCTTGGAAATTCTTTTGTATCCTTCTCCTGACTGATACCTTTTAACAATGAGATCCCTTTGATGCTTTGGACGCTCTCTGTGGACCATGGCTTTTGCTGTGGGATGCGACTGAGAAAATTTCAGGAAAAAACAACTAGAGCAGCAGAACTTTATTTAGGGTTATTTACAGGGGTCAAGTCCTGGGAAAAAAAGTGTGGGAACTCACCCAAGATCCACTGCAACCCCCCCCCCCTTCCTCCAAAAAATAAAAAAGCACAGAAAATCTAGCATGCTGTAATTTGTGTCGCTGCGGACTAAAAAATAAATTAAAAAAATAGCACTTTTATAAAAGTTTGTCCTGGGATTTGATCTCATGACCTCTACACAGCAGAAGCAAGGCATATGCCCTCACAGCTATGAAAGCTGTCTAGCTTGCTACTTAAAAAAAAATATATATAAGACTTCTACTGTAGGTAACTTTGCCCACTGTGTATGGATGTAGCAGAGCTGGGTGTGTTGGGGCAGCTGTCATGTGTATGGTTGTACACTAGGTATCAGTACACAAGGTATCAGTAGAAGTATCAGAAAAAGAAAAAAAAACACTTTGAGTTTGTCCTGGGATTCGAACTCATGACCTCTACACATTACAGGCAAGGCATTTACCCTCACAGCCATAAAAGCTGTTGAGGTAGTTGCTTAAAAAAAAAAAACTAAGACTTCTACTTATACCTAGTGTACTGATACCTAGTGTACAACCATACACATGACAGCTGCCCCAACACACCCAGCTCTGCTACATCCATACACAGTGGGCAGCTGTCATGTGTATGGTTGTACACTTGGTATCAGTAAACTAGGTATCAGTAGAAGTCTTATAAAAAAAAAAAAAACACTTTTAGAAAAGTTTGTCCTGGGATTCGAACTCATGACCTCTACACATCAGAGGCAAGGCATTTACCCTCACAGCCATAAAAGCTGTCAAGGTAGCTCTTTAAAAAAAAAAAAATAAGACTTCTACTTATACCTAGTGTACTGATACCTAGTGTACAACCATACACATGACAGCTGCCCCAACACACCCAGCTCTGCTACATCCATACACAGTGGGCAGCTGTCATGTGTATGGTTGTACACTAGATATCAGTACACTAGGTATAATTAGAAGTCTTATATTTTTTTTTTTAAGCATTTACCTAGACGGCTTTCATGGCTGTGAGGGTAAATGCCTTCCTCTGATGTGTAGAGGTTGTGAGTTCGAATCCCAGGACAAACTTTTCTAAAAGACATTCTAAATGATCTCGTAGTGAAGGAGATGATGTCATTAGGGGGCGGGGCGCCATGAGAGGAGTCGCAGGCAGCGGCACCGCACAGACAGCTTCCTCTCAACTGAAGCCGCCCCTCCTCCCTTAGCCTGCCCTGCACAGTGCGCTCCGTCTCCCCCTGTGAATCTGATTCAGCCGTGTTCTACTGGCTTGAGGCTGAAAGGGAACGGCGTTCCCATGCGTTCCCCCTCCACTCGACCCCTGGTTATTTAGAGGCACTTTAAATGATGGCAGGTGTATGCTGACTCCTATTTAACATGATTCTGATGTGATTGCTTAATTATGAGCACAGCTACATCCCCACATTATTTTAGTTTTTTTTTTGTTTTCTTCCATCCACCTAAAACATTTCAGTTTGTTTTTCAATTGAGTGGTACAATTTATAGGTCACATTAAAAGGTGGAAAAAGTTCTAAAATGATTTATCTTTGTCTCATTTTTTTACAGCACAGAAACCTGACATTTTAACAGGGGTATGAAGACTTTTTATATCTACTGTATATAAAAGAAAAAAATGACAGCACTCTCAAACACTTTATTCACCCCTGTGGTCGCAATGTTTTCAGATCATTCACACAGTCTTTTTTTTCAAGCTATGAGCTAAAACGTTGCGACTAGTGTTGAGGGAACTTGTGTTTCAAGTTCGGCATACAAGGTTCAGGTAATCATTCCGTTATGGATTCTTCTACCACAGACCATAAGGGTCCATTCACATGTCCGCAACTGTTTTGCAGTCCGCAAATTGCGTATCCACAAAACATGGACACCAGCCATGTGTGTTCCGCATTTTGCGGACCGCACATGGCCGGTGTCACGAACTATGGATTCGATCGCTTCGGATCCCACAGCTGTGACGTAGTGGTCTGTGACAGAGTCTGCGCACACACAGAGACCTCACTTGACCGGGGTATTACCATCCGGCTAACACCCCCCACTACACTTTGGTAACTGCCACCACGTGGGTTCCCGGTCCACGAGCCGACTATCCGGGTAATTCACTATCACACAGATCAGTGGATGAACCGGATATCACTTACTGACCAACCGCAGTCAATCACCCCCAGCTACAATTCCTAAATGCAATTTAACTAACTACCTGGTAACGTCTCTTCAAAGGCAAGGTACGTTGTTCAGCAGCTTAGAATATGGAAGACTTGGCCACTTAGATTTTATAATCTTTAATAAGCGGTAAAAAGCAGTGCATACAAGTCTAATGAAAATGACTATAAATCTACAGAATAATAATAACAATATAAATAATCACGACAGTTCAAATGAAAGGGAAAAAGATGAAAGAATACTTTAGTTTCTCTGGAGGGTTTCAGATGGTCATTCATATGTAATTTTTGAATCCTTGCAAACCCCTTTTCAGTATGTATCAGGGAGACCCTCAAAGTTCTTCTGATACAGGGATATGCCGTCAATGTCCAATTAAGTGTCTGGTGATGTTCCATGGGTCTCTCTCCTCTGTCCTTGTGCATAGATTTTTATGAACTCTCCCATGGGCAGGAGACTTACTCCTGTCAGCCAATGGCAGCAGAGTGACTGTCAATCCTAGGGATTGGCCTCCAAGTGTTTTATGACCCCATAAAAGTTCAGTTCCTACAATGAGGATTATACTTAAGCCCGTATCTCCTTGATACATCGGCATATTTTTATACAGAATACATACTTGCGATCCTTATTTATTTACCTACAGAATGAGACCACACACGGTAATGCTGGGACCTGTAGTTCTTCTACCACCCATAGGTCAGCTACAGAATCACATCCTCTAGTCATATTTGATACCCAATTAACCACAATACTCTGTAGAGCCTGGATCTGGTGTCAGAAAGGGCATAAGTTGATTCATAAATGAAATATGAAATTGGACTGGTTTTATGCCCAGAGCTAATTAAGGGCTATTAGCTCTCCTCAAACCAGACCTGGAAATTAATGACGTCACGCTCCCGCCAGGCTTGACAGCGAGCTGATCTTATCTTACAGGACAGGATGAGCTGGGCCTGGTATAGCCTTTATGACCTTTTTATAGCCGGCCTCACAGAGTAGTGGTAATAAAAGTGTCCATCTATATCATATGTGACCCAGGCTTCAGGAAGATGAGAGTTCACAGTTTTTTTTGTTTTTTTTTACCTATGCCAGAAGCATATAAGATGGCTACCCAGAGGAATTATGTATGTATGCCGGCACACCTCCCTCTTTTAAAAGGTTGCCTGGGGAAATGGCCACAAGCCTATTCCACAGCAACCCAGCCGTCTCCGGCCGATTCTCCCTGCCGCGACAACCCGTCGGCATTTCCATGTAAACTACCTTTTCTGTGCTGCACGGTGAAGTTGTACTGCTGCAAAATCAGGCTCCATCTCAGCAGTTTTGCATTGACTCCTGCGAGACGTGCCAACCAGCTGAGGGGATTGTGATCAGTGATCACTGTGAAATTGCGTCCATACAGGTAGTGTTGTAGCTTTTGCAGGGACCACACAATAGCTAAACACTCCTTCTCTATTGTGGAGTAGCTGGTCTCCCTGGCCAGTAACTTACGGCTCAGGTATAGTACAGGATGCTCCTCCCCGGCCTGGTTCACCTGACTCAGGACTGCACCCAGACCAAAGGCGGAAGCATCCGTGTGGACCACAAACTTCCGAGTGAAATCTGGGGCCTGAAGCACAGGAGCACTGGCTAGTGCATCCTTCAGGGCCTGGAAGCCTTGCTCGCATTCCGGCGTCCATGACACCATCCTGGGCAGCTTCTTCTTGGTCAAGTCTGTCAGAGGCTTGGCCAGGGCGCTATAGTTCGGGATGAACTTCCTATAGTACCCGGCCGTTCCCAAGAAAGACATGACCTGCTTCTTGGTGAGAGGTGTTGGCCATCTCGTAATGGCTTTCACCTTCTCTATTTCAGGCCTCAGTGTGCCTCCTCCTACTCTGTGGCCTAAGTAAGTGACCTCATTCATGCCCAGCTGGCACTTGCTAGGCTTAACAGTTAGTCCAGCCGCAGCAAGTTTGTCCAGTACTTGCAACAGGTGCACCAGATGCTCCTTCCACGTGGGGCTATACACGGCAATGTCGTCTAAATAGGCGACAGCACATTCTTCTAGTCCTTCCAGCAAGTCATTCACAAGCCTTTGAAAGGTGGCTGGCGCATTCTTCATCCCAAACGGCATTACAGTAAATTCGTATAAGCCGAAAGGGGTGATGAAGGCCGACTTCTCCTGAGCCTCCGAGGTCAGGGGAATCTGCCAATACCCCCTGCTCAGGTCCATGATTGTCAGGTAGCTGGCTCCTGCCAACTTATCTAACAGTTCATCAATCCTGGGCATGGGGTACGCATCCGAGGTTGTGATGGCATTCAGTTTCCGATAATCCACACAGAACCTGGTTGTCTGATCTTTCTTCGGGACCAGAACCACCGGTGAAGCCCAAGCGCTGTGGGATTTCTGAATGACCCCGAGCTGCTTCATTTCCTCGATCTCCCTCCTGAGGTCTGCCTGGACCTCCATTGAGACACGGTAGGCGGACTGGTTTGTGGGAGCATGTGTACCTGTGTCCACATGATGGACTGCAAGGTGAGTTCTCCCGGGTTTCCCTGTAAAAGTGTCACGGTGAGCCGTCAACACTTCTAAGAGCTGAGATCTCTGCTGGGACGAGAGTTGAGGGTTGAGGGTTAAGTCCACCTCCAACTCTCGAGTGTCAGCTAGCAGATCTAGTAGGGGGTCGGCCTCCTCCCTTTCGGGCAGGCTGCAAACCGGCATAACATGTGGCGTTCTCTCGTGATGCTCCTTGAGCATGTTGACGTGAAACGTCTTCTGTCTCCCACCTCCCTCTCCAAGGCCGACCACATAATTTACCTTACTCAGACATTTGACAATGGGGTACGGCCCTTCCCATGCAGCTTGCAGTTTGTTTTGCCACATTGGCAGCAGGACATAGACCTTCTGCCCCTCCTGGTAAATTCTCTCTCGGGCAGTGCGGTTATACCACTGCTTCTGTTTGCTTTGGGCCTGCACCATATTCTCCTGTACCAGACCTACCAGCGACTCCATTTTCTCGGAACCTGAGGACATAGTCTACTACAGAGACTTCAGTTCCGGCAACCTTGCCTTCCCAAGACTCTCTGATTAGGTCTAGGGGACCTCTTACTTGTCGACCATACAGGAGTTCGAAGGGCGAAAACCCGGTTGACTCCTGGGGAACCTCTCTGTAGGCAAATAGCAGGTGAGGTAGATATCGTTCCCAGTCCTTCCCTTGCGCCTCCACGAACGTCTTCAGCATCTGCTTCAACGTCCCGTTGAAGCGCTCACAGAGGCCGTTTGTTTGTGGGTGGTAAAGGCTGGCTACGATATGGTTCACCTGTATTTTCCTACAGAGCCCCTGCATTAGTTCAGACATGAACTGAGGTCCTTGGTCACTGAGAAGCTCAGCTGGGAACCCCACTCTCGTGAAGATCCCAAGCAGGGCTTCTGCAACCTTGTCCGCCCTAATGGAGGATAACGCCACTGCTTCCGGGTAGCGCGTCACGTAATCCACCAGGGTTAATATGAACCGTTTACCCGAACTGCTGGGGATGGCCAGTGGACCAATGATGTCCACGGCCACCCTCCTGAAGGGTTCATCAATTATTGGTAAGGGATTCAATGGAGCTCGGCGACGGTCTGCAGCTTTGCCAACTCGCTGACAGGTGTCGCAGGACCTGCAGTACTTGGCGACATCTGCCCCGAGGCCAGGCCAGAAAAAATTCTGCATCACCCGGGACTTTGTTTTGGTTATTCCCAGGTGACCAGCTAAGGGGATCTCATGAGCCACTTGCAGTAATTGTTCCCTGAACTGCACAGGTACAATAAGCTGCCTCTTGAGTGGCCCCACCCTACTGTCACTGTGGGAGATGTCTTCCTTATACAGTTTCCCATGGTCCCAACACACTCGGTATTTGTCTCCCTCAGTGGGAGGGCTGGCAGCTAACCCTCTTAGCTGCTCCAAGGTAGGGTCATCTCGCAGGGCCTGCTCAAAGGCGGCACTACAAGTCCCAGCCAGCTGTCCTGTGGCAAACAGGGACAGTGGCTGAGGCTCTGACGCGGTTAAGTCCACGGGGTCCGAACCGGTGGAAGGGGACACTTCCACTTGCTCTTCCCCAATGGAGCGTTCCGCTGCGGCTTTTGCAGCCCTGCGAGTGACGGGCAACACAGGCACAATAATGTCATCACATTTAACATTTGCACAACTTGAATCAGTTAAACATATGTCCGCTACCTGCGTACATACACCCGCCATCCCCTCTACATCTCCTGTCATAGGAGAACTGCTCCCACACACCCCACCTCCCACCTCCCGAGGTCCATCCCCAAGGTTATCTGATGTTACGCAAACATCCTTGCACAGTACCTCGGTATGTCCAGGGACCTCCATAGGGACGGGTGAGTCCTGTGTGCTTCCAGGGGGCACGTAGCACGAGACCAATCGACCTAGGTCAGTGCCTAATAAAACATTTGTGGGGATCTCCGCAGAGACTCCCACCTCCCTTACTCCACTCCCAGCCCCCCAATCAAGGAAAACACGAGCTAGGGGAACATTAGGGCTCACCCCCCCAACTCCCGTGATGGTGAGGCTTTTGCCGGAAATAAGGTCTGCGTCATCCACTAGTTCAGGCCGAACTAGTGTGACTTCGGCTCCTGTATCGCGGAAGCCTGTGGTGCACCAGTTGCCCACAGTAACCGACTGTAGGTTGTCTGCGGTGTGTCTTGCAGCTCCATTCACTAACAGCACAGATGATGGGTTGCGGGCAAGCTTGCCAGGGGGTGCTGTCTTCTTCTCCGGGCACGAGTGGCTGAGGTGTCCTGGCTTGCCGCACGCATAACACTTGCGCCCGTCTGTCGGTGCTGGCTTGACTCCTTCCGGTCTTTGTGCAGGCCTGTGAAAGGGTCGCTGGACAGGAACCGACAAAGCTGGCCGGGAGGAAGAAGCAGATGAAGAGGTTCCTCCCAGACGGGACAGAGTGTCTTTGAATGCCCGCGTGCTGGGCATGGCGACGTATTCATCGGCTAGCTCGGCCGCCTCTCGCGCACTCTTCGGCTTGTGCTCACATACATATTTTTGCACATCTTTGGGGCAATTGGAGACAAACTGTTCTCGGACCATCAGATCCGCCAGGGACTGCTTGGTGTCCTCTGTGAGGGGATCAGACCACTGTTGGAAGGTGGTCTGCAACTTGCCCAGATGGTCCATAAAAGTATCTCCGGGCCCTCTCCGCAGGGACCGGAACCGTAAACGGTAAGTCTCTGGAGTCAGCTGGTACTTGACCAGAATAGCCTTTTTGATGACCGCGTAACTGGTACGCTCTGCTAATGGTAGTCCGACCAGGGCCTCCATAGCTTTGGCCTTCAGTGCGGACATTAGATGTCCCGCCCACTGTGGCTCTGGTACCTGGTACTGCTGGCATGAGGTTTCAAAAGCATGCAGGAAAAGATCAATGTCACAGTTCTCAGACTCCATCACAGGCAGTTTTGGCTTGACCATCAGGGATGGGCCTGTGGATGTGGCATGCCGGTCGGACCCCTGAAGCTGTACTCGGGCCAGGTCCAGTTCATGCCTGTGGACAGCTTCCCGTTCTCGTTCTGCAGCCTCGCGCTCAGCCTTGCGCTCTGCAGCCTCGAGCTCAGCCTCACGCTCTGCACGACGTGCCTCCAGCAGCCGAAAATATAAGTCCGGGTTACTGAGCATTAGTTGGTCCAGACCATTTTGGGATGGCATAGAGACAGAGTTATGTCCAGCTAGAGGACTGCAAGCCCCAGCAGGCTGTCCTCCTCCCAGTTCATCATCCTCATTCTGGAAGGGGTCACCTGGCTCAGGGGCCCCAGAGTCTCCTCCATTCTCTGAATCCTGCATGGATGACTCTTGACTCCTCCGTGCACATAACTCCTGGATGAGGACAGTCTTATTTTTCCCATATACTTGGATGCCTTTGTGCTCACACAGAGCTGTGATATCAGCCAATCTCAGGACGTCATAATTCACGGATTCGGACATTATTGCCAAATAAAAGATAGGACAGAAAACAAGAGAGAGGGGAGGGTACTGTCGTGAATTATTATTCTATCAAAACTAATGCACTGTGCTTCGTCTTCCAGAATTTTTCAATCCTTTAGTACAGAGTTATGGACATAACTTCATGCACTAATATTCTAAGCATACAGAATCCCGTAAGCTGCCACCAGAAAATGTCACGAACTATGGATTCGATCGCTCTGGATCCCACAGCTGTGACGTAGTGGTCTGTGACGGAGTCTGCGCACACACAGAGACCTCACGTGACTGGGGTATTACCATCCGGCTAACACCCCCCACTACACTTTGGTAACTGCCACCACGTGGGTTCCCGGTCCACGAGCCGACTATCCGGGTAATTCACTATCACACAGATCAGTGGATGAACCGGATATCACTTACTGACCAACCGCAGTCAATCACCCCCAGCTACAATTCCTAAATGCAATTTAACTAACTACCTGGTAACGTCTCTTCAAAGGCAAGGTACGTTGTTCAGCAGCTTAGAATATGGAAGACTTGGCCACTTAGATTTTATAATCTTTAATAAGCGGTAAAAAGCAGTGCATACAAGTCTAATGAAAATGACTATAAATCTACAGAATAATAATAACAATATAAATAATCACGACAGTTCAAATGAAAGGGAAAAAGATGAAAGAATACTTAGTTTCTCTGGAGGGTTTCAGATGGTCATTCATATGTCCTTTTTGAATCCTTGCAAACCCCTTTTCAGTATGTATCAGGGGAGACCCTCAAAGTTCTTCTGATACAGGGATATGCCGTCATGGTCCAATTAAGTGTCTGGTGATGTTCCATGGGTCTCTCTCCTCTGTCCTTGTGCATGGATTTTTATGAACTCTCCCATGGGCAGGAGACTTACTCCTGTCAGCCAATGGCAGCAGAGTGACTGTCAATCCTAGGGATTGGCTTCCAAGTGTTTTATGACCCCATCAAAGTTCAGTTCCTACAATGAGGATTATACTTAAGCCTGTATCTCCTTGATACATCGGCATATTTTTATACAGAATACATACTTGCGATCCTTATTTATTTACCTACAGAATGAGACCACACACAGTAATGCTGGGACCTGTAGTTCTTCTACCACCCATAGGTCAGCTACAGAATCACATCCTCTAGTCATATTTGATACCCAATTAACCACAATACTCTGTAGAGCCTGGATCTGGTGTCAGAAAGGGCATAAGTTGATTCATAAATGAAATATGAAAGTGGACTGGTTTTATGCCCAGAGCTAATTAAGGGCTATTAGCTCTCCTCAAACCAGACCTGGAAATTAATGACGTCACGCTCCAGCCAGGCTTGACAGCAAGCTGATCTTATCTTACAGGACAGGATGAGCTGGGCCTGGTATAGCCTTTATGACCTTTTTATAGCCGGCCTCACAGAGTAGTGGTAATAAAAGTGTCCATCTATATCATATGTGACCCAGGTTTCAGGAAGATGAGAGTTCACAGTTTTTTTGTTGTTTTTTTTACCTATGCCAGAAGCATATAAGATGGCTACCCAGAGGAATTATGTATGTATGCCGGCACAGCCGGCACTATGATAGAAATGCCTATTCTTGTCTGTGGCTGTGGACAAGAATAGGACATGCTCTATTTTTTTTGCAGGGCCGCGGAACGGAAGTGCGGATGTGGACAGCAGGAATTGAAAATGAATTGGTTCGCACCCCTTCTGCAAAATTGCAGAACGGATGCAGACCCATTATGCTGACGTGTCAGAGGACCCTTAGTTATGGCCCGTGGTAGCAAAATCCATAACTGAATTCTTACATAACCCGAACCTGAACCTTGTACACCAAAATTGAAACACACGTTCACTTATCCCTAGTTGCGACCACAGGGGTGAATAAAGTGTTTTTTCTTTTCACTCATTTTTTATGAGAGTGGTGCCATTTTTTTAATTCTTATATTGTCCTGGATTTGTTGCCAGATACATTGGCCTGAAGCTCCATATTTATATTTGGCCTGATGCTATTGTTTTCGTGTTTTTGTGTTTCCATTTTCTGAAAGCCATATTTTTTTTATTTTTTTGGCCGATTGTCTTAGGTAGGGCCTCATATTTTGCTGAAAGAGATCAAGAGTTGATTGGTACCATTTCGGGGAACATATGAATTTTTGATCGCTTGGTATTACACTTTTTGTAATGTAAGGGGATAAAAGTAGGGGCTCATTTTTTGTGGGATGAGATGACGGTTTGATTGGTACCATTTTGGGGCACATATGACTTTTTGATCGCTTGGTATTACACTTTTTGTGATAAAAAATAGCTTTTTTGGCAGGGTTTAAATTTTTTTTTTACGGACTTTTTTACGGACTCCACCAGACGGGTTGACACATGTGATATTTTTATAGAGCAGGTTGTTACAGATGCGGCAATACCTAATAATATTTCTTTCTTTTTTTTTTCATATTTTGGTTTTACACAATAAGAGCATTTTTTAAACAAAAAAATCATGTTTTAGTGTTTCCATTTTCTGAAAGCCATATTTTTGGGATGATTGTCTTACATAGGGGCTTATTTTTTGTGGGATGAGATGACGGTTTGTTTGGTACTATTTTGGGGTACATATGACTCTCTTGTTCACTTTTTATACCATTTTGTGGGCAAACCATTTTGTGGGCAAAATTGCAACTCCATCATAGTTTTTCATTTTATTTTTTTTTTATGGCGTTCACCGTGCAGTAAAAGTATGTGATCCATTATAGATAAGGTCGTTATGCATGTGGCGATAGTGTTTTTTTTTTTTTTACATTTTTAACCAATTATATGTGCAGATCTAGGAAGAAGTTAGATATTTTATTTATTTTTTTACTTTTTTTTTTTTTTACTTTTTTCACTTTGTTTTACACTTTTTTGACTCAGACCCACTTGGTTCTAGAAGATCCAGTGGGTTTGATGTCTGTACAATACACTGAAGTACACTATATAGTGTACTGCAGTGTATTGTCATTCACAGTAAGGCCTCATGCACACGACAGTATTTTTTCACGGTCCGCAAAAACGGGGTCCGTAGGTCCGTGATCCGTGACCGTTTTTTCGTCCGTGGGTCTTCCTTGATTTTTGGAGGATCCACGGACATGAAAAAAAAGTCGTTTTGGCGTCCGCCTGGCCGTGCGGAGCCAAACGGATCCGTCCTGAATTACAATGCAAGTCAATGGGGACGGATCCGTTTGACGTTGACACAATATGGTGCAATTTCAAACGGATCCATTGACTTTCAATGTAAAGTCAGGAGTCCCTTTACTTTCATACTTCATATAATGCAGACGGTGGCTCTGTTCAGAATGGATCCGTCTGCATTATATTGTTAAAACATTTCTAAGTGTGAAAGTAGCCTCAGACGGATCCGTCCAGACTTTACATTGAAAGTCAATGGGGGACGGATCCGTTTGAAAATTGAGCCACAGTGTGTCATCTTCAAACGGATCCGTCCCCATTGACTTACATTGTAAGTCTGGACGGATCCGCTTACCTCCGCATGGCCAGGCGGACACCCGAACGCTGCAAGCAGCGTTCAGGTGTCCGCCTGCTGAGCGGAGGCCAAACGCTGCCAGACTGATGTTTTCTGAGCGGATCCGCGTCCACTCAGAATGCATTAGGGCTGGACGGATGCGTTCGGGGCCGCTTGTGAGCTCCGTTTGAAGGGACACCCGAACATTTTGAAGCGTCCCCATCACCATGGGAACGCCTCTATGTTAGAATATACTGTCGGATATGAGCTACATCGTGAAACTCAGATCCGACAGTATATTCTAACACAGAGGCGTTCCCATGGTGATGGGGACGCTTCAGGTTAGAATATACTAAAAAACTGTGTACATGACTGCCCCCCCCCCCTGTTTTTAACTCATTGGTGGTCACTGGGCCCCCCCCTCCCTCCCCTGTAGTTAACTCGTTGGTGGCCAGTGTACGCCCCCCCTCCCTCCCTCTATTGTAATAATAGCATTGGTGGCAGTGTGTGCCCCCCCCTCCCTCCCTCTATTGTAATAATAGCATTGGTGGCAGTGTGCGCCCCCCCTCCCTCCCTCTATTGTAATAATAGCATTGGTGGCAGTGTGCGCCCCCCCCTCCCTCCCTCTATTGTAATAATAGCATTGGTGGCACAGTGTGCGGCCCCCCCTCCCTCCCTCTATTGCATTAACATTGGTAGCAGTGTGCGCCCCCCCCTTCCTCCCTCTATTCTTTTAATACATTAATGGCAGTGTGCGCCCCCCCCTTCCTCCCTCTATTCTTTTAATACATTGGTGGCAGTGTGCGGCCTCCCCTCTCCCCCCCCAGATCATTGGTGGCAGCGGAGTTCCGATCTGAGTCCCAGTTTAATCGCTGGGGATCCGATCGGTAACCATGGCAACGAGTACGCTACTGCAGTCCTGGTTGCCATGGTTACTTAGCCTTAGCAATAGTAGAAGCATCATACTTACCTGCTGGCTGCTGCGATGTCTGCGTCCGTCCGGGAGCTCCTCCTACTGGTAAGTGACAGAAATGCGCCGCACAGACCTGTCACTTACCAGTAGGAGGAGCTCCTGGCCGGACACAGAGATCGCAGCAGCCAGCAGCCAGGTAAGTATGATGCTTCTACTCCGCTGCCACCAATGATCGGGGGGGGGGGGGGGGGAGAGGGGAGGCCTCACACTGCCATCAATGTATTAAAACAATAGAGGGAGGAAGGGGAGGGGCGGGGGATGCACACTGCCACCAATGTTAATCCAATAGAGGAAGGGTGGCAGTGTGCGTCCCCCGCCCCTCCCCTTCCTCCCTCTATTGTTTTAATACATTGATGGCAGTGTGAGGCCTCCCCTCTCCCCCCCCCCCCCCGATCATTGGTGGCAGCGGAGTAGAAGCATCATACTTACCTGGCTGCTGGCTGCTGCGATCTCTGTGTCCGGCCAGGAGCTCCTCCTACTGGTAAGTGACAGGTCTGTGCGGCGCATTTCTGTCACTTACCAGTAGGAGGAGCTCCCGGACGGACGCAGACATCGCAGCAGCCAGCAGGTAAGTATGATGCTTCTACTATTGCTAAGGCTAAGTAACCATGGCAACCAGGACTGCAGTAGCATACTCGTTGCCATGGTTACCGATCGGATCCCCAGCGATTAAACTGGGACTCAGATCGGAACTCCGCTGCCACCAATGATCTGGGGGGGGAGAGGGGAGGCCGCACACTGCCACCAATGTATTAAAAGAATAGAGGGAGGAAGGGGGGGGCGCACACTGCCATCAATGTATTAAAAGAATAGAGGGAGGAAGGGGGGGGCGCACACTGCTACCAATGTTAATGCAATAGAGGGAGGGAGGGGGGGCCGCACACTGTGCCACCAATGCTATTATTACAATAGAGGGAGGGAGGGGGGCCGGGGGGGGGGGGCGCACACTGTGCCACCAATGTTATTAATACAATAGAGGGAGGGAGGGGGGGGGCGCACTGGCCACCAATGAAATTTAAACTGGGGAGGGAGGAGGGGTCTGCCCCCTGCTGCCTGGCAGCCCGGATCTCTTACAGGGGGCTATGATAGCACAATTAACCCCTTCAGGTGCAGCACCTGAAGGGTTAATTGTACGGATCACGGCCCCCTGTAAGAGATCAGGTGCTGCCAGGCAGCAGGGGGCAGTCATGTACACAGTTCGTTGTATATTCTAACTAGAAGCGTCCCCATCACCATGGGAACGCCTCTGTGTTAGAATATACTGTCGGATCTGAGTTTTCACAAAGTGAAAACTCAGCTATGAAAAACCTTTTATGCAGACGGATCTTCAGATCCGTCTGTATGAAAGTAACCTACGGCCACGGATCATGGACACGGATGCCAATCTTGTGTGCATCCGTGTTCTTTCACGGACCCATTGACTTGAATGGGTCCATGAACCGTTGTCCGTCCAAAAAATAGGACAGGTCATATTTTTTTGACGGACAGGATACACGGATCATGGCCTTGGCTGCAAAACGGTGCATTTTCCGATTTTTCCACGGACCCATTGAAAAAAAACGGAAAACGGCACAACGGCCACGGATGCACACAACGGTCGTGTGCATGAGTCCTAAGCCTGATCAAGCTCAGCTAAACCATGGCAATCCTGATGCCTGTGAAGGTGTCCGGTTGCCACAGTAACCATCACTGCCACAGCAGTGCAGCAGCCTGATGGAGGAGGGAGCTGCCTCAGTTTACCCTTCAAGCATCGGGCTACTGCCACAGCAGAGCAGTGGCCCAATGGTTATCCCCTCCATGCAGCTGGACCGCTGTCGGTCGTTTCAAGCAGAATGTCTTCTGTATATTACAGCTAAGGCTACTTTCATACTTGCGTTTTTACTGGATCCGTCAGGGTTCACCAAAAACACTTCCGTTACTGGTAATACAACCGTCTGCATCTGTTGAATGGATCCGGTTGTGTTATCTGTAACATACCCAAGACGGATCCTTCATGAAATCCATTGAAAGTCAATACAGGACGAATCAGTTTTCTATTGTGTCAGATCCCAGGACGCATCCCAGGACGGGAAGCAAACCGCAGCATGCTGCGGTTTGCTCTCCGGTATGAGAATGGAACGGAATGCATTTTGGAGCATTCAATTCTGTTCAGTTACGTTTTGTCCTGATTGACAATAAATGGGGACAAAACTGAAGCGTTTTTTTTGGGGGGTATTGATACCCTATGATGGATATCAATACCGGAAAATAGAAACGATAGTGTGAAAGTAGCCTAACACTCTGCCCCGCTCTACAGGTCGCACTACAATGTTTGCCAGAAGAGTAAAAATACTCCTCTTAACAATTTTGAGGAGTATTTTCAGCCGAGGAGGAGTGTGAATTTAGCGGTAATTCGCATATATAATGCATAGGCCCACATAACGTAATGAGGCTGATATTTCTGCAGGGAAACCATTGCTAGTCTCCCATGCAGTAATAAATGTAGCCAATTTTACATTTATCCAACATCATACAGTAAATATACACAGCGCCCACCTGATGCTGCCATACACAGCTCCCACCTGATGCTGCCATACAATGCTCCCACCTACCGCTGCCATACACAGCACTCACCTGACGCTGCCATACACAGCGCCTACCTGAGACTGCCATACACAGTGCGCTGTCATACACAGGGCCCACCTGACGCTGCCATACACAGCACCCACCTGAAACTATATTATATACATATTACATACACAGCTCTACCACATGCCCATTACACAGATAGTTTACTATATGCACATTGCACACACAGCTCTGCTACATGTCCATTACACAGATAGAACTACTGTGTGCACATTACACAGAGAAAACTTTACAATGCACTGGTTACACTGACATAGTCCTGCTTTATACACAACTTCCATACATTATGTTCCTCTGCATTCTCCACCAGCACAGTCCTACACTGAGTCTGTGTTCCCCTAAAGACTAACACATTGTACTGTTGTGTTATACCAATTTAATTCAGTGCATTGTAGTTTGTTAGTATACCAGTTTAATTCCAAGCATTGTACTTCATTAGTATACCAATTTAATTCAATGTATTGTACTACGTTAGTAAAAGTTTAATCCAACATAGCGTGCTAAGTTAGTATAGCAGTTGAATTCAATGCACTGTACTGCATTAGTATACCAGTTTAATTCAATGTATTGTACTGCATTAGTATACTAGTTTAAATCAATGCAATGCACTGCGCTAGTATAACTTAATTTAATGCATTGCACTCCATTAGTTTACCAATTTAATTCAGCGCATTGCTCTGCGTTAGAATACCAGTTTAATTCAACACATTGTACTGCATTAATATACCAGGTTAATTCAACGCATTGTATTGCAATAGTATACCGGTTTAATTCAATGCATTGTACTGCGGTAGTATACCAGTTTAATTCAACGCATTGTACTGCATTAGTATACGTTTAATTCAATGCATTGTACTGTGTTAGTATACCAGTTTTATTCAATGCTATAACGATACTAGTGGAATACTGCTGGAATCCAATGGCAGGGACAAGGCCTAAACACAAGAAGCACTGGAGTCTTGAACAGGAGGTAGCAGAAATGCAGATGAAGGCAAGGATCCAGACGAGAAGTCAGGAGGAAAATCAGCGAGCGGTCAGCAGGTGTCCAGGAGTTGCAGGGGAAACCGCAAGGAGTAGGAACAAACCAGAGAGAAAGGTCCAGGCGAGAGGACTGCAGAAACAGGAGCTAAAACACAATACTCAAGCAATGAATAACAGGCTTGAGAGGTTTATATATAAAACAGGAAGTAAGATGTCAACCAGCTGAGACACAATCCACCATCTTAACTGAGGGAAAACTTAAGGGAAAGACAGTCTGAACTAAACAGACATAGCAGGAAGATTCCTGACACTACTCCCACCTCAACAGCGGCCACTGGACGAGACCTGACTCGGTCTCCCAGGATGTCTTTGATGAAACTGTTTGATCAGTCAGGGAGCATTAATGTAACTCATCGGTTCCCAAGAATTCTCTTCAGACCCATAACCCTGCCACTTAATGAGGCATTGTAGGTGGTTCCTGAAAATTCTAGAGTCCAAGATTTTCTCTGCAACAAACAGTTCTTGCCCATCTATCTCCACTGCATTGGGAGGAGGAGGGAGACGTTCCGGAAAAGGGTTGGGCACAGCAGGCTGTAATAGAGACACATGAAAAACAGGATGAATCTTCATAGATGGTGGGAGTTTGAGCCAAACAGCTACTGGACTAATTATGCCGATAATCTTATAAGGCCCAACAAACTTCTGTCCTAGTTTTGGTGAAGGAACCTTAAGTCTCAAATTTCTGGTGGAAAGCCATACTTTATACCCCACTTTAAAGATTGGTGCTGGTCTACGAAATTTATCTGCCGCCTTTTTGTAATTTTCTTGAGCCCTCTCTAATGTTCCTTTTAGTAGTTCTAAATGTTGCTGCAATGTAGAGATCCTTTCCGCGACTGCTGGAATAGGTGAAACAGCAGAGAATTTGGGAAGAATATTTGGATGATACCCCAAATTTGCAAGGAAAGGAGTTTGCTTGGTGAAGGCATTTTGGGAGTTATTGTAAGAGAACTGTGGGTGAAAGGCGGTTGATAAATTAATATCAAGTGCTGTGCAAAAACTACGGCAAAATTTTAATGTAAACTGCATCACGCAATCCGAGAATACTTCATCAGGAACTCCATGAAAACGAAACACATTCTGAACTACAAGGTCAGCAGTGTCTTTGGCAGAAGGTAGGCTGGTACATGGAATAAAATGTGCAGCCTTGGTGAGTCGGTCAACTACTACCAGAATTGTATTTTTTCCCTTAGAGCTAGTTATTCCTACAATAAAGTCCATGGAAATAGAATCCCAGGGACGAGAGGGGACCGACAAAGACTGTAACAAACCCATGGGTGAAGAATGTGGAGTCTTGCATCTAGCACATATGTCATATGACATGACATATTTCCTTACATCTTGTTGATAATTGGGCCACCAAAAGAAATGGGATAAAAATTCCTGTGTCTTCTGCACTCCTTTGTGACCTGCAATCTTAGAATCATGGACTAACTTTAGAATTTTCAGTCTTATTGTTTTGGGTATATATAGCTGTTGCCCATGGGTCCACACCTTGTTCTTAAGCATTAGATGCACATCATCAGGTGGTCGAGACAGCAAGGAGTCGGTCTCATAGGCCTCTTTTATCTCTTAAGCAAGTCTTTATTATGGATTACTCCCGCAAAATTAGACTCAGGAACAATAGTCCTGAGCAGAATAGTAGAAGTGGAATCATAAGAAAAAATTCTAGATATAGAATCTGCCTTACCGTTACGGGAACCGGGCCTGTATGAGATTACAAAGTTGAATTGGTTGAGGAAGAGACTCCAACGAGGTTGGCGAGGAGATAGATATTTGGCAGATCTAACAAATTCCAAATTATGGTGATCAGTCAGAACTATTTTGTGCTGTGAGGTTCCTTGAAGATGATTTCTCCATTCTTTAAAAGTTGCAATGATAGCTAACAGTTCTTTATTCCCCACATCATAATTATTCTCAGCAGGGGATAAACATTGGGAGAAAAAAGCACAAGGATGCAATAAACCCTTGTCTCCTGTTCTCTGAGACAGAATAGCCCCTATAGCACAGTCTGAAGCATCTACTTCCACAATGAAGGCAAGTTCTGGGTCGGGATGAACTAATACAGGGGCTGTAGTGAACTTGGACTTTAGGAGAGAAAAGGATTGCTGTGCTTTGGGAGACCAGGCAAAAACATATTTTCTTAGTCAACTGTGTAATGGGAGTAATTATTTCAGAGAAATTCTTAATGAAGCGTCTATACAAATTGGCAAAACCTATGAAACGTAGAACATCTTTTATGCTCCTGGGGGTAGGCCAGTCTACTATTGCTTTAATCTTGCTAGAGTCCATGTGTAGACCACAAGGTGAAATTATGTAGTCAAGGAATTGGATCTCAGTCTGGTGAAATTCACATTTTTCAATCTTAATGTAGAGTTGATTCTTTCTTAGAAGTTCCAGAATGAGTTTCACATGTTTCTGATGTTCCTCCATAGAGTTGTATCTGTAAAGAATAAATCAAGGCAACTGGACGTACTGTAGATTTCTTGAAAATGTTTTACTCGTTCTTTCAACGAGCTTTCTCAATTCTGAGTGATTGTACAAAAATTCTGGGAAAAAATATGTAACTGAATCCACATCTGGTAATTATACCCAGCATTGGGTCAAAGGTGTTGATTCCATTATCCTAATTGGAGTCAGTAGGTGATAAAGACTTCCCAGAAAAAGGTGTCAAGACAGCATTGTATGTGGCAGACAATAGATGTCTAACCCCCCCACCTCTATTCAAGCTTGGCTTCTCCATTATTACGTAGATGGCCTCCTTCACGCCTCGTTTGTACCAATCGGCCTCCTTATCCAAAACACGTACTTGACTGTCTTCAAAGGTGTGGCCTGTTCCTTTTAGATGTAAGTACACGGCTGAATCTTGACCAGAGGTTTTGGCTCTTCTATGCTGAGCCATACGCTGATGTAGTTGTTGTTTTGTTTCGCCGATATACAGTTCTGAGCATTCCTCATGCACTGGACTGCGTACACAATGTTGTCCATCTTGTGTTTAGGCATTGGGTCTTTGGGGTGAACCAGTTGTTGCCTCAGTGTGTTGCTGGGTTTAAAGCAAACAGAAAAGTGATGTTTATTAAAAATCCTTTTGAGTTTCTCAGACACCCCAGCTACATTTGGGATAACCATATTCTTGCGTCTGTCATGCTTCTCGCTCTCACTGGTAGTCTTGGTGGTCTTTATTCTCCTTCCTTCTGTTTTGACAAAGGCCCAAACTGGATACCCACAAGTTTTAAGTGCCCCTCTGAGGTGTTTGAGTTCCTTCGCCTTGGCCTCTGTGCTGGTGGGGATTTTCTCTGCCCGGTGGTGTAGAGTCTGGATGACTCCCAGTTTGTGGTCTAGAGGATGGTGGGAATCAAATAGCAGGTACTGGTCTGTGTGTGTTGGTTTTAGATAGACCTCTATTCCCTGCTTCCTTCCCTCTTCCACTGTTATAAGACAGTCCAGAAACGCCAGTTTGTTGTTCTGCATATCTTCCCGCGTGAAATTGATGTTATGATCCACTGAGTTGATGTGGTCGGTGAAAGCCGAGTTGGAGAAAATCAAGATATGGTCCAAATAGATGACTACGAACTGGTCCAGAAGGTCTCTGAAGATATCATTGACAAGATGTTGAAAGGTGGCCGGGACATTAGAAAGACCAAAAGGCATAACAAGATATTCGAAATGTCCGTAACGTGACCTAAAAGCTGTTTTCCATTCATCTTCAGATCTGATACAGACCAAGTTATAGGCGCCTCGCAGGTCTAACTTGGTAAAAAAAATGTGCATGTTGCACTTTCTTCAAAAGCTCGGGTATCAATGGTAGAGGAAAATGGTTTTGGATTGTCATTTTGTTAAGTTCTCGGTAATCAATGCAAGATCTTAGAGAACCGTCCTTCTTCTTAAAGGGTTTCTGTCATCGGAAAAATTGTTCTGTAGCTGGCTGACATTAGCGATGTGCTAATGTCAGCAGAACATAACTGTATGACATATATCTACCTCCCTGCCGTTCGCGCTAAATAATGACTTTCATAATATGCAAATGAGCCTCTAGGTGCTAGTGGGGCGTTGCTGCAGCACCTAGAGGCTCCGTCCTCTCACCATTTGGCACGCCCTTGTAAAGGTGATTGACTGTCACGATGGGGAGTGGGGGAAACCCCCCACGTGTGGTGTCAAAGGGTAAAAGGGGATCAGCCCGGCCAAAAGGAGTAATAAGGGAGCAGGTCACCTCCTACAGCATCCCTAATCCTCTCCCTGACTCCTCACCATATGAGCGGACCCCGATGGTAGGACGACTCATACTCTGGATTCCTAGAGACCCTAAGTCGCCCTGGTAATCCCTCACCAAGTACCAGGGAAGAGACGACCTGTTCATCCCAGTAATGTAGGAACAGAAGTCTCTATTTGAGGCCAGGCTGCAAGGAGAGGGGAACACATACAGCCTAAGGAGATGGCAGGTAAGCAAAACCAATAACACACTTACCTGCCAGAGACACACTAACTGGAACCCGTGCACAAGTGCTGCTGTCCACACCAACATAAAAGGACACAGCACACACCACAAACCACACAGGAACCCAGGACACCATAGCTGCAATAACATGAGACAGGGGAATGTCTAGTAAACACGCTGGACACCAAACACCACCAGACATGTAACACCAAACTAGACATACAAACACCCTGAACATAACCCACTCCATACAAATAAGGACAGGAAGGGAAGGAGACACCGGGATAACATTGATGACCACAAGGGTGGCCCTCACTGGACAGATGGAACACCCTGGACTGGAGCAGAGCTCCAGCACCAACCACAGCTGTAGTACAACTAACTCCAGCCAGGAAACCACAGAAGATATAAGGAAGTAACCACACCCAGTCAGGGAGTTATCCCTTACAGCACCAGACAGAGGGAGGCCACAACTTAAAGGGGAAGTGCACACACAAGCATACCAAAAACGTTACCAGCGGCAACAGCATGCGTGGCAACCATGTCACGGCAATCACCCAGAAGGCCGAGACACTGCCACTGCATGCTCTCACAGCAACAAGTTGCCGCGGGCAACCGCAAGTGTGGTAACAGTGTCACAGCGCAAACCAAAGGCTGTGACATTGACATCCTTGGTCTCCTCCGTGCCCTGCAAATCCCACACCGTGACGTCCATTTTGGTATTAGGCACAAGCACAGTGAGTGAAGGACGCTCACCTGCTGCCATCCCTCACGCACTGTGCCTATTACTAAAATGTACGGCACAGGCACGGGATTTGCGGGGCACGGAGAAGACCGAGGATGTCAATCACCTTTACAAGGGCGTGCCAAACGGTGAGAGAGCGCCCCACTAAGACATAGAGGCTCATTTGCATATTATAAAAGTCTTTATTTAGCACGAACGGCGGCAGGCAGGGAGATATAAGTCATACAGTTATGTTCTGCTGACATTAGCACATCGCTAATGTAGGCCAGCTGCATAACAATTTTTCTGATGACAGAAACCCTTTAACAAAGAATATAAAAGCCCCGGCCAGTAAGGAAGATGGTCGGATATACCCCTTAGCCCGATTTTCTGCTATGTAGTCCTTGAGGGCTTTTAGTTCAGGGCCTGCCAAAGGGTAGATGTTTCCAAAAGGTATTGATGCACCAGGAAACAATTCTATAGGACAGGGGCGTACATAGAAATCACTGGGCCCCATAGCAAGAATCTAAATTGGGCCCCCATTCCCCTTTTATAGCCCCTCCCACTACCCATTCCAGGCCTCTCCCTTTGTTCCATTAACTATTCTTGCTGCTGCGTTTTATAATTTATGCCATCAGGGCCGGAGTGGGATTACAAAACAACCCTGGCATAGAAAGAGCTATAATAGATGCAGTATGTATAGTATGTTATGTGAGGTACATGGTATAATATATGAGGTGTGTACAGGTATATAGTATATACAGCAGTGTACTGATATGTGAGGTACGGGGTATAATATATGCAGTGTGTACAGGTATATAGTATATACAGTAGTGTAATATGTGAGGTAAGAGGTATAATGGATGCAGCGTGTATAGATATTTTGTATATACAGCCTGTACTGACATATGAGGTACGAGGTATAATAGATGCAGTGTGTACAGGTATATAGTAAATACAGCAGTGTATTGACAGCTCCTACTTCACATATAAGTACACTGCTGTATATACAATATATCTGTACACACTTCATCTATTATGCCTCATACCTAACATATCAGTACACTGCTGTATATACCATATAGCTGTACACACTGCATATATTATACCTCATACTTCACATATCAGTACACTGCTGTATATACTATATATCTGTACATACCGCATCTATTATACCTCATACCTCACATATCAGTACACTGTTGTATATACTATATACCTGTACACACTGCATCTATTATATCTCGTACCTCACATATCAGTACACTGCTGTATATACTATATATCTGTACATATTGCATCTATAATACTGTGTAATATATGCAATGTGTGTGTGTGTATATATATATATATATATATATATATAAAAACACACACACACACACAGAGCAGTGTGAGACATACAAGGTATAATACTGTAGATGCAGTGTTTACAGAAATATGTGGTCAGTTATACATTATGGTCACTGTGTGTGTGAGGTACATGAGGTAGTGGTCACTGTAACTGTATGAAGTATTATACATGAGTGAGCAATGAGTAAAAACAGGGCATGGGCGGGGGGGGGAGTAAATGACGAGAAGTGGAGGACCTCCTCTTACCACTCCATTCCAGTCTGTATTGATCAATGCAGAGCTGATTGTGAACTTCTAATACTTGCTGTTAGGGGTTGAAGGACCTGTGATGAGGTCATCATAGGTCCTGGCAGACGTACCTTTCAAACCTAGGAACTACACCATTTTTGGTGCAGTTCCTTTGCTAGTGTCACGGAAGGTGTACAGAAAACTAGAAGACACAAAATGAAGATCCGACTGACTGGATCCAAAACTAAGGAACCAAAGGGTAAGCCCTACAACAGACCTGGCTCTCTCCCTAACTGCTCAGCCTATGCAAAAATCTCAATGGTAGATGATTGCATATCCTCGTTCCTCGACTGTATAACACCTGAACACCCTATAATAGTGAGGGGACACGACCACTGGCTCCCTACACTTGATACGGAGGGAGTCAGGGTCACCTGGGATCCAGCAAACAGGAAAACACAAATGAATGAACAAAACTTATCTGTAGAAGACTCAGTAGTAGCATCCAGCATGCACACACTCCAGGAAGTTGTATAAACCGCAAAGTGATGCAGTATGGGAAGGGATTTAAAGGGATGCAATCAGTGCAACTACATGACAGCTGAGAGAGGCTAGCGAGATGAGAAAACTAAAGCAAAACAAAAGGAACCTCAAGGAGGAGGTTCTGAAGAACGTCTGTCAGAGCTTCTCAGATATCTGGTGGTGACAGTACCCCTCCTTATACGAGTGGACTCCGGACACTCAGAGCCCACCTTCTCAGGATGGGACCTATGGAAAGCCCTGATGACACGAGTGGCCTTAATGTCCGTCACTGGGACCCACATCCTCTCCTCAGGACCATAACCCTCCCAATGAACGAGGTACTGGAGAGAACTGCGGACAACACGAGAATCCACAATCCTAGAGACCTGAAATTCAAGATTACCATCAACCACAATCGGAGGAGGAGGCTAAGACGAGGGTACAATGGGTTGGACATAAGGTTTTAATAAGGACTTATGAAAAACATTATGGATCTTCCAAGTCTGAAGAAGATCAAGACGGTAGGCAACAGGATTGATGACGGACAAGATTTGGTAAGGCCCAATAAACTTAGGACCTAACTTCCAGGAGGGAACCTTCAATTTGATATTCTTAGTAGACAACCACACCAGATCACCAACATTCAGGTCCGGACCAGGCACACGTCTCTTATCCGCCACACGCTTATATCTCTCACTCATGCTCTTCAGATTATCCTGAATCTTTTGCCAAATAGATGACAAAGACGAGGAAAATCTGTCCTCATCAGGTAAACCAGAAGACCCCTCTCCAGAGAATGTCCCAAACTGCGGATGAAATCCATATGCACCAAAAAATGGTGACTTATCAGAGGACTCCTGACGACGGTTATTTAAAGCAAACTCAGCAAGGGACAAAAAAGAACACCAATCCTCCTGATTCTCCGCCACAAAACAGCGCAGATATGTCTCCAGATTCTGATTGACGCGCTCTGTCTGGCCATTCGACTGCGGGTGGAAAGCAGAAGAGAATGACAACCGAACCCCCAAGTGAGAACAGAAAGCCTTCCAGAATCTGGAAACAAACTGTGTGCCTCTATCAGAGACTATGTCTGAAGGAATACCATGCAAGTTGACAATGTGATCAATAAATGCCCGAGCCAGCGTCTTAGCATTGGGCAAGCCAGGAAAATGAATGAAATGCACCATTTTGCTAAAACGGTCCACCACCACCAGAATCACAGTCTTCCCCGGGGAACAAGGCAGGTCCTTAATGAAGTCCATGGACAGATGTGTCCAAGGACGGGAAGGAATGGGTAACGGAAGGAGAGGACCTGATGGCCGTGAATGAGGGACTTTGGCACGAGCGCAGGTCTCGCAGGCTGCCACGAAACCCTCAACCGACTTACGAAGCGCCGGCCACCAGAATCTCCGAGCGATGAGATCCACTGTTGCTCTTGCCCCCGGGTGCCCAGCAAGGACAGTATCGTGGTGCTCCTTAAAAATCTTGTGTCTTAAAGCGAGAGGCACAAACAACCTCCCAGGAGGACAAAGATCAGGAGCCTCTGACTGGGCTACCTGAACCTCTGCCTCCAATTCAGGATAGAGTAGAGACCACCACACCTTCAGCCAAAATGGGACCCGGGTCTTCAAAATTCCCACCTCCCGGAAAACAACGTGACAGGGCATCCGCCTTCACATTCTTAACCCCAGGGCGGAACGTGACAATAAAATTAAACCTTGAAAAGAACAAAGACCATCTGGCCTGTCTCGGGTTCAGACGCTTGGCTGACTCCAAGTAGGCCAGATTCTTATGGTCAGTAAACACGGTAATAGGGTGTCTGGCTCCCTCTAGCCAATGGCGCCATTCCTCAAAAGCTAACTTGATGGCCAACAGCTTCCTATCTCCCACATCGTAATTTCTCTCTGCGGAGGAGAGTTTCTTCGAGAAAAAGGCACACGGTCGCCATTTGGCAGGAGAGGGACCCTGAGACAAGACCGCACCCACACCCACCTCAGAAGCATCAACCTCAACTATGAAGGGTAGAGAAATATCAGGTTGTACCAAAATGGGAGCGGAAGCAAAACTCTCCTTGATATTAGAAAAGGCCTTACGCACCTCTACCGACCAGGAGGAAAAATCTACCCCCTTTCTAGTCATATCAGTGAGTGGTTTAACAACAGAAGAATAATTCAAAATAAACTTCCTGTAATAATTGGCAAACCCCAAAAAACGCATCAGCGCCTTCTGATTCTCAGGAAGCTCTCACTCAAGCACAGCGCGGACCTTCTCGGGGTCCATGCGAAAACCAGAAGCGGAGAGAAGAAACACCAGAAATTTAATTTCTGGAACCGCAAACACACATTTTTCCAGTTTAGCGTACAATTTATTCTCCCGCAGGATGAGCAAGACCTGACGTAAGTGTTCCTTATGAGTTTTGAAATCAGGAGAAAAAATCAAAATGTCATCTAGATACACTAATACAAATTTCCCCATTAAATGATAAAAAATGCTGTTCACAAGATGCTGAAAGACGGCTGGAGCATTCATCAAACCAAAAGGCATAACCAAATTCTCAAAATGGCCTTTAGGGGTATTGAAGGCCGTCTTCCATTCGTCTCCTTCTCTGACCCTGACCAGGTTGTATGCCCCTCTTAGATCCAACTTGGAAAAAACTTTAGCCCCAACAATCTGGTTAAACAGGTCCGGGATCAGAGGAAGCGGATAAGCAGGGCCGGCTCCAGGTTCATGTGGGCCCTTGGGTGATAAAGCCTCAGTGGGCCCTCCTGTGCTAAGGCCCCTTGCAGACGAGCGTTCCTCCCGCAGCGTGTCCGCATCGCAGCTCCCGTCCTGACCTCCCAGCACTGACGGGATTCACATAGCATTATATTGATTTATGATGCTATGTAACCCTTACAGTCCTGGAATGTATTAGATGACACTAACAGCATTATGCCAGTGTTATCCAATACATTCCAGAACTTTAAGGGTCAGATCAATCAATTTAATGCTATGTGACCTCGGGCAGCGCTGGGAGCTCAGGCCGGGTGCTGCGATGTGGACTCGCTGCCGGAGGAACGCTAGTCTGCAAGGGGCCTAAGGGCTCTTTCACATGAGCAGATGCCATGCGGGTAATCCGCTGTGTGAAAGAGTGCCAAGCCCCGTCCCGAACAGCAGAGACACGGAGCATTAACATGATTGATAATGCTCTTTGCCTCTCTGTGATCTTTTTGCTACAAAATCATAGTGACAACTGTAAAAGAATATACTTAATCACCAGTCCGCAAAAATGCTGCGGGTCCGTGGAGTGTTGTGGGGTAGATTACACTTTCAAGGAATGTACATAAAAAGTCCGGACCGCGCGTGTCATAAATATAAGGTATAAAAAAAATTTTTTCTTCTTCCTCCCTTCAAAAAGTTACCAAGGTCTGCAGATCTCCTACTAATGGATATCCTGCAACTTACAAAGAAAAACAATAGGGTAGATCCGTATGGTTGTTCTGCCCTGTGATACACAGGTTGTACTTACACGGCACTCCTCCAATATCGAGCATATCACAGGTTTCCTCTGCAATTTAATTGGTTCTCCGCAGGGAAGGTGCACGTTCACACACTGTTACACAGGGTTCAACCACGGACTTGATTACAGCATACACCTGGTGAGTCTATTGGGGTTCCCAACTTCTTTAGGTTCACAATTTTCTGTGGATACAAGTTGCTCCCACCATAGTGAAGCTCCGATAACTATTTTAAAAAGGTTTATTAGTACATACTTACAAACATGCACTTAAAATCGCATAAAAATCCCAGCGTCTTTTCTCCTTGCCCGACCCAGGTTTCGCTCCTTGAGCTTCGTCAGGGGCACACATCATCGTCAAGGGGGAGGGAAAGATGATGTGTATCTCACTGTGATTTTGTAGTAAAAAGATGACAGAGAGGCACGGAGCATCATCAATCATGTTAATGCTCCGTGTCTCTGCTGTCCGGAGTGGGGCTTGGCACTCTTTAACGCAGCGGATTACCCGCATGGCATCTGCTCATATGAAAGAGCCCTTAGGCCTCATGCACACGGCCGTTGTGCATCCATCGCGGTCCCCAATGCACGGGCAACGTCCTTGCAGCCGCCGGGACGGATCCGGACCCATTCAACTTGAATGGGTCCATTAACCGTCCGCCCCCGCAAAAAAATTGAATAAGTTATATTTTATTGGGATGCGGAGGCACGGCCAGAAACACCACGGAAGCAATCCATAGTGCTTCCATGGGGTTCCGATCCATGCGTTCGTTCTGCATCTCTGTGATTGCGGACCCATTTCAAGTGAATGGGTCCGCATCTGTGATGTGGAGTGCACATGGGTCGGTGCCCGTGAATTGCGTTGCAGACCTGCCGTATGCGGGCCTCAATACAGCCATGGGCAGTGGGCACACAATGGCCGTGTGCATGAGGCCTAAAACATAAACTCCTATAAGAAAATAATAATCAATAATACACTTTATTGGCAAAAATTCATAAGAGGAAAATTTCCTCTTATGAGTTTTTGCCAATAAACTGTATAATTGATTTCATGCGTTCTGGTATTTTCTTATAGGAGATTATATTGTGTTTTGGCATGTGTGCTGCTGAGCAAAGCAACACATGGTAATTGTCTTCTATTCAATTATTGTCTCCTTTGATCCTTTATTTTGGTGTACACTGACACTGTAGATAGCCCCAGGCGGCAGGCAGGCCCCCATGTAACATACTACATGAACTGGTCTTGGTCTGTCTGTTGTAGTACCTGAATTCTAAATTTAAAACGAGTCCATCAGCATTCAGCTTGAGCTTCAGCCAGGTTTCCCCTGGGCTCGGCAGTCGGCTTGGCCAGGCTTTCTCTGGGCTCGGCTACGCGTCCTGTCTGAATCTTCTGCAGCTCAGCTGAGACGAGTCCTGCTGCTGGCTGAGGGCCGGCTTACACTGTACAGTCTGTGCCTGTGCGCTGTGGAAAATGTACTCCCGCCGTACGGCGCACAGACGCTCTGCCTGGAGTCAGATCATGTGAGAGAGGGGCCGGGCGCTGCGCAGCATGAACTATCTACTAACTGAAGAAAGTAAAAATGTTAAAGGGGCCGTGCCGCGGAAACGAGTGGGCCCCCTAACTTACAGTGGGCCCCGGCAATTGCCTGTGTATGCCGGGTTCTGAAGCCGGCCCTGCGGATAAGAGTCACGAATTGTGATACTGTTCAGCTCCTTGAAATCCAGACATGGTCTTAAAGAACCATCTTTTTTCTTAACAAAGAAAAAAACAGCGGCAACAGGTGACTTCGAGGGTCGGATGTGTCCCTTTCTCAGACTCTCAGAGATATAAGCACGCATAGCGACCCTTTCAGGTTGGGAGAGATTGCATAAATGAGAGGCAGCTTGGGCCTGGGGTGAGATTAATAGGGCAATCGTACTCCCTGTGAGGGGGCAAGTCCTGAACACCACTCTCAGAAAAGACATCCAAAAATTCTGAGAGAAAAGATGGTACAGTCTTAGTAGAAACCTCAGAACAGATGTCGTGAGGCAATTCTCTCTGCAAAAGTCACTCCAACCATTTATTTGCCTCGCTTGCCAATCAATGGTGGGGTTATGTTTAGTGAGCCAGGGTAGCCCCAACACTAGAGGATTAGGCAACCCGCTTAGGACGAAACATGACACATCCTCAACATGAGTATCACTCACAATCAAACGGATATTGTGAACTATGCCCTTTAACGATTTCTGAGAAAGTGGAACGGAATCAATAGCAAAAACAGGTATATCCTTTCCCAAAGTGCATACCTGGAAATCATGAGTTATAGCAAATTGATTATCAATGAGATTGACAGCTGCTCCACTATCAACAAAAAATGTTCTTGCTCTCTAGCGCCACCCTGGCAGGTAGGACAAAACAGGAACTACAAGCAAACGGAAAACCTTCAATTTCTGCATCAACCTTGCCAATAGTAACAGATGGAACGTTTTTAGAGGATTTTTTTCTTTTTGTTTCTTTATTACTCTCAAAAAACTGCCGGAATCTCCTAGAGGGACAAACATTTGCCAAATCATTTATACCTCCACAACAGAAACAAACCTTCCTATGAGAGCTGAATCCTCTATTGTCAGAGGCAAGCAAACCCAGCTGCATGGGCCTCTGCTCAGAAGGGATTGAGAGCGACTGAGACCCCTGTGCACTGAATGAGACCTCCGCACTGTCCTTGGACTGAGTATGACAAGAAGGAGTGATCTCTCCTCTCTCTCTAAGACGCCTGTCAATACGAACGGCCCGAGACATGGCAGAGTCCAAGGAGGTAGGTCTCTCATGAAAGGCAAATGCATCTTTCAATCCCTCTGAAAGACCATGGCAAAATTGACTTCGGAGTGCAGCATCATTCCAACCAGTATCAGCTGCCCATCTCCGAAATTCTGGACAGTATATCTCTGCGGACTGTTTACCCTGGCATAAAAGACGTAGTCTACACTCAGAGCAATACGATCCGGATCATCATATATCTGACCCAGGGCTAAAAAAAACTCATCCACTGAACAGAGGGGCCGTGCCCCCACCGGCAGCAAAAAGGCCCAGGACTGAGCGTTATCCCTGAGCAGCGAGATGATGATCCCCACCCTCTGCTCCTCATCACCAGAGGAATGGGGAAGTAGGCGAAAATGGAGTTTGCAAGCCTCTCTAAAACGAACAAAATTCTCACTACCCCCGGAGAACGTATCCGGGAGCGAGATCTTAGGCTCAGAACAAACTCCATAAACGCAAGCTGAACCAGTCACCTGAAACTGAGAAACAGTTTTACGGAGATCTGCTGCCTCCAATGAAAGACCCTGCATGTGTTCAGTCAAAAGTGAAACCAGATCCATGCTTGAGACAGTTTTGGCGGTTTATAATGTCACGTAAGGTGTACAGAAAACTAGAAGGCACAAAATGAAGATCCGACTGACTGGATCCAAAACTAAGGAACCAAAGGGAGAGCCCTGCAACAGACCTGGCTCTCTCCCTAACTGCTCAGCCTATGCAAAAATCTCAATGGTAGATGATCGCATATCCTCGTTCCTCGACTGTATAACACCTGAACACCCTATAATAGTGAGGGGACACGACCACAGGCTCCCTACACTCGATACGGAGGGAGTCAGGGTCACCTGGGATCCAGCAAACAGGAAAACACAAATTAATGAACAAAACTTATCTGTAGAAGACTCAGTAGTAGCATCCAGCATGCACACACTCCAGGAAGTTGTATAAACCGCAAAGTGATGCAGTATGGGAAGGGATTTAAAGGGATGCAATCAGTGCAACTACATGACAGCTGAGAGAGGCTAGCGAGATGAGAAAACGAAAGCAAAACAAAAGGAACCTCAAGGAGGAGGTTCTGAAGAACGTCTGTCAGAGCTTCTCAGATGTCTGGTGGTGACAGTACCGTAAGAATGAGCCAGGCAGTACCCTTCATGTACGGTCAAAAGCATGTCCCTGGACGCAGGCAACACTGGTAAAGCTTGGTTAACCAAGGATGGGTTGTGGCAGATCCATTTTCGGGGGGGAAAACATAGTTCCCCTCGTGGGGTCAGACGGCTGCTCAGTACATGAGATCTAGTTATGGGATGAAGGCCGCAAAGCCCCTTAAAGAATGGAGTAGGTGGTCCAAGGGAACTAATTGGAGTATCCCTCTGGAAGTTAGGTAGCGCAATTGTGGCTGCAAAAGTCAATCATGGTAATTAAGCAGGGAGTACAGAACCCAGTTTTAATCCGGAAGAACCCAGTGATGTACGCCTGGCCTGAGGGGTAAACTGAGTTTAGGGATCCGATGCAGGAAGCAGAGGAGGCTCTATCTGGGCTGACTTTGTTAAAACAGGCCGGATCCACTAAACCTGGGCCTACTGAAACAACCAGTACCCGAGGTAAGTGAGTCCCTAACTGTCACTTCCACCTCCACTACTGACAGGGTCGCTTTTCTCTTTCTCTATCTCTCTCTCATCCCTCCCTCATCCCTCTATCTAACCTTGAGACAATGCACCATGTTTAATCCAGCTTCTCTTTATCCTGGTTTTAAGGACGATGAGAAGGGGGGAAAAGTGGTGCAGAAAACAACGATCTTCAAACTTTTTACTAACCATTCTAACCTCTCAAATGTCAATCATTTTTCTAAACTAGTAGAGATTTACATTGAGAACCATCACAACTGCCTTTTCTTTGACGGTACTTGGGTCAGATTTTTGCAAAGAAGGTAAAAATCACGGCCGATCCATGGCCTGAATGTTCCGCTGTAACCCTTTATTCCATCAGGTATGCCCACAGGCAGCCCCACGGGTTATCACCCAATGTCCACCACCGGGTTCGGGAGTTTCTCCCGGACCCAGACTAAATAACCAGTGTTCATTCTAGTCAACCAGGTGATTGGGTCGTGCTAAAGAAACATCCGAGGACAGGACTAGAGCCGAGATATCTTGGGCCATTCCAGGTGCTGCTGATGACGCCAACCTCTCTGAAGTTCGAGGGACGAGACAACTGGATCCACACGGGTCACTGCAAGAAGCAAGAAGCTGCTCAACTAAGTCAAAGAATGAAGAGTATAACTTTTGTTTATTTGTTTAGTTTAATGTTTAGGGAGGGAAACTCACCACAAACTAGCAAGGGCCACAAGGAGACATCTGTTGATAGCACTGGTTTTACATTCCTGTAGGGTAATATTAATATTAGCTCTTGCTCCTGCTCCTCGCTTGTTAATCCTGTATGAGTGTCCAGGCAGCTAGGCGGCCCGTAGATGTGGTAAAGGGCATAAGTTGTGAGGAAGGTATACGTTTATGCCTGGCTAGCAGACACCATTGACAAGGGTCAGGCCCATACTGACAGGAGCAGGGCAGAGGCGGAGCTATGACTAGTGAGGGTTGGAATCCTTTTTAAAGCTTTGGGAGGTCTTGGGGCTCACTGGTTTTCCATTGGATCCGGGTGGAAGGAAATAGGACATGTACTTATGTTTTATTTTGTTTCCATTCCTTCTATACGCTGGAGTGAGATGTCCCTGATGTCTAATCGACTGAGTTACCGAAGCCCGAACAGACAAGACGCCTTGAAGACCAAACCATGGACCAGATGCAGAGGATCCCAAACCAGCCAGCGACCAACGTGAAACGCCACCTCCTAAGTCACCTCCCGAAGAAAAGAAGCTACGTGTCAAGATTGACTTTCTGTTTTCCATCATCTGTTTTGTTTTATGGATTCAGGACTTTTCGTAGACAAGACCGTTTTTTTAAAAGAAGATCGAGATTCATCGAGGGACACTGGGGAGTATATGACAAAGATAAGGGACTGTTGTGGAAATTTTATTAGGATGTGCATTTAAAATATTGTGTATTGTCATCATGTGTCTCAGTGTCAGGGTAAACCATTGGAGTGGATATCTTCCCGTGTATGTCCTGTCACAGCTGCTGGGCGCAGAGGTCTCCGTCGGCGAATGGTCCATGTGCTAAGCACTGGGCTGTGGGCCGGGGGAGGCTGATGTGTTCAGCAGAGCAGTGTTTTCATGGCTTATGTATGGACACCGGCTAGGGCCCCCACGCAAGACGCTGATTTATTGGCTTGGCATGGATGCATTTGTTAAGAGAACAATATTTGAAAGGAACGTGCGTTTGTTGTCTCTAGTGTGCCTGATCAGCCGCTGGAGATAATGACGTTGTCCTGTAAATATAGAACAAATTAGTTCACACCGGGTTTTCTCCGCTGTGTATAGGGTTCCCACCCCAAGTCGTAATACGATAAAAATCACAGCAGTGAGAGATTTTCTTTGATTGAGATTTATTTTGTGCAGATTACATGCGACATTCATGTGTTAACGCGTTTTCGGCTAAGTTAGCCTTCATCAGACACTATGGGACAGAAAGCAATAGTGTCATATATATGTACATATACAGGGTATATACATAAATCTATGTAGCAAACCATGGACGACGATAAACATAACAAGTCTTGTTATGTTTATCGTTGTCCATGGTTTGCTACATAGATTTATGTATATACCCTGTATATGTACATATATATATGACACTATTACTTTCTGTCCCATAGTGTCTGATGAAGGCTAACTTAGCCGAAAACGGCCAAAAATGGCTAATTGAACATTTCTTTTTTTCTGCTACGATATATACAGGTTAAATTATATATTTTTTTTTTATAGCTAACACATTTTGAGATACGGCAATACTAGTTACTATCTGTATGGATGGAGGTTGCACATGTGCGATGCACTCCTTCACTTAGCGGTCTCCGTTCTAGGGAACCACAACTAGCATTATGCCCCCAATGTATGAGATGGACCAGCCTTTTTTTTTTTTATCAAATCATTTTTATAGAATTTTTTAAGAAAGCATTGTCAGGGCTCACATTCACAGTACGCCATTATAAACACCAGAATAAGATACTATCACAAATCGCGTCATCCGACGAAATGACTATTACAATAGTACACAGTACACAATCATGAGTACTTGAAATGGCATATAAGATACATCACCAAAATACAATATGACCGCTGACCTTGTCAATGTCCCCAAACCTAACATGTTAACGCCCCTTCCCCCCTCACCCCACCCTGCCCCCCCCTCCCCCCCAATGGAAAGGAGTAAGAAACCTTCTGTCCTAATTTATAGCATTAGATGAGTATGAGACATCCATTCATTCCATAACCTGTCAAACATCTTTTTTCCAAGATCAACATGTCATTCACCCTCCTTTCAAACTCTTCAATCGTTGGCGGACTCCCCTGGATCCACCTCTGCGCCACCAGTTTCCTGGCCACATATAACAATCTTCCCACCGCCACCTTAACCAACTCACTTCCTCCAATCTCTGCCACATACCCCAGCACACACACCTTAGGATCTTTTTGCAATCTCAGCTCCAAATTGCGATTAATCATGTTCAGCACCTCATCCCAATATCTACCTATCACAGAGCACGACCACAGCATATGCACCAAATCCGCTCCTTCCACCATACATTTCGGACACCTATCATCATTCCTGACCCCAATTTTTCGCAAAAATACTGGTGTTTTATATACTCTGTGAATGATAAAGAGTTGTGATCATTTTGCCTGCTCACTTAAAGCATCCCACTGATCTTTCGAAACTGCACCCAAATCACCCTCCCACTTCAACATCCGCAACCGAGGGAACCCATCCAGAAACTTATCCAGCAATAGCGTATACACCTGTGAAATCAGTCCTCTCTTCCCTCCCTTCGGAAGAATAAGTTTCTGCACCACATCCATTTTAGCTATACGACACCCTTTCCTCACCGTGACATCATAGGCATGCCTCAATTGCAAATACTGATAGAACCATCTCTTGGGGACATTAAACTCTTGCTGTATTCCCTGAAAGGATTTGAACACAGTGCCCTCGATTAATTGACCTAGCCTCATCACCTCCCGAGACTCCCAATTCCTAAGACCCGACAATGACGTGAATTCTGGCAATAAATTATTATCCCATATTGGGGAAAGCTCTCCAACTCCTCCCACCCCTCTAAGCTGCTTCACCTTCGCCCATACTTTCTTCATAAGTTCAATAATTAGGACCTTCTCTCTCCCCCCATGCATTCCTGCCCCCTCTAATATACACATAAGGTCCCGACTACCCACCCAATGCTGCAATAACTTCCCCGTCACATCCGAGGCCTGAAAATCAATCCAGCCCTTAAAGTGCTGGCACTGAGATGCCAGGAAATAAATCCAGGCATTCGGGACTGCCAAACCATCTTCCGTCTTAGGCCTCCTGCACACGACCGTTGTGTGCACCCGTGGCCGTTGGCCCGTGTAACGTTTTTTTCTGCGGTCCCATTGACTTTCAATGGGTCCGTTGAAAACTCGGCTACTGCACCGTTTTGTCACCCGCGTCCGTGACCCGTGTTTCTTGCCCGTCAAAAAATATAACCTGTCCTATTTTTTTCACGGCTAACGGGTCGCGGCCCCATTCAAGTGAATGGGGCCGTGAAAAACGCGGTTGCACACCCGTTTGTCATCCGCATCCGCGTCCGCGCCCGTTTTATTTCTTCTTATGGCATGGGCAAATTGTCTGGCCAAACTTGTGGCAATAAATTGAAAAAAAAAAGACAGGAAGTTTTAGGTGACAGGATATGCAAATTTCTAGACATCTGTGGTAAACAGCTTGTGTGAGGAGAAGCAGCCATTATTAATCTCATCCACCATGCCTCGCTGGGATGTCGAAAAACTGATTACACTCGTCCAGGAGAGGCCCGAGCTGTGGGATACCCGGCAAAATGCCTATAGCGACAGACTGAAAAAAGATGCTTCGTGGGAGAAAGTGGCACGGAGCATGCGGCGAAGTGAATGGGCCAAGGCTGATAGCCGAGGCCGGGCCGAATTAGGTAAGTGTTATCACTGTAGTTGTGCTGTCCTTGCCCTCTGTGTGGCCCTAATATATAGTTTGAATGTCCCAGAGGTGACAATAGTGTTTTCAGGGTGGTCCAGCCTCCTTTTGCCTAAAGGCCTGTACATGGTTTATTAATGTGGCGTCTATTTTTCCCCTTTCTTAATTTTTTACCTCACAATTGTCTTCTATGTCATTTTTAAACAGTGAAACAAACGAAAACCCGCTGGGCGAGCTGCCGGGACCAGTTCTGGCGGGAGCTGACCAGCAAAGGCCGGAGTGGGGAGGGCTCATCAACCAAACATGCCTATATTTATACGGCCCAGTTACAGTTTCTGCGGCCAGTAATGGAACTGAGGCCGTAAGTATTTTTTACGTTCTTTTCAAACGGTGTCATATTTTCACACTTACGTTTTTTTAAGGCAAGCTAAAGTGTTTCTGAAACTAATGGATACAGTTTTGTTGTTCTATTGAAGACCTATACTTTCTGTAGGGCAACCATGTCAAAACTGACTACATCCAGCTCTAACAACTGAAACTCCCAGCATGATAGAATAGCTGAAAGCTACTCGGTCCTGCTTGGAGTTGTAGTTGGGCATCAGCTGGAGGGCAACAGTTTGTCCATGCCTTGTGTTGGTTGCCTACATCATTTTAGTGGTGTAGTCAAACCAGGGGCAACCGCTTATGAGATGAATGATGAGACGACACGTGAAGTGTGCAGATGGCGGCTCCTTTCTCAGTTTTGTTTGTGTTGAAGCAATTTTTGTTCCCTCCTGGAACATAGATGATTCCACTTGGAACCAGAAAAGCAAATACAGATGACACTTGCGCACTGCACGTATTATTTCCTCATACAGTAGATCATCGTGTATGTCGGCTCCTAGTCACACCCCAATGGTTAAAAAAGCATTCCAAAACCCACCCGTTTTAATGGGAGCCCGGACTAGGGGTTTTTTTGAAAAATATTTTTGGGCGACATGAGATTTGTCCCATAACGACATATTATCACATTTTGGAATGTTTGGGAAATGGGTACCCTTTATGTACTGGCATAGTAATTTATATTGCTGAAATGGTTTTGCACCAAACCCCACATGGTTTCCTTACATTGCTCCTATGAACTGTCAATCACCACATCCTAGGCTAAAGTGTGAAGCTGAGGTTGCAACTACGCAAGAGCAGCACGATTACAACTAGTACTCTCACCATGGTCAAGTGTGGCCTGGTACATGTTGTTTCTCTGAAAATGAGGTTCTACTAGGTTCAAATTACAATTTGTATCTTTACATGTTGGTAGCGGGGCACATACAGATGATTTGGCCTCATTTTCAGCACTGGTTTTGGTCCTTGAATGAGGACTCCTCTTCAGAGGCTGGACAGCTCCAAGCAGCAAACAATGTTTGCCCATTTCAGAAACAATAGGCTTTTACAAGACTTATCCCATTAATAGATCCAAATGCCATTCAAAAGGGATTTCCACATTTCACATTGAAGCAGTTAGTCGTTGTGTAATTTCTAATCTCTGATGGTATGCTGCCACTCCGTATATATATATTGTATTTGCACGGTTGCTTTGCACAGAATGAAATCTATGTGCTTTTGTAATGTTGAAATCAAATGACCTAATGTGTTTTTTTTTTTTTTTTTTTTTAATACAGTACTGTGGACAGTCTGGATCCCTCACAAGATTCCGACACGTCGGCCAGTGAACCCCCTGCAGGATTTTCTCCCCAGGCAACTCCTTCGCCAACGCCGGCTGAGGACCCTGAGGACTCCACGCTGGCCGAGGACCCCCTACCACCTTGCAGTCCACCACGGATTGTCCAGCCCCAGCCCAGACGGCGCCGCCAACTCCCTCCCTCTACCTTTGGGCCAGAGAGTCGGGAGGCTATTGATGCCCGCCTCATAGAATTTCTGGCCCAGAGGAGGAGTGAAGGAGTGGAGGAGAAAACATTACGGGGCTTAGGACAGCTATTGAGGCATGTCACTCCTTTAGAGCATCATGAGTGCCTTGCGTCCTTAGCTGTCGTACTTAAAATGTTTGCTATTCCTAACCATGGGGACATTCTGGGCAAGCTAAATGCCATGAAAGTGGACCTTGAGAATGCCGCACAGCAGCAAAGTGCCGGGCCATTTGAAGGTGCGCCACAAGCATCACAAGGTCCAGCATACCACCCACAACCCCACTATGGACTCCCCCAGGGCCCAATGCATCAAGTGGGTCAGCCCCTTTACCCGGGCAGTTTCGCATCTGGGGGACCTCAACAGGCCAATGTCAGGCCACGGTCCACGTTTCCTCCTGGATCATTTACTCAGGACCTTCTGAATTTGTAAGCCAGTTTAATGTTTTGTTTACAAGCACTTTATATGTTTTTCCTTAAAATGTTGGGGCCATTGGCTTCCAGTTTATTAAGTTTGGCTCAATCTTAAACATAAATGTTGTTTGGGCCAAAAAGTAGTCGACAGTTTTTTTATTGTGCACGCTACAGAAAACATTTACTTTGACCCATTTCAATTGAAAAAAGAAACACCACACACTTTTCCTCACTAAGCAACACTTTATTTGGGTGAGCAACATCTTTATTTGGGGATATGGTCATGATGAGGTATTAGAAAATTTTTTGGACTACACTAAAAAAAAAGGAAAAGATGTTAAAGTCTATTTAGATTTAGACCAAAACATCAATTCTATCACGTTAGATGCATATTTAAATGTGTGCGGTCCAAAAAATCTCAGCCCGCAAGCCCACGTCAAGGGTCCTCATTATCTTGCGAGTCCCTACACTCAACTACAATACTAAATTTCAGGAATCTATCTAGAAAATAACAAAAAACTAAAGAGCCCAGAAGATTTCAAAAACTGCCACGAATAGCATCCCTCTGCCACGGCACGGACCCCTCTGGACTTGAAAAGTAGTCTGCATAGAGTTCCCAAACTGCAATGCCTGCAGTCCCAGGTCGTCTATGCAGGGTCCTTTCCAAATCCAAATCTGAAGTCGTAGGAAGATCTTCCATGTCAACAGAAGAGGAAGCCTCGTGAATCCTGGTGAAGTTGTGGAGAACAACACAAGCTTGAATCACCAGGGTAGCATTCTCCGGAGCCATCTGTATGGATGACAAAAACACCCTCCACTTGCTAGAGAGTATTCCGAAAGCGCACTCCACATACCGACGGGCACGAGTCAACCGGTAGTTGAAGATACGCCTCCTGACATCCAAACCACGCTTTGGAAAGGGCCGCATAACATGTAGAGTCAATGCAAACCCTTCATCCGCCACGATGACAAATGGCGCCGGCGGACCTGCATATCCGGGCAGTCTTCTGGACTCGGGCAGGGCAAGCTGGTTGGCACGAAGCCGCTCACCCATTCTAGAAGCACTAAAGATGCGAGCATCCGCAGTACTTCCATAGGCCCCGATATCTACCATTATAAACCGGTAGTTACTGTCAGCAACAGCCATCAGCACTACCGAGAAAAACTGTTTATAATTGAAGAAACGGCTCCCTGAGTGTGGCGGCTTCTTCACACGGATGTGCTTGCCATCCATTGCCCCGATGCAGTTAGGAAACTGCGCGGAATCTTGGAAACCCTCTGCGATCCGAAGCCAATCCTCCACCTTGGGCTGCGGCATCACCGTCTCTCGGAGTTGCTGCCACATGACATGGCAAGTGTGTCGTACAATACTCGAGATTGTCGAGGCTCCTAACAGAAACTCAAAATGCAGTGATGCAAATGAGTTCCCAGTTGCAAGGAATCTGTGGAGACAAAGAAAAAAACCCAGTAAACTGCGAATATAAGTGAAAACAGATACAAGATTCAAGCATAATGTTGTATACACACCATGATTGTAAACACCCTATGTCTAGTGGTGGGGAACCTATGGGACGGGTGCCAGAGGCGGTACTCAAGGCCCACTGTGTGGGCACCCACACCCATTGTAAAGACTATATGGTTTACAAAGATCCCCCCTTGATTTTACAAACCATTCATCAGAACAGGGCACACTAAGCTTATTACTGGCAGCACTGATTGGAAGCCTGAATTTAATAAAAAATGCAAAACTGCGCGAAAATATTCAGATAATTTGGAACATTATTCATGCAAATTTGCTGATTTGAAATTACTAAAAACAACGCCACAGATCAGGCTATAACATTGCCAACTCAGTCTGAAAATGCCTCGACAACACTGCCCTATGTCCTTGGTTTCTTAAAACAAAATTAAAAAGGAGTATCTGAGCAAAACACTAACAGCTATTGGTCTGTGGCCAGTACTACCAGAACTAAGTAACATAAACTGTGTTTTGCCCCTTTCTAATTGCAGAGAGTGTAGTGGCGGGTCCAAATATTGGGAACATTAGGCATGCTGAAAAGGTTAGCTGGACATCTCAGGGGTTCACAGCAGCACAATCCTACGAAATTAGGGAACTGATCGGTATATAGACTTTGCTCCGGGTGGGGCACGCAGATAGAGATCCTGACTGAGGGACCTAATTCTTTAAGTTGAAAAAGCCTTATAAAAAAAATGCCCGTAATTCAAGATAAAGTTGACAATAATCACTCAGACAGGCAGGTCACAGCTTGCTGTAACATGGCTGACTGACTGAATCAAACGACATTTAAAACAAACTACTGGCGAGTGCAGAGGATTCATGGATTGTCTGGAGGCCGATAGCTAAACACACGTTTGAAACGTGCACAAACGCTAACCAACGGCCAAAATATTGGCATGTTAGGTGCCAGGGATTAACGGGATAACAAAACAGCCACAAACAAATGAAAGGCAAAAAATAATGGAGAAAGAAACATAGGTTTGCCAAACATTAGCACATGTCTAACAGCAGCCATTTTGGAGCACATGGTCCTCCAGACACAAGCAGTGCACATTACTGGTGAAACTTTACAAGTACTATACTGCTTACCTCAACGTGACGATGAGCCTTTCCTCGGGAGAAATGCTGCGCCTCATATTGGTGTCCATAAAGGTAAGGACAGTACGTAGAGACGACAGCAAGCGATCAAATGTACCCACTGACATCCGACAGAAGGAATAGAACTTCGCAGGATGCAGGCGCAGATCTTCATAGAGGGTATGGAAGTGTCCTTTCCGGGACCGTTGGGAAACTATCGGATGGACCCAAAATCGTCGCCTTCTACGCGGTTCCTCAGTCAACAAAGGAGGGCGCGGACCACATTGCCGACCAATGAGCCAATCCACGACGAACTCTTCCTCTGTATCAGACATGATGAAACAGCAAAGAGAAGCAGCCAAAATAACCTCTGTACTCTGCAAAGACTACAGAAAATGGCCACAAATGCATACTCAGGTGCCCTTGATTTATACCAGTATCCTGGGTGGAGTTATTAACGGCCTGCAAAAAAAACGCCCACACGGACACACGGAAGCACAACGGAAGAAAAAACGGGCACGGATCACGGAACAACGGAACCACTTTTTGCAGCCCGTTAAAAAATACTGTCGTGTGCAGGAGGCCTTAGGGTATTGCAGCGTCTCTAATTTAATCCTTGCTTGGCCATACTTCCAAATAAGATCTCTAAATATGGAGTGTATTTTCTTGAACCTACCTCGAGGGATCCAGACAGGAGCATTATTAAGTACATAAAGCAGCTGCGGCATCATTACCATTTTTAAAAGGTTCACTCTACCAACTACAGACAAAAAGAGCTTACACCAAGTTCTTACCTTAAGCCTGAAAGCAACAAGCAGGGGGGTTAGATTTAGTTCTTCAAAGTCCAGCAATCTAGGCGTTATGTACAGCCCTAAATATTTAAACTTGTTCACCCAGGGAATTCTGTCATCCACTCGCACAGCAGGCAAGGCCTGTCCATCCACAGGCATCAAAGCAGATTTTTGCCAATGAATCCTAAGTCCAGAGAAACTCCCAAATCTATCAGTGACATGGCAGCATTCAAAGATGACCCAGTATCGCCCAAAAAGAGCAAGGTATCATCGGCATACAGAGCCACCTTATTCTGGACCTCGCCATATCTGAACCCCACAATATGAGGTGACAGGCGTATTAGAGCTGCTAGTGGCTCAATGGCCAGTGCAAATAATAAGGGCGACAATGGGCATCCCTGCCTGGTACCCCTAGCCAAACTAAAATTGTCCGACAACCCTCCATTAGCTCTAATGCGGGCTCTGGGACAGGAATACAATACCTGTACCCACCGTACGAACCGGTCCCCAAAACCCATAACTCTCAAAACACCCCACAGATAAGTCCACTCTACACTGTCCAATGCCTTAGCGGCATCTAAAGAAAGCAAGGCCCTGTCTCCACTATTGTCTGCCGGGATATTCAGACTAGCATATATCCTCCTGATGTTTATAGCCGTCGACTTCCCAGGCATAAAGCCTGTCTGATCAGAATGTACAATAGTCAGAATCACCCTGGACAACCTGTTCGCCAGCACCTTAGCCAGGAGCTTTACATCAGCCGTGAGAAGTGAAATTGGCCTATATGATTCTGGAAATTTGGGATCTTTCCCAGGCTTGGGAAGTACTACAATTATAGCCTCCTGCATCGAGTGTGGTAGCGAACCAGTCTCCAGTGAGTGTTCCAGCACCTTAAGCAATTCCAGAAGGAGTACCCCCTGCAATTTCTTATATACCTCCACAGGCAATCCGTTAGCCCCCGGGGCCTTACCATTCGCCATACCTCCCAGTGCTGCTTCCAGTTCCTCAAGTGAAATCGGCTCTTCCAGTCTCTCCCTATCCTCATCTGACAGAGCCGGCAACTGCGCCCCCTCTAAAAAGACGTTCAAAGCATCCCCAGAGCTAAAGACAGTAGATTCATACAGTGACACATAAAAACCCTTCAATATATCCAAAATTCCCTTGGTATCTTGCCTACCGTTCCCATTTCCATCCCTCAGTTCCTGTATACAGGAGGATCCCCGTTGAGCCTGGGAGACGACCGACAACAGATGACCTACCTTCTCACCCTCCTCAAAGGATCTTTGGCGGTAAAAACTACGCTTCCGCTCCGCGGCCTGAATTAAGTGACACCTCAACTGCTCCTGGGCCACCGCAGCGCTTCACTATTAACCAGGGAAGGCACCCTGCCAAACACCCGTTCAGCTTCCGCCGCTTGTAAATGTGCCTTAACATCCGCTTCTCTAGACTTAGTTTTGTGCTTACTAATTTATTTTATTAACACTCCCCTCAAGAACGCTTTCATAGCATCCCAGACACCATGAATTGAGGCCGTCCCTACATTAACTGTAAAGTATTCTCTAACCGCTATAGAAACTTCCGATAAATCACCCAATACATTAAGCCAATGCGGGTTGCACTTCCACAACCTCGGTCCCCATCCAAGCTCCCCCAAGCACAAGTCAATTTGTACCAGTGAGTGGTCAGACAACGACCGGGGATGATAAACCACCCCCCGGATCAGAGGCAACATAGAGTCATTAACAAGCGCCAAATCAATACGTGACAGTGAATGATGCGTAGCAGATCGATACGAATATTCGCGCCTGTTGGGGTTGCGTACTCTCCACACATCCACCAAACCGGTTTCAGTCATAATATTTCTTAAAGCTGGACTTCCAGGCGATCCGCCTACTCCCTCCACCCGACATCTATCCATCGAGTCATCCGGCGTGCAGTTAAAGTCCCCCACTAGTAGCCATGGTAACCCAGGGAAGTCCGCCACAAACGACATAATTGCCCGTACCAAAGGGGAAGTGAATGGTGGTGGCACATAAACTGACACTAACACCACCTGGATCCCATCAATCTTACAGACAAACCTGCCCTCAACATCCACACACTGCTGTACATGTTCATACCTGATACTCTTATGCACTAATACACTCACCCCCCTGGAATGTGAAGAATGCGTCGCATGAACCACCTGTCCCACCCAGTTTTTGCTCAGCCATTGTACAGTATCCCTAGTCAAATGCGTTTCCTGCAGGCAAAAGATGGCAGGCTGAAAGCGCCCTAAATAGTGAAAAATACTCTGCCGTTTTTTCGCATCAGCCATACCTCTCACATTCCAGCTCAAAACTTTAATCCCCTGTGTCATGGTAAAACATAATGACATATCTGCATCTCACACCCCACTCAGATTTCATCCAGTCAGATTTCCCACCCCTCATCATACTCCTATCTAACTCCCTACCCCCTCCGCCTTTTCTGGCACCCCCACAATCCGCAGGTTATTCCTTCTGGACCTGTTCTCCAGATCATCTGTTTTGGCATATAAAGCAGCAATGTCCTTAGCAGTTGTTTTCGCCGCCATTTGCAAAGGCTGTACTACATCTTCTATCGTGGACACCCGTTTCTCCAATTCAGAGGTGCGCTCAGAAATCTTGTGTAGGTCATGTCTAATTATAGACACATCTGATCTCAGGCTGCCGACTTGCACTGTGAGCACTTGTAGTGTCCCACTAGGTATGGGTGGGCACTACACAAGGGTCAATTGGTGTGCGCGTTACTCCTACTCACAAGGAACAGAAATGTCATATTTAATTGTGCATTTAATGTATGTTTTAATGTGTTGTAATATGCAATGTACCCCTGTATGATTCAACAGCAGGCCTAGTTGGGTGTAGTTAGACATCCCAGACACTAGAGGGAGATAGGGAGCCCCTAGTATAAATGTCCAGGCCCAGACAGGGAGAGTTAGTGCAGAGTCAGGAGTCTGAGAAGACAGAGGTTAAAAAGCCTGCTCCTGACATGCAGCTGGATAGCCCAGGCTGCTAGTGATGTCCAGGAGGCTAGTGAGAAGCCCCAGCCTGCCTGAGAACAAGAGAGCCTAAGTTAGCTCTGAAGACACCCCAGTTGCAGGATCCAACCTCCTGGGAGAACCCCACAGTTATCCACCTTACAAGAGAAGGCGATCCAGGGTAAGCTAAGTAACCCTGATGGGCAGAGGAAATTAGAAAGTGCAGCAAGAATATAATACCCGAGGAAGACAGTAACCAAGGATTTAAGCCACCCTTTAGGCATCCGGGCCTTGGGAGATAACGCCAGAGCAGGAGTTCTAGAAAGGACAGTGTACATTGATTCTGAGGAAAGGTACAACCTGCTGCTGAGTGCTTGTGAATTTACCCTCTGCGTATCTTGCATGAATATTACCTGCCATTGCGTGATTAAGCCTACTTGTGGAACTGTGAATGAAAGACTGTACTACTACCTTCTGTACAAAGTTGAACTGTTCAGTAAAGTTTACGTTTGGTTCACTATTCTACTTGTGTACCTCCATCGATCCAACCACCAACCGGCGTGCCACCGTCCAAAGGCACTGGCGTCACAAATCCAACAGGGACCTTGCCCCAGGCACTCAAAATACCTGTAACATCCAGGGCACCTCATCCACCATCAGGCCTGGTCCCTATATACGGAGTGTGCCCCAGAGGAACCGTGTCTACCTCTCCTTCACTGCCACGCGCCTGCCCAGGGTTCTTCAAATATAGTGAGTACCCATAACCGTGACCTCACTTCGTCATACCCTGCAGGTCTGGCGTGTTGCACACTTTCAGGGTACTGTTACAGCTGGCCACAGCAGTCATAATGTCTTTCAAAGTGGGCTCCTCACTGGCCGTGGCCTTAGGGCCTACTGTGTTTTTAACTGCGCCTGCAGGAGCCAGCGGCGGCCAGTTCACCGCATCCAGGGCCTCACCATCAAGGGATCTGTCCTCCTGGTCAGAGGAGGTATGCATGTCTGCCTCCTTTCCCTCAGCCCAATCGCCCCCTCTATTTTCAGCACGAGCATACTTGCTCAGTCTAGCCGCCGCACTCTGACTCATCGTCAGCAGCGCCGTCTCCTCTCCTCCATCAGCGCCATCTTGGCCCACCTCCGGTCTGTCGGACTTCGGCACTTTGCTCGATTTTCTCGGCATATCGGAGCTCACAAAGTCACCACCGCACCCTCCGGTCACTTTCCTTCCACCAGGTTAGACAAGATCAGCAATCCACTGGGTGCTACCACTCAATTATTCAGGATACCGGCAGGAGCAATGAGCGGTGCGACTTACTCCAAGGACCAGCCTTTTTAAGAGTAAAAGATGTTTCTGTATACTAGATAACAGGGAGTAAACAGTGGGGGAGATTTATCAAACTGGTGTAAAGTAGAACTGGCTTAGTTGCCCATAGCAACCAATCAGATTCCAACATTCATTTTCCAAATGAGCTGTGAAAAATGAAAGGTGGAATCTGATTGGTTGCTACTGGCAACTAAGCCAGTTCTACTTTACACCAGTTTGATAAATCTCCCCCAGTCTTCTTATCAAAGCTTTAGCAGCATTACTAAGTAGGTCCATCTTCAGTCTTGTAGGCATTCATTGATGGATTTTCATGTGGATCCTGTTATTCAACAGGATAGAAAAAAAAAAAAACACATCCAGACAGACACTGCTTTTTACAATAGAAGTCTAAGGCAATTGGGTCAGAGTTACTAAAGCCGCATTCACACGTCAGTGTTTTGGTCAGTGATTTCCATCAGTGATTGTGAGCCAAACTCAGGATTGGAGCCTCCACAGACATAAGGTATTAGGGAAAGATCTGCTCCTGTTCTATGTTTACAGCCGCACCTGGTTTTGGCTCAAAATCACAGACTTTTACAAAGACAGGCGCACTCTGCGGTCTTACTAAACCCTCATACTGATGTAAAATTGAGATATTAGCAAATATATCCTACTGTGGAGGACATGTCTGAGTCCGAGCACCGCGCCAAGGTTTCTCAAGTTGCTCGGGACCTAACGCTAAACCTACCTGCGCTGTATGGGCAATACCAGGAGCAAGTGGGCAAATTACAGAAGCGCACAGTCCGACTCACTGCAAACTCCCAGTTACCTCCAGCATGCAGCCATGCTTACAATGGGAGGAGGCAGAGAGCTCTGAACCCCACCCAAGACTGGCTGATATAGCCCGGGCCTCACATGTGCACCAGAATGCTGCCTGTGGATGGAAATAAAGGCACATTCAGACTAGGAGTTTTTACACCTTCAAACTATTATATATATAAACTACAAATTAGCGTGGTAATGAAAAGCAGGAAGAGCTCAACCCCATATGCAGTGGTGCATCTATAATAGGGGGGCAGATCCTGCACTTGTGGTCAGCTGTTAATGGTAATCCCCAGCAAAAATGCATACAATGGAGGATGCCCACAGTGGACCACAAGTACCACAATAGACATCCTACACAGAATAGCAAATGTATGGATGTAATAAACAATAAAACAAAATAACAATAACTTTTACAAAGACAGGTGCTCTCTGCGGTTTTACTAAACCCTCATACTGATGTAGAATTGAGAGATACTGTGGAGGACATGTCTGAGCCCGAGCACCGCGCCAAGGTTTCTCAAGTAAATCACTGACCAAACATAGGAGTGTGAATAAGGCATAATAACCCTGTCTAATATTTAGACAATATAAACTTGCAATGTAAGCATTAGACAATGTAAATGATAGGCAGTCTACAGATGCACCAAATTTGCCAAAGCGGCTCATTCTGGATGATAAATTTGATGCACGGCTACACACGTTTGTCTGTGTTTACACCACTTATTAGTTGGCCTATTTTGAACAGGAATTATGCACCGAGATTTTGGTGCTCTTTTTAGAATATGGTGTCACATTTAAAGCCACGCCCCTTTTACAATAAACCACACCCATTCCCAGCTAGGTCATGCCCCCTTTTTACGTGTGCCACAAAATGTTTCTAAAACATGATAAATGGGGTAAAAAGCATGTGCATTTTTGCTGTTTTTTTTGCTGTGTAAGCGTCTAGCACATATGCAGGGGTGTAGCTATAGGGGGTGCAGAGGTATAAGTCGCTACCGAGCCAATTTCAGAAATTTATAATGATTTATACTGTAAAAAAAACATTTCTGAACTAGGGTTCGGTTCCAGGTGGTACCTTTGAACCGAACCCAAGTTCGGGAAATGTTTTTTTACAGTATAAATCCATTTCTGAAGTTATTATGCGAAGTCTCGCGAGACTTCGCTAAGTAATATCTTTGGCTCATCGGAGCCAATACATTCTAATACTGTACGGATCGCTCGCTCCGTACAGTATTGAAACAAAATTTTATGGGAATCGACTTCAGATGTTTCATCAGAAGCTGATTCGCTCATCCCTAAGGATCATGTAGCCGGCAGTTCACACCAGTGGTGTATGATACCCTATGCTGATACCAGGCACGTGCGCCATGTAGTAATGTGTGTTTAACCCATAGCAAACATTGTCAGGGAGTGTTTCCAGTTTCACGTTTCCAGACACAAGCATTTGATTTAACAGAACACAGTAATTTGTGTGCTCGCCTTTTACAAATTAGATTGAGGACTACACAAGTCGTCAGGGTAATGAAGGATGAAATTAATTTTTCATGTCTTGTAAAGAATGGCAGTGTGGAGTCTTTCACTGCTATTCTTCTGAGACCTTACAAAATATTGTCAGTTCACAGTTCTTCCCTTTTCCTTCAAAGGATCTGGTAATTTTGGCAGCAAGAATAGTGCAGTTGGCTGTTTTCACCATCAATAGTACAAAATCCCCAATAGAGACCTGACCCTAACCTAGGCCTCTTTCACACGGTCAGTATTTGCTCAGTATTTTTCCATCAGTATTTGTAAGCCAAATCCAGGAGTGGGTCCAAAACACTGAAGAGATGCAAATATTTCTATTATACATTTTCTCTATAGGTTCCACTCCTGGTTTTGGCTTACAAATACTGAATATATACTGATGCAAAATACTGATCATGTGACACAGGCCTTATTACAAGTTTTAGAAATCCTAAATGATTTATTGGGATCGTATTGAAAATGGATTCATCATACCTTTTATAAACAGAAGCCAAGACAGATGACCCTGCTTTTTTCTTAAAGGGGTTGTCCCACAAAAAATATTCTGCAGTTTTCAAGTATTCAGCACCTGGATCCGAATATTTTTGTAATTGCATGTAATTAAAAATGTAGTATAGCCACTGAATTATTCCCTAAAATGTAGCTGTATAGCGCCACCCGCATTTTTCTTACTTCTTTGTCCGGCTCACTGAGAAGGCCGCACATGCTCACTTTCATCCTTCAACTGTGATAGGGAGAGCTGAAGCAGAAAGGACACGTCTCTGGATCCATGTGAGGTACAGGGCTGGTTGTAGCTTTGTTAGAAAGAGATTGTCATGTACTATATGATGTCTGATTTTAATTTTTTTACATTAATCATGAAATAACTTTCCTTTGCATCTTCTGCACCATTGCTCCAGTGGTTCCTGTCGATGTTGTCCTGCAGTGATGTCATGTACATTCACATAGCTGCTGTAGCCAATCACTGGCCTCAGCAGTCATGTGTATATAGGGCATATCATTGCTGCAGCAAAATAAACAGAGATAATGGTTTTTTTTTTTTATTTGATCAAATTCCCTACTGTTCGGCTAAATGTTTTGCACACCTACAGATTCACACATGCACAAAAAAGCCCTCATTTTGGCCTAAGGCAGGAGGGGCCCATGTAAATGTTTGCTACGGGGCCCAGCCCTTTTTAGTTACACTGCTGATTTGAACAGCAGTGACAGGGGATCAGAGAAGGTGAGCATGGCTTAACCCTTTATGGCCCTTTTAAAAAAATTATTTTATTATATCCCCAAAATAAAAATATTTTAATTCTACCAATTGTCATCCTATGACTATCACATTCAGAAATGAATATGGTGATGAAGTTCTTAAAGACCCAAATAATCAGCCAGGTAAAAGTGAATATGGACCACCATACTTACAAAACACAAGACCAAGGGACTTCGTTCAATCTGCAGCCACTCCGGATAATTTATACTGTGCTGTTCGACGTAAGCAAACCATTGCAACAGACCATAAATTATCTTCATTGATCATTATTCTTTTGAAGTTTGGATGGAAGAAAATGTTTGACCTTGGCAGAAATTCATATCTGTATGCTCTGATTGCAGACCGCTCTGATTGCAGATACATGAATGTTGGTAACTCTGTGACTATTCCTCCTGTCTCATGTTTATGCATTATCATATTGCTAAATATTACTGACTTGAGGAAGCTCACCAGCAAATGTGGAGCCTAGTCGGCTGTACACCCCTCAGCTATAAATGTGAATAAATCCCTACATAGATAGCTGGCTCTCAGCAGTTTACTCACGTTTTATTAATTAACAGTTTGTGCATACGGTACATATATACAATTATCTTATCTCTAATCACATAGTCTTTAAAACCTTATATTAAAATACATACAAATGTTATACATTAGTTGAAAGGCCCAGGTATATTATGTGGAGCTCTTGCATACAAATTCAAAAATCACAAAAAATAAAAATATATTTTAAAAAAATGGCTGAAAAAATATATATATTAAGAAGCGTGTTTGGACGGTGACTTATTCACCAAATATCATAATCCATATATGAAAGTTAAAAACGGCTTAGCCACAACTAATCACATGGAACTCTTGCATTCACTTCCGTTATATCTGTGTTAAGTGTTACTTGTACTCGCTAGATTTTGGATTTTATCAGTGGCGTACCTACCAGGGAAGCAGGGGAAGCAGCTGCTTCGGGGCCCGGGCTGACAAGGGGCCCGGAGCAGTAGTAAACAGTCAGACTGTCCACACCCCCCTCTACACTCACTTCACTGCTGCTTGGAATATCCTCGGAGCAGAGCAGGGAGCTAAGCCCCGCCCATCAGCACAGACCATTAATAGAGGAGCCTGGCTGCTTAATAGTGCAGTCAGGGCTCAGGACAGTGTGCTACAGGGAGATCCTGTCTCCCCTCCCTCTCCTAACTATTAGTACAGCCCAGCTCCTGCTACAGAGACTGCTCTGTAGTCGGCAGGAGGGAGAGGGGAGACTGAATATAGTGACACTGGAAGTGCTGCAGAATGAAGATGCTGTCACTATCAGGAGCCCATACATTCCAGGCTTATGCCTGCCAACCCTAGCTGTCCTGCATCTCATGTAGCCTCCCCAGCTGCATTCATCTGCTGTCCTTTCAGAAGCCCTCCACCCCCCCCCCCCCAGTTCTGTCCTGTGGCCCCCCTACTTATCTGATGCCCTGCCCTCTAGGCCCCCTATCCATCTGATGCCACACTCCTCTGGGCGCCCATGTGCAGCTTGGGGACACCAGTATGAGGCCAGAATGGGGACTGGAAGATCACGGAGCGGCGCGGAGCAGGCGAGTATGGTTTTTTCCACAACTGTACAATGCACCACTAGTTCACATCACATTTTTGTCCAACATTTAAAGGGGTTGTCCGGGTTCAGAGCTGAACCCGGACATATCCTTATTTTCACCCAGACAGCCCCCCTGAGGCTAGCATCGGAGCATCTTATGCTCCGATGCACTCCTTTGCTCTGTGCTAAATCGCGCAGGGCACGGGCTCTTTTGTTTCCGGCCGGCAGTGTGTTCGGTGACGTCACCGGCTCTGAGGGGCGGGCTTTCGCTCTGCCCTAGCCGTTTTACTGGCTAGGGCAGAGCTAAGTCCAGCCCATCAGTGCCGGTGACGTCACCGGGGTTCCTGGCAGCCCCATGAAGTGCCCCGGTACATCACCAGATCTCCAAAAAATGCCTTTGCCCTGCACAATTTAGCGCAGGGCAAAGGAGAGCATCAGAGCATGAACTGCTGCGATGCTCATGTCAGGGGGGCTGCCTGGGTGAAAATGGAGGTATGTCCAGGTTCAGCTCTGAACCCGGACAACCCCTTTAAGGCTGGGTTCACATCACGTTTTTCCCATCCGTTTAACGTATACAAAAAAACATATTCGGATGCCTCATACTGATGCCATGACAGTGACATCCGTTCACCATAGAGTTTCATTGTAAAAAATAAATAAATATATACATTTTTTTTTTTACCGGATTGTGCAGAATACAAGAACGTGGAGTACTGCATTTTTGTATTGTGTACGTCATAGTCCAGTAAAAACACATGTATGTTAAAGAATCAAATGCCACTGTATGACGCCTGCCTGCCCGTTTAAAAATTTGCTGTGGGGCCCAGTCATTTCTAGCTACTCGACTGGTTACCAGGGGCTCAGACCATGGGGACAGACTACAGTCGGTGTCAGCCCTGCAGCAATACATAGAATGGGTGCCTATGCTACAGCAGGGGTCATACTGTACATACAGTGTAGTGTGATGTCATGTTCACCTCTCCGGGTATATTACCCAGGAAAGCACAATTCTGCAAAAAGGACATGTTCTATCTTTGGGTGGAACGGAAGTGCGGAATGGAACCCCACGGAAGCCCTGCGTAGTGCTTACATAGTGTTCCGTTCTGTGATTCCGTTTCGCACCCTTCTGCATCTCTGGATTTGCGGACCCATTAAAGTGAATAGGTCCGCATCCGTGATGCGGAATGCACACGGAAGGGTGCCCATTTATTGCTGATCCGCATATGCGGTCATCAATACGGGAATGGCTGGCCCCTTTCACACAAACGATACGGGTTGGCTCCAGATGCGTTCAGGGTGCATTCAGTGAAACTCGCACCATTTTTCAAGAAAGTTCAGTCAGTTTTGTCTAAGATTGCGTTCAGTTTTTTCTGCGCAGGTGCAATGCGTTTTGATGCGTTTTTCATGCACATGATAAAAAACTAAAAGTTCACAAACAATATCTCCTTGCAACCTGGTGGTGAGCGTGGTGACGTCACCAAAGGTACTTTTCCTGCCAGGTCCTGAAAGAAGACGAGCCGGGCTGCGCGATCAAGTGGATGAGGTGAATAATTAATTATTTTATTATTTTTTAACCCCTCAAGCCACATGTTACTATGCATTCTGTATTAAGAATGCTATTATTTTCCCTTATAACCATGTTATAAGGGAAAATAATAAAGTTCGGGTCCCTATCATCTCCTAGCAACCATCCGTGAAAATCGCATTGCATCCGCAATGCTTGCGGATGCAATGCAATTTTCAAGCAGCCCCATTCACTTCTGTGGTGCCTGCGCTACGTGAAAAACGCAGAATATAGAGCATGCTGCGATTTTTATGCAACGCACAAGTCATGCGTGGAAATCACTGATCATGTACACAGCCCCATTGAAGTGAATGGGTCCGGATTCAGTTCGGATGCAATGTGTTCACATCATGCATTGCACCCGCGCGGAAAACTCGCCCGTGTGAAAGGGGCCTAAGACTTTGACACGGCCCCCACAACAGTATGATAGAATGACACTACATGACAGATAGGGTGTGTGTGTATGTATATAATATAGGGGTGGGCGATATGGCCTAAAATCTATATTGCGATATAATTTTAAGCATGTGCGATATGCGATATATATTTTAAATTTTATTTATTTTTTACTTTTTATTTATTAACTATTTGCCTCCTTAAGGGCTAGAACCCTTGTCATATTCACCCTAATAGAGCTCTATTAGGGTGAATAAGACTTTACACTCTCCCTGCTGCCCTGTGCATAGTGCACACAACAGCAGGGAGCTGACCATGGCGCCAGCCTCTCATGTGCTCCCCCAGCCTCTGATCTGCCCCCCCCCAGCCTCTGATCTGCCCCCCCCAGCCTCTGATCTGCCCCCCCAGCCTCTGATCTGCCCCCCCCAGCCTCTGATCTGCCCCCGCCAGCCTCTGATCTGCCCCCGCCAGCCTCTGATCTGCCCCCGCAGCCTCTGATCTGCCCCCCCGCAGCCTCTGATCTGCCCCCCCGCAGCCTCTGATCTGCCCCCCCCAGCCTCTGATCTGCCCCCCCAGCCTCTGATCTGCCCCCCCGCAGCCTCTGATCTGCCCCCCCAGCCTCTGATCTGCCCCCCCAGCCTCTGATCTGCCCCCCAGCCTCTGATCTGCCCCCCCAGCCTCTGATCTGCCCCCCTTCCCCAGCCTCTGATCTTTTCCCCAGCCTCTGATCTGCCTCCCTTCCCCAGCCTCTGATCTTCTCCCCAGCCTCTGATCTGCCCCCCTTCCCCAGCCTCTGATCTTCTCCCCAGCCTCTGATCTGCCCCCCCTTCCCCAGCCTTTGATCTTCTCCCCAACCTCTGATCTGCCCCCCTTCCCCAGCCTTTGATCTTCTCCCCCAGCCTCTGATCTGCCCCTTCTGGTAACGCAAACCCCGCCTCCCTCCCCAGTATTAATCATTGGTGGCAGTGGCCACAGGGTCCCCCTCCTCCCCCCCATCATTGGTGGCAGTTTGCAGTTCCGATCGGAGCCCCAGCAGTGTAATGCTGGGGCTCCGATCGGTTACCATGGCAGCCAGGAGTCACGCTTCTGAAGTCCTGGCTGCCATGGTATGTTAGTGAGCAGAGAGCAGCGCATTATACTCACGTGCGCTGTGGCCGCCGGTCGCTCCTTCTTCTCATAGGTCTGTGCGGCGCATTGCTAATGCTGTAAGCATTAGCTATCCGCCGCACAGACCTATGAGAAGGAGCGACCGGCGGCCACAGCGCACGTGAGTATAATGCGCTGCTCTCTGCTCACTAACATACCATGGCAGCCAGGGCTTCAGCAGCGTGACTCCTGGCTGCCATGGTAACCGATCGGAGCCCCAGCATTACACTGCTGGGGCTCCGATCGGAACTGCAAACTGCCACCAATGATGGGGGGGAGGAGGGGGACCCTGTGGGATATGGCCGGCACATTCATTGGTAGCGCAGTGGCCACAGTCCCTCCCCTCCTCCTCCTACTCTGTCCTCATTGGTGTTCAGCGGCAGCCGCGCACAGTGGGGAGGGAGGGACTCCCTCCTCCCCCCTCCTCCTCCCTCCGCTGTGCCGGCCGGCTCAGGAGAAAATGATCATATCGCGGTCCGGCGATATAGGCGATATGGCGAAAATCCATATCGTGGCCCAAATTCATATCGCATATCGCCTATATCGCCCACCCCTAATATAATATATATAATAGGAAAAGGATGGCATGGCAGCCTAGTCTGGTCTAGATCGTGACTAGCCAAAGGAGCGGGGTTTACACGGGGGGGGGGGGGGCCCATACAAAAATTTGCTGTGGGGCCCACTCACCTCTAGTTACGCCCCTGGATTTTATCATACGCATTCAATATAAAATATACATCTAACACTGGTTGGCACTATTTCAGAGTTCACTTTAAATGAAGGTAGCGATAGTTACAATGTAAGTACGCCGCATTCCTGTATTGTTACAATGCGTTCACAAAAGACTGGGTGAATTTTGGTTACTCACTGCCGCAATTTTCCATATGAAATGTCCCCTTATTCTAATCGGACTCCTGCGGTTCCCAGTCAGTTTGCAATTAGCTTTGCGGCTGTATCCGCCGCTGTTTTGGATATTTCAGCATTCACCAGACGCGTTTCAAAACTGCTTTGTTTGTTCTCAGTGGTATATAATCAAATGGATATAAATCCTGCGACCCTATGCTAGATTCTTTTAAGTCTGATGGGGTCTGATTTGAGGCTGGGAGGTCTGATGGGAGTCTTATCTGAGGCAGATGTAGGCTGGGAGGTCTGATGGGGGTCTGATCTGAGGCTCAGAGGTCTGATAGGGACTGATCTGAGGCTGGGAGGGTCTGATGGGGTCTGATTTGAGGCTGGGAGGGTCTGATCTGAGGCTGAGAGGTCTGATGGGAGTCTTATCTGAGGCAGATGTAGGCTGGGAGGTCTGATGGGGGTCTTATCTGAGGCTCGGAAGTCTGATAGGGACTGATCTGAGGCTGGGGGGGTCTGATTTGAGGCTGGGAGGGTCTGATCTGAGGCTGAGAGGTCTGATGGGAGTCTTATCTGAGGCAGATGTAGGCTGGGAGGTCTGATGGAGGTGAAGGTGCTGATCTGAGGATGAGGCAGAGACAGTTGCGAAGGAAGAGGAATAGACAGTGAAAGCTGGGTGTAACCCTCCCTGGACCCCCCTGGGTTTAGCTTGGCTGCCATTAATGCCAAATAAAGAACTAAATACGTAACATTCTGAACTTTAGACTGCTAGGTGTGGTCCAAATGGCGCCTGTACTATATGTAATATATAACGCAGGCACCATTTTGTGCTGCAAAAATACTGCGCCCTACATTTTTTTCAAATTGAAGCACAATTTCTGTAACTTACCCTTAAGTCAATTATATGTTTGACCAAATACAGCAGTAAAATTGAGAATTTTGTATGGCCCCCGAATGATGTTTCAAATATCCAAATGGCCTTTGGCAGCAAAAGGGTTCCCCACCCCTGGTCTAGAGCATTGGAGGACACATCCCTGGATGTAATCGGTATTTGGTGCTGTATGACCAGGCAACATGCTAAAGTCATAAATGTAAAAACACAAAATGCAATCGCACACTGCAACCAGCACTCTGCCCTGCCTTTATGCTGGATGTTGAATAAGGCATTGGTGTACATTTTGGCCAAAGTGTAATAAGCCACTCACCACGTCAAGGTCGCCTTCATGAGTGGTCCCTAACACTAGTTCCTACCTGTTATAGGCCATGACAGCCACATAAAGTCCAGGGAGCGCAGGTACAGCATGCACGCCAAGCACACTCTGCTTTTAACCCCGTCCGGTGCCATTACAGCTTTCATCGGATCCAGGGATGCAAGTACTCACATGCATGCTGAGCCCACTTTATACTTCTCCTTGGGCCTAAAGGCTACTGGTAGGTGCTGTATAAGCAGACTCAGTTTTATACTGACTTTAAAACCAGCCTCCAGGGGGGCAGATTAACTGGACAGGTGTGCTTGACTGCTTGGAGATCGCCACGCCTCCAATACGTACTACAAAGAGAAAATATGGAAAATTTCAGCCCGCACAACCCCTAGCAGGTGCAGATTGCTGTGGCGAAATAAAGATATAAATGTAAAAACACAAAATACAATCGCACTCTGCAACCAGCACTCTGCCCTGCCTTTATGCTGGATGTTGAATAAGGCATTGGTGTACATTTTGGCCAAAGCGTAATAAGCCACTCACCACGTCAAGGTCGCCTCCATGAGTGGTCCCTAACACTAGTTCCTACCTTTTATGGGCCATGACAGCCACATAAAGTCCAGGGAGCGCAGGTAAAGTCACATGCTAAAGTCAGGGATGTGCAGGGGGAGGTTAGGCACAGGAGGGGCACTATCAATGGTACAAAGAGTAAGGGTCCATTCACACGTCCGTTTTTTCTTTCCTGATCTGTTCCGTTTTTTCAGGAACAGATCAGGACCAGATCTGGACCCATTCATTTTCAATGGGTCCTGGAAAAAATCGGACAGCACAATGTGTGCTGTCCGTTTCCGTTGTTCCGTTCCGCATGTCCGTTTAAATATAAAACATGTCCTATTCTTGTCCTGAAAAATCGGATCCTGGTACAATACAAAGTCAATGGATCCGCAAAAAACGGATGACATTCGGATGTCATTCCGTATGTAATCCGTTTTTTGCGGATTCCGTTCCTGGAAACACATAACAAATTTTAGTTTGTATTTTTTTTTTTTTTCAATTTTTTTTCAAAGAAATCCAAACAACTTTATTTGATTATTGAAATGTATACATGTTCCCGTTTTTTGCGGATCCGCAAAAAACGGATGACATACGGATGACATACGGAAACATTTTCAGGAACAACGGATCCGCAAAAAACGGACCGTTTTTCAGGATGAAAAAAAACAGGACGTGTGAATGGACCCTAAGATACATTTTCTATACATTACCACATCTTCAGATCATGCCCAGTTTACACTGCAGTATATTTTACAAATGATCTCCATTCCCCTGCCAATTTATGGCATATCTGCAGAATCTCTGCCTGAAATCTGATTATGTGTATTAGTAATTGTAGCTGCAGCTGTAAAAGCAGACATGACTGCTATGCCAATGAAAGCACAGAATCTGGCACTTCTCGGTATGTTTAATTAGGATACAGCAAGTCTGCAGTAGATACGGTCTGCAAGCAAGTTCGGTAAATGGATGTGAGTAGTGCACACACCATGGCCACCATTAACAGCAAGGCAAGCTGCTGCACTTAGAACAGGCAGAACAAGGTCAAATGAAGGTTAATTTTCTTCTTTGCATTAGGCTGAAAAAATGGTGCTCCTTAAATAGTCCAAGCCTATAAAAGTGGATGGCAGACCTGGCACAGCATCGCTGCCTCAGGAAGTAGTAATCAATACTCAATCACAAAAGGGAAAAAATCCACCAGAAAGACTTAATTAGGACAGTATGACGAAGAAAAGAAAAAAAAAAGTACTGTAGGTCTGCAAAGCGGAACGAATGACTCCTGCAAACAAAATTAGAGCTACTCTGTTTGTTAAGAATTTGCCTAACGCTAATGGACTCCGAAACAGTGAAATGAATGACTTTAAAGCAATTACATTTTAGAATTAAATGTTTAGGAAGGGAGCCACCTCAAGATTTTCCAAGATACGAATTGCAGAAAGCTAGAAGATCGGCAATTAAATTACAGATTTTGTCTGGCCGCATTATGTCAGTGAATGGTGCTTGGTGACCATGTGACGTCTGAGTCCAGCGAACATTATGAACCTGTAATGTGATTAGCCTCATGGGATTGCTGCATTATAATGAGATTCATTTGTAATCAAGTCGCTGATCCTGTGACGGTATCTGCACGACAATGCCAATGATTTCATAAAAAGAATTACAGACTACAACCAGGGAATCTGTCAGCTACACCCACTGTATATAGCTAAAGGCAATGCATTAAAAGCTGGTCTACCATGTAGGCAAACGCTGGAAAATGAAGTTTATAACAAGTGCCCAGTGGGGCGTGATTAAGGGTTGTCGGAACCCAAGCCCGCCTCTTGTAAGTGCCCAAGCCTGCCTCCATGAAGAGTCCAAGCCCGCCTCTTGCAAGTGCCCAAGCCTGCCTCCACGAAGAGTCCAAGCCCGCTTTCACAAGTTCCCAGTGCCACCCTTTGCGCCTTCATGTCTGCCTTCTCCTCTGTGATGTCACAATCTGCACAAAGATATAACAAGCTCTGCACATGTGTAGCTGATGAGATAAGAAGACTGCTATCTGTACAGCTGCCAATACAGAACTCCCAAGTGTCCCTCTTTTGGAGGGACAGTTGTAATGACCCAGAGTGGGCATTACCACCTCCTTTGTACTCCCACTATCTTGGTTGGTGCATCCTGCGTCATCTCTGATATTTAATGTCATTTCCTGCAATGTGTGTATATGAATTTCCTTGCCAATGTTATGTTAACATGTAATGTACCTGGTTCACCAGCAGGTGGCAATGTGTTAGTTTCCCTGGAGAGGAACCTTCTAATTCCCTTCCAGCCCTCTCTAGAGAGGGAGGAGTTAGTTAGTTAGTTAGTGTGCAGTCTAGCCTACCCTCCTCAGGGAGAGGTTGTGTGTTGGCTAGCAGAGCGCTGCCTGCTCTGCTAGGCCCAGAGGCCCAGCCTCTGAAGTCTACATGGTTGCCTGTCCTCTCCTGGGCTTGCATTGCCTTCATCGAAGCTGAAGCTAGAGCTTGAGGTACTAAAAGCCAGGACAAGAAGTTCCTAGGATAAAAGTAAGAGACAGACTACAGACAACTAATCTAAGTTCCAGCAGAAGAGGAAGAGTTCCTATTTACTCCAGCTAGCATAGCAGAGCTGAAATTGTTGCAGAGAAGTGTTTGTCTGCCATTTAAGCCAATACCTGCTAATGGCCAAGATAAAGTTTGGAAACTGGATTACCGTTTATGCCAAGTAAAGATGTGTTCAATGTTACTACAAGTCTGGACTCCATTTATTCTACTTTTTCATCATCCAAGTTCAACTACCCTTTTTGCACTGCTTTGGACTATACCTCTTCTGGGATCCAAGGATATCCAGATAGGAGCACCGTGACACATGTATACAACATCTACATTGTAAGCTACTCTACTCCACTCTGGCAATCCTACCCTGGCTACCAACATTACCATCTACAAAGGGGACTCTATGTCCTCATTGCTTAACTGCAACTGGCATCACCTTTACTTGCTCTATAAGAGGGACATATTTCGTATAAACCTCCTAAGCGGCAAGGGATACCCCAGACGCCCTTCACCCTAGGCCCGTTGCACAGTCCCTATTTTTGACCCAAGTTCCTCTGTCCCTCGTTGCCAGGGTCGCCAACCAGAATTTTTCTTTTTTCTGGACAACATATCCCAAAATCACAGACAGTCAAGATTTTTTACGGACAAACTAGAAAGCCATAATGAATGATAAAAGTGATAAGTAATCCATGTCTATAGCTCAAGATACTGAGAAGAACTAATTTACCAGCATTTACTGTGAGCTGAAAAATGATGAGAATTACAACCAAAATAATCTAGTCCGGTACCACCAGCCTCAAAAAAATTCATGGACACATCTATTTTTTTACGGACACAGGAAGAAAGTCACCTTTCACTGTCCAGAAAATTAACCAGAAAGTGTTGGCTGCTTCCCATTTGTATATTAGAGCCCTCCTTGTATATTATTTCATTATTTGATGTAATTAGAATTTTAGAAATTTCAATATTCAGATTTTTGCGCTATTTCATATAAGAAAACTATTGAAGTGCATAGGTATAAAAATGGATCTTTCACACAATGAACCACAAGTGTCCCTCTTTGAATGTCCTAAATGTTGGGAGGTATGTTAATGTGTAAGAGCAGCCACTCTCCTCTTCTGCACAGGAATGAGATTTCGACAAGACACACGAAGTCCAGACAGGCGGTGCTTTGTGCAGATCATGACGTCGCAGAGGAGGGGGCAGACAAGAAGGCGCAAGGGGCAGCAATGGAAACTTGTGTAGAGGCGGGATGGGCTCCAGTGACCGTTAATCACTCCACACCGGGCACTTGGTAAGATAATTAACATATCAAACAAACTTAAATTTCTGGCATTTGTCTATATGAATAAACCTCACAAAGGTATGGTTTTAATGCTGGCACACACTGCTACATTGCATTGTCTTTAGTTGTATACAGCTGACAGATTCCCTTTAATACAGTATACAAATTATGAGTACTCGTTGACTAAATATACATATAGGCATACATACATACACTAGGTGTGGTTATGAGTTATGGAGTCTGATACTGTAACTGTAACCAGGATCGACCCTATTACACCAGGCACACTACCAGGTAGGGTTGTACCTGCTGATTAAAAAGATTTCTGACTTGGCGTTCCCAAGAAAAAAGACTTTTGGTCTTTATGCAAATTAGGGCTTCAGTGCACTGAGGGGCGGAGCCTAGACCCTTAATGCACCTCAGCTCGTCAGCTTTCTAGTGCTGGCCATGCCTCTCATTTTTCCTCAGGAACTCTGTAATCAATTATTACTAGACAGGTATCATTTTAATAAGCAGAATCACTTTACCAGGCGGGTTGCCTGGATTAATACAGTTGAATTGATCTTACTAACAGGTACTGTTTAATTTTAGTCTTACATTTTTACATTTTAATTTCTTTTTCAATATATTATATTCCCCTTCCACTGCTGAAAGCCATGAAGCAGGTCACCCTCCGCTAGCCGTCTTAGCTTGGCTTCCTTCTTCTTTACTTTTCTAAATGATGCAAAATTCTTTGATTTTTGGGAAGTGAAAAACGTTGCATGGTGCAAGATCTGACAAGTAAGGCTACTTTCACATACGCGTTTTTGCCTGATCCAGCAGGGATCAGCAAAAACACTTCAATTTTTTATAATACAACCATCTGCATCCATTATGAACGGATCCGATTGTATTATCTTTAAAATAACAATGACAGATCCGGCATTAAAACTATTGTAAGTCAATGGGTGCCGGATCCATTTTCTATTGTGTCTGAAAAAATGGGTCCGGCAATATTGACTTGCATTGTGTGTCATGCCGGATCCATTTTGCTCCGCATGCCATGCTGGACAGAAAAACACTGCTTGCATCGGTTTTCTGTCCGGTATGGAAACGCAACCATACGGAATAGAATGCATTCTGGTGCATTCGGTTATGTTCAGTTCAGTTTTGTCCCCATTGACAATAAATGGGGACAAAATGGAAGCGTTTTTCTCTGGTATTGAGATCCTCTGCCGGATCTCAATCCTGGAAAAGAAAAAATGCAGATGTGAAAGTAGCCTAAGGTGGTTGTTCTAGCACTGAAATCCCTTTCTTGGCCACAAATTGCTACAGCAGACGGTTCTGAAGAGCTGGAGTATTGCCCTGATGTAAGATGAATCCATTGGCCCACAATTCTCATCCCTCTGCAATGCATATTTACCATGTTGCCAGGAAATAGCAATAGCAAGGGAGAGGTAACGGTCACATACTGGTCCTGGTGCATGAGAGGACCTAAAGCCCCATATGCCATGTAAGATCAGTATTACAAATGAAACATGGTAAGTGGAGAGTCCTGGTACAGGTTTTACATTGAGGTCCAGTATGCTTTATTGGCTTTTTGACGGCACCATAATTAATTCAGTCACTTTGTCTATTGAGCGCTAAAGCCACTGAACTCTCATAAAGAGAATATTTTTGCTGATGTTACACCATTAGTCATGGCTATGATCACATTGAAGGCCTCAGTCATATGGACGTCATGATGCACAGGTATAACACAGCTATGTTACTGGTGGCAGCCTCTGCATTTTCTGCAATCCTTTGAATGAAGTCCATCCATTAGCTGATTACATGGTTTCTGCATAATGTGTGGCCTTTCTGTTTCTGAGGATTAACCTCCTCACAACTGTAATGTTATTGCAGCTAGGATGAGTTGCAATTTCCTGAAAACCATTTTGCCAAAGTGCTCTATACAGGTTGGAGACATTTTCCAGTATAATAAAGGACAAACTAATGGCGAGTATTATATATACAGACTTTTACAAAAAAGAAAAAGAAGAGAGACTGACACAGAGACATCTGTTAATATACAGTATAAGTGATTTAATGTCTACCTTCATTGTTATGCTGTGTAATGTCATCCAATACTCCTGCTGTGTCGGAGGAGGTGCTAAGGAGAATTAGAGAGCAGAATCTCATGTTTCTCCTTGTGTAGTGTATGGGCAGACATGATACCAGCTAGTCTCCACCCACCAGCTAAGAAAAAGAAGAACTTTGTAGCAGAATATACTTCTAAAAAGACTAATGGCCAGAAATAGTGTTATTCTACATGTACACACACACGGCTCTGAGAAATTACCTGAAACAACAGTAACACTTTAAGGGATGATGATTTCACAAGTTGAAATGAGAGTAAAAAAGCTAAAAATAAACTCTTTGTGTTCCCTATGCCTTCAGAGCAAGGCAAGAGCAAGTTACCCCTGAAAAATACGTACATACTAGAAGCCAGAGCAGTGGTATGGATCACAGTGGATTTGCTGTTAATTATGTTAACCGGCAGGCAAAAACATATTATCTAGCTAATGATGTGCTCAATGGTTAAATAAAAGAATTAAACAATTAAATGTATGCTGTCAGGACTGTGAAAACTCCCCAGTGCTCCACACAACTAGATTCACGGCAAGAAAAGGGAAAAGCCATACAAAGAGTACAACTCTGATCTACAAAATGACAATATTATTGTCACTAATAATATAAATATATACCGGTACATATATATATATACAGTTGCAAGAAAAAGTATGTGAACCCTTTAGGAATGATATGGATTTCGGCACAAATTGGTCATAAAATGTGATCTGATCTTCATCTAAGTCACAACAATAGACAATCACAGTCTGCTTAAACTAATAACACACAAATAATAAAATGTTACCATGCTTTTATTGTACACACCATGTAAACATTCACAGTGCAGGTGGAAAAAGTATGTGAACCCCTAGACTAATGACATCTCCAAGCGCTAATTGGAGTGAGGGGTCAGCCAACTGGAGTCCAATCAATGAGATGAGATTGGAGGTGTTGGTTACAGCTGCCCTGCCCTATAAAAAACACACACCAGTTCTGGGTTTGCTTTTCACAAGAAAAATTGCCCCATGTGAATGATGCCTCGCACAGAGGAGCCCTCAGAAGACCTACGATTAAGAATTGTTGACTTGCATAAAGCTGGAAAGGGTTATAAAAGTATATCAAGAAAAGGCTGGGCGATCACTATATCTGGAGTAAGTGGTACTTTATTAATCCAACCATAAAATCTTAAAATCTTAAATATATATGTGTGACAAGTCTGGCCAGACTAAAAAGGGATAAATAATAAATAAATATACAATGTACAATACAATAATGAAGTTAAAAGTGTAGGTTCTCCAGTAAAACCCGATCTTTGAGGATGAATATAGTTCTCGATCCAATATGCTAAAATTTCCCATAAATATTTTGTAAAATTTGTGAAAATAATCACATATAATTGCCACGACAATAAATGTTCGTAAATAATTTCGAATTCGTCTATGCGGTTTGTGCAGTATTCATCAATAAAGCGAGACTGTGTGTTTCAATTGTGAAGTTGAATGGTGTTATTTAATTCTAACTATTATGCCCCCATCAGAAATACTTAGTTTACCTCTATGCAGTGTGTCTACTCACAAGCCAGATCGATATGGGAGGAATCCGGTGGACAGTCCGCGGCGTCCCGCGTGGTGGTTAAACCAGATCCCCCCACTACTGCTTACTCACGTGAGTATCGACTTCACCAGAAGTTAGTAGTATACGATTCTTTATAGTTTCTACTGGGATGTTGAGGGCGTCTCGACTATAGTGTTCTTAATCGTCCGCTTTTGGCGAATATAGCTTTGTCTCACTGTCGCCAGTGGCTTCTTTGCGTATTTCCGGTTCTCCGAATGGCACAGTCTTGTACGATCTGATTGCGTTTTTTTCTCTCTCAGAATGTACGTAACTGTAAATGCCGGTGGTCTTTATGTTAAGCAGGAGGATCCAAACCAAACCCGTTTCGGGGCTCTAAGTGGCGCGTTTGGTTTGGATCCTCCTGCTTAACATAAAGACCACCGGCATCATTCCAAAGGGTTCACATACTTTTTCTTGCAACTGTATATATATATATACAGTACAGACCAAAAGTTTGGACACACCTTCTCATTCAAAGAGTTTTCTTTATTTTCATGACTATGAAAATTGTAGATTCACACTGAAGGCATCAAAACTATGAATTAACACAAGTGGAATTATATACATAACAAAAAAGTGTGAAACAACTGAAAATATGTCATATTCTAGGTTCTTCAAGGTAGCCACCTTTTGCTTTAATTACTGCTTTGCACACTCTTGGCATTCTCTTGATGAGCTTCAAGAGGTAGTCACCTGAAATGGTTTTCACTTCACAGGTGTGCCCTGTCAGGTTTAATAAGTGGGATTTCTTGCCTTATAAATGGGGTTGGGACCATCAGTTGCCTTGTGGAGAAGTCAGGTGGATACACAGCTGATAGTCCTACTTAATAAACTGTTCGAATTTGTATTATGGCAAGAAAAAAGCAGCTAAGTAAAGAAAAACGAGTGGGCATCATTACTTTAAGAAATGAAAGTCAGTCAGTCCGAAAAATTGGGAAAACTTTGAAAGTGTCCCCAAGTGCAGTCACAAAAACCATCAAGCGCTACAAAGAAACTGGCTCACATGCGGACCGCCCCAGGAAAGGAAGACCAAGAGTCACCTCTGCTGCGGAGGATAAGTTCATCCGAGTCACCAGCCTCAGAAATCGCAGGTTAACAGCAGCTCAGATTAGAGACCAGGTCAATGCCACACACAGTTCTAGCAGCAGACACATCTCTAGAACAACTGTTAAGAGGAGACTGTGTGAATCAGGCCTTCATGGTAGAATATCTGCTAGGAAACCACTGCTAAGGACAGGCAACAAGCAGAAGAGACATGTTTGGGCTAAAGAACACAAGGAGTGGACATCAGACCAGTGGAAATCTGTGCTTTGGTCTGATGAGTCCAAATTTGAGATCTTTGGTTCCAACCACCGTGTCTTTGTGCGACGCAGAAAAGGTGAATGGATGGACTCTACATGCCTGGTTCCCACCATGAAGCATGGACGAGGAGGTGTGGGGTGCTTTGCTGGTGACACTGTTAGGGATTTATTCAAAATTAAAGGCATACTGAACGAGCATGGCTACCACAGCATCTTGCAGCGGCATGCTATTCCATCTGGTTTGCGTTTAGTTGGACCATCATTTATTTTTCAACAGGACAATGACCCCAAACACACCTCCAGGCTGTGTAAGGGCTATTTGACCATGAAGGAGAGTGATGGGGTGCTGCGCCAGATGACCTGGCCTCCACAGTCACCGGACCTGAACCCAATCGAGATGGTTTGGGGTGAGCTGGACCGCAGAGCGAAGGCAAAAGGGCCAACAAGTGCTAAGCATCTCTGGGAACTCCTTCAAGACTGTTGGAAGACCATTTCAGGTGACTACCTCTTGAAGCTCATCAAGAGAATGCCAAGAGTGTGCAAAGCAGTAATTAAAGCAAAAGGTGGCTACTTTGAAGAACCTAGAATATGACATATTTTCAGTTGTTTCACACTTTTTTGTTATGTATATAATTCCACATGTGTTAGTTCATAGTTTTGATGCCTTCAGTGTGAATCTACAATTTTCATAGTCATGAAAATAAAGAAAACTCTTTGAATGAGAAGGTGTGTCCAAACTTTTGGTCTGTACTGTATATATATAATATATATATATATATATATATATATATTACATTGACATATTCCACAGCATTTTACAGACATTAATGTAATTTATCAAACTGGCGTAAAGTAGAACTGGCTAAGTTGCCCATACCAACCAAGCAGATTCCACCTTTCATTTTTCGCCAGCTTCTCGGGAAAATTAAAGGAGGAATCTGATTGGTTGCTATGAGCAACTTAGCCAGTTCTACTTTACACCAGTTTTAAAATCTCCCCCATCATTGCTTGCTGTCTCCAACAGAGCTGACAAACTAAGTTTCCTATCAGTATGTCTATTAAAAGAAACTGGATTACCTAGAGGTAAACCAAACAAACACGGGAAGAACATACAAATTCCATGTAGATGCTGTCTTGGTCGGATTCGAACCTAGGACCCCAGTTCTGCAAGGCAGCAGTGCTTATCACTGAGCCACCATGCTTACTGCATTGATGATTAAGGCCATTTTTTAACGGCCATTTTTTAACGGTCATTTTTATAACCATAGCAGTCTATATGGCTATACATTTTTTTGAAAGGCTAGTGAATTGTGGCCATCAAAAAATAGGCCATGTCCTATTTTTGGCAGTTTTGACGGCCAGACAGACTACATTGCAATCAAAGGGCCCCTTTTTAATGGGTACACTATGTAAAACAGAAAAAATACTCTCCTCACCACAGGCACAGCTGGGAACACTCACTTCGCACTGGAGGCAGCAGGGCCTGGCACTCCCAGCATTGTGACATCACATGATCAAGATGGGAGCATCAGGTCCTGCTGCAGTGTGGAGTAAGTGTTCTCAGGAGTGCCTTTGGGAAGGCGAGTATTTTTTTTAATTAGTTGTTGGCATCATAACTCTAGCGGAGTTGGCTTTGTGTGTGTGTGAGGGGGGCACAATGAGGGCATTATATCTATAGAGGGCATAACTGAGGTATTCTATCTACAGAGGGCACAATAGGAGCATTATATCTACAGCTGGCACTGTGTGGAGGCCAATAAATATACTGAGGGCACAACAGAGGGGCATTATTTATACTGGGACACTACTGAGAGTCATTATTTATACTGGGGGCACTGTGGGGGGCATTAATATATACTGAGGGCACTGCAGGGCTTTAAATAAAAGCCAATGAAATTCATCTGATTTTAATTTCCGTTTTAAACTGACATTATTAAGGGATACTAAACATGCACTAAAAAACTTATAGAGAACCAGGAAATTGATGCAAACACGGATGCAAAATGGCCATGAAAAAAGTTGATCTGTTTTTATGGACTTTAATGTACCCTAAGACAAGTTTCCCTTCGAGTGAGTTCCCATGTTGGGATTAACACTGACCTGTATTTTGAAACTCTGATTTCTGTTGTGGTCGTGACACAAATCCACATGAGGATTAGCCCCATTGTCAGGGGCTAATCTAAGGCTATTCCATGCTACCCTAGCCATACTGTAAATCCAAATAGGCTAGCCAACGTAGAGTGGCTTGTTGGCACTTCTCCAGCATCTAGCACCTGCCATACATTTCCCCAAGCTATGACCCTGAACATTCTCAAACCTATGTAATACAAGAAAAGTTTCTATGTCAGCATGTATCTTTAGGCTAGGGCTACAGAAGGATTTTTTTTTTACTCTGCAAATAATCACTGTGATATTACTGTCCATAGGAAATGCATTGAGTAGCTTGATAATCTCTTCAAAATCGCAGCTGTCAAATCGAGTAGTTTCGACTTAGCTGGAACAATTTAACCGCTAGAGATAAAATTGCTATGAAACTGCTGCTTAAATTGCAAAAGATTTTTATATTACTATACCAAGAAGAGATTTTAACACACCTCGGTACATTCCTATGGACAGCAAGTTCACAGCAGTATCATAGGGATTTTTGAAGTGTGAGCCTAACCTTGGCACTGCTACCAACATTACTTTTTTCCTGAAGTTCACAAATTATTTTTTTGCACTTTTCCAAGTCCTAGATTTTTGTATTCTTTTTTCCCCGTAATTATCATTAAAGAGGTATTCCCATCGCAGACAATGGGGACATATTGCTAGGATATGCCCTCATTGTCTGATAGGTGCGGGTCCCACCTCTGGGACCCGCACCTACAACAAGAACGGAGCATGGAGAGCTGTGGCTGGAGGACCCCGGATTTCCTGGGGTCCATCTACCACCAAGCACTGCTCCCATAGAAGTAAATGGGAGCGCAGTGCGCACGAGCGGCCCCTGCTCCCATTTATTTCTATGGGGCAGATGCACAGCGCTCGTCTATTTTCGGCGGCCTCATAGAAATTAATGGAGGGTGGCTGCGCATGCGCAGTGCGCCCTCCGTTCATTTCCCCGCTAAGTTCTCATTGTAGGTGCAGGTCCCAGTGGTGGGACCTGCACCTATCAGACAATGGGGGCATATCCTAGTGATATGCCCCCATTGTTTAAGATGGGAATACCCCTTTAAAGATAAAAAGTAAAATAAAGGTTTTTGGGGTTTTTTTTATTGGGAAATTCACTCTAAAGTTAAAGGGGTATTCTCATTATATAAAGTTGCCCCCCCTTAATCTTAGTCATCCCCTATGGTGTGATAGGGGATGACTAATACATTGATGGGGGTGGTCATCTGCCACCAAAGAGGGATAATTAGACTAGATAATTTTTTAATAAAAATTTTTGGGGGACAGTGCAGCGTGTTATTAAAGGGGCCATTTGCTACCACTGACTACCATATGCCATATATGTCTCTGTCACTCTGACATTACGATCGCTGGCTTGGCATTACAAGAACTTGACAGGGATTGGATACAGTCCTAGGAGACCTCAGAGCAGCATACACAACTGTTCAGGGTACAGTAGTTGGGGCACTATTATTTTAAGAGAATCTCTGTAAACCCACTAGAATAAGACGGCCGAATCAGACCCGGAACAAATTTTGTGACATTTCTAATCAGCTCCGTTATAGGAGCAGAAGAATGAAATAATGGAAGTGTTGGATCCAGCACATAACTGACACGAACGGAGCCCAACAGATCCCATTGATTTCAATGAGATCTATATGATTTCCGTTCTGGAGAACATTTATTTTCACAATTTCTTTAACTGCAGCCCTGAACAGAGCTTCCGACTCGGATGTGAAAGGAGTCTCTTTAATTCATTTTCCTGTTTGCTGTTATATGCCTAGTGGTATCAGAAAGTTGCTTTGTGTGTGGTCCTAAAATCAGCTGAGGGATATTATATAACGAACTTGTGATGATCCATTAGAGGTAAAAAACCAGAGAGATTCCAAACTGATAGATTTAACTTTTTTATCAAATAATACAAAATGTTTTTTCCTCCTTGTCATTGTCACCTACTGCCAAGAGTCCACACAGTTCTGTCGACACGGCCACATTTATTTGGCTTTTCCTACTTATCTGAAGAGAACGCTTTTTATTCCATCTATTAAAATACATTTCTCAGAATTTGTCTGCGTCCAAAAATAAAATGCAAATCCACTCAACAAGTGGTAGAAATGAGAAATGAAAAACACTGCATGGGGCTGCGTATTCACTCGAGGTGGGTAATTGGTCTATTAAACTTTTGCTAAATCTTCCCAGTGCAATCCAGAGAAATTGAAAGGCAGATAGGTCTGTGACAAACACATTTCCTAGGGGACGATAAATGCAGTTTTTCTGCAAAGGTGAAATAAGGATTTTTGTCATGTAGCATCTTCAACCAGTCAAACTATAAAGTTTAGATATTTTCTGCATTGGCCTTTCATATACAAGCATCTAAAAATCAGAGGAACCCTTTATTGTTCAAGAGAAGATCTACAAGGCACTAACATAGGATTTTTACAGGAGGTTTCCAAATTTGTTGGTTCCCACAATGAAGATGGAAAAATTTCATCCCTGATTATGTAATGAGATGTTATGAGACCAGACAATGCTAGAAAATGCTATAAAACAAAACATGTGCAGCAACCCGCTGGTTCACCCGCAGGGTTAATGCTACGGTTGACTGTTAAAGGGTTAATACTACGGTTTAGTACTAATTCTGTTAAAATGTTTAATGTGATGCTATAATCTATGCACTCTGTATTACAAAAGACTATGTATGGGTAGGAAAAAGTTAACTGTCAATTCTTAGTGTTAGTTGCCAGGTAGTGGCCTGGCTCCACCCCCTGGTTAGCGAGTCTTCTGCTGACAAGTAGGCCAAGTCAGAAGCCTGTGTGTAGCTGAAACAAGATTTATCCAGGGAAATGCCATCCCTGTGAGATATCAAGCTGAAGCACTGAAAGCACTGAATTACTACAGATGGCGGAAGAAGTACCGGGACATTAAAGCATAACTGTCACATTTAAATCCTAATTTTAATTTTCATATATGTAGTTACTAATAACATGATATTCCAGAATCAGTTACTATTAGACTGACTTACCCCATATTTAATAATATTCAGCCCTTAGCAACCAGTCTGCATAAAACTGCAATGTCAGTATTCAGTTAAGATGGCCGCCACTGCCCTCAACCTGAGGCTAATCCCGCCTGCCCTCACTAGCCAGTAACAATAGCCCCCCAAAAGTGTCAGTAACCAGAGCCCTCCCCCTAAACGGTTAATCTCCTGCAGCACAAAGGGGTCCTCTTACCACATGTTGCTTTTATTTATACACTGAGCAGACGGGAGATCTCCCTTCCCTGCTTGTGCGCTGGTTCAACTCTGCATTCTTCAGGTCTGCTGAGTGAGGGAGCGTCTGCCAAGCGCAGGGACAGGGAGAAGTGCACACAGCCCAGGCACTGTTACCAGCTGCTAGGGAGGACCTGGCTTTAATCATTTACTTACAGTCCCTGGCTGTCAGTAATGTAAGCCTGCACGCTGCGTGCTCCGTCCTTCAACAGATAGACGGACCATGCCTAGCAACCCTATTTTAAGCACAGGTAAAAGTAGGCAGTACAGGGAACAAAAATGTGGAATTAAGGGGTAATTGAATACACAGGTGAAAAGTTGAAATAGGGCCACCAAGGTGATATTAATCACCACAATCCAATACTCCCAAAAAAATATATAGGACAGTTATACTTTAAAGACAGTTAAGGTGACATACATTTATGGCTTTGGACTTTACTGCATGTGGTTTGGGTTACATTGCTTCAGGCACCCATCACGCTACTGAGACAGACTGGCCATCCTATCTATTACTGCGTCCCACAGTTGGGCATTGCGGAAATATATTGAGAAAGGATTTGCACATCTTTGGTCCTTTGCCTATCCCCAATACAAAACCTATTTGCACTGTGCTACTCATCATCTCCAGTAAAGAGACTGTTGTCTGTTATAGCCCAGCTGGCCTGGTCAAAAGGGACAACTGTGGACAAGGTTCTGCACCATGCATATTACCATAGCAAGAAGGGTATTAGACGCCAGTCTTAATAAAGGCCTGCACTGGCGGTGGATCAGCCGCAGTTATGTAGAGGCGCCGGCCTCTATGTAACTTCCACAGATCCACCACCGCTTCTAAATGTAAGACAGCTTCCTTGCTGTCTTACATTTAGACCATTTTCTACACCTAAAACAGGCGTAGAAAATGGTAAATGAGACGGGCCTGCCTAATATAGGCGTATTTCTGTTTAATAAATGACCCACTAAGAGTTTATGACTTTTTATTAATTTAGAGATAAAGTTTATTAGATGACCAGCACAAAGTGAAATACAAATTCACTCAGCTAGACAGTTAACTCTTTGTGACAGAACGGCTGAATATTTTTAATACAAAACAATTGAAAAAATTATTTTTAGCCCAAAAGGAGTAAAATGCTATTTGAAAATGTCCCCAAAGGTGTACACAGCCTTTATGCGTGCAATATATAACACACTTGTAAAAGGTTTGGAAATAGCTGTGCCCCAGAAATATAGTTGAACAGCGCAGAGGATTTGAGGAAGGAGCTGAGGGACAGACAGAAGTCGCCTAGCCCTTGCATACTGATAGCAGTCAAGGCATCTATCGCAAGGAGAGATATTGCAATACAGAGCAAGTTGTGTTTAGAGGAGAGAGAATAGTGCAGAGTGTGAGGAACTGCGCCATATGGCGATCACGCTGTAGTGATAACTGCAGATCCAAATATTTTCATTGCTGCCGCCTAGGAAGAGCATAACCAGAGTGCCAACAACCAGTTAGTTGGGTGCAGCACAGACCAGGGGGAAAGTGAGTTGTTGCCACTTACCAAGACCATGTACCTATTTAACCTTTTGCCTCTAAGTGGGTTGCCTGTTATAAGAATATTGTAACCCTTAAAGGGGTTGTCACTTCAGCAAATGGCATTTATCATGCAGAGAAAGTTACAACAAGGCACTTACTAATGTATTGTGATTGTCCATATTGCTTCCTTTTCTGGCTTGATTCATTTTTCCATCACATTATACACTGCTCATTTCCATGGTTACGACCACCCTGCAATCCGTCAGCAGTGGCCGTGCTTGCAAAAAAACATCAGCCTATGTGCGCTCCCACGGTCCCGGACACCAGAAAGGCTGGCGCTTTTTCCTATAGTGTGCAAGCACAACCACTACTGATGGATTGAAGGGTGTTGGAACCATGGAAATGAGCAGTGTATAATGTGATGGAAAAATGAATCCAGCCAGCAAAGGAGGCAATATGGATAATAATACATTAGTAGGTGGCTTGTATTAACTTTCTTTACATGATAAATACTACTTGCTGAAATGACACAACCCCTTTAAGCCTATTGACTAAGAGACCAGTAAACCAGCTTGTGTAAGGGTTGTTACACATATGCATCGTAGCAGATACCTCAAGCTGTACCAGCCGGGAACCGCCTGTCGGATCCGTCACTGCCGGGCGCAACTGTGTGCCTTGCCGGAATTCCGTACAGCCCCATTCACTGTAATGTGGAGCGGTGGAGTTTCGGCCACAACCTGGCAAATATAAGGAGTGAATGGGGCTGGATGGAATTCCTGCAGAGCACGATTATGCCCGGCAGGGACAGATATGATTGCATTTATTTCACCATCCTAGCGTGGCAAGCCACAAATACAATTCATAGTTTAAAAAAATCTGGCTCTAAGGTCTAATTCCTTTACACATATACATTGAAAAGGGCCCCCAGCAATTTTTTTGGTCAGTGGCCTCTACCAGCCTTGCTCTTTCTTTGACACAGTGGTTCTGTAATACTCCTGGTGGTCCAGAAATCACTTAAAGGGGATGTTTCATCAGAAAATGACCAATTGTTTAAATAATAAAAGTATTTGGGTTATGTTATATTTAATTTTCCATGTCAATATTTATATTTAAAAATGCTTAGATCCTGCAGTTTTTTCACACTGGTCACTAAGCCTAATAATAGGCGCAACTTGTTGGTCTGTACTAATCACTTTCCAGCAGTCATCACTGGCAAAATTACAGTGACAGATATCACTTCCATACATAGATAACACAGGATCCATCATTCATAATAGGTGACCTCACAGCTTCTCCACTCCCTCCTGAACTATGCACAGGTCACAGAGCATGCCTAGAAAACTTTCCTATAGAAGTCAGAGTTCCCTCCAGTCTAGTGTGTCTATGGCCCATGGTGGCTGTGTAAGCCGTGTACCGAGGTGGGCTCCCCAGGATACAGCGAAGTCACAAACGAGGAAAACAACCCCAACACCAGCTTTTGCCAAAACAGAATTTTAATTAAACGTGGTAATGAACACAACCACAAATGCTGGGAACATACAATAAATTTACATACACCCAGCCCGAAGGCTGAGACCCTTGTGCTGCACAGCACGGCGCCCTCCGATGGATGCAGGAGGAAAGCGTGATAATTTACCTACTGGCGGACACAACTAAACTGCCGCACCTTACACCTGTTATTACCCTAAAAAAACAAGAATAACTGTATGGGTGTGTGGTACGGGCTAGCCTGCGGTGCAGCACAACAGCTTACAATCTTACCAAGTTCTACAGTATTCCCCCTCCCATAACTGGTCCTGTAGCATAGGCCTGAGTATTCCTCCTGAGCAAAACGCCAGCCTGGCTTGAGTTTGTGGGAAGTTTATCAGCTCTCCAGTGTGAAATGTCCCTTTAAGTTATGGAGTCCTTGCAATGAACAATAGCAACACTTGTGGCATGACACAGAGACCGTAACTAACTACAGGCTTGGTCTCAGTCTCTAGGCACCAACACTGTAATGAGGTGCGTGCACAATCTTACCGACCCGGGTTTGCTCTGCATCCGCTGGTAAATCTGAACAGAACAAATGCCTCTCCAACAATGTGATCCCCAATGTATGTTGCTTTTCTCATCGGCTCTCATCAGTGTTCCTGGAAGCAATCCTCCTTCCTCTGGTCAGGATCAGGGTCTTGGACATGATCAGCTTCACTTAGCTGCAGTTCTGGTCACTGAGGTATGCTCCCACACCTTGATGCCGTCGGATCCTCTGCTCACACAGGTCTTCAGTCTCTGCTCCCTTTAAGATGGCTGCTCCCTTTTCTTCTCCAGGCTCTGAAAACTCCACGTCTCATGAATATGGGAATATATGCAGTCTGTTAGCTGAGTTTAGGAGACAGCTGCATCTTGTGGCCAAACAGCAGAATGTCAGTCCAGATCATTAAATTTATTCTAGAAAAACAGTGTTTACACAAGGAGAGCTGATTCCCCATCTCACAGCTGCTGTAAAGCATACCTCTAAATGCTGTTAAAGGGCATCTGTCAGCATATTTGCACCTATGAAACTGGCTGACCTGTTACATGTGTGTTTGGCAGCTGAAGGCGTCTGTGTTGGTCCCATGTTTATATGTGCTTGCAATGCTGACAAAAATGAAGTTTAAATATATGCAAATGAGGCTCTAGGAGAAACGGGGGCATTGCCATTACTCCATTTCTGCTTTCTCTGCAACTGCTATGCTCTCTGCACTTTGACAGGAACAGGGAGTGATAACATATTAACTTCTAGTCCTGTAAGTCAAAGTGCAGGGGGCGCGGTAGTTGCAGAGAAAGCAGAGCCTCTATGTGTAATGGCAACGCCCCCGTTGCTCCTAGAGGCTCATTTGCATATATTAAAACATCATTTTTCTCAGCAAGGCAGGCACATATGAACATGGGACCAACACAGATGCCTTCAGCTGCCAAGTGCACATGTAACAGGTCAGCCGGTGTCATAGGTACAAATCTGCTGACGGATACCCTTTTAGAACACCTCAGGCAAGATGGCCGCCCCCATAATCATGTCCAGGAAATAGAATAAAAAAAATCTACAATCAGAAAGTGGAAACAGATTATAAAAAAGGATATTCCTTCTATTTCCAGGTCTAGGTCTGGTCTAGGGCGATTAAGCAGTTAATAATCATATCCATTATCTATGGAGGTCTGGGTTTGGGTTGTGCACAAGACCACAGGAGTTCACCTGTAGCAGTCGGCTTTCCCTAGTATTATCTGTAGCTCATTGTACTCAGGAACCCCCAGGATTTGCAGTAGGGTGGTCACAAGAAAAATATATTTGAAGCAAATGTTAAGAAAATATAATGTAATAAAATAAACTCGCCAATATCTGACAGGAATGATCAATGATGATGGTAATGCATGGAGGAAGAAATCCAGCAAGGGACTGGATGGAAGATGTATGACATATAAGTAGACAGTGACTGAAAAGAAATGAAGCAACACTGACCATATCTGAATTCAACCCAGCAACCCGGCCAGCACAATACAACAGCACTGCAACAGACAAATTCCAAAAACAGCAAAAAAAGATCATGGACCTACAGATCCCAAAGTACACTAGAAGTAATACTGTTCTCAGCAACTAGAATGAAGCCTGGAAATGTAAAGGCTCAGCAATTAGTGGTTTCACCCTAATTTACCAAGCCAAGCTAGGCAGTAACCAAAGCCAGATTCAGGTGTAAGGCAGTTGCACAGAAACTGCCCAAACAAGATTAGTAACTAGAGGAATATGAAGCAACAGGGAAATCACCGTTTCTCATAATACTAGGGTGGTTATGATGTGTTAATATCCAATATCTCTGCAAGTGTGTGGTGAATACGTGGTTAACACCTATGTTACTGGTAGTTTAGGATAGTGAAGCATATAACTGTGGTGGTCTACATTGTACCTGTAATTTCATATTATTCATATGCCTAAATATGCCTAAAATTCTTTGTAAGGGTCTGAGTTCCAAATTGCTTTGCACACAACTATCCTGTTAAATAATACAATTGTGCCTGCCTGCAACCACCACTAGAGGGAGCTTACTATATAGAGAGCTACTTCTGACCTCAATAATAGTATACAGTGAGTGCCATCTAGTGGCAGCAGAAAGAATCACTCCTACTGTGCCTCCAATGTTCTAAATCTGAGTGATTTTTGTAATGTTTCATTAGTCTTATAGAAAGGAAAGGATGCTATCAGTGCTCACTGACAGACAGCAAAGCATCTAAGGCCATGATGGCTAACCTCCGGCACTCCAGCTGTGGTAAAACTACAACACACTTGCTTGGCTGTTCTCAGAACTCCACAGAAATGAATGAAGCATGCTGGGAGTCGCAGTTTCACCACAGCTAGAGTGCCAGAGGTTAGCTATCACTGATCTAAGGTCAACCTAACCCTACAGTAAAGGTTAGCTATCACTGATCTAAGGTCAACCTAACCCTACAGTAAAGGTTAGCTATCACTGATCTAAGGTCAACCTAACCCTACAGTAGATTTTTTTTATTTTCACATTTTTGTCTGCATTTTATTAAAGTCGTTATGGGGGCCCTGAGAAATAATTCTCCAAAGCAGCATCTCCAATTTCCTTAGCTGTATTATTTGTACATGTCCCTGATTATCATTATTAAAGCACCATATATTTTGTGGTGCTGTACATATGATAAGGGGTGTACATATATAACATAAAGGAATTGCAATAAGCCTTAACAAGACAAGTTACAAACTGGTACAGAAGGAGAAAGGACCCTTGCAGCAAGGGTTTAAAATCTACAAGGAATAGGGGAAGGGTACAGTGGGTGAGGGTAAAGCCAGTCATATGGCGGAATAGCAGATGCTATTACAGTTATTCCCTGTATCAAGGGTTCTAGAGTTTATTATATTGTAAGACCAGATTTCTTGAGCATTTGTAACATGGTCTCCAGTACAGGGTTGCCAACCAGATTTTTATTTTTTTTCTGGACAACTAATCCCAAAATCATGGACAAATTGGAAAACCGAACTGAATGCCTCAAAAAAAAAATTGTGACACATCTATTTTTTTTTTTGCGGACACAGGACAAAAAGTCACCTATTTTTGCAGACTATCCATAAATTTCTGATAGTTGACAACCCTGCCCCATTATGATGCTGGACGGTGGAAGAAAACACGAGGACATTACATGCCTTTGATGCAGACACATGCATCACTTTGAAAACCAGTTCCACACATTACTGAATGCTAGACCAGAGATGTTCTATGTTAACTGTAATCATGGTCCTTTACTCAACAGAAAAATGATAGACCTTACGTTGTCCTTTGAGCAAGGTAGAAATATCCCCATGTTATTAGAATTAAAATGGCCCCTAATCACGCACAGTTTGGTATCTATGATATAAAGGTAATTTGGGTGCAATCAAGCAACATATCATTGTTGCTTTGTCAGCCTCCACTTATTCCACAAATTACTACTTTTCAAAAAGTCAAGCACTTATTATTTCTACTGTTATTCAAATTGACTACACCGCTCCCCACCGCGCTCCTGCACAGCCGGCTTCATTTACAGCAGCCATGTACAATACTAAAACATTCGGTTGGACTGACTAAGCAAGGACACAAAACAATGACGCTTGATAACTTTCCATACCGAACCTCTGAGAAATGTTGCGGTGCTGAAAGCTCGGAGACAATACTTGTCATTAGAGTCTATCCCAGAGGATAAGTTCTAGGTATTGTCAATTACTAGTACTCCGCTTACATCCCTTATTCTTCAATACATTCACTGAGGATACAGGTATTCATACTGTTGTGTATGTTAAAACCATGAAAAATGCTGCAGATTATGCAAAGTTTGAAGTAAAATTCTGCCTAGAGCCATAGTAAAGAAGTTATGATGGGATTGCATAAGTAGTATTAGTTAAGGGGGATATCCGATGATTAATGTAAAAAATGAAAATCAGACATCATATAGTACATGATAATCAGGGTCTTACTAAGCTAGAACCAGCCCTGTACCTCACAGGGATCCAGAGATCTCCCTATCCATTGCTCCAGTTGTTGTGCTAGATTTATTTCAAGTTGGCAGCTCAGGGAACGTGTCCTTTCTGCTGCAGCTCTCTCCTTATCATAGCTTAGGAGGCAGTTGAAGCATGGAAATGAGCATTTGCGTCCACCTGGATGGACAGAGAAATAAGAAAAAGAACAGCAGGTAACATTATACAGATTATTGAATAACTAAATTATTGAAAACTGCAGAATATTTTTTGTGGGACAACCGATTTAGTCCCCTTTCAGACAAGCGAGTTCCACGCATCCAATTTGCAGAGTAGGTATGCAACAGCTCCCATACTGACCTCCCAGAACTGATGTGGTTGCATAGCATTATATTGATTTATGATATTATGTAACCATTAGGGTCCATTCACACGTCCGCAAAATGGGTCCGCATCCGTTCCATAATTTTGCGGAACGGTTGCAGACCCATTCATTTTCAATGAGGGCCGCAAAAGATGCGGACAAAACACCATGTGCTGTAGGCATCCGTACTTCCGTTCCACGGCCCCGCAAAAAAATAGAACATGTCCTATTCTATGGACAAGAAAAGGCATTTCTATTATAATGACGGCCATGTGAGGTTCGCAAAATGCGGAACGCACATGGCCTGTGTCCATGTTTCGCAGATCCGCAATTTGCGGGCCACAAAACAGTTGCGGATGTGTGAATGAACCCTTAGAGTTCTGGAATGTATTGTATAACCCTGACATAATACTGTCAGTATTAGGGTGGGTTTGCACTAGCATTATGCCATTCCGTCATAGGTTCATTTATAGCAGAATATAACGGAATGGCCAGACGGAATGCAAAATGGAGGCCTTTAAGAGGCATTCCATTTTGCTCCGTCCTAATAGAAGTCTATGGGCAAGCATAACGGATCCGTCTGGTTTCCTCCTGTAGACAGGACTTTTTTTCCGTCCTGCATAACAGAAAGCAGACGGATCCATTATGCTTGCCCATAGACTTCTATTAGGACAGAGCAAAACGGAATGCCTCTTAAGGGCCTCCGTTTTGCATTCCATCTGGCCATTCCGTTATATTCTGTTATAAATGGAACCTATAACAGAATGGCATAATGCTAGTTAGGGTACTTTCACACTAGCGTTTTTCTTTTCCGGCATAGAGTTCCGTCACAGGGGCTCTATACCGGAAAAGAACTGATCAGGCATATCCCCATGCATTCTGAATGGAGAGTAAGGCCTCTTTCACACTTGCGTTGTCCGGATCCGGCGTGTACTCCACTTGCCGGAATTACACGCCGGATCCGGAAAAACGCAAGTGTACTGAAAGCATTTGAAGACGGATCCGTCTTCAAAATGCTTTCAGTGTTACTATGGCACCCAGGACGCTATTAAAGTCCTGGTTGCCATAGTAGTAGTGGGGAGCGGGGGAGCAGCATACTTACCATCCGTGCGGCTCCCGGGGCGCTCCAGAATGACGTCAGAGCGCCCCATGCGCATGGATGACGTGTCCATGTGATCACGTGATCCATGCGCTTGGGGCGCCCTGACGTCACTCTGGAGCGCCCCGGGAGCCGCACGGACGGTAAGTATGCTGCTCCCCGCTCCCCACTGCACTTTACCATGGCTGCCAGGACTTTAGCGTCCCGGCAGCCATGGTAACCATTGAGAAAAAGCTAAACGTCGCATCCGGCAATGCGCCGAAACAACGTTTAGCTTAAGGCCGGATCCGGATTAATGCCTTTCAATGGGCATTCATTCCGGATCCGGCCTTGCGGCAAGTGTTCCGGATTTTTGGCCGGAGCAAAAAGCGCAGCATGCTGCGCTATTTGCTGCGGCCAAAAAACGTCCTGAAGACATCCTGATGCATCCTGAAGGACGGACTGTCCATTCAGAATGCATTAGGAAAATCCTGATCAGTATTCTTCCGGCATAGAGCCCCGACGACGGAACTCTATGCCGGAAGACTATAACGCAGGTGTGAAAGAGCCCTAATCCGTTCAGTTTGCATCAGGATGTCTTCAGTTCAGTCGTTTTGACTGATCAGGCAAAAGAGAAAACCGTAGCATGCTACGGTTTTTTCTCCGGCGAAAAAAACTGAAGACATGCCTGAACGCCGGATCCGGCATTTTTTCCCATAGGAATGTATTAGCGCCGGATCCGGCATTCAGAATACCGGAATGCCGGATCCGTCGTTCCGGCATGCGCATGCGCAGATCGGTAAAAATGCGAAAAATGTACAAGACGGATCCGTCGGTCCGCATGACAAGCGGAGAGACGGATCCGTCCTTGCAATGCATTTGTGAGACGGATCCGGATCCGTCTCACAAATGCTTTCAGGCAGCAGCAGATCGGCGGATCCGGCGGCCAGTTCCGACGACGGAACTGCCCGCCGGATCACACTGCCGCAAGTGTGAAAGTAGCCTTAGCTGAAGAAGACAGACTCTCCTTAGCAAATCTTTGCCAAGTACACTTTTTACACCCTGTTTTATAGTACAAAGAATTTTCCCTAATGAAGTATATTACAAAAATGTTCACCGAAACATGTGTTGGGGTGGAAGCCTTCATGGTCAAACGTCAGCCATGGGTATTCTATCTTATACTACTGTATGATGGTTTAGTTAGTTAATTTAGGTGGTGGTTGTCATTATGTATGTATTAATCACTGAAATATAATAGGATTACGTTCACCTCTTAAACATTTTCACTGATGAATAGAACATTTGTATGTGTATATTAAAACATTAAACTTTATTAATTCACATTAAAATAGGAAGAGAGTGAATCATTGTTATAAATTAATCACAATAGGGACAAACCCTTGCTAAGCTATACACACAGCTGAGTTGGCAACGGGTGTGAGCCAGAGTCCTCCTTCAAGAGCACCCCCTATGCCTTGCTGCGGGGTGTGAGGAGGAAATATCTTTGACTCATCAATAAACCCTGTAGTCTTATAGTGACCAACTGCCAATTTTCAAAGTGTAGCTTGCAGGGTAAGGAGTCCCTATCAACTGTTGGGCATTCACCACCTCTGTGGTCGTGATGTGATGCACCTACAGAAACGGACCAGGCACTAGGGGGACAGAGGCTGTAGGTGAGGAGAGGAGGGTGTTCTAACTGAGTACTATAACTTGAACTCACACTGTCTAAGCTTGGAAAACACCCCTAGATACTCCTATTTGCTACCCCTAGAACTGTCTCCCTCAAAGATACTATGTGCCCGGGACGACACAGCGCCCTACACCTAGCAGCTTAATTCAGTATGTACCTAGACATCGCCCAGTAACGCTCGACACTTTTCTTTGAATCATCAGGAGCTCAGGGCATAGGCAAACAATACGCAGACAAACAATGACTTTCACTGATGAATAGAACATTTGTATGTGTATATTAAAACATTAAACTTTATTAATTCACATTAATGTCTGTGTATTGTTTGCCTATGCCATGAGCATAGGCACATAGTATCTTTGAGGGAGAAAGTGCTAGGGGTAGCAAATAGGAGTATCTAGGGGTGTTTTGGAAGCTTAAACAGTGTGAGTTCAAGTTATAGTACTCAGCTACTACAGGTGTCATTTGTCCTCGTCACACGTACTCCTGAAGCGTTCAGGTGGCATGTTGTCATGTTGTCCTGCCTGGAATGTTGTCCTGCCTAGAAACGTCCAGGTCGTTGTGCTCGTCAGTCCTCGTTGTATGTCCGCCTGAAGCGTTCAGGCATCCTGTCACGTCTGCCACCCGCGGTGGCATGTTGTCCTGCCTGGAACGTCCAGGTCGTTGTGCTCGTCAGTCCTCGTTGTATGTCCGCCTGAAGCGTTCAGGCATCCTGTCACGTCTGCCACCCGCGGTGGCATGTTGTCCTGCCTGGTACGTCCAGGTTGTTGAGTTTGTCAGTCCTCGTTGCACGTCCGCCTGAAGCGTTCAGGCATCCTGTCACGTCTGCCACCCGCGGTGGCATGTTGTCCTGCCTGGTACGTCCAGGTCGTTGAGTTCGTCAGTCCTCGTTGCACGTCCGCCTGAAGCGTTCAGGCATCCTGTCACGGCTGCCACCCTTGTATGGCAGGTTGTCCTGCCTGGCACATCCAGGCCATTGTGTCTCGGCTGTCTAATATATATATATATATATAAAAAACATATAGATAGACACACAATTGGTGGGGTGCCCGCTGGTCTGTTCACTTCTAACATGCGTGTCGCTAATATACGTTCCCATCAGGCAGGTAATTGTGTTCCTCATAATCTCTTCTTCACGCGCTGACAACATTTAGGTGGCACCGGATATCTCCGGGCTTCGTGAAACAGGTCCACCATCCCCTTCAGATTGTTTGTGTCAACTTCCACAGTACCTGACCCAGTCACGTCCTCAGTCATACCTAGGTAAGTTTTTCAGCGCCTGTCCATGTGTCACCCTCCACTTTTCCTGGGTAGGCCCACCTCACCCCTGGTGGTGACCCGCCTGCATCCTTTTCCCCTTCACCAGGGTTTTTCCTTAGTATGCGTCCTGGGCTCTTAACGGTCTCCCATCTACAGGGGCTTTCTCGTAACTAGGGTTTTCAGTCAGGTGGTCACTGGTCCACAGCTCTTCAGTCGGTGAGGGCGACATGTCTCAAGCTTCAGACATAGAAGACTCATCGTCCATCACAGAGTCTCAAATATCCGGGCAGACGGGCCATGGATCCCTCAGGAATTGGACTGTTCCGAAGCTGGTCGCAGAGTTAAACAGAAGGGGCATCAGTTACCCGGCATCGGCCAGAAAGGCGGAGCTTTATAGACTTTTAGTATCTAATCTGGGACCTTCCGTAGATTAAACGGTGCAACCCTCTATTCAAAATTCATTGGCACGGCTGCGCGCCACGATGGAAAGTCTGGCTACTTCGGTAGCAGACATCCAGGCCAGGGTCATGGAGCTCGAATCCAGGGTACCCGCCGCCTCACAGCCAGTGGCACCAGCGGCAACCTTCCCCCCTGGCCTCAGTCATGTTCCCCAGGTATGTCCCTCCCTCCTCCGGCCATCGCCCCTGCCCACTTCGTGGCAGAAAATATCAGGAAGGACATATTGGCAGGGAAAGACATCAACCTGGCGTCAATTCTCATAGCATCTCACGATGCTAATGAGAACAAAACTATCGATTGCGGCGAGGTCTCAGTGGTATTAAAATCCAAAGATGCCTGCGTCAGTCGGAAGCTTTCCATACCCGAATTTGTGCTAGCTTTTAGTCTTCACAGGGATGTCATCTGCTCTGCTCATAGGAGGGAAGAGCTTGACGGCACTGCCTTCTACGATTATCATCATTCCTTTGCGGCCAAGGCAGCAGCCGCCCTGGCACAATTCCAGTTTTCCACAAATTGGGCTAATCTCGACATGGAGCTCTTCTGCAGAGATTTTGCAGGTCTCCGAGCCCTCATTTGTGGTTCTTGTCAGTCCATCTTTCATTCTACCAAATGGTGCCCCAATGCGGCTGTTTTCCAACCTGATAGAGCCATTCCTGGCCCGTCTGGGGTCCCCAGGGGCCCTGCCCCCATGGATAAGTTCGGTAGACCTATTGTCTATTTGGGAAAAAGTCAGATATGCAATAATTTCAATTTCGGTCACTGCTTGTTCAGCGGCTGCAGGGCCCTTCATGTTTGCACAGTCTGCTTCTGTGCTCACCCCAGGTCCACATGTCCCAAGAGATCCTCCAAGCAGCTATGACTAACCGACATCAATGTGGACCTCCTCGAAGCCCTTCTGAGGGACCACCACGATCAGCAGTTTGTAGTTCAATTGTTGACAGGTCTTTCGCATGGTTTCCATAAGGGGTTGGTGGCCCTCCCTCAGTCCAACTGGGAGTGTGATAACCTTCTTTCCGCAAAACGGGATCCAGAGGCAGTGCAGGCATCGATTGACTCAGAGTTGAACAAAGGGTTCCTCATCGGCCTCCTCGATTCCATTCCCTTTGACTTTTGGAGGGTCAACCCTATCGGTGTTGTGGCTAAAAAAGATTCAAATAAAAAAAGGCTAATTTATGACCTCTCATTCTTCCATCGTGCCCAGCATTAACTCCCTCATACCATCAGAAGAATTCACAATGAAGTACTCTTCCATCGACGAAGCAATACAATTCATACTCAGGGCGGGCAGGGGAGCTTGGTTGTCCAAAACGGATATAGCAGACACATTTAAGATTCTTCCGATTCTTCCTCAACTTTGGCAATACTATGGTATCAAGTGGGCAGGCAAGTATTATTTCGCCAATAGCTTAACTTTTGGCTCCAAAAGCAGCCCGTGGCTGTTTGACCAGCTCGCTCAGGCATTTCACTGGATCCTGGTCAAACACGGTGGGCTTCGAGGTGTGGACCTCCTCGAAGCCCTTCTGAGGGACCACCACGATCAGCAGTTTGTAGTTCAATTGTTGACAGGTCTTTCGCATGGTTTCCATAAGGGGTTGGTGGCCCTCCCTCAGTCCAACTGGGAGTGTGATAACCTTCTTTCCGCAAAACGGGATCCAGAGGCAGTGCAGGCATCGATTGACTCAGAGTTGAACAAAGGGTTCCTCATCGGCCTCCTCGATTCCATTCCCTTTGACTTTTGGAGGGTCAACCCTATCGGTGTTGTGGCTAAAAAAGATTCAAATAAAAAAAGGCTAATTTATGACCTCTCATTCTTCCATCGTGCCCAGCATTAACTCCCTCATACCATCAGAAGAATTCACAATGAAGTACTCTTCCATCGACGAAGCAATACAATTCATACTCAGGGCGGGCAGGGGAGCTTGGTTGTCCAAAACGGATATAGCAGACACATTTAAGATTCTTCCGATTCTTCCTCAACTTTGGCAATACTATGGTATCAAGTGGGCAGGCAAGTATTATTTCGCCAATAGCTTAACTTTTGGCTCCAAAAGCAGCCCGTGGCTGTTTGACCAGCTCGCTCAGGCATTTCACTGGATCCTGGTCAAACACGGTGAGACTCCCATGTGCATCCACTACGTGGATGACTTCCTGCTGGTAGAGCACCCATCCCAGCAGCCCTCCAGCTTGTCTACCCTATTAAAACTATTTTCCGCGCTACAAGTCCCTGTAGCCCCAGGGAAAACGGTAGGCCCATCCAAGTCTATCACCTTCCTGGGGGTCATTCTCGACTCTGTTAGGTTAGAAGCTAGGCTCCCCGAGGAGAAGTTGCTGCAGATCCGGACAGTCATCAATAAAGCCACTGATTCCTGCTTCCTGACCAAATCGGATCTCCAGTTGTTGCTGGGAAGGCTGAATTTCGCCATGAGGGTCATGCCCCAAGGGCGGGCCTTCATTTCGCGTCTCTTGCTTCTCCTGCCGTCTGCTCCTGAACAGGACAGACTCTCTATTGTGACATCACGCACAGCTGGCTCCAGTGCAGGCCTGATGTTTAAACAGACTGCTTCTGGGTAGGTATAGCAAATCACTATACCGCAACCCACAACTTAGCGCAGGCCACATAAAAAAATGACCTGGCAGGCAGGATTCGGAGCATAAGCCTTGAGTTTGACACATGTACTAAAGAGAAGATAAGCAGTTTCAGATCTTTTCACCTCCTACACATAGTCACAGCATTTGTTAACTTTGTGACTTTGATCTTTATTTGTAAGGGGGGCTTCCCTGTGAAATGATACAGACCTCTTGCAGTTGAACAACTAACTTTATTTATTTTTTCCAGCAATGGCACAACAATTTTCCAGGTGGCCTTTGACTAGAGCCAGAGGCTGTGAGATACGCCAACAGGTCCACCAGAGTTGAGTTGCACCCAACTGTGCATCTGCATCACTGAAAGCCTACTCCCTGTTGATGATCGAATCTATTCTAAAATTCAACCCAGATCTTTCTAAAAATTTGGATTCTAACAAATTCAAATTTTGTAAGATTTGTTTTGGGATAATTGAAAAGAGAGAGGGAGAGAGTTTTTCGGGTAATTGAGGCACTTTTGATTCAGGTCAAATTTATTCAGGACCGGATCAAAATGACTAGCCAATTAGGCCATATCAGAACCTAATTGAATTTTAAAACATTCAATCATCACTACTCCATGTCATAGTCTGCATTGCCTAAATGGCACTTGCAAGTTTATACCAGCTATTTAGTAAAGTTCCTTCACTCTATGGGTCCTTGTGGCTGGTTCTAGGGGTTGGTGGGGGCCAGCAGATAAGTAGGTGATATATGCAGTGGCGACTCTAGGAACAATATATAGGGGGGGCACAAAGATACCACAGTCAAAAATGGGGGGGCAAAAACAAAATAAGATTACAAAATACGAGAGAGTTGCGGTCTGCAGGGATACAGTTATAATAAAACAATTTACTTACAAAAGAAGCTATTCAGTCGTCTGCTGTGCCGTCCTCTGCTTGCTTCCACGGATTCTTTCCCCTTCTTTCTGTCTCTCGTCAGTGCACAGGCGCACTGTTATGGTGGATCTGTGGAAGACACACTGTTATGGGGGATCTGTGGATGACACATTATGCCTCTCATTAGCCCTCATTATGCCTCTCATCACTCCCATATCAGCCCCCATATAAGCCCTTATGCCTCATTAGCCCCCATTATTCTTCTTATTAGCCCCATTGGCCCCCATTATGCCTCATTAGCCCACATTATGCCTCTAATTAGCCCCCATTATGCCTCTTATTAGCCCCCATATGCCTCCAATTAGCTCCATATGCCTCCAATTAGCCCCCATATGCCTTCAATTAGCCCCCATATGCCTCCTATTAGCCCCCATATGCCTCCTATTAGCCCCCATATGCCTCCTATTAGCCCCCATATGCCTCCTATTAGCCCCCATATGCCTCCTATTAGCCCCCATATGCCTCCTATTAGCCCCCATATGCCTCCAATTAACCCCATATGCCTCCAATTAGCCCCATAGACCCCATATGCCTCCAATTAGCCCCCATATGCCTCCAATTAGCCCCCATATGCCTCCAATTAGCCCCCAATTAGCCCCCATATGCCTCCTATTAGCCCCCAATTAGCCCCTATATGCCTCCAATTAGCCCCTATATGCCTCCAATTAGCCCCCATATGCCTCCTATTAGCCCCCATATGCCTCCTATTAGCCCCCATATGCCTCCTATTAGCCCCCATATGCCTCCAATTAGCCCCCATATGCCTCCTATTAGCCCCCAATTAGCCCCCATATGCCTCAAATTAACCCCATATGCCTCCAATTAGCCCCATAGACCCCATATGCCTCCAATTAGCCCCCATATGCCTCCAATTAGCCCCCATATGCCTCCAATTAGCCCCCATATGCCTCCTATTAGCCCCCAATTAGCCCCTATATGCCTCCAATTAGCCCCCATATGCCTCCAATTAGCCCCCATATGCCTCCTATTAGCCCCCATATGCCTCCTATTAGCCCCCATATGCCTCCTATTAGCCCCATAGACCCCATATGCCTCCAATTAGCCCCCATATGCCTCCTATTAGCCCCCAATTAGCCCCCATATGCCTCAAATTAACCCCATATGCCTCCAATTAGCCCCATAGACCCCATATGCCTCCAATTAGCCCCCATATGCCTCCAATTAGCCCCCATATGCCTCCAATTAGCCCCATAGACCCCATATGCCTCCAATTAGCCCCCATATGCCTCCAATTAGCCCCCATATGCCTCCTATTAGCCCCATATGCCTATTAGCCCCCATATGCCTCCAATTAGCCCCATATGCCTCCTATTAGCCCCATATGCCTCCTATTAGCCCCATATGCCTCCTATTAGCCCCCAAATATGCCTCCAATTAGCCCCCAAATATGCCTCCAAATGCCCCCATACATCTCCAATTAGCCCCCAAATATGCCTCCAATTAGCCCCCAAATATGCTTCCAATTAGCCCCATATGCCTCCTATTAGCCGCATATGCCTCCTATTAGCCCCCATAATGCCCCCAGCAGCCACATTTTTTATAAAATTAAAAAAAAAAAACACTTACCTCTCCTGCTCCTGGACGGACGCCGCCTGCCATTTTCTCCCTCCTCAGTCGACTGTGCGTGCTCTAAACTGGCGCGCACAGCGTGAGGTCACAGAGCGACCTCACGCTGAGCGCAGCCCTGCACAGCCGACAGCCGAGGACCAGGAAGTGGTGAGTACAGAGCGTTCACCACTTCCTGGTCCTTCTGTACTAATGAGCGCTTCCTTAATGGAAGCGCTCATTAGTATTCACTCGGGGGAATCAGCGGGGGGGCACCTGGGGGGGCAAGGAACAACATAGGGGGGGCAATTGCCCCCCCTCGCCCCCCTCTAGCGACGCCACTAGATATATGTTACATGTGGAAATACCTCTGTTGATGCACGTTGTAAATCTCCTTGTAAAACATTATGTAGATCCCAATACTTTTTAAATTATTTTTTTCATTTTATCTTGTTATTTAGTTTTTGTTGTTATTAATTGAAAGATTAAGCAAAAAATAAAAACCAATAGAACATGTAATAATAAGCGGAGGCCAGGTGGGCAACGAGTTAGGGTTAGGTATGGGTCTGAAACCATGCATCTCTACAATATCATCATCTGACAAGTCACTCTACTTAAAACATCAATGATTTCTAGCTGGGTTTCCCCTTTAGTTATAGAACTATGAATTGATCTATAAATTAATTTACTCTAACTACAACTGGGAACAAATCTTTAGATTTCCAATAAAAATAGACACACTTGGCATAAAGTGGCCGCTTTTCAGTTCGCCCTTTCTATTTCAAGATCTCAGTAGCATGCTAAATATACATTATTCACTGGGAATAATAATTAATGGCTAACAGTGTGCTAGAGTCCTAATTGTAATTATCCGGTATTGTTTTATTGTACCAGAGGCTGTAAGCGGATATTGGCTTTATTTCTAAATTAGCGGTAATTGTCGCTGAAATGTAGCCATGTTTTAGATGCTAAATTAAGAGCTGGTAAATGAGGATAACATTTGAGACACAAATTAAGACACTGTAATTATGACAATTGCCGTGGCTCACGTTTCCTACTGTATGGCGAAAAGTCACATTATACCACTGCAGATAAGTCAATGCACTTCCTATGAACTGCAAAGAAAAGTGGGGGAAGGGAAGTGACAACTGCACTGAGCAAAGTTGCAGCTCTGAAAAAATGGCTGTCACTTTTTAAATCCATTTGTCTACTGGCCTGAGACACAAATTAGAATATCTGCAATGAACACGTGTCGGATAATTTATACTTATTTGAATATATGAAAGCAATGCAACTACTACTTTTGATGCTTTAGGGCTCATGCACACGACCGTGTGCTGGCAGGGCCCGTGCTGCGGACCGCGGCGCCACCGCATGCAGATCGCGGACCCATTCACTTGAATGGGGTCCACGTTCCGCATCCGACTGTCCGCACCGCAAAAATGTAGTGCATGCACTACTTTTTTTTGCAGTGTGGAGGCACGGACAGAAAGCCCCATGGAAGCACTCTCCGTGCCTCCGTTTGGCACCACATCTCCCGGATTGCAGACCCATTTAAGTGAATGTGTCCACATCAGCGATGCGGGGTGTACACAGCAGCTGTATGCAGGCCGCAATACAGTCATGGCGTGAGCCCTAAGGGTGTAACTTAAAAATCCTGGTCCCTAATGCAAAATATGTAACAGTGCCCCACCTAATATGTACCATATAAAATACTAGGGAGGAGGGGGGCAGAGGGGCCACCTCAGGTACCATTTTTCAGTGCAAATGCTACCACTGCACCCTCTATGACATATCTTGAGGGAGTGGTCAGGTTGAAAAAGCCCTATGTAGTGTCCCACAACGTAAAGGTGGGAACTACTAAGGGTCATGTTGCCCCCACCCCCTGTGGGAGAATGGTATTTTGTATTGCATTGTAATGTGTATTTTCATGTTGTCTCCTGTACCAGGCCTGCTAGGGGTGTAGTTTCTCCTCCTAAGCTGTAGAGGGAGCTAGGGAACACCTAGTATACAGGTCCTTCTAAAAAAATTAGCATATTGTGATAAAGTTCATTATTTTCTGTAATGTACTGATAAACATTAGACTTTCATATATTTTAGATTCATTACACACCAACTGAAGTAGTTCAAGCCTTTTATTGTTTTAATATTGATGAATTTGGCATACAGCTCATGAAAACCCAAAATTACTATCTAAAAAAATTAGCATATCATGAAAAGGTTCTCTAAACAAGCTATTAACCTAATCATCTGAATCAACTAATTAACTCTAAACACCTGTAAAAGATTCCTGAGGCTTTTAAAAACTCCCAGCCTGGTTCATTACTCAAAACCACAATCATGGGTAAGACTGCCGACCTGACTGCTGTCCAGAAGGCCATCATTGACACCCTCAAGCAAGAGGGTAAGACACAGAAAGAAATTTCTGAACGAATAGGCTGTTCCCAGAGTGCTGTATCAAGGCACCTCAGTGGGAAGTCTGTGGGAAGGAAAAAGTGTGGCAGAAAACGCTGCACAACGAGAAGAGGTGACCGGACCCTGAGGAAGATTGTGGAGAAGGACCGATTCCAGACCTTGGGGGACCTGCGGAAGCAGTGGACTGAGTCTGAAGTAGAAACATCCAGAGCCACCGTGTACAGGCGTGTGCAGGAAATGTGCTACAGGTGCCGCATTCCCCAGGTGAAGCCACTTTTGAACCATAAACAGCGGCAGAAGCGCCTGACCTGGGCTACAGAGAAGCAGCACTGGACTGTTGCTTAGTGGTCCAAAGTACTTTTCTCGGATGAAAGCAAATTTTGCATGTCATTCGGAAATCAAGGTGCCAGAGTCTGGAGGAAGACTGGGGAGAGGGAAATGACAAAATGCCTGAAGTCCAGTGTCAAGTGCCCACAGTCAGTGATGGTCTGGGGTGCCATGTCAGCTGCTGGTGTTGGTCCACTGTGTTTTATCAAGGGCAGGGTCAATGCAGCTAGCTATCAGGAGATTTTGGAGCACTTCATGCTTCCATCTGCTGAAAAGCTTTATGGAGATGAAGATTTCATTTTTCAGCACGACCTGGCACCTGCTCACAGTGCCAAAACCACTGGTCAATGGTTTACTGACCATGGTATTACTGTGCTCAATTGGCCTGCCAACTCTCCTGACCTGAACCCCATAGAGAATCTGTGGGATATTGGGAAGAGAAAGTTGAGAGACGCAAGACCCAACACTCTGGGTGAGCTTAAGGCCGCTATCGAAGCATCCTGGGCCTCCATAACACCTCAGCAGTGCCACAGGCTGATTGCCTCCATGCCACGCCGCATTGAAGCAGTAATTTCTGAAAAAGGATTCCCGACCAAGTATTGAGTGCATAACTGAACATAATTATTTGAAGGTTGACTTTTTTTGTATTAAAAACACTTTTCTTTTATTGGTCGGATTAAATATGCTAATTTTTTGAGATAGGAAATTTGGGTTTTCATGAGCTGTATGCCAAAATCATCAATATTAAAACAGTTAAAGGCTTGAACTACTTCAGTTGGTGTGTAATGAGTCTAAAATATATGAAAGTCTAATGTTTATCAGTACATTACAGAAAATAATGAACTTTATCACAATATGCTAATTCTTTTTAGAAGGACCTGTATATAGTTAGACCCAGACAGGAAAGAGTCAGTCCAGTCTAGTCCAGGAGGCTAAGTAGTTCATTCTACCTGCATCCAGGAGAAGAAGATTCCTCCTGAAGTTATCCTGCATCTTGCAATGTACAGAGCAGGGCTAAACCTTATCCAGCCAAGTAGAAAGCTGAAGGGCAGAAGGTTATTTACAGAAAGTGGATTTATACCAGAGAAAGTTTTCCCTACCCAAGGATAAAGCCACCTATTAGGCATACGGGCCTTGGAGAAAGCCAGACAGGATTCTGCAGAAAGTACAGCCTGATCTGTGAGTTTATACCCTCTGAGTTATCTTGCTAGGATTCTACCTGCCATTTATGTGAAGCCTGCCTGTTACCAAAATCTTTCATATGGAACTGTTTGAAGCCTGTATATAGTTGAACTGTTCAGTAAAGAGGAGTTCTAGTTCACCACAAACGTGTGTACCTCCATTATTCCTCCCAAAAATCGGTGTGCCACCGCACTGGCGTCACAAACTATAAGGGATCTTGCCACAGGCACACTAAACCTACAACACCCAGGGCACCTCACCTACCACCTGGCCTGGTCCCTATACCCAGAGAGTGCCCCAGAGGATCTATGTGCCAGCCTCTCCATCACTGCTGTACGCCTGCCAAGGGTATATAAAAAGTGTGAGTACCAAAAGCAACCCTCGGTCTGTTAACTTACCCCCGTGACCTGACATTCGCTCACCCTGCATATTTTGGCATCACGAACAGGATGCAAATATTTCTACGCCATAGTGGAATCTGAACTGTGTGCCATAATCGCCTACTAAGTGATAGATGCCCTATCTGTTTATTAGAAAATTTTGGGGCCAAAGAACTGTGGAAAAATCGCAGTGTGAAAACTGTGCATTGTGGACTGTTTGCTGATTTCTGAGTCACCGCTTGCTGTCAGTGAATTGATAGCATTATGCTTAAAGATGGCCGCCTAGGCTGACTGGATTATCGTTGCGACGTCGTTGTGTTCGTCTGGCGTGAAAAAGAAGAGAAGGCGTCGCCCTGCCTGCAAAGAAGACACCGCCTACTACGAATCTTGAAGCTCAGAGAGGTCGCGCCTATCTCCTGACGCTGCGCGTGGGACCTCCGCACGACGTAACCATGTACCTCGCGAGACTTGGACTGCGCATCCCCGGAGTGAATAAAACTTCTGTATTAACTGGCCCCTTTGTGTTCAAGTGCCGGGAAGATTCAGATTATTGCTGGGAGACTGGGGGGAGGTCCCTCATTAGTAATAAAGGACTTCCAAGTTGGATTTTCGGCCTGCTCCACCGCTCCTTAAAGGGCCATACCCTCTCCATGGTCACCCTTAGCAACGGCCTGAGAGCGAAGTCCAGCGTGAGTCTGCCTACAGGACTTGCCTCCATAGACCACGCCATGTCCGCATCTGAGGAAACGGGGCAGGTGGCCCCCAACGAACCTTCTGTAATTCAAGCAGCTGAGAAGAGGGCGCCCGCCGCTGCGGTAGCATCCAGTCTGATGCCGATGACCATGCCATATTATTTCGGGGCCCCCTGGTTCCCGCGATATTCCGGGGAAGCCCACAAACTGAAAGACTTTAAAGACCAGATCCTGGCCTTATTCCGGCTCTATCCTATCTCCGCTGAGCAACAGATGGAGATTCTCTTAGCGCAGCTAGAAGGGGCCGACCACAGGGAGGTCATGTCATGGCCCAGCTCCGAAAAAAATAACATGGAACAGATCTTTGATCTTTGATCGCCTCAGCACCAAGTTTGAAGCCAGGACGGTGTCGGAAGTTAAGATGTGATTTTTCAGTCGGAAGCAACAGCCTGGTGAGTCCCTCCATGATTTTGCTTTGTCCCTGCAAGAGACCTTGAGGGCCGTGGTCCAGGTGGACCCCCGGGAGGCTGAGGACCAGACTGAGAGAGCAGTTCATTGTGGGTGTAAACGTTGAGCACTTAAAGGGCCAGCTGAGGATGCTGTCGACCCAACACCCCAACTGTGCGTTTTTGGACTTTAAAGAGCTGGCCATCAGTATCCTGGGTAAAAACCCACCCACAGGGCCAGCGGCCTCCCTTGAACCTCAGGCCTGCCAGTCAAAAATTATTGATGTGAAACCGTCCGGAGCCAGTCAAACCACCCAGGCTCCAGTAACAGATGTGATGGCGGCATTAATGGAGCAAGTTAACCATCTCACTAAGAGCCTGGAAAAGGTGTGCAGGAAAATAGAGGAATGGGAAAAACCCTTGTTATTGGAAGACGAAAGCCCCCTACCTCAAAGGCTCCTCTCGTCTGCATATAAAGAGGTCTACCCCAAAGAACCCGATTGATGACCGAGTTACCGGTCTAAGAATCGCAAGCAGCCTGTCTGCACCTATTGTAAAAAATATGGCCATACTGAGACAACGTGTTGGCAGTTAAACGGGCCACCCCCGAGGCCGAGGACCGCCCCTCGGGAGGTAGAACAGTAGGTCCAAAGGATCCAAGTTGGATGCCCAGATATGTAGGATCTCGTCCAAAAATGAACATATGCATTAACGGATACCTTTTGAAGCCCTGCTGGATACTGGGTCTCAGGTCACCACCATCCAACGACCCACCTTTCACAAATTCTGGGATTCAAGTCTCCTCACCCAGCCACCGGAATCCTGGCTGGATATCATTTCTAGCAACGGCAAGCCGGTGAAAGTCCTGGGTACTGGAAACCTACCCTTCAGGTGGGAGAAGCCACCTTACCACAGCAAGGTGTGATTGTGGTGCAAACCCGAGATAAAGGGGGACACCCCGTGATCTTAGGGACTAATGTCTTTAAAAATTGTTACTCCGAGGTGCTTGAGGCACTTAACCAATCCATACCTTCAGCTTCACCTGCTTCTAAAAGAGTCATTCAAAAGACTATCAGTGTGCTGTGTGCTCAGCAAAAATTTGCGAATGGAAAAGGAGAAATCTGTACTGCCCGGATCCGGGATAACCGGCCGGTAATCCTGCCACCGAATTCCCAGATAATTTTGTGGTGCCGTGCTGTACTAGGGATCCAGGGCCAAGACTATCAAGCCCTGGTGTAGCCTGTCCAAATTGAAAATCATCCCTTTGTGCGAGCAGCCAAGAGCCTGGTGACTGTATATCAAGGTAAAGTGCCTGTCCGTTTGATTAATTTCAGTGATCACCCTGTTGCTCTCTCTAAGCACTGCCCTGTTGCTCAGCTTTTCCAGGTATCCTTCCAGGATGTTATCCGTCTGCCTGCCACAGAGATGTCTCAAACTGCACAGAGCAGCAGCGCCCCTGCCAGCGCCTCTTCAGTATCCTGGTGGGAGGAACTTTATGTGGGGAACGAATCCACCCCGAAGGATCAAATAGAGGGAGTTCTGAATCTGGTGAAAGAGCAAGCACTCCACAGACTATGGAGAGGTCAGTGTAATCAAACATACCATACCCACTGGCTCTCATCCTCCTATCAAGGAGAGATACAGACCCATACCACCTACTACCTACCAGTCCGTAAAAGAGATGATGCAGGAAATGAAGGACTCTAATATAATCCGGGACAGTCATAGTCCCTGGGCTGCGCCCCTAGTTCTTGTTCATGAAAAAGATGGCAGCATTAGGTTCTGTGTGGACTATAGAAAAATCAATCAAATCACCCACAAAGACGCTTATCTGTTGCCACGCATTGAAGAGTCTTTGACTGCCCTGGGGTTATCAGCCTACTTCTCAACTCTTGACTTAACCAGTGGATACTGGCATGTGCCTATGGCCCCAGAAGACCGGGAAAAGACTGCTTTCACTATGCCTATGGGCCTGTTTGAATTCAACTACATGCCTTTCGGACTGTGTAATGCTCCAGGGAAGTTCCAGTGGTTGATGGAGCGTTGTTTGGGCCATAAGAACTTTGAGACTGTATTGCTATACTTGGATGACGTCATTATCTACTCCAAGACATATGAGGATCATTTAAAACATCTGACCGAAGTGTTTCAAGTCCTCGTTAAATATGGCCTTAAAATCAAGCCGTCCAAATGCCATCTGCTGAAACCAGCGGTAAAGTACCTGGGACATGTTGTTAGTGCAGAAGGAGTCCAGCCTGATCCTGATAAACTTGCTGCTGTCCGTAATTGGCCTACTCCTACCACCGTGAAGTTTCCTCAGCTTTGCAGGATATTACAGTCGCTTCATCCCGCATTTTGCACAGATTGCGGATCAGATCCAGGAACTCCTAAGGGGGCATCCCAAAAAGAGTCCAAAGACTCCTATCCCTGTTAAATGGAATGAAAAACGGGAGCTTGACTTCCAGCTCCTAAAGAAGAAGCTGACCGAACCCCCTGTCCTGGGTTACCCGGATTATCAGAAGCCGTTTCACCTCTATACGGATGCCAGTAAAAGAGGCCTGGGAGCCGTGTTGGCTCAGGTGCAAGACAACAAAGAAAGGGTTATTGCCTACGCCAGCAGATCCCTGAGGGGAGCTGAGAAAAACAATCAGAATTATAGTTCCTTTAAGCTGGAATTCCTTGCTTTAGTGTGGGCTGTGACTGAAAAATTCAAGGACTACCTTGCTGCCACTCCATTTGTCGCCTTCACTGACAACAATCCCCTGGCGCATCTAAATACAGCCAAGTTAGGGGCTCTGGAGCAAAGATGGGCCTCCCGCCTTGCCAACTATGACTTCACTGTGAAATACCGGGCAGGCCGCTCAAATGAGAATGCTGATGCCCTGTCTCGGCTTCCCACTAGAGAAGGACCAGATAAACCAAAGGATGCATGGGAAGAAGTGGAGATGCCGGCGTTTTACAACAAGTTTGCTCAGCAAGATAATGTTCACACTGAAAATAACTCAGCTGCTGATCCCTCTCCACCAAATAATCCAGAGTCCAGGGGCGAACAAGAAAGGTGGATTAAGCTCCAGTCAGAAAGTAGAGTCCTCGGTGAACTGCTCGACTTCCTTACTAGTGGAAGAACTCCTGAAAGAGTCCGCAGAAGGAGTGCAGACCCAGAACTATTGAAATTGTGGAGACATCGCCACCAACTCTTCCTTCAAAAAGGCCTGTTGCTAAGAAGGAGCCTGGATCCAGTGTCCTGTGATAGGGTGTACCAGATTCTCATACCACATCGAGATGCCGGTCTTGTATTAAAGATGTATCATAACCGGTCCGGACACTTCGGCGTGCAGAAAACTGAGGCCACCATTTGCAGAAGGTTCTATTAGATTTGGATGAGGGAAGACATTGAGAAATGGTGCCGGGAATGTACCGTCTGTGCCATCGGAGAAGTGAGCGCCATGACCAGAGAGCGCCTCTCCATCCTATTGTGAGTAAAACTCCCCTGGAGCTTGTTGCCATTGATCATGTGAAGTTGGAGCCGAGTCGCTCAGGTTATACTTATGCCATGCCATGACCATTATTGATCACTTTACGAAGTTTGTTGTAGCAGTGCCCATGAAGGACCTGACAGCCAAGACTGCGGCGGAAGCATTCTGGAAGCATTTCCTCCTGCCCTACGGCTGCCCAGAGAGAATCCTCACTGACCAGGGGTCTGCGTTTGAATCACAGTTGTTCCAGGAGATGTGCCTGCTACACAATTGCCAGAAAGTCTGGACCACAGCCTATCATCCGCAAGGTAACGGACTCTGTGAAAAGATGAATCAAACTCTCATTGAACTGTTGAGAGCAGTACCCCCGTAGACAAGGGGTAAAGAGGAACCGTTTAAAGCCCTGCATAGAAGGAGAAACTGCAGCAGGGGACATTGAGCCAGAGTCTCCTGAGCCAGAGTCATCAACCCAACCTGTTGATCCTATGCAGGCTGTCAAGAACCTGTTACATGACAAGGAGCCACTTCATTGGTTCCTCACACCCTGGTTGAACTTGGTGGTACCGGCTCCAGCTCCTACTAGTCCTCGACCCCAGGATGATCTATCCCAGAGGACACCTGAAAGGGCTCCAGAGCCTGTGGATCCCTCTGGCCCCCCTGAGCCAAGGCAAGAAGAGTCTCTGCCAGTAAGGAGGTCCACGCGGCCTACTAGGGGGCACCCACCTGTGAGATTCAGAGACTATGTTGTTGACCAGAGTACCTCCCCCCGAGAAACTCCTGTTAAACTGTCTACAAGACCCGGGTACGGACTCATGTTTTCTTTTGAGCCTCCAGGAATTTATGTTATTATTGCATTTTTATCATTATGGACTATCCTAGTTATTCCTGATACGCTGTACCAGGTCAGCGCCCCCGTTCCATGTACCAACTTGAGAAGAGAACGACGGCCCTTTTCACCGCACTTGTCCTTTGCCAGCGGAGCTGCCTGATAATTTCCTTGCAAATGTAGTGATTTGTTGTATATGCCTGCTTTGCATTTTTGTCTTTCAGGTCAGTTTCCAGCTGGGCGGGCCCCCTGTGTTGCGCCGAGGATGGGCAACCTCAAAACAGCGGTGTATGTAGTGTCCCACTACGTAAAGGTGGGCACTACTAAGGGTCATGTTGCCCCCACCTCCTGTGGGAGAATGGTATTTTGTATTGCATTGTAATGTGTATTTTCATGTTATCTCCTGTACCAGGCTTGCTAGGGGTGTAGTTTCTCCTCTTAAGCTGTAGAGGGAGCTAGGGAACCCTTAGTATATATAGTTAGACCCAGACAGGAAAGAGTCAGTCCAGTCTAGTCCAGGAGGCTAAGTAGTTCAGTCTAGCCTGCATCCAGGAGAAGAAGTTTTCTCCTGAAGTAATCCTACATCTTGCAAAGTACAGAGCAGTGCTAAACCTTATCCAGCCAAGTAGAAAGCTGAAGGGCAGAAGGTTATTTACAGCAAGTGGATTTATACCAGAGGAGGGTTTCCCTACCCAAGGATAAAGCCAGCTATTAGGCATACGGGCCTTGGAGAAAGCCAGACAGGATTCTGCAGAAAGTACAGCCTGATCTGTGAGTTTATACCCTCTGAGTTATCTTGCTAGGATTCTACCTGCCATTTATGTGAAGCCTGCCTGTTACCAAAATCTTTCATATGGAACTGTTTGAAGCCTGTATATAGTTGAACTGTTCAGTAAAGAGGAGTTCTAGTTCACCACAAACGTGTGTACCTCCATTATTCCTCCAAAAAATCGGTGTGCCACCGTTACGGCACTGGCGTCACAAACTATAAGGGATCTTGCCACAGGCACACTAAACCTACAACACCCAGGGCACCTCACCTACCACCCGGCCTGGTCCCTATACCCAGAGAGTGCCCCAGAGGATCTATGTGCCAGCCTCTCCATCACTGCTGTACGCCTGCCCAGGGTCTATAAAAATTGTGAGTACCAAAAGCAACCTCGGTCTGTTAACTGACCCCCATGACCTCACATTCGCTCACCCTGAAGGACTGGCGTACTGCACCTATAGCTTGTTAATGTGCGTAGATGTCCCTAAGATAGCTGCTCATTTAGACAACCATGTTTTCTTCAATGAACATCCAGGCTGAAGCTTGTATGCTTTGCTTTGTCTTATAGGAAGATAAACCGCTGTCTTCTGGAAGGTACAAAAAAATGGCTTTGCTGAAATCCAGCGTGCTCATCCTTGATTTCCTCATTTTAACACCAGCCAACACATATTTAGGATCAATAGTGGGAGATATCTGAGTGATATCTGTAACAGCTCATAATAGTATTAAGATATCACACCTTTAGTGGTTCCAGCTTGGAAGTCCACAGAGCCTCTTAGGTAGGTACAAGTAAATGAATAGGTGCAATCTGTGTCTGTTGCTGCCAACAGTTATTCAAACAAATATCTGCCTTCGCTTTACCCTTCCCAACACTAAAATACATATAAAAAAACAGATGCATAAAGCCTCATTCACACTTCCGTGTCCATGCTCAAATCCGTGAGAAGGTGGTCAGTGATGCATCCGTGAAGTGGTCCGTGAAGGATCCGTGTTGGGTCCATGTGTCTGTTTTTTGCTGTCCGTGTGTCATCCATGTATCACAGACATGGCTGAAAATAATTTTCAAAGCATCTCTTCCTAATGATCCGGGAAACACTCATGCAACATGGATGGCATCCATGTTGCATCTGTGGTTTTCACTGACCCATAGACTATAATGGGCGTGATGGATCCATGAACACAAACAAAATAGAGCTTTGTTCCATGCTAAAAATACTGATCCATGGAACGTGCTAAAACACTGATGTGTGAATAAACACATTAAAATGAATGGGGACGTGTGCTGTCCGTGGAGAACACTGACGTGTGAATCTGGCTCAAACAGAATGTCGGCTACCAACATCACCAAAGCATAGAAGGGTATAAACCATACTCGACTCAGCAAAAGCATGGAGATCGATGGTGGTCTCCGTTCCAGCTCCGTGGATCCCAGGTTGTCTTTACTGGAGTTTCTCTCCCCATTTGTCAACTTTGGCAAGTGGCAGGAGTCCAGAAGTCATATGCCACTCAGGGACACATCACTACTGAGACCAGTCATTGGTTACAGTGTCGCAAGTAACCCCGTCCATGTGGAAGTTGACAGCTGGGAATTTGACTGAGTTTTGACCTCCCACTGACCACCACGTATGGTCCTACCCTTACTCCTTTCAAACTTTGTCTGTCATTTAATCCAATGTCGCCATATTTTTTTCTTTTATTTTACCCCAATCATTGCTGAACTAATCTATACATATATTTAGTCAAGGTTCACTCAACCCTAATCATAATGAAAACAGCCAAGGTCAGTTAATGGTCCTCAGGGTTGTATCTTGTAAATGTGAGTTAGGGTATACGAATTGGCATCAAAAAGATTCTAAACATAAAAATAAAATTTATTTTATTTAAGAAAATTCTGATAATATAATATACGTGTATATTATCAGAATCTTCTTAAATAAAATACATTTAATTTTTATATTTAGAATCTTTTTGATGCCAATTCGTATACCCTAACTCACATTTACAAGACACAACCCTGAGGACCATTAACTGAACCTTGGCTGTTTTCATTATGATTAGGGTTGAGTGAACCTAAACTGCAAAGTTTGTGTTCGTATCAAACTTTGTGAGTTCGGGTACCCGGACCTGAAGCCAGGCTTTTTCACTGAAATTCGGGTCCGGGTTTGGTGTTCGGGTGATTTTATTATTTTCCATTATAACATGGTTATAACGGAAAATAATAGCATTCTTAAAGGGGTTGTCCGTGTTCAGAGATGAACCCGGACATGCCCTTATTTTCACCCAGACAGCCCCCCTGAGGCTAGCATCGGAGTATCTCATGCTCCGATGCGCTCCCTTGCCCTGCACTAAATCGCGCAGGGCACAGGCTCTTTTGTTTTCAATAACACACTGCCGGGCGGAAACTTCCGCCCGGCAGTGTGTTCGGTGACGTCACCGGCTCTGAGGGGTGGGCTTTAGCGCTGCCCAGCTATTTTACTGGCTAGAGCAGAGCTAAAACCCGCCCATCAGTGTCGGTGACGTCACCAGGGTTCCTGGCAGCCCCATGGAGAGCCCCGGTACGTCACCAGATCTCCAAAAAATGCCTTTGCCCTTCACAATTTAGCGCAGGGCAAAGGAGAGCATCGGAGCATGAACTGCTCCGATGCTCATGTCAGGGGGACTGCCGGGGTGAAAATGGAGGGATGTCCGGGTTCAGCTCTGAACCCGGACAACCCCTTTAAGACAGAATGCTAAATAAAATGACCATTGAGGGGTTAACCAAAAAAAACAACTCATCCACTTGATCACGTGGTGAGCACGGTGACGTCATTTCAGGTCCGGCTGAATGAAGATGACGTCAGTGACGTCATCGCAGGTGCTTTTGCAGGTCCTGCAGAAAGAAGAGGATACCGGCTGTGCAATCAAGTGGATGAGGTGAGTTTTTTTATTATTATTTTTAAACCCTCCAATGACCATTTTATTTAGCATTCTGTCTTAAGAATGCTATTATTTTTGGAAAATAATAAAGTGAAGTTCGGGTCCCCATTGACTTTAATGGGGTTCGGGGTCAAGCTTGGGTCTTGAACCCGAACTTTGACCTGAAGTTCGGGCGAACCCTTTCTTCCATGGTTCGCTCAACCCTAATTATGATGTAGAGACCGTTGATCACTTCTACAAATATGCTCTTATCCTTTCACATGCTGACATCATATTTGACTACAGCACTGAAGAGGTTATCGTTTTCACTCCCAACATTTGTGGCTGGAGCAAGCTATTACAGTCTCACTCTCCCTGTTCTTCTTGTGGGTTGATTAGCAGTATTGCAGTAGGTTCTGCAAAAGCCTTCTCAGATATTGTTTTTAAGCTTTTAATGTGTTCCACACAGACAAGGACTTTTGGTATTAAAGGGAACCTGTCATCAATTTTATGCTGACCTCACTGAGGGTAGTGTAAAATAGTGACAGAAATGCTGATCTCAGCGGTCTGTCAGTCATGAGCTAAAAGTAAGTTGTTGCTGAGAACCAGCATCGATTCATAACCATTGCAGCCGGGGGCTGGAAAAGAGTCACATCTACCTGAGACCAGTCATGAATAGAAAAATAGGCCAGCACTACTCACTATTATTATAGCGGATCCAATACGTGGTGGTGCCTGTAGCATTAAATCCTGGTCCTGGGATTTCCGTAGTAGAGAATGTTGAATAAGCCACGGCACTCCAGAGGGATTCCAATCAATTTCTTTATTACACCTTGTGTAGCAACGTTTCAACCTGATGGTCTTTGTCAAGCTCCCATTACACAAATGGCACAGTGAACATTAAATACAGTCCCCTGGCTCCGCATTGGTTACTGCTGAGCCCTACCCATTAACCCCCTCATTACTTCTTACAAACATTTACATATTACATATTGCCCACTCCATGATCCCTAATAACATACTTTCATCCTCTGCTCCCTTACTTTACCATGCTGCAGGAGACTCCGTCCCATCCTCCTCACTACTTGTGCATATCGATGTTCTCACATTACAACACGAGGCTTCCGCGTCTCTGTGTATAATCTGCGCATGCGCGAAAATTCTGCGCATGCGCGAAAATTCTGCGCATGCGCGAAAATTCTTCCGCCCTTTTCTGCGCATTTCCATCAGATAATGCCCCACTTCCTGGTCATGTGATCTCGTCGCTCCGTTGGCGCACTATCACAAGATCATACTCCGTTCCATTCAAACTCTAATCTAAATGCCATCAGGTGCCAAAGATCCATGTTACTATATATTTTTAACACAGTCATATAAGATTATTAATGAGACCCCCAATTACACGGTGTGTGCTGTCTGGTATCCACCACACTCTAATCGACATTCAGTCTAGACATTAATTATGCCATTCTAATTCTTTACTTATCTTATGGAGGCTGCCACTATCTGGACCACCAATACATTTATTTAATTACTATTATTTTGCCCTATCTTCAGAGTGACTATCATGGTGTTTCAGAGGCTGTACATGTAGGTTTGCCACCATTCATTCAGTGACTGGTGTATAGGGTAAGCGTTCATGGGGTGATTAACCCTCAGTACGCCAGCCCATCCAGTCTCATACTATCATTCATTCTATAAGGGAGTTTCAGCGGGGGACTGTAGGGATACCCCCCATTTGAGGAGCCGCCCACATTCCCTCACATTCTCCCGTAAAAGATTTTTTATGGCGAAAACCTATTCTTTCTAGATTTACCTCCAGTACCATTTCACTCAATTATTTATTAGAAAGGAGTTCTCAAACTATGTGAAATATCACACAAGTGGACCCTTTTAGTAGCAGTCTCCATATACTATAGATTTTACTCAAAGGTTATATCATATATGGTGCAAACCTTGACAGCCCCACATCGTCATTAGAGGGTCTATATGACTGGTTCCCCTTTTAGCCTATCTGTCATGGGTCCTTCACACACAAGGGCATCGTGAAGATAAGAAGACGGTTCTCCCACAGCATGTATATCCAAGCAGAATCTAAGACAAAAGGAAAAAAAAGGGGGATTTCTTTAGATAAACTATCATCATAAAAATGGAGATATGGGCACACACAGGAGTTTAGATATATTCATATATACATATGTATTAAAAGCTGGCTTCTTAGCCTGGTATATGAAACACATTTACACACAACCCGATCGGGAGTCAGAAAAGGGAACCCACCTTAAATTCCCTATTAAGGCCCTTAGGCTCCAATGTCTCCAACTCGTGGATCCATCTTAACTCTTTTTGTTTTAACAGCTTCTCCCTATCTCCACCTCTCCTTAAAGTCGGGACATTATCAATAATCCTAAATCTCAATTGAGAGACATTATGCCTATATTTCCAAAAGTGTTCAGGCACTGGTAATTCTGCTTCATCATCACTTCCTTGATTTTGCTGATTTCTTTCTTTTTCTTTTTTAGCTAATAGCTTGCGTATCGTGTACCGATGTTGGTTAATTCTGTTTTTACAGGGTTGTGTCGTCTCTCCTATATATAGAAGACCACACGGGCATTGCAGGCTATAGATAGCAAAATCTGTATTGCATGTATAGTGCCCTTTAATATCATATTTCTTCCCCGTTTGAGGGTGGCAGAAGGAGTCACCCTTGATTAGGCTGCCGCAATTGCAGCAACCTAAGCAAGGGTAACAGCCCCTTCTACCAGCCTCCTTTTTCTTGATTTTAACATCAGCTGATGTCAGGCTATCCTTAAGGTTTCTGGGCCTCTTATATGACATCAGTGGGGGGGATTGAAATTCAATGACCTTAGGAAAGGAATGCGTCAGTATGTGCCAGTTATGTCTCAGTATGCCTGAGATGCGATTGCTCATTTTACTATAGGTGGATACAAATGGGATCCTATTTATTTTTGGCTCTTCCTTTTTTATTATGTTGGTTAATAGTTGCTGTCGGTTACTGTTCCTGGCTTTTTCTAAGTGTCTATCTATTAATTTTTTGGGGTATTTCCTATCCCTAAATCTTTGTCCCATTTTTTTCAATCTATCATCTACCAGACTCTCTTCTGACACTATTCTTCTTGCTCGTAAGAACTGGCTAAACGGTAAAGATTCTACTGACTTCCTAGGATGAGCACTATCATAGCATAACATGCTATTCCTGTCCGTTGGCTTGATAAAGAGATCGGTTTCCAATTTACCATCCCTTACATAAACCAACGTATCCAGGAATTGTAATGATTCCGCCGAGTACACCTTTGTAAATCTCAATTGGTCGTGAACCTGATTAATACAATCGTGAAATTCCTGTAACTTTTCTTCCGTACCATTCCATATAAGGAAAATGTCGTCTATATACCGCATCCACCCCCTCACACTACTGTAGAGGGTGGATGGGTATATAGACGTTTCCTCTATTTTTGACATGTATATATTCGCATATGTCGGGGCCACGTTGGACCCCATCGCGGTGCCCCGACATTGCTCATAAAACATATCATCAAACAAAAAATAATTATGATACAGTAGAATTTCAAGTAGGGAGATTAAAAATGATTTGGTGTCAGACCCATAATCTGACCTCTCCAGGGCCCATTTAACTGCCTCCAATCCCAGTTCATGATCGATACTGGTGTAGAGGCTGGTTACATCGAATGAAACCAAAAAGTCTCCCTCTTGAAATTCCAGTGCATCAATTTTTAACAGAAAATCCGTAGTATCCTTCACGTAGGATTTGGCTTCCATTGCATAACATCTTAAGATTTTATCTAAAAAAGTTGCAGCATTGGAGAAGACTGACCCCATGCCGGACACAATGGGGCGTCCTGGCGGGTCTTTTAACCCTTTGTGTATCTTAGGGAGGATATATAAGAGAGGAGTCACCGGGTTCTGTGGCACGAGATAAGTATGCAAATTGGTATCGATCAGGTCATTCGCAAAAGCACTATCTGCCAATAGCCTGATCTTGCGTATAATGATCCATTTTGGATCACTATTTAGAGGTTTGTATACCTCTTTGTCATTAACTTGTCTCATCACCTCCATTTTATACTTATCCGTGTCCATCACCACGGTGGCTCCTCCCTTATCCGCCCTTTTAATTGTAATTTCCCTCCTATTTTTTAGGGATTTTAATGCTGCTTTCTCTCCCCTTGTCAGATTGGTGATATTTGGATATACCTTTGATCTCTTTAGTTTTTCTATCTCCAGTCTGACAAGGGAGACAAAGGTCTCAATAGCTTTATTATATACAGGCGGTTGAAAGTCGCTTTTAAGGAAAAGGCCCACACTCTTCAACGACAGGACCTCCTTCTGTATTTCTTTATCACCTGTAGGCGCCATTTCACTGAAGTACACCCTCAGTTTGATACGCCTGAAGAAATTATGCAGGTCCATTTCAACTTGGAACCAGTCAATCTCTATCTCTGGACTGAAGGTTAGTCCCCTATTCAAAAGCAACATTTCATCTCTAGATAGTTCACAAGAGGAGATATTTACCACTAGAGTATTATCAACTTCTTCATTCATTTCCTGGTGAATCTGGAGCCCGTCGGTGGCCTTTTCGATCGTGTGACTCTCACTCCTTCCTCTCCCTTGTCCCCGGCGCCGGCATTTTCGTCCCCCTCTCCGTGTGCTTCTCTTGTTCTTTCTCCTAAAAAAGCTTCACTTTGTTCTCCTGAAGACTCTGTATCTGTCAAGTTCCCACGATTAGGTCTTGATATTTGTGTCTTGAATTTTCTTTGAGACCTTGGATTTCTGTTCCTATTTGTTATTATTGTTTTATAGATACTTCCTTTACTATAGTCGTCTTGGTCCCTACTCCACTTTTGTCTCTTTGTTGTCTCAATATTATCTCGGTACTTCCTTAGATCTTGTTCCATCCGTTCTTTTACTGTTTGATATTCCTGTTCGGTTTGTAGAGATTGTAGTTGTCGTTCATGCTCTATTATTCTTACTTGTATTTTTAACAGTTCTTGTTGTAAAAAGTCCATATTTAATAGCATCATGTCCATATATATATATATGATATAACCTTTGAGTAAAATCTATAGTATATGGAGACTGCTACTAAAAGGGTCCACTTGTGTGATATTTCACATAGTTTGAGAACTCCTTTCTAATAAATAATTGAGTGAAATGGTACTGGAGGTAAATCTAGAAAGAATAGGTTTTCGCCATAAAAAATCTTTTACGGGAGAATGTGAGGGAATGTGGGCGGCTCCTCAAATGGGGGGTATCCCTACAGTCCCCCGCTGAAACTCCCTTATAGAATGAATGATAGTATGAGACTGGATGGGCTGGCGTACTGAGGGTTAATCACCCCATGAACGCTTACCCTATACACCAGTCACTGAATGAATGGTGGCAAACCTACATGTACAGCCTCTGAAACACCATGATAGTCACTCTGAAGATAGGGCAAAATAATAGTAATTAAATAAATGTATTGGTGGTCCAGATAGTGGCAGCCTCCATAAGATAAGTAAAGAATTAGAATGGCATAATTAATGTCTAGACTGAATGTCGATTAGAGTGTGGTGGATACCAGACAGCACACACCGTGTAATTGGGGGTCTCATTAATAATCTTATATGACTGTGTTAAAAATATATAGTAACATGGATCTTTGGCACCTGATGGCATTTAGATTAGAGTTTGAATGGAACGGAGTATGATCTTGTGATAGTGCGCCAACGGAGCGACGAGATCACATGACCAGGAAGTGGGGCATTATCTGATGGAAATGCGCAGAAAAGGGCAGAAGAATTTTCGCGCATGCGCAGAATTTTCGCGCATGCGCAGAATTTTCGCGCATGCGCAGATTATACACAGAGACACGGAAGCCTCGTGTTGTAATGTGAGAACATCGATATGCACCAGTAGTGAGGAGGATGGGACGGAGTCTCCTGCAGCATGGTAAAGTAAGGGAGCAGAGGATGAAAGTATGTTATTAGGGATCATGGAGTGGGCAATATGTAATATGTAAATGTTTGTAAGAAGTAATGAGGGGGTTAATGGGTAGGGCTCAGCAGTAACCAATGCGGAGCCAGGGGACTGTATTTAATGTTCACTGTGCCATTTGTGTAATGGGAGCTTGACAAAGACCATCAGGTTGAAACGTTGCTACACAAGGTGTAATAAAGAAATTGATTGGAATCCCTCTGGAGTGCCGTGGCTTATTCAACATTCTCTACTACGGAAATCCCAGGACCAGGATTTAATGCTACAGGCACCACCACGTATTGGATCCGCTATAATAATAGTGAGTAGTGCTGGCCTATTTTTCTATTTGTGCTAATGAAGGTCTGAGGACATGCACGCTCACCTAGCATAGCCTTTTGATATCTATGTTGGAGACCGTGGGAGGAGAAAAATGGATACACCAAAAAGTCTACTCTATACCAGTGAACAGATTTCGCACATTCTGAGCGGGAGTGATGATGAGGGAGCATTCCTGAACAAACCCACAGTGGATCTGATTAAACGTAAATATGAAATGGAAAAAAAACAGCTTATTAATACTGAACTTCACCTGTCCACACTAAGGGAGTATTATAAGGCTGAACGCATACCGAGAGGACTAAGGACGCATTTGAGACCAATTCTGTTTCCTAACAACCCAGAGTTCCTGACTAAATTCGCCTTTTTAGCGGATAGATTTTCCATGGACATGATGCTATTAAATATGGACTTTTTACAACAAGAACTGTTAAAAATACAAGTAAGAATAATAGAGCATGAACGACAACTACAATCTCTACAAACCGAACAGGAATATCAAACAGTAAAAGAACGGATGGAACAAGATCTAAGGAAGTACCGAGATAATATTGAGACAACAAAGAGACAAAAGTGGAGTAGGGACCAAGACGACTATAGTAAAGGAAGTATCTATAAAACAATAATAACAAATAGGAACAGAAATCCAAGGTCTCAAAGAAAATTCAAGACACAAATATCAAGACCTAATCGTGGGAACTTGACAGATACAGAGTCTTCAGGAGAACAAAGTGAAGCTTTTTTAGGAGAAAGAACAAGAGAAGCACACGGAGAGGGGGACGAAAATGCCGGCGCCGGGGACAAGGGAGAGGAAGGAGTGAGAGTCACACGATCGAAAAGGCCACCGACGGGCTCCAGATTCACCAGGAAATGAATGAAGAAGTTGATAATACTCTAGTGGTAAATATCTCCTCTTGTGAACTATCTAGAGATGAAATGTTGCTTTTGAATAGGGGACTAACCTTCAGTCCAGAGATAGAGATTGACTGGTTCCAAGTTGAAATGGACCTGCATAATTTCTTCAGGCGTATCAAACTGAGGGTGTACTTCAGTGAAATGGCGCCTACAGGTGATAAAGAAATACAGAAGGAGGTCCTGTCGTTGAAGAGTGTGGGCCTTTTCCTTAAAAGCGACTTTCAACCGCCTGTATATAATAAAGCTATTGGGACCTTTGTCTCCCTTGTCAGACTGGAGATAGAAAAACTAAAGAGATCAAAGGTATATCCAAATATCACCAATCTGACAAGGGGAGAGAAAGCAGCATTAAAATCCCTAAAAAATAGGAGGGAAATTACAATTAAAAGGGCGGATAAGGGAGGAGCCACCGTGGTGATGGACACGGATAAGTATAAAATGGAGGTGATGAGACAAGTTAATGACAAAGAGGTATACAAACCTCTAAATAGTGATCCAAAATGGATCATTATACGCAAGATCAGGCTATTGGCAGATAGTGCTTTTGCGAATGACCTGATCGATACCAATTTGCATACTTATCTCGTGCCACAGAACCCGGTGACTCCTCTCTTATATATCCTCCCTAAGATACACAAAGGGTTAAAAGACCCGCCAGGACGCCCCATTGTGTCCGGCATGGGGTCAGTCTTCTCCAATGCTGCAACTTTTTTAGATAAAATCTTAAGATGTTATGCAATGGAAGCCAAATCCTACGTGAAGGATACTACGGATTTTCTGTTAAAAATTGATGCACTGGAATTTCAAGAGGGAGACTTTTTGGTTTCATTCGATGTAACCAGCCTCTACACCAGTATCGATCATGAACTGGGATTGGAGGCAGTTAAATGGGCCCTGGAGAGGTCATATTATGGGTCTGACACCAAATCATTTTTAATCTCCCTACTTGAAATTCTACTGTATCATAATTATTTTTTGTTTGATGATATGTTTTATGAGCAATGTCGGGGCACCGCGATGGGGTCCAACGTGGCCCCGACATATGCGAATATATACATGTCAAAAATAGAGGAAACGTCTATATACCCATCCACCCTCTACAGTAGTGTGAGGGGGTGGATGCGGTATATAGACGACATTTTCCTTATATGGAATGGTACGGAAGAAAAGTTACAGGAATTTCACGATTGTATTAATCAGGTTCACGACCAATTGAGATTTACAAAGGTGTACTCGGCGGAATCATTACAATTCCTGGATACGTTGGTTTATGTAAGGGATGGTAAATTGGAAACCGATCTCTTTATCAAGCCAACGGACAGGAATAGCATGTTATGCTATGATAGTGCTCATCCTAGGAAGTCAGTAGAATCTTTACCGTTTAGCCAGTTCTTACGAGCAAGAAGAATAGTGTCAGAAGAGAGTCTGGTAGATGATAGATTGAAAAAAATGGGACAAAGATTTAGGGATAGGAAATACCCCAAAAAATTAATAGATAGACACTTAGAAAAAGCCAGGAACAGTAACCGACAGCAACTATTAACCAACATAATAAAAAAGGAAGAGCCAAAAATAAATAGGATCCCATTTGTATCCACCTATAGTAAAATGAGCAATCGCATCTCAGGCATACTGAGACATAACTGGCACATACTGACGCATTCCTTTCCTAAGGTCATTGAATTTCAATCCCCCCCACTGATGTCATATAAGAGGCCCAGAAACCTTAAGGATAGCCTGACATCAGCTGATGTTAAAATCAAGAAAAAGGAGGCTGGTAGAAGGGGCTGTTACCCTTGCTTAGGTTGCTGCAATTGCGGCAGCCTAATCAAGGGTGACTCCTTCTGCCACCCTCAAACGGGGAAGAAATATGATATTAAAGGGCACTATACATGCAATACAGATTTTGCTATCTATAGCCTGCAATGCCCGTGTGGTCTTCTATATATAGGAGAGACGACACAACCCTGTAAAAACAGAATTAACCAACATCGGTACACGATACTGCAAGCTATTAGCTAAAAAAGAAAAAGAAAGAAATCAGCAAAATCAAGGAAGTGATGATGAAGCAGAATTACCAGTGCCTGAACACTTTTGGAAATATAGGCATAATGTCTCTCAATTGAGATTTAGGAATTATTGATAATGTCCCGACTTTAAGGAGAGGTGGAGATAGGGAGAAGCTGTTAAAACAAAAAGAGTTAAGATGGATCCACGAGTTGGAGACATTGGAGCCTAAGGGCCTTAATAGGGAATTTAAGGTGGGTTCCCTTTTCTGACTCCCGATCGGGTTGTGTGTAAATGTGTTTCATATACCAGGCTAAGAAGCCAGCTTTTAATACATATGTATATATGAATATATCTAAACTCCTGTGTGTGCCCATATCTCCATTTTTATGATGATAGTTTATCTAAAGAAATCCCCCTTTTTTTTCCTTTTGTCTTAGATTCTGCTTGGATATACATGCTGTGGGAGAACCGTCTTCTTATCTTCACGATGCCCTTGTGTGTGAAGGACCCATGACAGATAGGCTAAAAGGGGAACCAGTCATATAGACCCTCTAATGACGATGTGGGGCTGTCAAGGTTTGCACCATATATGATATAACCTTTGAGTAAAATCTATAGTATATGGAGACTGCTACTAAAAGGGTCCACTTGTGTGATATTTCACATAGTTTGAGAACTCCTTTCTAATAAATAATTGAGTGAAATGGTACTGGAGGTAAATCTAGAAAGAATAGGTTTTCGCCATAAAAAATCTTTTACGGGAGAATGTGAGGGAATGTGGGCGGCTCCTCAAATGGGGGGTATCCCTACAGTCCCCCGCTGAAACTCCCTTATAGAATGAATGATAGTATGAGACTGGATGGGCTGGCGTACTGAGGGTTAATCACCCCATGAACGCTTACCCTATACACCAGTCACTGAATGAATGGTGGCAAACCTACATGTACAGCCTCTGAAACACCATGATAGTCACTCTGAAGATAGGGCAAAATAATAGTAATTAAATAAATGTATTGGTGGTCCAGATAGTGGCAGCCTCCATAAGATAAGTAAAGAATTAGAATGGCATAATTAATGTCTAGACTGAATGTCGATTAGAGTGTGGTGGATACCAGACAGCACACACCGTGTAATTGGGGGTCTCATTAATAATCTTATATGACTGTGTTAAAAATATATAGTAACATGGATCTTTGGCACCTGATGGCATTTAGATTAGAGTTTGAATGGAACGGAGTATGATCTTGTGATAGTGCGCCAACGGAGCGACGAGATCACATGACCAGGAAGTGGGGCATTATCTGATGGAAATGCGCAGAAAAGGGCGGAAGAATTTTCGCGCATGCGCAGAATTTTCGCGCATGCGCAGATTATACACAGAGACGCGGAAGCCTCGTGTTGTAATGTGAGAACATCGATATGCACCAGTAGTGAGGAGGATGGGACGGAGTCTCCTGCAGCATGGTAAAGTAAGGGAGCAGAGGATGAAAGTATGTTATTAGGGATCATGGAGTGGGCAATATGTAATATGTAAATGTTTGTAAGAAGTAATGAGGGGGTTAATGGGTAGGGCTCAGCAGTAACCAATGCGGAGCCAGGGGACTGTATTTAATGTTCACTGTGCCATTTGTGTAATGGGAGCTTGACAAAGACCATCAGGTTGAAACGTTGCTACACAAGGTGTAATAAAGAAATTGATTGGAATCCCTCTGGAGTGCCGTGGCTTATTCAACATTCTCTGAGACCAGTCATGGTTATTCCTAATCTCCTTCTCTCCTGTCCATCTGCTGATCATTGGCAGTTCTCTACTAGAGAGAAAGGGAGAAAACTAGGTAGAAGACTGTCAGTCATCAGCAGGTGGGCAGGAGAGCAGGAATTCATGAATAACCAGGACTCTTCTCAGGTGGCCGTGACTCTTTTCCAGGCCCAGTCTGCAATGATTGTGATGTTGGTTCTCGGCAACCACTTACTTTTAACTTATAAATGACAGACCACTGAAATCAACTCACCTGTCTCTACTTTATTCTGCTGTTAGTACGGGCAGCATAAAGCTGATGACAGGTTCCATTTAAACCATGCTGAATATGTATGAATTAGATCTGCTATGTCACCTCTTCCTGCAGTATATCACAGTATGTGATTATATTAATAGTCACTGTATGCGTCCCCCAGAACGGACGGTACGCTTTCTTGGAAAAGATCAATGATCACAGGTTATATTTCAGAAGCTTATGATTTTATTCATAGTGGCAGGAGCTATTCATCATTTCTGCATGTAGATTCTGCAGTTATGACTCATACTATTCTGGATTTTTGGTTTTCCTTCTTCGATTAGACAATAGAATTTCTCTACTTATGAATTCCCTCATGGCTCTTTTACTCGTCCTTTGTGGTCCCATCATTAATAATAACAAATAATCTGAAATTGTTCATGCCACCACCATGTGGTATGATATTGGCTGTGGAAATAAAATACATACATATGTGTATATATATATATATATATATATATATATATATATATTTATCACTTTATATATTATGATGATATTAAGTTTGTACAATGTGTGAACGAAACTATGTTTATTGGAGAAAACTGTACAGCTGAAAGGAGACTCTAGACCCCTGTTGGACGCCTCTAGCTTGGATACATGATGAGATACGGGTGGGCATGGAGGTATACAGGTTCTGTATGGTATCCTGCAGCACATTTGCCCACAGATGTTACAGCCAGGCCTGTAGAACCTGCATACTTGTAGGCTGCCAAAGCTGGTGCCCCATCTGGTCCAATAAGTGCTCCACTGATGATAAATCTGGTGACCGGGTAGAAGAAGTGTTACAATCTGGTGGAGACATTCCTGGAAAACCCTTGCTGTGTGTGCACAAGCTTTATACTGTACTGAAAAAAAATGAAATTTCACTTAAAACTTTTTTATCAGTTACATAAAAATTGAGACTTCCGGTTCCGGCGCGCGCATGGATAGCCGCTAGTTGCAGGAGCTCCGCTCTACCGGCCCGAAAATCGCCGAGCCGCCGCATACCGGGACTATACAGCGCCCACACAAATCCCCCCCGGAGCATCGGGGGCAGCTCATGGAGCAGTTCTTAATAAGAGGCGGCTCCCAGAACGCATTATCGCCATCACTCCCGCCAGGTGAGGTGCAGAGAAACCGGGGCAAGATTGCGCCGACTCAAGACAAGCATCAGAGACTCACCAGATCAGCCTCTCAGTCAACACAGAGGAGCGCTGAGGCCTCCTGCTCGGAGGAAGAGGAAGTGGACTGTAGCCTAGGACCGAACGAGGAGTTAACCTCCTCATGTAAATCTATGGCGATAGAGGTGGCTAAACTTCTGGCGCCGGATATCAAGGCCTCTTTGGAAGCCACGGTGTCGATGGCCCTGAAACAACTACAGACGGAAGTGTCGCAGCATACCTCCCAGATCGCCGAAGTTCAGCAGAGGGTGATGTTAGCCGAGGAGGAGCTGGAAAAGGCGCTTAGCAGCATCAGCGAGCTTGCTCGCAGCAATCAGTATCTGAAAGAGAAGGTCGATGACCTGGAGAATCGCTCCCGTAGGAGCAACTTAAGGATCATTGGGTTGCCTGAATCGATTCCCCCAAACCAGCTGGCGGACATTTGTGAAGTCGAGATCCAGCAAGCACTGGGGCTGAGAGGTACCTGCGTAGTAGAAAGGGCGCATCGCCTGGGGCTGCCGCTGTCGGCGGGGGGGCGCTCGGACAACACGCGACCCAGAGCAGTGATTGTTAAATACTTAAATTATGCCGCCAAGGAGGCCATACTATCAAAATTCAGGCGTCAAGCACCACCCCTGCTGGTCCGAGGAAAGAAAGTTCTCTTGTTCAGTGACTATTCGGCTGAAGTAGCCAAACGGAGGAGGGAATTCACTCAAATTTGTTCCTTGCTGGCCCAGAATAAAGTGAAATTTGCCTTATTGTACCCAGCGACGCTGAGAATCTTTCGGCAGGATGGCACGATTGACACTTTCCACTCCCCAAGGGACGCGAGGGAGGCTTTGGAGTCTGATGCGGTGTTCTCGGACATGTTTCCCCCACCTTCCCAGAGATCGATGGCATCAACCAGAGGGAGAGGATCCAGACAGCAGCAGGGTCGTTTGGACCCAGGACCTATGGGATCGGAGGAACGGGATGCGAATTCCAGTGGACGACAGAGGCCTTAAAGGGACTCTACACCACGGCTAAACTCACCGGTCACGTGAGATGGCAAAAGACTTCTAGTTTATTAACGTTCTGATGTGTTAATACCTGTTATGTCGTTAAGTAAGGGCTGGAGGGTGAGGAGCATGGGCAGGATTGCTTTTGTTTTCAGGTAGTGACAGCAGCTACTCGATAACATGCGCGAAAAAAGCGAAGTTAGCAGATATGATGTTAATGTTGTAGAGTTAGGAGTTGGGAAGGGGGGCGGGGGGAGGGGGGAGGGCTGCACTACTTTGGGACGGGTTGAATCGGCGAGGATCAGGCGACACTATGTGAGGTACTGCTGCTATCTGTTTGGGGATGGCTCTCCTGCAGAGATCTATAGTGCCAATCCATTATGAGAGTAGCCACATGGAATGTTAAGGGTCTTAGATCCCCGTCGAAACGCATGGCAGTGCTACGCCATCTTAAGAAACTCAAAATTGACGTAGCGTTTCTGCAGGAGACCCATCTTGAAGAAGCGGATTTTTGGAGGATGCGGAGGTTGTGGGTGGGACAAGTGGTAGGGTCCTCCTCTGAGGGCAGAAAGGCGGGTGTGATTGTTTTATTGCACAAACGCCTACAGTATGAGATTCGGTCCACATTGACGGATGATCTCGGGAGGTGGTTGCGCATATGTATAGATTCGCCCGCAGGCCAGCTGGTCATCCACAATGTCTATGCCCCCAATACAGCACAGAAGACGTTCTATGACAAGTTGGAAGGGAGTATCCTGAAGGAGGACTCCCAAATGGTACTGGTAACAGGGGACTTTAATAGGGTGCATAATGAGCAAGAGGATAGGAGACGAGAGACTCCTGGACCTATTGGCAACCAGAAGTGCGCTCAGACCCTACTCCCGCTGCTACAGAGCACGGGGCTGCTAGATGTATGGCGGTATTTCCATCCGGTGGATCGAGAGTTCACACATTTCTCGCATGCTCAAGGGTCATGGCCACGGATCGACTATTTTCTAGCATCACCGAGACTTCTGTCAAAAGTCAAGATGGTTGAGATTTCTGATTTACTAATCTCTCACCATGCCCCGGTGATCATGGAAATGATGGACTCAGTCCCTAGGGGACAGGAGTTCGTTTGGAGACTCCCTCAACACTTGTCTAATGACAAAGAGTTCGCTGACAGGGTAAGAGGCTGGTGGTGGGAATACTCGCAGGATAATGCGGAACATACTTCGAACCCGGCCCTTTTTTGGGACGCGGCCAAAGCCGTGCTGAGGGGCCGTATACTGTCTTACACGATAGGGAAAAAAAGGGAGGTAAAGTCTAAATACGAGGAGTCCATCATGCAGGTTCGGGAGGCGTACACCAACTTTTTACATACCCCCACGGAGGTTAACAAGTTATTATGGGTAACAGCCAAGCATAATTTCGACTATTGCGTTGAGAGACAGGAGAAATGGTTTGGGGACTATCAGAAGGCGAGATTTTTCAGGCATGGGAACAAGGCAGGGAGATTACTGGCCAACTTAACCCGACCATTTGCCAAACAGCCTCCGGTACACCCTTTGAAAGACAAATTAGGGAGACTCTGCACCCACCCGAAGGAAATAGTGGAGACATTAGGGGACTTCTTCCAAACTTTGTATACCAGCGACCACTTTGACGTTCAGGGAGCTAGAGACATGCTAGCAAGGGTAGAACTACCACAGCTCTCATGTGAGGTGTTGGAGACGTTGAACCGGGAGGTAACTGAGGAAGAAGTGAGATTAACAATTAAATCCCTGGCGAATTGTAAGGCACCGGGCCCCGACGGGTTCCCGGCTGAATTCTATAAAGCAATTCACCAGGAATTATCCCCGACTTTGACTGCTTTATTTAACGCCATCTTGAAAGGGGGTAGCCTACCGGACACGGGCAAACTGGCCTATATAAAAATACTTCCAAAACCGGGCAGAGATTTAACTCAGCCAGGCTCGTATAGGCCGATATCGTTAATCAACCAGGACATCAAGGTCTTATCCAAGATCCTGGCTAACAGACTAGCCAATTGCGTGGCAGACTTGATAGGTCCTCACCAAGTGGGGTTTATGAAGGGGAGGTCAGCGGTGACCAATATCCGGAAGGTTTTGGCAGTTTTAGGTAGGGATAGGAAGGATATACAGGGCTACACACCGGCGTTATTGGCGATCGATGCCGAAAAGGCATTCGACAACGTGAGCTGGCAGTGGTTGGATATGGTATTGGATAGGGTCAATATCAAGGGCAACTTCAGAAACTACCTAAGAGCTATATATGAGAATCCCCTAGCAAAGGTGTATGTACCGGGCTTCCTGTCAGGAAACATCAAACTTAGTAAGGGCACGCGGCAAGGCCCCCTATCTCCCTTGCTCTTTAACCTGGCAGTGGAGCCCTTAGCTAGACTGATGATACAATCTGACATGTATGAGGGGATCAAAGTGGGTACTCAGGAGCTGAAAGTGAGTTGCTTTGCGGATGATATCCTGATTTACCTGGGAGCACCGGAGTGTCAGCTGGATCGGGTGATGGAGGCGTTAATTAAGTATGGGAGAGTGATGGGCTATAAAATTAATGTGGACAAAAGCCAAATGCTGTTTTTGGGGCGAGGGACTAACCAGGGAAGCCGGATACAGTCTAGGGTGGAAATCAGAAAAGATTACCTAACTTACTTAGGCATCAAAATAGGGCGTACCCCTGAGTCGATATATTCATTAAAGGGGTATTCCCATCTTCATGATCAGGTTTCAAATGTTTACACTGATCCCATACTTCATTTTTCTAAATTGCTTCTATTATTTATAATGCACCCATTTAGCTAAATTGCCTTCCCACCGATCCATTGTTTACACTTGGCAACCCATAGATACGGCCACCGCTCCAGGGCCGCATCTATATGCCGCGCTTGCGCAGACCGCACTTACTTTTCACCCAGGCAGCCGATCATTCCCACGAGAGCGCGCACGTCTGCTACAGAGCCACGCATGCGCTCCCCATCTTTCTTCAGGGGAGAGAATTGAGAAAAATTTGCGGAGGAGCAGGGGCTTTGTGATCTATTGGCAGCTCCCAGCGCAGCCCTGATGTCCTCTGTGAGTGGTGAAGAGATCGGAGGTGCGCTCCTGTTTATAACTAGGAACTTTGTATCGGGTGAGGGCAGCTGGCAGCTGAGCCGGAGAGGCGGGGGAGGGTAGTGCAGAGAGGAGATCCCGGGGAGAGAAGTCCTGCTGCTGCCGCTGCTGCCACAGTCCAGGATTTTGACCCTGAAACACAGGTGTCAGTGACAAACAATCATGATAATGGGCAGGAGAGGCTGTGAGTAATGGACTGTTTATATTTATGAGACCTCCGTACAGATAGCGAGCTCAGTCAATGCAGCAAGAACCCCCCCCCCCCCATAAGGATTATAAAAGTGCAGTTTAACCCCTTAAAGGGTTTCTACCACCTCATTTGGACCTGCTAGTGTCTGCTCTACCTAACCATGCTATTCTAAGACCTCTGTATTCCGCCCCGCTCGTCCGTCAAGCCCGTCCATCTCCTTTAGATTGCCAGCCTCCATCTCATTCGTTCGCCGAATTCTCGCGCCTGCGTCTGTATTCAGCGCAGGCGCAGTGACTGTCTGAACGCTCCCTGCGCCGACATCTCCACTGCGCCGATTACGTCCGAGTGCTCCGAGGAACAGACGGCGCAGACGCAGTGGAGATGCCGGCGCAGGGAGCATTCAGACAGTCACTGCGCCTTTGCTGAATACAGACGCACACGGCGCAGGCGCGAGAATTCGGCGAATGAATGAGATGGAGGCTGGCAATCTAAAGGAGATGGGCGGCTTGACGGACGAGCGGGGCGGAATACAGGGTGAGTAGACAGAGCCTCTAGGTGCTGAAAAGACGCCCCCATAGCACCCAGAGGCTCAATTGCATAGCAATAAAAGTAGTTTTTTTTTTTGTGTAACGGCTGCACACAAAGGTCTTAGAATAGCATGGTTAGGCCCCATGCACACGGCCGTTGTTCACAGCCGTGTGCGGGCCGTGGAACCGCGGCCTGGATCCCTCCTGAGAGCAGGAGCGCACGGCGTCACTGGTTGCTATGACGCCGTGCGCTCCCTGCTGCCGGCACAGTACAGTAATACACTGGTATAGATCATACCAGTGTATCACTGTATTGCGGCGGCAGCAGGGAGCGCACGGCGTCATAGCAACCAGTGACGCCGTGCGCTCCTGCTCTCAGGAGGGATCCAGGCCGCGGTTCCACGGCCCGCACACGGCTGTGAACAACGGCCGTGTGCATGGGGCCTTAGGTAGAGCAGACATAGGTCCAAATGAGGTGGTAGAAACCCTTTAACCACCGACACGCCAGTGAAGACTAGAACCAGTAATAATTAATCGGGCCAAACAGTGCGGCTATAGGCTGAACACTGTGTATAGGGGAGGCCGCAGGATCCTCGCCATGGGATCCAACTACAGATTAGGGGATTGCATTCTAAGCAATTTCCTTGTATAATAAGGGTGGAGGAGTAATAGCAGAGCAGCTGGCAGAGCCGTCCTGCCGGCCATTTACAGAATACAGGCTGCCCTAAACAGCACTCGCTAGACGGTGAAGGGCACAATGCCACCCGGTTCTGTGCTGGTATTATTCCTGCGTGTAAAGGGGCCACTCTGATAATAATGTTCTATGAGGCAACTACTCAGAAACAGGTTTTTTTTTTTATTTGGGTTGGGGGGGAGGCATTTTTATAACTCTTGGTGCGTTTTTTTGAGTCCATGCCATTTTTTTCAAGCCTTTTCCCATAAACTTTCCTACTAGAATAAAATGACTAAAAGAAAAGTATAAAAAAAATGTGAACAAAAACTGCGGCAACAATAAGCTGCTGTTCAGCCACAGGACTAATGGTGAAGGAAATGGACGGAATTAGCAGAGATGTGTATGTGGCGGTTTAGAATCAATGCTGGTGAAAGAGACACAGATGAAGCAGAGCTGTATATGTCGCAGGTCAGCATCAATGCTGGTGAAAGAGAAACAGATGTAGCAGAGCTGAATATGCGGGTGTTCTGACACAGTGCTGTTTGAAGAGAGAAACAGATGTAGTAGAGCTGAATATGCGGCTGTTCTGACGCAGTGCTGGTTGAATAGAAAAACAGATGTAGCAGAGCTGTATATGTGGCAGGTCAGCATCAATGCTGGTGAAAGAGAAACAGATGTAGTAGAGCTGAATATTCGGCTGTTCTGATACAGTGCTGTTTGAAGAGAGAAACAGATGTAGTAGAGCTGAATATGCGGCTGTTCTGATACAGTGCTGTTTGAAGAGAGAAACAGATGTAGTAGAGCTGAATATGCGGCTGTTCTGATACAGTGCTGTTTGAAGAGAGAAACAGATGTAGTAGAGCTGAATATGCGGCTGTTCTGATACAGTGCTGTTTGAAGAGAGAAACAGATGTAGTAGAGCTGAATATGCGGCTGTTCTGATACAGTGCTGTTTGAAGAGAGAAACAGATGTAGTAGAGCTGAATATGCGGCTGTTCTGATACAGTGCTGTTTGAAGAGAGAAACAGATGTAGTAGAGCTGAATATGCGGCTGTTCTGATACAGTGCTGTTTGAAGAGAGAAACAGATGTAGTAGAGCTGAATATGCGGCTGTTCTGATACAGTGCTGTTTGAAGAGAGAAACAGATGTAGTAGAGCTGACTATGCGGCTGTTCTGATACAGTGCTGTTTGAAGAGAGAAACAGATGTAGTAGAGCTGAATATGCGGCTGTTCTGATACAGTGCTGTTTGAAGAGAGAAACAGATGTAGTAGAGCTGAATATGCGGCTGTTCTGATACAGTGCTGTTTGAAGAGAGAAACAGATGTAGTAGAGCTGAATATGCGACTGTTCTGATACAGTGCTGTTTGAAGAGAGAAACAGATGTAGTAGAGCTGAATATGCGGCTGTTCTGATACAGTGCTGTTTGAAGAGAGAAACAGATGTAGTAGAGCTGAATATGCGGCTGTTCTGATACAGTGCTGTTTGAAGAGAGAAACAGATGTAGTAGAGCTGACTATGCGGCTGTTCTGATACAGTGCTGTTTGAAGAGAGAAACAGATGTAGTAGAGCTGAATATGCGGCTGTTCTGATACAGTGCTGGTTGAAGAGATAAACAGACAGATGTAGCAGAGCTGTATATGAAGCTTTTCAGACACTGGAGAAGACACATGTAGCTGAGCTGTATATGCATCTATAAAGATACATAGTGTGAGGTTTATACACAACTGGAGCACAGCTGTAATGGAAACAAATCTGCATCAGTGCTGGTGGGTGGGGGTTGGTCAAGCTTTTGGGCTAATGTATAATATGGAATTATAGTTTTTAATGCACAGAATTGGTTTGTAAAAGATCAGACAGATATTTTATGTGTAAAACTGTGCACTGAGCTCACTTCACATGGCTCTCTGAGTGACCATTCCCCTCAGACACTGCAGACTGATGAGTCATACTCTTCACATGAACTAGCACGCAGGACTCAGCTCTCAGTGTGATGTCATAAGGAGGCGTGGCCGCCTTCACTCTAGCTGCCTAAGCCCGCCCAGCCTTATCTGCAGAAAAGCAGGAAGTTACCAGCTAGCTGGCAGCAATTGAGAATGAAGTAGCAAGATGGGAATACCCCTTTAAACTACCCTCCGCTGTTATCAAAGATCGAGAATGAGTTGGAGAAATGGAAGGAGTTACCCCTGTCCTTGTGTGGCAGAGCACACTTGATTAAAATGGTGAGCTTTCCTAAGCTACTCTACCCGCTCCAAACAATCCCGCTATTGTTAAAGCACACTGACACCAATAGGATTCAGAGAGCGTTCAATCGCTTTCTGTGGAAGGCCAAAAGACCGCGCATTGCTTATGCGAAATTGACTATGCTAAAATGGGAAGGAGGACTTCAGATGCCAAATGTCCGCCATTATAATCTGGCGGCCTTATTCCGGCACGTCAGGGACTGGGTTTGGGGGACGGGACATCACTCGGCGATCATGATAGAACAGGGTTTGGTTGGTCCATGGAGCCTGGTCGCTCTTCTACATACAAAACTAAAAGACCTTCCAGCATCGATTAGGCAGTCTATCTTGCTGAGGGACACCATAGTGGCGTGGAAGTCAATCAGGAAAATCTATGGACTTCCTTACTATGTTTCATCTAAGATGCCACTATGGTCACTGCCATCATTCCCCCAGGGCAGGGATAATGTATTGTTCCAAAGTTGGAGGGCAAAGAATATTATGTCACTTAATGACTTATTAAGAGTCGACGGTTGCCAACTGCTGGACTGGGAGCAGGTTAAGGGACGGTATGATCTAACGGAGACTAGCTACTTCCCTTTCCTGCAAATTCGGAGTTATTGTAGGGCACAGGCAATTTCGCTGGGTGATCCGGACAGGCTCACTTGGTTCACAGCGTTGTTGGGCAAAGACGGGTCGCATATGTCCCTCTCTGAGTTATATCAAAGGCTACATAGCATACAGATGATAGGGGTAGTAAAGGAGGCTTTTAAACCTTGGGCTAGGGAACTGAACGACCAGGCCATAGCGAGGAAGATGAGGGAGGGCCTGGAGTTAGTGCGGAAGGCAGTTTGCAATGAACAATGGAGAGAAACACAGCTGCGCATTTTGCACAGGGCGACTTATGCCTTTAATCTGTCCTATCAGGATGCTCCTGCCCACTACCTGCGACATTGCCCCAAGTGTACCCTCGCGAAGGCGGGACTCCTTCATGCTTTGTGGGAATGCCCAAAGGTGAAGCCATTGTGGGAGAAAGCAATAGTCGCGATAAAGGAAATCTGGGGGGAGGAAGTGAGGGCGTCGCCTCAACAATGCATTTTTCATTACGTCCCAAAAAATCAAGAAGAAGATTTAGGAACGGTGGTAGCTAAGGGGGGGGGGTACACATCATGCTAATGGCAGTTAAAAAGGCTCTTCTGAGGCATTGGTTGGAGGAGGGAGTCCCGGCATGGTCGGAGGTGCTGGGGATAATGAAAAATGTTTTGTACCTGGAAAGGTTGGAGGTGGAACGGGATAAGGAGGGACTGCTTGGAAAATTTATTAAGAAGTGGAGAGAGTTCATTGAGAAGCGACTTTCACAATGCGAAATTCAGGAACTGATGGCTCCTTTTAAAATGACCAAATGGTACTTGGCAGCGCAACTAGCAAATAAACTAGGGAAGCTTGACACCTAGACAGATCCCACTAGACGCCAATTTGTGGCTACACCCGGAGAGGATGTATCGACTTGGTCCCAGATGAGAGTGCAGGGGATGGGTTGCATAGGGGGGGTGGTTGGGGGGGGGTATTCGGGGGGAGGTTTTGGGTTAAAAATGAAAATGTGGATGATTTGAGAATAATTGTACAGATGCTTGCTGTTCTATGCATCACTGGTCTGTAACGAATTGTAATCTATGATCTGTAGTTGGAATGCATAACCTGTGATAATTCTCATTTCAATAAAGAGATTTATAAAAAAAAAAAAAAAATTGAAAGATAAACCTCTAAACCTAGCCATTTAAACCCTTAGATCCTGTGGCCTTCACAAGAAAACAGACTTTTCTTCTTTATGCAAATTAGACCTTCGCACTCAGGGGCGTGGCCAGCACAGGAAAGCTGAGGTGCATAGGTGCAGAGAAGTGCTAGGCCCTGCCCCTCTTTGCACTAAAGTCTTAATTTGAAAAAAGAATAAAAGTGTTTGTTAGTTTTTTTTTTTGGGGGGGGGACGGACACACAGCAAATTTTACAAGACGGGTAGTATTTTAGTCAACAAGATCAACCCTACCACTTGGCGTGCCTGATATAATAGTGTTGATCCTGCTGACTGGTGCTTTTTAAAGAAGTCATTGATGGTTAGATCTATAGTGGTGGTTAAAAGTTTGTGAACCCTTTAGAATTTTCTATATTTCAGAATAAATTTGACTTACGACTACATCAGATTTTCACACAAGTCCTAAAAATAGATAAAGATAACCAAATCAAACAAATGAGTCAAAATTTTAGACTTGGTCATTTATTCAGGAAAAATATTTAATACTACGCATCTGTGAGTGGCAAAAGTATGTGAAACTTTGCTTTCAGTATCTGGTGTGACCTACTTGTGTAGTAATAACTGCAACTAAACATTTCTGGTGATTGTTAATTAGTCCTGCACATTGGCTTGGAGGAATTTTAGCCCATTCCTCCATACAAAAAGCTTCAACTGTAATGTTTCAGGGTTTCCTCCCATGAACTGCTCACTTTAGGTCCTTCCACAGCATTTCTATTGGATTAAGGTCAGGACTTTAACTTAGCCATTCCAAAACTTTCATTTTATTAAAGCATCCTCTCTATTAAAGGGTTATTCCCATCTCAGACATTGATGGCATATAGCCAGGATATGCCATCAATGTCAGATAGGTGTGGGTTTCACCTCTAGGACCTACTCCTATCTCTACAATGGGGCCACAGAAGTTAAAGAAAATGCATAGTGCATGCACAGCATGCTCTTCATTCAGCTATTTCCGGAACTCCCATATTGGTGAACAGAGGGTAGCTGCGCATGCACAGCTGCTCTCCCTTCACTCAGAGGGCCCATTTTGGAGATAACAGCGGGTCCCAGATGTGGGATCTGCATCTATCTGATAGTGATGAAATATCCTAGCAAAATGCCATCAATTTCTGAGATGGGAAAACACCTTTAACTGGAGAACAAAACATCCCATCTAAGATGACTTTTAAAACTGATTTTTTTTTAGAGTGTCTTCTTTGTTTTTACTCTTTCTGGACATCCATCATAAATGTACTGCGGAAGTCCGATCTCGTGAGTGGGCACCATAGCCTCCGGGTTTCTGCTGTTTTTTATTTATTTATAATTGTATATTTATTATTAAGTAAACAAAGATGAAAATATACTTTTACAGTAGAATAATGCACAGAAGTACAAAGTAAGGGTGATACACTAAATACATCACTTACATATTGAATGGGCATATGTAACACTTAATAATAGTCAGTGATGAAGAATGGAAGACCAATCAAAAATAAAGCAATAACATGGACTAACGGACACCGTGTCTATCTGAAATCGGTCTGAGCAAGGACTACTATGCAATGAATCTTAAACAACACAAAAAAAAACATCAGGTAGGAGCGGGAGAGCCTTAAAGACCCAAAAGCCCGGAGCTGCTCAGCCAATAATGCCTAACCCAACAAATAACCAACAGACAAGACAAAAGACATAGACAAAGACATAATGGGGGAAGGGGGGGAGGGGGAGGGAACATTCCTTCAAGGTTGTCTAGTGACCCAGTAATTATCCCATATGTCCCATATGGCGTTGAAGAGTGCCATTTTGTCCTGAAACATAGCAGCGGAGTACTCCATTGTTCGGACCTCCATCACCCTAGCATATAAATCAGAGACCCGTGGTGGTTCGGGGCTTTTGCAAGCTCGGGAGACTAGACAACGAGCTGCTGTTAGTATCAGTAGCAATAGCTTGAGTGCATGTTTTTTTAACTTGTACGGGGACCACATTGAGCAGGAAGGACACAGGATCCGGTCGGATTTCAAATCCAAAGACATCACTCAGGAGGGCGCCTACTCCGATCCAGTAGGGGCATATCTTGGGACAGTCCCAAAAAATGTGAGGCAACGTACCCCTATGTAAGCCAGATCTCCAACAATCACCCGGGACTACTGGATTCATTCTATGGAGGAGGTCAGTAGTGTGATACCAGTACATTAAGATTTTATATTGGTTCTCCTTATGAAGTACCAACAGAGATGATTTCGCTGCCCTCCTCCATATAAGGTGCCAGAGTGAGTCCGGCAAAGCCCTCCCCAGATATTCCTCCCACCGCACCATATAGGAATGCCTTTGGACCCGATCAGGAAAGGGAGTCAGCAATATGGAGTAAATCTCAGAAATCTGACCCTTCCCTGCAAAGGCGTTCAAAGGGAGTCGGAAGGGAAACTGTGACCCCTGAAAAAATGGACTGGACGAAATGTCTAATCTGGATATAAAAGAAGTTGGAGGAGGGGGGTGATCATATTTGGCCTGTAGGGTAGGAAACGGCAGAAGGACCCTAGTGAAGGGGTCCACAATATCGTCAAACCGAAACACCCCCCGCTGAAACCATAGTCTCGTTGTGGACGTGATAAGACTAGCAGGGAGCGTGGGGTGATATAAGAAGGAGGTCATGGCGGAGTGAATGGACTCCAGAGGGAATCTGCTACTGCACTGCTGTCAGATGCGTATGGTACAAGCCATGGGCCCTAGGAGATCCTTGTCTGGCAAGGTCCCCATCCGATCCGAACCATAGCATGGAAATAGGATATACAGGAGCCAGCCAGAGTCTTTCAACCTGCATCCAGACAGAATGGGTGCAAGGAAGCCCAGGCTGTGACATAACGCAGCTGAGCTGCCCAGTAATATTTGGATCCGGGGACTGGGACCCCTAGACCGCCCTGGTGCCTACTAGATAGGAGGACAGACCGCGGGATTCTGTGCCGCCTTCCCGCCCATATGAATCTAAGGAGGTGAGATTGAGTAGATCTCAGATCCTTAAGGGGGACTTTAATCGGTAAGGTCTCAAAAAGGTACAGAAGCTTTGGCAAGATCGTAATTTTAGTCGCAGCAATACGCCCCATGTGAGAGAGTCTCTAGAAGACCCCTAATCTCAGCATATATACGTGGGAAATTAGCTTTGTAAAGCTCGCCATATTGGGGAGTGAGGTCAACACCCAAGTGTCGCAGGGAGTCCGTCTTCCAATGGAAAGGAAAGTTAACCCTGAGAGAGCCCAGGGCCGTATGAGAAATATTAAGAGGGAGGGCCTCAGCTTTATGGGTGTTGACCTTATACCCCGACACAACCAAACTCCCGTAGGATGGAGTGGAAGTTAGGTAGGGAAATGTGAAGCTTGGTAAGGGTAAGGATGATATCGTCAGCATATAGCGATAACTTAAACTCCCTGTCCTTGACCATAACACCTCTGATGTCCAGGCAGGCCCTGATCTTGGCCGCCAGGGGTTCTATACACATGGCAAAAAGTAGGGGAGATAGGGGGCAACCCTGTCTCGTTCCGTTAGCAATGCTTATGGGTCGAGATTGAGCATGAGGTAATCTGATCGTCGCTGTGGGGGAGGAGTATAGACTATGAATGGCTCTAACAAAGGGACCAGAAAGGCCGTAAGCCTGTAGGGTAGCAAAGAGGAAAGGCCAACCTAAACGGTCGAATGCCTTTTCTGCATCTAAACTAAGAAGTAATGCCTCCTCACCCGAGCGAGATAAGACATCTATCAAGTCAATGTTTCTTCGTGTGTTGTCGGCCCCCTGACAGCCCGGGACAAATCCCACTTGGTCTTTATGAATCAGGGAGGGGAGGAAGACGTTTAATCGGGTAGCTAGGGTTTTTGTGAAAATCTTAAGGTCTGAGTTAAGTAGGGAAATGGGCCTATAGTTAGGGCAATCTCGCGGCTCTTTCCCAGGTTTCGGAATCATTGTGAGATACGAGTGAGACATTTTTCTGCTGCCAGCTAGAAAATGATTGAATAGGGTTACTAAGTGGGGGATTAGTTCGGTCTTAAAAGTCTTATAGTATTTGTACAAAAAGCCATCAGGTCCCGGGGATTTACCCTCAGGAAGATGTTCTAATACCTCCCCAATCTCCTCCGGCGTAATCGGACTATTAAGGGCGGCAAGGTCGGAAGTTGATAGGGTAGGAAGGTGACAGGATGCCAAATAAGACTGGAGTGTACTAACTCTCAGTCTCTCATCTGTGGGAAGATCGGAGGGTAAGTTATACAGGGAAGAGTAATAGGCCGAGAACCTCTCCGCTATCACCCGGGGGTCATAGTGGATTGTACCGTCAGCCCCCCTAATAGCACTCGGGCCCGTTTGGGAACTATGATTCCTGAGTTGTCTGGCCAGCAAAGTGTGGGGCTTGTTCCCCCAAGCATAATAACGCTGTTGTGTGTAAAGTAATAACTTGCTAACACGACCTAAAGCTAGACTCTTCAATTGGGCCCTAGTATCTACAATTCGCCTCAGTGTGCAGCGTGAGGGATGAGCAGCCATCTTGTCTACTAGTGATTGTAGGCGGGACGTAAGGGTCTTCACTAAGGCAGTCGAGTCCTTCTTTAATTTTGAGCTTATTGCAATACAATGACCCCTCATGACCACTTTATGTGCTTCCCACAAAGGACAGACATCTCCTACTGATCCCTCATTTAGGTCAAAGTACGTTTTCAGATGTTCGCAAAGTTCCTCCCTAGTGGTAGGTTGTTTCAGGAGGGAGTCATTAAGTCTCCAGTGGCAATGGCGAACATGGCCCGACTCACTACTAATGTCAACTAGTACCGGAGCATGATCTGACCAGGTTAATCGGCCCATGTCCGCACCCTTCAACAATCTGAGGGTCGAAATGGTACCAAAGAGGTAATCAATACAGGTGTGTGAGCCATGGGGGGCAGAGTAAAAGGAAAAGGACCTATCAGTGGGATAAGTGAGACGCCATAGGTCATACAGGGAGTATTTCCGCACTAGTTTACGAAAATCTCTGGCTAAGCGCTGCTGCGTCGAGTGCATTGGTCTACCTGGGACTGCCAGGCGATCCATTGATTCAGAGAACACTGCATTAAAATCTCCACCCAGGAGGACTAGGGGCTCTGAGGAGTCCGCTCACTCAGCAAACACCTTGCGGATGATTCCGCCGAGAAAGTGTAATTTGGTGCATAAATGTTACATAAGGTGATGGGTCTATCCGCCAAACGGCCGCAGAGAATGATATAACGGCCCTATAACGGTGGGTCTATAATTGAAGATTCAATCCTGAGGGGACACTGTGCAGACACCAAGATGGCAACACCTGCCCTCCGACGGCTATGAGTAGCCGAATAGGCGGTGGGATACAGGTGAGAGATGAAACGGAAAGAGGAGCTGCCATCAAATTGTGTTTCCTGTAAGAACACAATATCCGCTTTAAGGGATTTCAATTCCAAAAGCAAGAGTGTCCTCTTGGCGTTGGAGTTAAGCCCCTTGACATTAAAGGTTATGCACCGCATCATGTGAATATGTGATGGTACACAATGTATGCAGCCAGCCAGTCGCAGGGGGAACACGTGAGGTTCACGGTAGACCGATGAGGGGTCAAATGGTATAACACACAGTTCATCAGTTTACTCACGGTTAGCACATAGCCTCCCTGGGCTGGCAGCACAGTGTTGAGGTGGACAGCACGAAATGCTCCGGGGCACACTCTGTGCCAGGAAGCATCAGCCAAGATGGTGGTTGAGGTGCCCTTGATGTTAGGGGGGCTTAGAATGCTTGTGGCGTCTGAGTCCTTTGATAGTTTTTGTCGTGACGCCAGTACCGTTAATGGTGGCACAACCATAGGTAGTAATAATGAGGTAGACAGTGGTAAGATGCAACTCACAACTTTTACTTTAGAGGTCTTTCAGTTGCAGTAGTACAATTATGCAGTCTTTAGATGATACAGAGATAATTCTGCAAATCCACTGTTTGTCACGGCTGAGGATGGGGGAAAATCCTCAGCCGTGCGATGCCAGATGATGTTATGGCTGCTCGGCCAGGACAACAGGATTAGGGAGCAGGTCACCTCCTACAGCGTCCCTAACCTGACCCTAACTCCTACCTGCATGGGCCGACCTTAAAAGGTAGGAGGACCCATGCGCAGGAACCTAAGAGCCCTGACTTACCCTCCGTCCGGTCCCTAGCTAGGAGTCAGGGTAAGACAACCTACTCCTCCTAGGCACGGAGGAGCAGGAGTCTCAATGGCCAAGCTGCTGGAAAAGGGGATACATAAACAGCTCTATGGATATGGCAGGTGAACAAGGAGTTCCACCTACCTGCCACAGCCTTGCTGACTGGATCCCTGTGCTGGCAAGGTGGAGTTCACAACGCATCCGCACACAGGGACCCAGATCCATAGCTGCACAAAATCACAAGGAAACATCAAATAGACATCACACATAACTGGACATAAACTTAAATGTGACATAATGGTTATGACATCACTGGCAGGTAAAAAACACAGGAGGCTGCTCCAGCTAAGCATGACTGAAACAACCCTCAGACCTGTGCTTACAGTGAGGCTTTATAGTGAGGCTTTAAAAAGCAACACCCCACAGTCGGACACACACACACACACTGGGAAGGGAGTTAACCCTTCCAGCACCAGAGAAGGGAAACACACATTAAAGGCAGTGGCGTAACTACCGGGGAAGCAGCTGCTTCAGGGCCCGGGCTGCCAAGGGGGCCCGGCGCCCCGGCAGCGTGTGTGACAGACTCAGTTTATTTTCAAGTTAGTTAAATATCATGTTCACATCAGCTAGTACAGGGGTGGCCAACCTGAGGCTCTCCAGCTGTTGCAAAACTACCACTCCCAGCATGCCTACAGCAGGGCATGGTGGGAGTTGTAGTTTTACAACAGCTGGAGAGCCACAGGTTGGCCATGCCTGAGCTAGTATGATCTAATTTTACTGTCTGCTAAAGTCTCCTGGTCTGGGATTCGAACCCACAACCTTCAATCTAGCAGTGTATTATTAGTGGCAAAGCATTTACCCTCACAGCTGCATTACAACTCATTGAAAAAATATGAGACTTCTACTGTTATAGCTGGCTAAGTGTACATCTATACACATGACAGCTGCCCAAACACAGCCAGCTCTGCTACATCTATACACATGACAGCTGCCCCCAACACACTCAGCACTGCTATATCTCTATATGACAGCTGTCCCAGCACAATCAGCTCTGCTATATCTCTATATATGACAGCTGCCCCAGCAAACCCAGCTCTACTACATCTATACACATGACAGCTGCCGAAACACAGCCAGCTCTTCTACATCTATACACATGACAGCTGCCCCCAACACACCCAGCACTGCTATATCTCTATATGACAGCTGTCCCTGCACACTCAGCTCTGCTATATATGACAGCTGCCCCAACAAACCCAGCTCTACTACATCTATACACATGACAGCTACCGAAACACAGCCAGCTCTGCTACATCTATACACATGACAGCTGCCCCCAACACACTCAGCTCTGCTATATCTCTATATATGACAGCTGCCCCAGCAAACCCAGCTCTACTACATCTATACACATGACAGCTGCCGAAACACAGTCAGCTCTGCTACATCTATACACATGACAGCTGCCCCAACACACCCAGCACTACTATATATCTATATGACAGCTGCCCCCAACACACTCAGCTCTGCTATATCTCTATATATGACAGCTGCCCCAGCAAACCCAGCTCTACTACATCTATACACATGACAGCTGCCGAAACACAGCCAGCTCTTCTACATCTATACACATGACAGCTGCCCCCAACACACCCAGCACTGCTATATCTCTATATGACAGCTGTCCCAGCACAATCAGCTCTGCTATATCTCTATATATGACCGCTGCCCCAGCAAACCCAGCTCTACTACATCTATACACATGACAGATGCCCAAACACACCCAGCTCTGCTACATCTATACACATGACAGCTGCACCAGCACACTCAGCTCTGCTATATCTCTATATATGACAGCTGCCCCAGCAAACTCAGCTCTACTACATCTATACACATGACAGATGCCCAAACACACCTAGCTCTGCTACATCTATACACATGACAGCTGCACCAGCACACTCAGCTCTACTATATCTCTATATATGACAACTGCCCCAGCAAACCCAGCTCTACTACATCTATACACATGACAGCTGCCGAAACACAGCCAGCTCTGCTACATCTATACACATGACAGCTGCCCCAGCACACTCAGCTCTGCTATATCTCTATATATCTATCTACTGTATAAGAATACTTTGAGATATATAGATGTAGCAGAGCTGGGTGTGCTGGAGCAGCTATCATATATAGAGATATAGCAGAGCTGAGTGTGCTGGGGCAGCTGTCATATAGAGATATAGCAGTGCTGGGTGTGTTTGGGCAGTTGTCATGTGTATAGATGTAGCAGAGCTGGGTTTGCTGGGGAAGCTGTCATATATAGAGATATAGCAGAGCTGAGTGTGCTGGGACAGCTGTCATATAGAGATATAGCACTGCTGGGTGTGTTTGGGCAGCTGTCATATGCATAGATGTAGCAGAGCTGGGTTTGCTGGGGCAGCTATCATATATAGAGATATAGCAAAGCTGAGTGTGCTGGAACAGCTGTCATATAGAGCTATATCTGATATACTGCTATATCTGTATATGACACCTGTCTCAGCACATTCAGCTCTGCTATATCTCTATATATGAGCAGCTGTCACGTGTATAGATGTACACTTAGCCAGCTATAACAGTAGAAGTCTCATATTTTTTCAGCCCACAGCAAGGCAGCTAGTATGGTTTAGTGGTTAGCTGCTTTGCCTCTGAAGCAGAAGGTCGTGGTTCGAATCCCAGCAGAATCTTTTCTGAAATACAAGCACTGACTCCATATATGGAAATACAGGGCAGGACAGAATACAAGGCGGGACTCTGAAATACAAGCACTGACTCCATATATGGACATACAGGGCAGGACAGAATACAAGGCGGGACACAGGAAGAGGCTGCATCGCATCGCATCGCTGACATGTAGGTAAGTAGAAGTGTTTATTTTTTTTTCTTTAATACCCGACTGTTACTGCCATGGGGGAGCGGGAGGCACCTGATACTGGCAGTGGCACCTGATACTGGCACATGGGGGGAGGGGGGTTGGCACCTGATACTGGTACATGGGGGGGGAAGAGGCACCTGATACTGGCACATGGGGGGGAGAGGGGTTGGCACCTGATACTGGCATATGGGGGGGAGAGAGAGTGGCACCTGATACTGGCATATGGGGGGGAGGGAGAGTGGCACCTGATACTGGCACCTGGGGGGGAGGGGGGGTTGGCACCTGATACTGGCACCTGGGGGGGAGGGGGGGTGGCACCTGATACTAGCACATGGGGGGGGAGGGAGAGAGGCACTTGATACTGGCACTTTTTTTGGGGGGGGGGGGGGGAGATGGCACTATGATACTGGGACATGGGGGGGAGAGGCACCTGGTACTGGCACCTGGAGGGGAGAGGGGGGGTTGGCACTTGATACTGGCACATGGGGGGGGGGGGAGAAAGGAATCTGATACTGGCACATGGGGAGGGGGAAGGAGAGAGGCACTTGATATTGGCACTTTTTTGTGTGTGGGGGGGGGGGAGATGGCACTATGATACTGGGACATGGGGGGGAGGAGAGAGGCACTTGATACTGGCATGTGGGGGGGGGGTTGGCACTATGATACTGGCACATGGGGGGAGAGGCACTTAATACTGGCACTTTTTTGGGGGGGAGATGGCACTATGATAATGGGACATGGGGGGGAAGAGAGAGGCACTTGATACTGGCACATGGGGGGGGGTGGCACTATGATACTGGCACATGGGGGGTGGGAAGGAGAGAGGCACGTGATACTGGCACATGGGGAGAGATGGCACTATGATACTGGGACATGTGGGGGGGGGGAGAGGCACTTGATACTGGCACATGATGGGGGGCATCTATGGGGACACTTACTGGCACATTATTGGGGGGCATTATGGGGGACACTAGGCCGGCAGCCTATCAGAGGCCGGACACTGAGGGGCATCTACTGGGGCACTATATATGGGGCATTTTATACTGGTACATTATGGGGGGCACTAGCAGGAAGGGGGAGAGGAGCACTATGGGGGAATTTACTGGGGGCACTATATAGGGGTATTTTATACTGGCACATTATGGGGGCACTATGGGGACATTAGCTCAACTGGGGGCATTACAAGGGGGTATTTTTGCACTGTCACATTATAAGGAGAATTATTACTACTGGGTGGGAATTATGGTGGGCTTTATTACCCCCCCATGATATGACCCCCTAGTAGCAGCGCCAGCCTCTCCCTGCTCTGCTATCCCTCTGCCCCTTCTCCAAATCCTTATTATGAAATCTTTCTCATTAGGATAAAACACAACATCAGCTCCACCGAGCCCCCGGCCAAAGTGTGGAAGTGGCGTCCGAGATCCCCAAGGGCCAAGTAACTGTAAGTGTTCATGTGGAATATGTTTGTGCTACACTGTACCCCACAATATACAGTATACCGCTACACTGTGCCACACAATATACAGTATACCTCTACACTGTGCCCCACAATATACAGTATACCGCTACACTGTGCCCCACAATATACAGTATACCGCTACACTGTGCCACACAATATACAGTATACCTCTACACTGTGCCGCACAATATACAGTATACCGCTACACTGTGCCACACAATATACAGTATACCGCTACACTGTGCCACACAATATACAGTATACCTCTACACTGTGCCACACAATATACAGTATACCTCTACACTGTGCCTCACAATGTACAGTATACCTCTACACTGTGCCACACAATATACAGTATACCTCTACACTGTGCCCCACAATATAGAGTATACCGCTACACTGTGCCACACAATATAGAGTATACCTCTACACTGTGCCCCACAATGTACAGTATACCTCTATATTGTGCCCCACAATATACCTCTACACTGTGCCACACAATATACAGTATACCTCTACACTGTGCCCCACAATATACAGTATACCGCTACACTGTGCCACACAATATACAGTATACCTCTACACTGTGCCCCACAATATACAGTATACCGCTACACTGTGCCACACAATATACAGTATAACGCTACACTGTGCCACACAATATACAGTATACCGCTACACTGTGCCTCACAATGTACAGTATACCTCTACACTGTGCCACACAATGTACAGTATACCTCTACACTGTGCCTCACAATGTACAGTATACCTCTACACTGTGCCTCACAATGTACAGTATACCTCTACACTGTGCCCCACAATATACAGTATACCGCTACACTGTGCCACACAATATACCTCTACACTGTGCCCCACAATGTACAGTATACCTCTATATTGTGCCCCACAATATACAGTATACCTCTACACTGTGCCACACAATATACAGTATACCTCTACACTGTGCCCCACAATATACAGTATACAGCTACACTGTGCCACAAAATATACAGTATACCTCTACACTGTGCCACACAATATACAGTATACCTCTACACTGTGCCACACAATATACAGTATACCTCTACACTGTGCCACACAATATACAGTATACCTCTACACTGTGCCACACACTATACAGTATACCGCTACACTGTGCCACACACTATACAGTATACCTCTACACTGCGCCCCACAATATACAGAATACCTCTACACTGTGCCACACAATATACAGTATACCGCTACACTGTGCCACACAATATACAGTATACCGCTACACTGTGCCAAAGGAGTGGGGTTTACACAGGAGGAGGGAGATGCGAAGCGCGCTGAGGGGGGCCCTTACAAATATTTGCTGTAGGGCCCAGTCACTTCTAGTTACGCCCCTGATTAAAGGGAAAGTGTCCAACTCACTAACACACACTGTGGCTGTTGCCGCAGGAAAACACATGGGTGGCACTCATGTCCTGGGAGTCAGCCCGAAAGGCCGGGACACTGCCACCACATGTACAACAACGACCAAATGTTGCCACGGACAACCACAGTGAAGGGAAGGGTCAGTGCACACCACACATAAAACCAAGTGTACACATACACACACACCTAACAGAAAGGTTGCTAGGTGCAACCGCATGCCATGCGGCAAGCTGCCCAGCACCGCTAAGGCTTCTCTGCAGAAACCAACTCATACAACAGGTTGCCCGCGGCAACCACAAATGAGGCCACACACCAGCGGCCCTCACCTGTGATTGAACACCAAAAACAAACCGCAGGCAACCGCATGCGGTTGAGGAGTCACGGTCATGGCCATGGCCGTGACACTCCCACCCCTCAAAGCCCCTCCACCGGAAAAAAAAGGGAAACTGGTGAGAGACTAATACCAGGGGATAGGAGAAGGGAACGTCCACTCTCAGGACATGGTTCCTAGGAAGTCGCTGGAAGCTGCATCCTCTCCCAGCACTCACTCAGCCAGTCCAGCGAGGCCTGCAGCCCGACACAGCGACACGGGAATGGAACCACTGAGAGTGGACGAGGGGACTCTCCACTCACGTCCCCACTCCAGTTGCTGCCAGCAGACACTCCTTACCAGCACGCAGCCGGACCACTTACGGAGTGCTGCCAGCAAACGACCAGAGATGGGAACATGGAGAGGGACGAGGGATCACCAACACGGACACGGAAGGTAAGGTGGCGGGGAATAAGCCACCAACCGTGCCGTTAACAGTGATCCCCCCGGGACGCTCTCCCTCCGGAGAGCGCGCATGCAGACCACAAGGGGATGGCACTGCATGCTGCACCCTCTTCCGAAGGTATGTATACCGCACACCAAAGAAACACCACCGTGCAATAAAATCAGGGGGACGCCAAACGAGGCAACGGTGAAGGGATGGCGGGGAACGCCACTCACCGCGCCGTCAGAGGCGAAACCACCAGAACGTTCTCCCTCCGAAGAGCGCCCATGTACCCCTTCCGCAGACGGCGGTACATGCTCCACCCTCTTTCGAGGGCTGGCAGGTAGAAAATACAGGAGCATGGCTGAAGCAACCTCCAGACCTGGGAAAACAGTGAGGCTTTATAGGCCAAGAAACAACACCCCACAGTCGGACACACCCAGTGAGACACACACACACTGGGAAGGGAGTTAACCCTTCCAGCACCAGGGAAGGGAAACACACATCAAAGGGAAAGTGTCCAACTCACTAAGGCCTCTTTCACGCGGGCGTCATGTTTTTTGCCCGGATAAGAGGCGGGTGCGTTGCGGGAAAATGCGCGATTTTTCCGCGCGAGTGCAAAACATTGTCATGCGTTTTGCACTCGCGTGAGAAAAATCACGCATGTTTGGTACCCAGACCCGAACTTCTTCACAGAAGTTCGGGCTTGGGATTGATGTTCTGAAGATTGTATTATTTTCCCTTATAACATGGTTATAAGGGAAAATAATAGCATTCTGAATACAGAATGCTTAGTATAATAGTGCTGGAAGGGTTAAAAATAATTAAAAAAAGTTAACTCACCTTCTCCTCTTGTTAGCGTAGATCCCGGTCTGTTCTTTAGCTGTGGACTGAATGACCTGAGGTGACGTCAGATCACATGCTCCAATCACATGGTCCATCACCGTGGTGATGGAGCATGTGATCTGACGTCATCAAAGGTCCTTCAGCCACAGCTAAAGAACAGACCGGCCTCTACGCGAACAAGAGGAGAAGGTGAGTTAACTTTTTTATTATTTTTAACCCTTCCAGCACTATTATACTAAGCATTCTGTATTCAGAATGCTATTATTTTCCCTTATAACCATGTTATAAGGGAAAATAATACAGTGAATAGACTGTCACCTAGAACCCATGCGTGAAAATCGCACCGCATCCGCACTTGCTTGCGGATGCATGCGATTTTCACGCAACCCCATTCATTTCTATAGGGCCTGCATTACGTGAAAAACGCACAAAGAGGAGCATGCTGCGATTTTCACGCAACGCATAAGTGATGCGTGAAAATCACCGCTCGTGTGCACAGCCCCATAGAAATGAATGGGTCAGGATTCAGTGCGGGTGCAATGCGTTCACCGCACGCATCGCACCCGCACGGAAAACTCGCCCGTGTGAAAGGGGCCTAACACACACTGTGGCTGTTGCCGCAGGCAACGACATGAGTGGCACTCATGTCCTGGGAGTCAGCCCGAAGGCCGGGACACTGCCACCACATGTACAACAACGACCAAACGTTGCCACGGACAACCACAGTGAAGGGAAGGGTCAGTGCACACCACACATAAAACCAAGTGTACACATACACACACACCTAACAGAAAGGTTGCTAGGTGCAACCGCATGCCATGCAGCAAGCTGCCCAGCACCGCTCAGGCTGCTCTGCAGAAACCAACTCATACAACAGGTTGCCCGCGGCAACCACAAGTGAGGCCACACACCAGCGGCCCTCACCTGTGATTGAACACCAAAAACAAACCGCAGGCAACCGCATGTGTTGGGGGGTCACGGTCATGGCCATGGCCGTGACACTGTTTAAGGCTTGTCAGGTTTTTGGTGGGTTTTGGAGCAGTGGGTTAGGTGTACCTGGTTCCTTTAGATGCTTTGGATCCTATTCCTTGACTTTCCCTACAAGCGAAATATTTGTAGACAGGAAAACTCAACTGTCCCTTAGAAGGTTGGTGTGGCTGCCAGAAGCTAATAAACCTCCACCATGCAAAGGTGTCTATGGCCCTAAATAATGGCTCTTATCACCGATGAATTCCTAGGCATGCTTGTTTCTTTTCCAGGGAGGCATACTCTTCTCCTACTGGTCAAGGATGCAAGTCTATAGTCCAGCTACAGAAGGAAAACGCTCTTCTGCGCCTAAACATCTGAGTAAACACCTCCTAGCGAAGTTGGCTCCACTCACTAATCTGTGTTGCGAAGTCTTCACTCCATCTTTCCTCCCACTAACTTGATCTGACTACCTCAGATCTGCTCATTTCTGAACTACATCCTGGTTTCAACTCCTCTCAACTGACTAACTAGGCCTGACCTAGGTATATATATAAGACCTAAGCTCTATCCCCATCTAGTGGTGGGATGTATAAATTTCACCTAATAGGGATTTTGCAGACACACAAATGCAAAACTACATGACAACCTAGTGCTTATAATGAAGTAAAAAGTTCTTTTAAGCAGTGCCCACACACACATAGTGGGACGCTGCATGTATGCAGGGTACTTCTCACCGAGGGAATCCATATATGTCAGTAGGTTCACCCTGGTCGGGCAACGGATCAAGGGCCGAACTGAAGAACACGATCTCCGCAGGCAAGGAAGTTCAGGTACCTACAACAGGAAAGAGAACACAGGGGGGGAGGGGTAAAAGACAACACAAAGACAGACAAACAGATAGCAGTAAACAGCTATTCCCAGGGATGTAATCCCTGCTAGGAGCAAATAAGAAGCCCCTTTGGGGGGTGTAAGTGTCGGAGACCAACAAATTACGGCTGGCCAAGGAGCCAACTACAATTATCTGAGAAAAACGAAAACAAGTTACAACTAGGTGGAGCCTTCAGACAGCCTGCACCGTGATGTAGCAACAGGAAAACAATAACTGGCTTAACAGAGGAAATAATTGATCATTATGGGGACCCTTCAGGGACCATCAATCCTGAGGGCAAAAAGGGTTAAGGCCAAGTTCTGGACATCCAAGTCCCCCCAGCCGTTGGCCATCAAGCAGATGGATGATTTCCTGATAACGGTGGAGACCGCGGGGAAGAAGACACACTTGGACCAGGCCTTCTTTTCCTGGTTACAGGAGACCAAATGCGGGGCGGCGGAAGCACTGGAGACTCAAATTCCCAGTCCGACATGTCAGGGATAGGAATTCCGAAGGGATTCGCAGAAAGGGCGAAGATCCGAAAAGGAACGGAGAGTCTCTGTTCTTCCTTGATGACGGACCGTCAGGGCAAAAGGGAATCCCCAGCGGTAGGCGATCTGGCGGTCCCTGAGTAATGTGAGGAGAGGTTGGAGATGTCTCCTTTTCTGGAGTGTAAACCAGGATAGGTCAGGAAACAATTGAACTGGGGCACCATCAAAGTCAAAGTTGCGTAGAGATCTCGCCTTAGCCATGATGGATTCTTTAAGGGCAAAATCGTGGACACAACAAATTACGTCCCTAGGACATGCAGCAGATCCCTTAGGTTTGAGTGCTCTATGGGCCCTGTCCAACTTGATCTTGTGCGAGGATGGTTGCCCCAGGATCATGTTAAAAATAGCTTCCAGTGTAGCAAAGAGATCTGCGTCACCAGTAGCCCCCGGAAGACCCCGTACTCGGTTGTTATTCCGGCGCCCTCGATTATCCAAGTCCTCTAAATGCCGTCCCATGCCCCTGAGTACAGCCGTTTGGGCAGAAATGGATTCATGAAGAGTGGAAATATATTGCCTGGTATCGTCATGGGCATTTTCCAGGGAGTCAACCCGGTCCACCACATGTTTAATGTCAGTGCAAACTGCCGCAATTTCAGCTTTGCAGGCTTCCGTAACTTCAGAAATAAGAACCCGAAAGTCCTCTTTTGTAGGAAAACGACTGAAATAGCTCGCCCATGGCTGTGGAGGTTCAGGCAGGGAAGGGGGGTCAATAACGGCAAGTGTTGGAGGGCTTGGGGATCTGGCCCAGATGTCAGAAGGGAGAGGGGAGCTACTATCCCCCTGGTCCAGCAATGGTGCGGCTGGGAGCTGCTTATTTCACCAGGCCCCAAGCAGGGGGGTCCCAGGAAGGCTATATGCAGGATCCCCTGGGTTAATATCCCGTCCCCTAGTAGCCACAGTACCTTTACATGCAGTCGCCCCCTGAGAAGTGGATCCAGGAGCCATCATGGCGGGAGCCCTCCTTCCAGCAGAAGCAGGCCGAAAGTCCGGGGCGGCCGGTGAGAGCCCCAAGTCAGAGGGTCCGTGTGTGGACACTGCAGATGGCATTCCGGTTCCCTGAAGAGATCCAGCAGGGGTAAGTAGCACTGTGTCTTTCTCCCTGGCCAGGGCGCAGGAATCCGGCGGGGGGAGAAAGGAATGGCGGGAGGCCCTCTGTGCCTTGGAGCTGCGTAGTGGAAGAGCCGGACCCGGAGTGCAATCCCAGCACTGTTCCAGGGTCCTAGTAGGTGAGGGGGATCAGAGAGGGATAGGGGTCTTTTTCGGAGCTACTTTCTTCCTCATATGATCCAGGAGAGATGTGTCGCTGGCCAGAAATTTGCAGTGCAGGCAGGAGCAGCTCCTTCAAGCAGCCATCACCGTCAGCATCCGGACACGCCCCCTGGTTTCTGCTGTTTTAACCATCAGACACCTGGGTCCAATGACTGATCGGAGAGAATGCCAATTGCAGACATTCAACCCCTCAGATGTCATGGGTAATTGCGACTTACCGGGAGCACTGCGCTCCTGGGTCTGAACAGCTCGCACATGTGGCAGTGAGCAGTTGGTTGTATGAAAAATCCCTGGTCTGTCTAAAGAAACCAAGGCTTTTACAGCTGTCAATATAGCCCTGCAGGTGGCAGAGCTCCATAATAAAAGATTGAATCTAGAATGCATTGCAAGGCTATAAAAATAAAAATCTAAAAATTCTAATCACCCACTTTCCCCATAATTAAAATAAACAATAAAAAAATAAACATCATAAGCATAGCTGCATCACAAAATGCAGGAATTTTTAAATATAAATGCACTTAGCTTGTATGATGAAAGGGGGGAAAAAATCGAAACTGCCGATTTGCCAATTTTTTGTCACTATACCTCCAAAATAAAATAAAAGATCATACACACTCCAAAATTATATCCATAAAAACTACAGAATTTTTCGCCCTATAAGACGCACCGGCCCATAAGACACACCTAGGTTTTTGAGGAGGAAAATAAGAAAAAAATATTTTCAACCAAAAGGTGTGCTTTTGGTGGGTTTTGAAATAATAGTGGTCTGTGAATGAGGGGGATGGCACCGTTATGGGGGGGGGATCTGTGGGTGGCACTGTTATGGGGGGATCTGTAGATGGCACTGTTATGGGGGGATCGGTGGATGGCACTGTTATGGGGGATCTGTGGATGACACTGTTATGAATGGGGATCTGAGGGGGGAACTGTTATGGGGGGGATCTGTGGATGGCACTGTTATCGGGGGTGATCTGTGGATGGCACTGTTGTGGAGGGAGATCTGTGGATGGCACTGTTGTGGATGGAGATCTGTGGATGGCACTGTTATAGGGGGAGATCTATGGCTGGCACTGTTATGGGGGGGTGATCTGTGGATGGCACTGTTATGGGGGAGTGATCTGTGGATGGCACTGTTATGGGGGGGTGATCTGTGGATGGCACTGTTATGCGGAGGTGATCTGTGGATGGCACTGTTATGGGGGGTGATCTGTGGATGGCACTGTTATGGGGGGGGTGATCTGTGGATGGCACTGTTATGGGGGGTGGATCTGTGGATGACACTGCTATATACAGTACAGACCAAAAGGTTGGACACACCTTCTCATTCAAAGAGTTTTCTTTATTTTCATGACTATTAAAATTGTAGATTCACACTGAAGGCATCAAAACTATGAATTAACACATGTGGAATTATATACATAACAAAAAAGTGTGAAACAACTGAAAATATGTCATATTCTAGGTTCTTCAAAGTAGCCACCTTTTGCTTTGATTACTGCTTTGCACACTTTTGGCATTCTCTTGATGAGCTTTAAGAGGTAGTCACCTGAAATGGTCTTCCAACAGTCTTGAAGGAGTTCCCAGAGATGCTTAGCACTTGTTGGCCCTTTTGCCTTCACTCTGCGGTCCAGCTCACCCCAAACCATCTCAATTGGGTTTAGGTCCGGTGACTGTGGAGGCCAGGTCATCTGGCGCAGCACCCCATCACTCTCCTTCATGTTCAAATAGCCCTTACACAGCCTGGAGGTGTTTTTGGGGTCATTGTCCTGTTGTAAAATAAATGATGGTCCAACTAAATGCAAACCGGATGGAATAGCATGCCGCTGCAAGATGCTGTGGTAGCCATGCTGGTTCAGTATGCCTTAAATTTTTGAATAAATCCCCAACAGTGTCACCAGCAAAGCACCCCCACACCATCACACCTCCTCCTCCATGCTTCACGGTGGGAACCAGGCATGTAGAGTCCATCCGTTCACCTTTTCTGTGTCTCACAAAGACACGGTGGTTGGAACCAAAGATCTCAAATTTGGACTCATCAGAGCAAAGCACAGATTTCCACTGGTCTAATGTCCATTCCTTGTGTTCTTTAGCCCAAACAAGTCTCTTCTGCTTGTTGCCTGTCCTTAGCAGTGGTTTCCTAGCAGATATTCTACCATGAAGGCCTGATTCACACAGTCTCCTCTTAACAGTTGTTCTAGAGATGTGTCTGCTGCTAGGACTCTGTGTGGCATTGACCTGGTCTCTAATCTGAGCTGCTGTTAACCTGCGATTTCTGAGGCTGGTGACTCGAATGAACTTATCCTCCGCAGCAGAGGTGACTCTTGGTCTTCCTTTCCTGGGGTGGTCCGCATGTGAGCCAGTTTCTTTGTAGTGCTTGATAGTTTTTGTGACTGCACTTGGGGACACTTTCAAAGTTTTCCCAATTTTTCGGACTGACTGACTCTCAATTCTTAGTTGCTTTTTTCTTGCCATAATACAAATTCTAACAGTCTCTTCAGTAGGACTATCAGCTGTGTATCCACCTGAATTCTCCACAACGCAACTGATGGTCCCAACTCCATTTATAAGGCAAGAAATCCCACTTATTAAACCTGACAGGGCACACCTGTGAAGTGAAGACCATTTCAGGTGACTACCTCCTGAAGCTCATCAAGCGATGTTATGTATATAATTCCACATGTGTTAATTCATAGTTTTGATGCCTTCAGTGTGAATCTACAATTTTCATAGTCATGAAAATAAAGAAAACTCTTTCAATGAGAAGGTGTGTCCAAACTTTTGGTCTGTACTGTATGTGTCACCCACAGATCCCCCACCCCATAACAGTGCCATCCACATATCCCCCACCCCATAATAGTGGCATCCACAGAGGGAGGGGCCGGTTTCATGCAAATGCGGCGGGGCCGGTGCGGTCACTGTACTCCAGCTCCACCGCTCACTCACTGCTTTATTGACTAAACCTTTTATATTAATAACCTTAATTTAAGTTCCGATCCCCACCCCCATCTATACTACTTGTAGTGTCCCACCAGGTAAAGGTGGGCACTGCACAGGTTAATGTGTTGCATTGCATTAAATGTCATGTGCATGTTTTTCCCTGTATTATCTGGGTGTCAGGCCTGTCAGGGTGTAGTTTAGCCTCCCAGACGTTAGAGGGAGCTAGAGAGCCCTAGTTATATATAGGAAGGCCCAGACAGGGAAGGGTTAGTTCATTCCAGGGGACTAGAGGAGACACCTCGTCCACCTAAAGCTCCTGAAGCTAGGATCAGCTCAGTAGAGATACCCCAGTTGCAGGAACCAACCTCCTGGGAGAAAAACCTACAGTGATCCACCTGATAGGAGGAGGCGACCCAGGGTAAGCAAAGTGACCCTGATGGGCAGAGGATTCTAGGAATCATAGCAAGGAGTATAATACCTGAGGAAGAAAGTAACCAAGGATTTAAGCCACCCTTTTAGGCATCCGGGCCTTGGGAGATATAAAGCCAGAGCAGGAGTTCTATAAAGGACAGTGTACAGTGATTCTGGGAAAGGTACAACCTGCTGCTGAGTGCTTGTGGAATTTACCCTCAGCGTATCTTGCATGACTATTGCCTGCCATATTGTGAATAAGCCCCTTTGTGGAACTGTAATCTGAAAACTGTGCTACACCTGCTGTACAAAGTTGAATTGTTCAGTAAAGTTACGTTTTGGTTCACTATATACCTGTGTACCTTCATCATTCCAACCACCAACCGGCGTGCCACCGTCCAAAGGCACTGGCGTCACGAATACCACAGGGACCTTGCCCCAGGCACACGAAATACCTGTAACATCCAGGGCACCTCAACTACCATCAGGCCTGGTCCCTATCTACAGAGCGTGCCCCAGAGGAACTGTGTCTACCTCTCCTTCACTGCCACGCGCCTGCCCAGGGTTCTTCAAATATAGTGAGTACCCTCGATTGCCCATAACTGTGACCTCACTTCGTCATACCCTGCAGGTCTGGCGTGTTGCATACTTACTAAATGTCCTGTAGCAGGCAGAGCAGGACGGGCGGCCGGCTGTAACTCACTGATGTCACGTGATGTGCCTGCGCCGCCTACTTTATGAATGAAGTAGGCGGCTCAGGCAGGTGACATCAGTGAGTTCCAATCGGCCACCCGCCCTGCTCTGCCTTCTACAGGACATTTAGTAAGTAGTATAGATGGGGCTGGGGATCGGAACTTAAATTAAGGTTATTAATATAAAAGGTTTAGTAAATAAAGCAGTGAGTGAGCGGCGGGGCAGGAGTACAGTGACCGCACCAGCCACGCCGCATTTGCATGATACCGGCCCCTCCTCCCTCCCCCCTCCAGCTGATACATCGCAGTCTGTGATGCTGCAGCATCGCAGACTGCGATGTAAAATGGCAGCATTCGCCCCATAAGACGCAGGGGCATTTTCCCCCCACTTTTGGAGGGGGAAAGTGCGTCTTATCGGGCGAAAAATACGGTACATTTCGTCCTGCAAAAAATTAGCCCTCACACAGTTCAGTAGACATTTTTTTCAAATTATTTTTTTTTCAGTATTAAAGCACAATAAGAACTATATAACTTTAGTATCATTGTAATCGCAGGAACCAGAAAATGACAGTAACAGATCAGTTTTACTGCATAGGGAACACCGTAAAAACTAAACCCATAAAACTGTGGTAGAATTGAATTTTTTTCCCAATTCCACCCCATTTTTTCCCAGGTTCCCATCGTATGCAATATTAAAAGGTGCCAGTAGAAAGAACAACTTGTCACACAGAAAACATGCACCACACAGCTACGTGAATGGAAAAATAAAAGTTATGGCTCTAGAAAGTCAAGGAGTAAAAACCCAAAAAAAATTAAAAGAAAAGAAAATTGCTTACTGAAGGGATTAAGCCATACCTTGGGACAAATTTACTAAGTATTGCACACCATTTGTTACATTTCTTGCTCTGAATGTCTATGGATTTTTGAGTCTAACCTCATTTACTATTTTTTTTGAGGTTTTCAACTGTTAGTACTTGCGACTTTTTTGTAAAAATGATTTGGCTAAAAATAAAGCCCCACCCACAAAACATACAGTTGCAAAAAAAAGTATGTGAACCCTTTGGCATAATATGGATTTCTGCACAAATTGGTCATAAAATGTGATCTGATCTTCATCTAAGTCACAACAATAGACAATCAGTCTGCTTAAACTAATAACACACAAATAATTAAATGTTACTATGTTTTTATTGAACACACCATGTAAACATTTACAGTGCAGGTGGAAAAAGTATGTGAACCGCTAGACTAAGGACCAAGAGTTAATTGGAGTGAGGTGTCAGCCATCTGGAGTCCAATCAATGAGATGTGATTGGAGGTGTTGGTTACAGCTGCCCTGCCCTATAAAAAACACACACCAGTTCTGGGTTTGCTTTTCACAAGAAGCATTGCCTGATGTGAATGATGTTGTCACAAGGGTGTCAAGAGCCACGTCTGACTCAGTTATACCCGGGGTCAGGAAGTCGCAGCGGGTGTCTGCGCGCTCTATGTCTAAAGATCGCGCTGTTTCTTAATGGTAGCTTTCTGTGTTTGCCTTGCAATCCTTTTTGTCTCACTCAGGGATCCGTAGCTTCTTCTCCTCAGCTGTTTCTTGTCCGTCACTCCCAACCTCCTTATATTCTCCCTCCCACTTCTCTGGTTGCCCGATATAGAGCTTCCTGCCTGGACTTCTATACTGACCCACTGGAGCTGTGTAGCTGTGATTCCTGGTTGTCGTTCCAGAGCGTTACCCTCCGGATCCCTGTTGGGCTTTTGTTGTCTGCTGTTGTCGCCCACCTGGGATTATATGTTGTCGGGTTGTAATAATTCAATTAAGAATTATTAATTATGGTCATAAAAATTATTAATCATAAAAAAATGAATTTTGTAAAATTTGTCATAAATTCTTAAAATCATGACCTGGTGAATTGTAGACAACCAAATTGATACAATTCACATCTGAGTCCGACTATTTCCTCAGATAAATAAGTTCTTTTTGACGTGAGATGACGTTAATGATAAACATGTAGTTCCGCATTATACAATAATACACAGGTTTATAAAAATTTTGTCTGTATTGTCTGTCCTCTCCTTGGTGTTTTCCTTTAGTGATAGTGGTGAGGACTAGTGTCCCGACCGCCCTATTCACTACTTAGGGCTCATCTTAGGGAAAGCCAGGGTTTAGGCACGTGATCAGCGTACGGGTGAGAAACTCGTCTAGGGACGTCAGGGCAGTCAGGTGCCAGCCTCAAGGTGAGTTAGGGGTCACCACCTTTCCCTCTCCCTTGGACAGGGCCTTCCCTTTTCCCTCCCTTTGCGTCACGTATGTGATCGGCATGCTAGTCGTGATAGATGTGCCTCACACAAACTCTCAGAAGATCTACGATTAAGAATTGTTGACTTGCATAAAGCTGGAAAGGGTTATAAAAGTATCTCCAAAAGCCTTGCTGTTCATCAGTCCACAGTAACACAAATTGTCTATAAATGGAGAAAGTTCAGCACTGCTGCTACTCTCCCTAGGAGTGGCCATCCTGTAAAGATGACTGCAAGAGCACAGCGCAGACTGCTCAATGAGGTGAAAAAAAATCCTAGAGTGTCAGCTAAAGACTTACAAAAGTCTCTGGCATATGCTAACATCCCTGTTAGCGAATCTACCATACGTAAAACACTAAACAAGAATGGATTTAATGGGAGGATACCACAGAGGAAGCCACTGCTGTCCAAAAAAACCCATTGCTGCACGTTTACAGTTTGCACAAGAGCACCTGGATGTTCCACAGCAGTACTGGCAAAATATTCTGTAGACAGAAGAAACCAAAGTTGAGATGTTTGGAAGAAACACACAACACTATGTGTGGAGAAAAAGAGGCACAGCACACCAACATCATAACCTCATCCCAACTGTGAAGTATGGTGGTGAGGGCATCATGGTTTGGAGCTGCTTTGCTGTGTCAGGGCCTGGACGGATTGCTATCATCGAAGGAAAAATTAATTCCCAAGTTTATCAAGACATTTTGCAGGAGAACTTAAGGCCATCTGTCCACCAGCTGAAGCTCAACAGAAGATAGGTGTTGCAACAGGACAATGACCCAAAGCATAGAAGTAAATCAACAACAGAATGGCTTAAACAGAAGAAAATACACCTTCTGGAGTGGCCCAGTCAGAGTCCTGACCTCAACCCGATTGAGATGCTGTGGCATGACCTCAAGAAAGTGCACCAGACATCCCAAGAATATTGCTGAACTGAAACAGTTCTGTAAAGAGGAATGGTCAAGAATTACTCCTGACTGCTGTGCACGTCTGATCTGCAACTACAGGAAACGTTTGGTTGAAGTTATTGCTGCCAAAGGAGGTTCAACCAGTTATTAAATCCAAGGGTTCACATACTTTTTCCACCTGCACTGTGAATGTTTACATGGTGTGTTCAATAAAAACATGGTAACATTTAATTCTTTGTGTGTTATTAGTTTAAGCAGACTGTGATTGTCTATTGTTGTGACTTAGATGAAGATCAGATCACATTTTATGACCAATTTGTGCAGAAATCCATATCATTCCAAAAGGTTCACATACTTTTTCTTGCAAATGTATGTCGACCTTTAATAAGTGCAATTTGCCAGGCATGGTGCAATCCCAACTAAAATGGAGCAAATCCCTCATAAATTCGGCACACATTTTTACTCCACTGACAAAACTGCTAAAAACAGAAAGTTCTGGCACGGCACATACGTTAGCCCCTAATTATTTGCATATTTCCTGAGGAATATAAGGCTTAACCCTTCCATATGTATTATTCATACACAGTAGACCGCTAATGCAGCCCTATCTGTCTTTTTTAGAATCTTTTTTTTATAATCTGTCACCACATGGAAGTTATAGGTAGAAATATAAATAAAAATTCCCAATAAACCAAGAGACACAGATCTCCAAATCAACCATATACAGCCGTTACCGGCACGCCCACATTACCTCTCCCCAGTATTTACGGTCAAGGGACATTAACCCTTACTGGGAGGCAGATGAGAAAAAAAAATGGATTTCAAGGTTATCAGCAAAGCAGTCGAAGAGCTAAATATCTCACTCTGAAAGAAAACATAAAACATTGCATGATGTGGGTGTTCTAATGCTTAAAATATCTTGATGTGCTTAATAGTCTACATTTCATGGGATCATATTAGTGACATCTCCAGTGTGACCTTTTGAGAGAACATCAAAGCCATCCTCTCTCTTGTATTCATGTGTTAGAGATAAAAGAGAATCCACAGGAAATATATTCCGGCTCTATTTTCTGCACCAATGCTGGTTAACATAATAAATCTATCTGTTGTACTATAAAGCCAAACCAACTGCTTCTCATATGTGAAATGATATTACAGACGTGAGATGTGATGGATGCTGTCAAAGAGCAGATAAGACTGAACCAGCGTTAAGCTGACACATCCTCGCTTAATCTTTTTTTTTCTCCATTTCCAAAACCAGAATGCTACTCCTTGATGTCTGTGAACATCTATCTGTATATGTTCTGGGCTCATCCCTACCCCCGGCCTCATTACCGAGCGAGGAATACGAAGTCTCGATTTAAGAAGTAAATGAAGCTATAGATGCCCAAGCTGCAGCCCCCCAGCTGTTGCAAAACTACAACTCCCAGCATGCCCGGACAGTCTACAGCTATCAGCCTACAGCAGGGCATGATGGGAGTTGTAGTTATACAACAGCTGGAGAGCCGCAGGTTGAGCATCCCTGCTATAGAACATGTCAGCAGGATGAAGACTTTTGCAGTTTATCCTGTTTACTCTCTCGACTTCTCTTATTCATACTTTGGATTAATGGCAAATTAAAGAGGACCTGTTAGCAAACCTGACGTGCCTGGTTTAGTAAAAACTTGTATTCTCCATGTGTAGTGTGCTGCAAGAGCATGTATGTCAGTTTGGCCAGATGGTGGTAGTAGTACTCACGGTTCTGGCGCTCCATTGGCCGTGCAGAGATAGAGAAGGGTGTAGCTGCATCTTTTAGCCCACTCGGGGCAAACTCTGGTTTCGGGGCTCTAGTGCCGGTTGAGGTGCCTGTCCTGTTGATGGATTTGGGGTGGGAGGTAGGGTCACTTGGTGCAGCTGTGGATGTCGATGCAGTGTAGAGGTGCAGAAAATAAGCAGGCCAGGTTATCAGCAAACAGTCCTTTATTGCAGATTCAAGTTCAAAGACATGACACAGTTCTCAGCATGCATGGACTGGCAGTTCTTATACAAGAGCAATTTGTTACAGTTCTCATAGATTACAGTATATACTATAGCTGCAGTTGGAGGGAACAGGAACAGTTTTCTCTTTTGGACCTATTATGCCATACTGCACTTCACTTGTGGACTGTTGGAAGAAACTACCCAGGAATAAAAAGATGCTATATAACAAAGTTGAGCGAGACAATGCAACCACAGGGCGGTCCCCAACGTCAGTCATAATGCTGCACCTTTTTTTTTATATTGTTTGTTGTACTCACAACAAAAGATTATCCACTAATGTTCTCTGCGGGATGTGGATATTTACGCAGGTGATTAATCTGCACGTCGGTTGTGTCTAGGCACTGTAAGACTTTAAACTCCTTGACGTAGGTCTATGGAGGCAAGAGGTCCTGAGTAGTGTTGGGCGCGAATATTCGAATAGCAAATATTAATCGCGACTATCGGCACTTCGAGAATTAGCGAATATTTAGAATATAGTGATATACAATATATTCGTATTTTCAAATATTCTAGATTTTTTTTATCTGAACCCATGATCCCTCCTGCTTCTTGCTTGTGGGCCAATGAGAAGGCTGCAATATCTTTGTCTGAGCTTAGCAACATCCCTAGCAACCAATAGGAAAGTTGCCTACCCCTTACTATATAAGAACCTCCCCAGCAGGCATTTTCTACAGTTTTTTAAAGTTCTGAGATAGACAGCAGTGTCATTGCTGTGCTCTCTGCTTTCCACTCATTACATTAGGTAGATAGTTAGATAGTTTATATGTATAATACAGATAGTTAGTGGGAGATAGTCAGTGTAGGTTAGATTGATCTATAGTGTAGCTGATAGGCTCTGCTGTCCATACATACATGCTACAGACATAGTGCTGTGATGTCACAATACATAGTGCAGCAGTAATATATAGTCAGACCTGCTAAAATGTGAAGTTTCCCGTATTGCCCCAAATATGCACATCATTCATTGCCGATTAGCGCAATTGCAAATATATTGGAGCACTCTATCTGCATATAAAGCCATTTTTTATGTTCTGCCGTGCCAACCATTTTCTCCAGTCTCAGGAAACTTCTAGCAGCTTGGAAAATGTAGCAAAAGTGACCCACGCCTGTATTACATTGCCGATGTTCGCAATCAAGAAAATAATAGCGGATTCTCGAATTCGTGAATATATGACGAATATTCTAGAAAATATTTGCGAAATATCGCAAATTCTAATATTGCCCCTGCCGCTCATCACTAGTCCTGAGCAGACAGCAATTCTCCACAGACTTTACCACGCATTCTCTTGCCATCTGGCATACTCCTTTGCAATAGCAGTAGAGGTTTCCTCCACTTTGCAATCTAGTGTAGTTGACTCTGGCGGTTTTAATCCAGAGCAGGACTCAGCTAAGTGTGATCCTTTCTTTAGACTAGGTAAAGCTAGACTGAACTGAATTCAGCTAGCTCCTACTCACTGATAGAGATAGAGAGGGGGGGCATGCAGCTCCATCTAGTAGGCTGGAAGATAAGGCCTTCACACTGCACTATATAAATGTCTACAATTCTACATAATACAGCAATACAGTTTTCAGTCTTTTTGCAGCATACAGGTACAAATATATTTTTTGCCTGCACACACATTCCCCCCCCCCCCCCCAAAAAAAAAAAGTGGGGGGAAAATTCCACAGCGTCTTATGGGGCGAATTAACAGCACAGCTGGCGGCAGGATGAAGAGGATTGCACTGTAGGTGAGGAGCGGCAGCGTCCGGGGCAGGAGAGGTAAGTGTTTTTTTAATTTTAAGTTCTCTGTGGCACAGGGGCTGATGAGAAGCATGGGAGCTCATATGGGGGCTGATATGAGGCATGGGGGCTGATGAGAGGCATGAAGGCTGATATGGGGGCTGATGAGAGGCATGGTGGCTCATATTGGGGCTGATGAGAGGCATAAAGGGCTCATATGGGGGATCATGAGAGATATGGGGCTGATGAGAGGCATGGGGGCTCATATGGGGCTGATGAAAGGCTTATGGGGTCTGATATGAGACAAATGGTGGCTGATGAGAGGCATGGGGGCTGATGAGGGGCATTGGAGCGGATGAGAGGCATTGGGCTCTTATCTGAGGTCTGATTGGGGGTCATTCACATTGGGGTCTGAGCTAAGGTCTGATTGGGGGTCTGATCTGAGGTATTATTGGGGTGTTATTAACATCAGGGGGTCTGATCTGAGGTCTTATTAGGGTCTTCTTAACATTGGGGGTCTGATAGGGGCTGTGAGCTGAGGTCTGATAAACATTGGGGGTCTGATTGCTGGTCTGACCTAAGGTCTAATGAAAAATATTTTTTTATTTTTCTTCCTCTAAAACTTAGGTGCATCTTATGGGCTGGTCCATCTTGTAGGGTGAAAAATACAGTACATAAAACCCATTTTCAACGTTTTACTGTTCATATTTGCATATATGAAAACATAATTTTTCTCAGCAATGTGGGCACATATAAACATGGGACCAATACAGTGTCACGCTTGTGTGTGGAAGGAAAACACCACACCGAGCATAGGAGGGAAAGGGGATACCGGAATAAGGCCTGGAAACTAGGGAAGGAAGGTGGACACCTCCTAGAGAAAACCCTAACTCCAGTCCTGACAGACTACCAGTATGAACAGGCCCCAAAGGTAGGCAAGTTCATACACCGGATACCTAGAATCCTATCTCACCCTATAGGACGCTGGAACTAATGTCAGGACTGAGTCTACCTGTTGCTCCAAAGGGAGCAATGAACAAGAGTTTCCCTCAGGCCTTATGACAAACAACAGGGAAAGGTGTAAAGGAGGGATCGGCACTCGGGCTTGGTTTTTGATGCAGAGTTTAATTTTAGTCACATATTAATGCATAGTGACGCGTTTCAGCACTCAAAGGTCAGACTATGATGAAAGCACGTTTGAGTGCTGAAACGTGTCACTATGCATTAATATGTGACTAAAATTAAACTCTGCATCAAAAATCAAGTGCGAGTGCCGGTCCCTCCTTTACAGCTGTATCACTGGGATGCCCGTCCACTGACACGTGCACCGCCAAACTACAAGGAGCAGTGCCGGCCATCTAATCTTACATAAACAATAGGGAAAGTCAACACACAAATATCTATAAACAAAATACAAAAGGGAAAGGAAACATTTATCTTTAATGAAGCTTTGGTAGCACCAGGAACTCATCAGAGAACCAAAAACAAGCTAACCACAAGTCAAACAGAAGCTACGAACCGCATAGCACAGTGGGAGAAACAGCAAAGCAAAAAATAGAGAAGGTTAAATGACCATAAACAACACAGACGTCATTTGATCCAAAAGGAAAACATGTCAGATCAAACCACGTGTTGCCAGTCTCACTGATCTCCTGCCATCTGTCGTGGGAACGTCCGAATGTCTCGGCACGTCCGTGACACACAGATGCCTTCAGCTTCCAAGTGCACATTTAACAGATCAGCCAGTTTCATGGGTACAAATCTGCTGACAAATGCTCTTTAAAGAGTGTCTACTGTTTTGGGGTATTCTGGGTATATCATTTTAATTTGAAATAGGGTCAGAGTGGGGTAAAATAACAAACAACCACTCCTAATTTTAGTCATCCCCTGCCACTGCTGTTTCGCCAGTGTTCCGGTCCCTGCTACACTCCTCTTCCTGTTGTTGGGCTCAACACACTGGAAACGGTTTGGACTGCCCACCCAGCCAATCACAGCAGTGACTCGTCTCTGCCGGTGATTGGCTAAATGGGCAGTCCAGGATGTTTCCAGTGTGTTGAGTCCAGGAACAGGAAGTGGAGAGGAGAAGGGAAGTAGCCAAGTGGCAACAATACTAGGAAAGGGCCATGCCTTTTTGTCTCCTGTCAGCTGTTCTCAACATACTTTAGAGGCCACATGGTTGACCCATTATGGTCCATGACTGACCTTGCAGCCATCTGTAAGAAGCCAAGTGGATACGTCAAGAGATAAAGTGGAATGGTACTTTCCTAGCACCGTGGACATTTTGTTCTGGGAAGCTCCAGTTGATCAGACCTTGGTGGCTAATACTAGCAATATGTCTATCCTAAGACAACCCCTTTATTGTAAAGAAGGAAGTTAATTTTTATGCTAGAAGATGAATGTTGAAGAGGGTAAATATCGCTATTCGCTACATCATATCTGACTCCAGCTCAGCGCCAATTTATTTGCAGGAACGTGATCCACAAAAATCTCACTTGAAGACTAACGTTGATATCTGCTCTCCATCAATCTGGCATGAGCCAAATTGCAGAAAGAGCCAACTACAGAGGCAGAGAGAGTCCCTCTACACCTATTCCAAATCCTTGAACTGCAGGTCACGGGGTTACAGATTGCTTTTTTTTTTTAAGGCATAATGCTTGACTGCACTGAGATGTGTGACCTTTTATTAATTAATAATGCCGTCTTATTACAAATACATTTCAATTACCATTTTATATTACCTACTTTCATATACTTCAGTCTCCGCTATTAAAATTTTATAATGAAGAATGTATTTTCTGTTTAATCCAGTTACAATGGAGCGCGGTGTTAAAAGCTTTTACATGGTTGGTTAAACCCGACCTCTCTGATATTTCAATCTGAAAGAGGTGACATGCTGCAGTCCGCACTTTGTTCTGAAATGGTATATGGCATGCGACCATGACACTGCATTAGCGTCACGCTGGAATCATCCCCTTTTAGCTAATCTTTCATTGACCTCCTGGCATTTCCAGTAGGATTTATAAAGGCTCAGTTCAAACACAAACATAGAGGTCATGCCAGCAATATCCAAGAACTGGTAGAACAAAACTTGTAATCATGTACAGCATTATCTCAGCGGAATATTATTTTACAAGTCGCTGATCTCTTGGCGGCGCTGCAATTAATCACGGCTAACGTCAGAGGTGGAGCTCGGACCTTTTAGGACCTGGTGCAAAATCTGAACGATTGTCAACCGTTTGCAATATCTAACAGAGAATGCAGTCACTTTTTTGGGGCTCCAACTGATGTCAAAGATTAAAGGGAATCTTTTACCAGGAAATTCACTGTTGAAACAGGACATTGTACAGGTACACACCATTCACTTTGTGATCCATTGCTTTCCTTCTGGAAATTAAAAGTTTTTTTTTGAGAATTTAATACTGATGGCCTATCCAATGGATAGGTCATCAGTATCTGATCGGTGGTGGTCTGTCAACCGGGACCCCTGCCGATCAGCTGTTTAAGAAGGCCGTGGCCTGCTCTGTGCTAACCAAGCACAGCGCCGTGCATTGTATAGCGACTGTGCTTGGTATCGCGCTCATCCCCATTCACTTCAATGGGGCTGAGATGCGCCACGTGACCAATGGTAAAGCAGCAATAAGGCCGCAGGGGCGTTGCCATTATGCCTACAGGGTCTGCCGCGCCCGCTGCACTTTGATTGACAGGGTCAGGCAGTGTAAACATGAGTTAAGCCTCTAGGAGTAATGGCAACGTCCCCATTGCTAACAGAAGTTCATTTACATATATTAATACTTCATTTGTCTCAGCAATGCGGGAACAAATGAACATGGGACCAACACAGATGCCTTCAGCTGCCAAGCGCACATGTAACAGGTCAACAGTGTCATAGGTGCAAATCTGCTGACAGATGCCCTTTAATCTGTATGCAAATGAGCAGATAAGTGCACCAAGGGTGGTCCCAAGCCACTCTGTGCACCGTTGCTCTTCCTGCTTCTCTGCCAGCCCCTCCCTCTCCTTTTTGATTAACATTGGACAGGTGACATGATTATGTGAGGAGAGGGAGGGACTGGCAGAGGAAGCAGGAAGAGCAAGGGTGTACATAGTGAATTGGGCACACCCAGGGGCGGACTGGGAACTCGAAGTGGCACTGTAAAAAAAAAAAAATTAAAGTAGCCCTATGTTGTAGGCATGTCTAAATTGATAGAAGGCAGGGCTAACACAATAGGGAAGGCCAGCGATACCATATTGCGGCTCAAAATACCACCCCAGCAGAGCCAAATACCTCCACCCAACACAATCAACTGCCCCAGTAGCATAAAAAAACACAGTACAACCAGGGCCGTCTTTAATATTGATTGGACACTTGGGCCCCCTGGATCCCGCCTTCCCACACCTTAGCAGGCAATCACGCCCTCCACCACAACACACACACACAAAATCCACACATCTGGTAGAGTACAGTGAATGACTGTAAATACTTCCAGTTCTGAAGACTCCAGCGGCTCAGGATCAGTGCTCTGGGCAGCTGGGCTCAGGCTGGAAGTGGGCACCGCTCTGCAGGAAGGAGACCAGAGCTCGGCTCACCCTAGTGTTAGAGTGCACCCCAGTACCCCACAGTATGCAGTATAGCACCCTTTTAGTATACAGCAACCTACAGTATGCAGTATAGCACCCTATAGTATACAGCAACCCACAGTATGCAGTATAGCACCCTATAGTATACAGCAACCCACAGTATGCAGTATAGCACCCTATAGTATACAGCACCACACAGTATGCAGTATAGATCCCCACACTATACAGTATCCCACAGTATATAGTAGAGCAGTATAGCAGCCCACAGTATACCGCACCACACAGTATGCAGTATAGTACCCCACACTATACAGTACCCCACAGTATATAGTAGAGCAGTATAGCAGCCCACAGTATTCAGCACCACACGGTATGCAGTATAGCACCCTACACTATACAGTACCCCACAGTACATAGTAGAGCAGTATAGCAGCCCACAGTATACAACACCTCAAAGTAGACAGTAGAGCAGTATAGCACCTCATCGTATACAGCACCCCAAACTATACACGATACAGCACCCCATACTATACAGCCCCCATGAAAAAAGAAAAAGGATCCAGCACCAGTTTTGGAAGTTTTTTTGTTCCCAATCTTTATTCACCAAATTTTTCCGGAGTATATACAAAGTACAGTGGCACTTGTTCCCACTCTTCCCCAGTTGATTTACACTTTTCAAACACTTCTGTTCTTAATCATAATCAAAGGTGTCTGATCATCCCCCCACACTATACAGTACAGCAGTATAGCACTCCATAATATACAGCACCCACAGTATACAGCCCCCCCACAGTATACAGTACAGTAGTATAGCACTCCACAATATACAGCACCCACAGTATACAGTATACAGCCCCCCACAGTATACAGCACAGCAGTATAGCACACCACAATATACAGCACCCACAGTATACAGTATACAGCCCCCCACACTATACAGTACAGCAGTATAGCACTCCACAATATACAGGCCCCCACAGTATACAGCCCCCCACAGTATACAGCCCCCCACAGTATACAGGACCCCACACTATACAGCACCCCACTATAAAGTAGTTTACAGTATATTAGCATAACAGCCCCTGTCACCTTTTTCTGATGTAATCTTCACAAAAAAAGCTCCACAGTTAAGGCAAACTTCTCCTGAAACACTCCTGATAGGACATTGATGACCTCATAGCCATGTGACCAGTAATATTGCTAGGTTACTGGTCACATGGTGATGATGTCATCTAAGGTCCTAGAGAATCACAGCTCTCACAGTACGCTGCCTGGAGTCAGGGCCATCTTTACCAAGGGGCAAAATGGGCAGCTTCCCCGGGCCCAGTTGCTCCTGGGGGGCCCAAGGCAGCTGCCTCTTGAGCCCTGCTAGCCACTTCCCCGGTTGTCAGGCTGTCAGCTACACAGGCATCGTACTGTGTTAGAGCTGTGATCTAGGACCTTAGATGACATCATCACCATGTGACCAGTAACCTAGCAATATTATTGGTCACATGGCTATGAGGTCATCACAGGTTTTACCAGGAGTGTTGCAGAAGTTAACTGTGGAGCTTTTTTGTGTGAAGATTACATCAGAAAAAGGTGACAGGGGCTGTTATGTTAATATACTGTAAACTACTGTATAGTGGGGTTCTGTATACTGTGTGGGGGATGTATACTGTGGGGGGACTGTATACTGTGTGGGGCTGTATACTGTGTGGGGGCCTGTATACTGTGGGGGGGGGGTGTATAGTGTGGGGGCCTGTATACTGTGGTGGGCTGTATACTGTGTGGTGGGCTGTATAGTGTGTGGGGGGCCTGTATACTGTGGGGGGCCTGTATAGTGTGGGGGGCCTGTTAGTGTGGAGGGCTGTATACTGTGGGGCGGGCTGTATACTGTGTGGGGGGCTGTATTCTGTGATTGGGCTGTATACTGTGTTGGGGGCTGTATACTGTGTGGGAGGCTGTATACTGTGGGGGCCTGTATACTGTGGGGGGCCTGTATACTGTGGGGGGCCTGTATACTGTGGGGGGGCCTGTATACTGTAGGGGGCCTGTATAGTGTGGGGGGCTGTATATTGTGGAGTGCTATACTGCTGTACTATATACTGTGGGGGTCTGTATGCTGTATACTGTGGGTGCTGTATAGTGTGGAGTGCTATACTGCTGTACTATATAGTGTGGGGGGCTGTATCGTGTATAGTTTGGGGTGCTGTATACGGTGAGGTGTTGTACACTGTGAGGTGTTGTATACTGTGGGCTGCTATACTGCTCTACTATATACTGTGGGGTACTGTATAGTGTGGGGTGCTATACTGCATACTGTGTGGTGCTGTATACTATAGGGTGCTATACTGCATACTGTGGGGTGCTGGGGTGCACTGTAACACTAGGGCAGGGGTAGGCAACCTCCGGCTCCCAGCTATTGTGAAACTACAATTCCCAGGATGCTCCATTCATTTCTATGAGAGTTCTTAGAAGAGCAGAGCAAGTATGCATACTGGGAGTTGTAGTTTCACAACAGCTGGGAGCCGGAGGTTGCCTACCCCTGCACTAGGGTGAGCCGAGCCCTGGTCTTCTTCCTGCAGGGCGGTTCCCACTTCCAGCCTGAGCCCAGCTGCCCAGAGCACTGATCCTGAGCTGCTGGAGTCTTCAGAACTGGAAGTATTTACAGTCATTCACTGTACTCTACCAGGTGTGTGGATTTTTTGTGTGTGTGTTGTGGTGGAGGGCGTGATTGCCTGCTATGGTGTGGGAAGGCGGGATCCAGGGGGCCCAAGGGTCCAATCAATATTAAAGACGGCCCTGCCTGGAGTGTCGGCAGGCATGGCATGGCAGCACCCCCTGTGTAGCTGACAGCCTGACACACGGGGCAGTGGCTAGCAGGGCTCAAAAGGCAGCTGCCTTGGCCCCCCAGGAGCAACTGGGCCCAAGGCAGCTGCCCCTTTTGCCTCTTGCCTCTTGTTAAAGACGGCCCTGAGTACAACACAAAATACCTCCCTAGAAGGTGCCCCTCTGAGACGGGCCCCTGGGTGTCAGCCCACCAGGCAATTGCCTGTAGAGTCATTGGCCAATCCGGGGATATCAAGTTATCCCCTATAGACAAAGCTGAACTTGGCTATTTCTTACAGTCCCATGAAGATGGATGGAGCTGACGTGCACATGCTTGACCTGCCACTCCATTCATTTTGGGGGAACCGTGCAAGGTATGGGACCATAGTCTTGTGATCGGTGAGGGTCCCCACAGTTGAACTCCCACAAATCTAATAGTAAGGTGGATAGGTGTTAACTTGAGACAACCAGAATTCCCCTGTAATTGCTCATTTTCATATAGTACTTTTTATTGGATCGCCCCCACAGATCCCTTCTCTCTATATAAGACTCTGTCTCTCAAGACTCACGTGGATACCAGTCTGCTTGCTGCTCTCTGTATTGTTCCCTGTGCAGGCTCCTCTGATTTTCTAGCCGACGTCCACATATTACTGTACGTACCTATGCCTATATAAATCTTACTTGCAGTGTCTGCAGTCAGGCAAGAGTCCTTCGCCCCCCCGAGAGTCTGTCTCTCCTGTTTGTTCTGTCTGCTATCTAGATTTCCTGATGTACACTTTTCCTGATGGCTGTGAAGGCCTGTTCACAAGACAGTGTAGTGAATAATACCAATATATATTGTTGATGCTTCTGTGCAAAATCCTCTCCTATATGCGCCTGGTGTGTCAGAGTTCTTTCAAATTTTTCTTTTTCAGAGAACAAGAGGTAGTGCAATCTAAGACTTAACGTTTAATAGATACTATGAGAAAAAGATACGAACATTGCATATAGTGCTGAGTGTGTACACACCACAAACGTGTCACAAACAAAATTTACACACAACAAAAAAATATAAAAAATATTGTCATGGGGGACTGTAGATACGTGGTCACACCCACACAAGCAAGTAACACGTTTCTCCAAATCCGGTAAATATTCCACACAATAAAAGGAACAGTCTTACCAGTAGATGGGGATCATCTGGACGTCGTGATGTGGTTCCAGAGATCAATCTTACTTGCGGGCAGGGTCCAGATGAGACTCACTGTCCCTAGAAAGCCCTGTCAAGCCTAGAATGCCCTCTGGCCCGACCCAGGGCGACCCATCCAGAACCTGGCCCTATGATATTAGAGACCCTGGACGTCCCTGCCTAAGGGTACTAGTTGAGTGTGGACCCCTAAGGCAGGAATAAACCCTACGCGTTACGTTTGTAGTTAAACTAAGCCCCAGACTCATCAGGGGATAAAGAGCTAGAAGAGGCGGAGGGGTGTGTTAGACCATTTATGGGTGGTGTGAACCAAGCGGACCCCCCACTCTCTCTCAATGAGGTATCAGAAAAATGGGATCATATACCTAAAGCTGAAGTGGACCTAACAGTACAGAAATGGAGACCTGACAGGGTGCACTAAGGCGTATGGCTATTAGGAAACTGCTCCCAGTCAATAGTTCAGAAGGTCCGGTGGTCCAAGCATCAGCAGGGAGGAAGGCGTGTGGCCCGTCCTCGACACTTGTAGTGCGTGTAGTCTTAGACTGCACTACCTCTTGTTCTCTGAAGTACTAATTATTGTGGTAGTTGGAGAGATCTTTCCATCATTTCTCTCCTGGTGGGCATCATTATTTATTTATCTCTAATTTTTTCTTTTTGCATCAACTGTCTTTATTCTCTACAAGATTGGCTTTTACACATTATCAATGTTACAAACTGTTGAAAAAAATTCAATAAAAAAAATATAGAAAAAAGTACTTTTTCTCCAGATAAATTAAGGCATCACAAAGGCCTCTTGCACATGACCGTGATTTGGGTTCGCATCCGAGCCGCATTTTTCGGGCCCGCAAAAGATGCGCACAGCATTTTTATCACGGACAATAATAGGACTGCTCTATTGAGGGTTGGACGTTCCGTTCCACTAAATGTGGCATGCACGCAGCTGGCATCCATGTTTGGAGAATCCATAATTTGCGGACCGCAAAATGGACACGGTGGTGTGCATAAGACCTGAGTGCTAGCTGAGCTACAAGGCATTGTGCCTCTTTGAACTGCATATTTCCTGGTCACTTCCTTTAATCGGTTGGAGCCCCCAAAAAGTGACTGCATTGTCTAATGTTCAATAATGCAGTCAACTTTATTAGTAATTGATGTGTTTTGTGCCATAATTTTTATTTTTCAGCTACTTATGTAGCTACAGGTTAACGTTTTGGTCACTTTATTGTTGTTTTTGCTTTCTGCCTATTGCTGCTACTGGAGAGCCACCGCCTTGTCATCTATGTTGCTATGAAATGTCTTATTATGTCTGTTCCAGTGGTAGAACACTGTCAAAATGATCAGAAGATTCCCGATAACATTTTGCACCAATGTCAATCAAAACTAAGACATTCATTTACAATTCCATTTATCTTGTACTATTACAGAGTTTACATGCATTTCCCCAAATAGTTGTAATTAGAGATGAGTGATCCAAATTTATTCATGGCGAATCACGTAAAAAAACGGCTATTTCCTGGCTGCAGAGAGCCTTTATAGTGGTGTAGAACACTGTGCCTTGCAGTTACACGCATAGGGAGTCTGCTGTGGTAGTGAAATAATACTGTGAGTCAGTATGACATGCAGATGACAGGCGTCGCTCTTAGAATCACTGCACACTTCACTTTTTTGGGCAGTCACAAGGCCAAAACTGACCAAATAACTCAAGTATGAACTCAGCCTTACAGGTCGATGTCACCGTCATCAGCTGATTCCACATAGATGTCTACAGAACCTGTTCTATTAAACGCTTATATAAGTAGAGCCCCCCGACAGAGTGGAGAGGGTGTCAGCAGTAAGTTTGTGTTGACGTCGATAATTATTCAGGAGGCCACAGAGTGGCACAATGACAGTGTGGAGGTGGCAGCAGCATCAGGAGGAGGCCACAGGGTGGCACAATGACAGTGTGGGGGTGGCAGCAGCAGCATCAGGAGGCCACAGATTGGCACAATGAGTACTTTCTTCACTAGCCGGGTGAAGAAAGCTGCTCATCAGCGACTCTAGACTCAAGTTGCTGCTGATGGAGCTGGAACTGCTCCTACCCCCCCCCCCCCCCAACTTGCCACAGCAGCCATGGCAGAGGAACGTGAGCACAGAGTGCCCCCCCAGTCACACCTGCGAGAGGATGGATGATGGCGCAGATAGGTAGCGGCCAACTGACTACATAGGATGTCTCTATAGTAGTTCAGTTTGTCCTCCCTCTCAGCGGGTGTAAAAAAGGCCCCCATTTTGGACCGGTAGCAAGGGTCCAACAAGGTGGAGAGCCAGAAGTCATCCCTCTGCCGAATGGTGACAATTCGGCTGTTACTATGTAAGCAAGTGAGCATGCATCGGGCCATTTGTGACTTGGTCGGACTCAATTCCTCCATCTCCACTGCATACTGTCACGGTGTGTCTGGGTCCTCTGCCTCATCTTCCTCATCGCCCTGTAGCTCCTCTGGCTGCTCATGTTCCTCCTCTCCTGTCACTGTGTGACAAAAAAACACCCATTTCGCTATACATTGCTTGTGCTCCAATGTCCTTCTTCTCCAGTTCAGCCCTCACAGGGCTCATGTGGCTGTGAGATCTAGGTGCCACGTCTCCAGTCCCCTGACCAGCCAGATTTACCAGAATCTGTTCCAGGACATGAAGCAGTGGAATGACGTTGTTCATCCCGTAGTCCTGGTGACTGACAAATAACGTGGCCTCCTTAACCCCTTAAGGACACAGGGCGTACAGGTACGCCCTTGTGCCCTGGTACTTAAGGACACAGGGCGTACATGTACGCCCTGTGCATTTTCGATCACTGCCGTGCGCCTGGCAGTGATCGGAACCCGGTGCCTGCTCAAATCATTGAGCAGGCACCTAGGCTAAATGCGCGGGGGGGTCCCGTGACCCCCCCATGTCGGCGATCGCGGCAAACCGCAGGTCAATTCAGACCTGCGGTTTGCTGCGATTTCTGCAGTTTCTGATCCCCGCGGTCCCTGACCGCGGGGATCAGAAACTTTAGTATTCCTAAAGTGCATCTGTATCCCCCCCCCCTGCACCCCTTAGTGATTTTTGCCCGGTGGGAGGTGCAGGGGGAGGGTTGCGGGCGGTGCGGGCGGTGCGGGAGGCGGGCGGTGCGGCAGGCGGGATCGCGATCCCCCGCCCGCCTCCCATTGCGTAATCGTTGGCGTCTAGTGGGTATACCAGGGTGCCAGCACATTGCTGGCACCCTGGTATAAACGGCTGACATCGGTGATGCGATGTCAGCCGTTTAACCCTTTCCATACAGCGGTCCGTACGGACCGCTGTATGGAAAAGGTTAACAGTAAGAGGGAGCTCCCTCCCTCTCCCATCGGGGGGCTGCTGTGCCTTTGCAGTCCCCCGAATGGAGAGGGAGAGAGCTTCCAGGCAGCCCCCCCAAGCCCCGTCCTTACCCTTCCCCGTCTGCGCAGTTCTGGCCACTACTGAGCAGACGGGGAAGGTTCCCATGGCAACAGGACGCCTGCTCAGGCGTCCTGCTGTCCATGGTGCTGAAGAGATCTGTGCTGAAAGGCATAGATCTGTTCAGACAAAGTGTAAAATACAGTATAGTACTATATATTGTACTGTACTGTATTATGCAGACATCAGACCCACTGGATCTTCAAGAACCAAGTGGGTCTGGGTCCAAAAAAAAGTGAAAAAAGTGAAAAATAAAGTAAAAATCAAAAAACACATTTATCACTGATTAAAAATGAAAAAAATAAAATTCCCTACACATGTTTGGTATCGCCGCAGTCCGTAACGACCTGATCTATAAAACGGTAATGTTACTTTACCCGAACGGTGAACGCCATAAAAATAAAAAATTAAAAACTATGATGAAATTGGAATTTTGCCCACCTTACTTCCCAAAAAAGGTAATAAAAGTGATCAAAAAAGTCGCATCTATGCCAAAATTGTAACAATCAAACCGTTATCTCATCCCGCAAAAATCATACCCTACCCAAGATAATCGCCCAAAAACTGAAAAAGTTATGGCTCTTACACTATGGAAACACTAAAACATGATTTCTTTTGTTTCAAAAATGAAATCATTGTGTAAAACTTACATAAATAAAAAAAGTATACATATTAGGTATCGCCGCGTCCGTATTCACCGGCTCTATAAAAATATCACATGACCTAACCCCTCAGATGACCACCGTAAAAAAATAAAAATAAAAACGGTGTAAAAAAAGCCATTTTTTGTCATCTTCCGTCACAAAAAGTGTAATAGCAAGCAATCAAAAAGTCATGTGCACCCCAAAATAGTGCCAATCAAACCGTCATCTCATCCCACAAAAAATGAGACCCTACTTAAGATAATCGCCCAAAAATTTAAAAAACTATGGCTCTTAGACTATGGAGACACTAAAACATTTTTTTTGTTTTAAAAATGAAATTATTGTGTAAAACGTACATAAATAAAAAAAATTGTATACATATTGGGTATCACCGCGTCCGTGACAACCTGCTCTATAAAATTACCACATGATCTAACCTGTCAGATGAATGGTGTAAATAACAAAAAAAAAAAACGGTGCCAAAAAAGCAATTTCTTGTTACCTTGCCGCACAAAAAGTGTAATATAGAGCAACCAAAAATCATATGTACCCTAAACTTGTACCAACAAAACTGCCACCCTATCCCGTAGTTTCTAAAATGGGGTCACTTTTTTGGAGTTTCTACTCTAGGGGTGCATCAGGGGGGCTTCAAATGGGACATGGTGTCAAAAAAAACAGTCCAGCAAAATCTGCCTTCCAAAAACCGTATGGCATTCCTTTCCTTCTGCGCCCTGCCGTGTGCCCGTACAGCGGTTTACGACCACATATGAGGTGTTTCTGTAAACTACAGAATCAGGGCCAGAAATAATGAGTTTTGTTTGGCTGTTAACCCTTGCTTTGTAACTGTAAAAAAAATATTAAAATGGAAAATCTGCCAAAAAAGTGAAATTTTGAAATTGTATCTCTATTTTCTATTAAATCTTGTGCAACACCTAAAGGGTTAACAAAGTTTGTAAAATCAGTTTTGAATACCTTGAGGGGTGTAGTTTCTTAGATGGGGTCACTTTTATGGAGTTTCTACTCTAGGGGTGCATCAGGGGGCTTCAAATGGGACATGGTGTCAAAAAAACTGTCCAGCAAAACATGCCTTCCAAAAACCAAACGGCGCACCTTTCACTCTACGCCCCGCTGTGTGGCCGTACAGTAGTTTACGGCCACATATGGCGTGTTTCTGTAAACGGCAGAGTCAGGGCAATAAAGATACAGTCTTGTTTGGCTGTTAACCCTTGCTTTGTTAGTGGAAAAAATGGGTTAAAATGGAAAATTAGGCAAAAAAATTAAATTCTCAAATTTCATCCCCATTTGCCAATAACTCTTGTGCAACACCTAAAGGGTTAACAAAGTTTGTAAAATCAGTTTTGAATACCTTGAGGGGTGTAGTTTCTTAGATGGGGTCACTTTTATGGAGTTTCTACTCTAGGGGTGCATCAGGGGGCTTCAAATGGGACATGGTGTCAAAAAACCAGTCCAGCAAAATCTGGCTTCCAAAAACCATACGGCGCACCTTTCACTCTACGCCCCGCTGTGTGGCCGTACAGTAGTTTACGGCCACATATGGGGTGTTTCTGTAAACGGCAGAGTCAGGGCAATAAAGATACAGTCTTGTTTGGCTGTTAACCCTTGCTTTGTTAGTGGAAAAAATGGGTTAAAATGGAAAATTAGGCAATAAAATGAAATTCTCAAATTTCATCCCCATTTGCCAATAACTCTTGTGCAACACCTAAAGGGTTAACAAAGTTTGTAAAATCAGTTTTGAATACCTTGAGGGGTGTAGTTTATAGAATGGGGTCATTTTTGGGTGATTTCTATTATGTAAGCCTCGCAAAGTGACTTCAGAGCTGTAGTGGTCCCTAAAAATTGGGTTTTTGTAAATTTCTGAAAAATTTCAAGATTTGCTTCTAAACTTCTAAGCCTTGTAACATCCCCAAAAAATAAAATATCATTCCCAAAATAATTCAAACATGAAGTAGACATATGGGGAATGTTAAGTCATCACAATTTTTGGGGTTATTACTATGTATTACAGAAGTAGAGAAACTGAAACTTTGAAATTTGCTAATTTTTCCCAATTTTTGGTAAATTTGACTTTTTTTTATGCAAAAAAAAATATTTTTTTTAACTTTATTTTACCAGTGTCATGAAGTACAATATGTGACGAAAAAAAAACAATCTCAGAATGGCCTGGATAAGTCAAAGCGTTTTAAAGTTATCAGCACTTAAAGTGACACTGGTCAGATTTTCAAAAAATGGCCTGGTCCTAAGGTGTAAAAAGGCTGTGTCCCTAAGGGGTTAAAGGGCCTGAGCAAACGGCAGGTGTCACACATGAGTTGCCACTGGCTGACATTGAAGTTACACAGCGGAGTACCTCGTTTAAAATCGTTATATGGCCTTTCTCTGTTCATATAGTCGGTCCTACATATGGAGACTGAAATTCCAATGGATGAAGTGCATGCAAAGTTTTCTGGCCATTTTTAAGATCTCTTGCAGATGGGTGGAAGACTTCAGAAACCTCTTGACAACCAGATTAAACACGTGTGCCATGCAGGGCGCGGAGAAAGCCAGGATTCGATTTCTTGATGAAGGACACAGAGCTGTTTCTCCCCTGTGACTCCATTCACCCAGGCAAACGAGGTGTAGAACAGCGTGACACCGCCAAGCCCTGCACATGTGGTATGCTGGAGGAGCACTGTGAATTGTCCCTGCAGTGGAGGCTGAGGAAACGGTGGAGGATGAGGAGGTAGAGGCGGACATTGTCGCATGACCAACGGCGTGAGAACCTGCAGGCGGAAGCGGCATCACCTGGCCAAGTTGCTGGTGTGGCTGGGCAGGAACCACATTTACCCAGTGGGCTGTAAAGGACGTATATTGTCCTTGACCACAGTTTATAGCTACCGACCAATTTTCCCCAAAAGGCTGTGTAACGGACCGTTTCAGCAGACAAGGGGTTAAAATCAGTTTAGGCGATATGCCCCTTTCCGAGAGACAGGCACAGCTACTGCAGAACACCAACCTCCCGAACTGGATACAAAATAGCACTCCAAACTGGAACCTCGCAAATAGCTGTCGGCAGACGAACAGGAAAAGTGTATCAGTCAGCTTACACTCCTGGCAATCAGTCTCCAACAGCATACAGGGAATCCCCCCAATAACGAGACAAGGCTCCGTCTTGAGGGTCAGCAGTGCTCTGATGTGCTGGCACACCCAGCCTGGTTTTTATTACAGTTTTGCAAATACAGAACAGATACAACACATCCCCACAATGCATCATGGTTTCCTCCTCTCTGCCTGGGAGACAACCAAGGGCAATCCAATTATCTCTCAGGACAAAGGGGAGATCGCCAATACACATGTGGGAACAACAGGACAGACATCACCATTTAAACACACAATGGGACAATGGGACAATAGAAACACACCCACACAAAATCCTCCCCTCTGCCGATGATGATTATTGAACACAAGGGCGAATATAATTATCAAAGGCAGAGAAATACAGTTTTATAAAACATATCACAGGAACCCCAAAACATGCAATAACCCCATAACCAATATATCCTCAGAACCGGGGGATCTGGGTGAACCACATGTCCAAAATTCACCCACATCCGTTCAGTAGTTTGGAAGATACAGTTACACTGAAAATATACAAGTTATACCGAAAATAGTCACTAATAAATGTGTCCCCTGTTTAGTAGTTTCAAACTACTGAATGATGTCTCTGTGCACCAAATACAGGCAAGATAGCACCGTGTTGAAAAGTCAGAACAGTGTCTGTGAGCTAAAATGGCCGCTATCTATTGTTCTCACCATGTGCTTCATCCAAGCAAGTAAGGCAAAGGATGCAATCCAGGGACAGAGGGCTCCGTCCCAAGTGCCTTAAGACCCAATAACTTAAGGGACCATAATCCCAGGGCAGGAGGCTGGTAAACAGCCCCCTCCAAAACACAGTGGCGAGGTTGGTTTCGCCACACAGGCTGTATCACAAAAAATGTCACCGCTGAATGGCTAATCGACGAAATTCGGTTCATACAGAAAACAGTCTACAATGACCCATAAATTTTCCCCATAAAGGCTGTTTCACAAAAAAAGTTCACCAATGAATGGCTAATCGACGTAAATAGGTTCATACAGAAAAAATGTCTACAATCACCAATCAATTTTCCCATATTGTTTTTCCTATTAATACACTTTTTTCCACTAATACACAACAAAAAGGGCTTTAGAACATATAACTTCACTGCTGAACGGCAAATATATTTTTCTTTTTTCCACTTACAATTACAGCTGGTGAACACGGTCCCCACTGGGGTCCCTTTAAGATGGCATAAGTGTTTGTTTTTTGTGACGCCACTTGCAGGGAAGCAACAAGGGCACAGGGCCCCTTTTAGTGATATGGTAGTTGGTACCCAGGTATAGGAATTCCAGAGTGGTGTAGGGTGGCCTACAATGTCTCTCAATGTGTTGTGCACTTGTCATGGTGCTCCTACCTGGATACGCTGGAACCCCAGGCGTTGTTATCCGAAGCAGACAAAGGGTAGTAGTAGTAGGGGATGAAGAATAAATTTAAATCCAGACATTGTGTATAGTTGAACAGCAACTTTACTTGAATAAATGTTCATCAGAAACAGCCTTGAAGCTTTGTCTTGGTTCCAGCAGGCTTTTGCATTAACTGTGGCAGGCAAACTCCTATCTGCTATATAAGTTGCTCTCTGGCTCTGCTGTTCTGACAGGCTAGCTATAGAACTTAGCTTTCTCTGGGTGCTGCAACTTCTCTCCGGTAGTCTGACTCTAGGTTATGCCAGGGAACTTTATTCCTGGCTTCAGAGACTTCCAGCTTCTGCCTCCATGTCTAGCTGAGCTGAAGGTGCTCCAGCTGGTTCAGACAGGGCTCGTCCAACAGGGACATTCTCCTGCTGCCTTCCTCTAGTAGGGAGTAAGCTAAACCTTCCATTAGCAGGAGGTAAACTGAACTGACTACACTCCTCCCTCCATGCAGTAAATGGGAGACGCCCACCACACAACAGAGGGAGGGGGGGTTAGGATGGAAGAGAAGGTTTCATTCTATGTACCTATAGCTCTGCCATTGATGCTGCCACCTGCTGGTAAACATAGAAACATAGAATGTGTCGGCAGATAAGAACCATTTGGCCCATCTAGTCTGCCCAATATATCTGAATCCTATGAATAGTCCCTGGCCCTATCTTATATGAAGGATAGCCTTATGCCTATCCCATGCATGCTTAAACTCCTTCACTGTATTTGCCGCTACCACTTCTGCAGGAAGGCTATTCCATGCATCCACTACTCTCTCAGTAAAGTAATACTTCCTTATATTACTTTTAAACCTTTGCCCCTCTAATTTAAAACTGTGTCCTCTTGTGGTAGTTTTTCTTCTTTTAAATATGCTCTCCTCCTTTACCGAGTTGATTCCCTTTATGTATTTAAAAGTTTCTATCATATCCCCTCGGTCTCTTCTTTCTTCCAAGCTATACATATTAAGGTCTTTTAACCTTTCCTGGTAAGTTTTAAACCAGGCATATTACATGTGAACAGTTACAAAATAAGAAATATAAATACACATTTTGCAGGACCTGGAAATGAATACATAGGATGACACGTTATTAATTATAGGAGATAGTGGCGGGGTGCAGAAGTGGTAATGCACCTCTGGGGCATTACATACTCCACAAAAAGCTTTAGAACATATAACTGCACCGCTGAACGGCAAATATATTTTTATTTTGCCCCTAATACATGACAAAAAGGACTTTAGAACATATAACTGCACCGCTGAACGGCAAACAAAATTTTTGTGACACTAATACACGACAAAAAAGGCTGTAATTTTCTTACTTTACCGCAGAACAGCTAATAAGCCCTTTTTCCCACTAATGCAAGCCAAAAAATTATTTATAACATATAACTGCACCGCACAAGGGCAAATAAGACGTAGAAATATTTCCTTGTAATAACCCCTGTTAATGCCTGTATCAAACAGCACTTGCACCCTAATAAGGACGGTTTGCTGGAATTACAGAGCTGTATAATGGCAATTTGGATCCCCAGTCAGTGCAGCAAGGTATAATAGGATTGTTCCTATTACCCAGGCTGCAACCTCCCTTACTGAACCCTGTTCTACATAAATTCTGTGGAATGATTCTATCCTTTCCCTACACCTTAAATAATCTTTTCCCGAATTTGTAAATCATTTTTTTTAGCACAATGAAGCCTATCCTAGCACTGTCCCTAGCGCCTTCTCACATCTCTCCCTGCACAAAGTACACTGAAAAATGGCAGAATCCAAGATGGATTAGGCTATTTATAGAGCTATGACATCAAAGGGCTGGCTGCTGATTGGCTGCATGCATGGCATTATGGGTGATCCCATGTTCCCAGAGTTCCTTGCTCTATGTCCTCACACGTGCAGCAGCTATTTTTGGACAAAATGCAATTGGTTACCACAAAGCGTGAGGAAATTCGGATTTGATGGGGATCAAATTTCTCCTAAAATTCGGGTCTGATTGCACTTTGTCAACTTCAATTCGCTCATTTCTAGTTGTAATAAATATGGCAGTGGTTAAAGTCCTTAGAGATGTTGGACATTGCTAATGAGGTGCACATGTTTAAAGAGTCATTGTATTTTCACACAATTTCATTTAATTTAATAGAGAATGGTGTAACTAGTGCATTTTTTTAAAATCTGCCTGCATCCACAAGAAAAAAAGCTGAAAAATCATGGCCACTAGGGGTCTCACTTCCACCTATATTGCAGTCCACTGCCTGTTGTCAGGCAAGATCCATCTTTAGTAAGAGAGACACAGAAGATGGCTCACAGAAAATGGTGATATGTCAGAGCTAGCTGAGCTCCTGAGCCTGATAAAATAACTTCTTCTACACTGCTTCAGAACATCACAGGAGCCTCCTGCTTTTATATAAGTGTAATTTTTCCCTCCTTATCAGCTTTCTGAGCTGCCTAGAAGAAAACAAACAGTGGTAATTAAGCTAAGTGAGGTCACTGCATACAGTGCTAGCAGAAGGGAGACATCCACTGCTTCTGAGAGAAATGTATCTAGTTCTGCAGCTAAAATGGAAATAATATGGCTCAAAGAGTTCCTTCACATGTGTGGTACATGTGGTCCGCTGTTGGCATCCTCCATTGTATGCATTATTCCTGGGGATTGCTGTTAGCAATGGATCACATGTGCAGGATTTGCTCCCCCAATTATATATGCACAACAGCATAAGGGGTTTTGAACATCTTTTGCCTTTTATGACCATGTTATTTTGGGACTTTGAGAACCCTATATGCATTGAAAAAATCCATGTGGCATTTAGGGCATAGATTTTAAAATCTAATCATCATTAAATCCTTCTTTTGAAATGCAAATATGCAGCAAATCTGGGATTTCACTGCTACATTCAAGTTTTGCCATGGATTTGCGCCAAAATTCTAGGTGCATTGTTATTTCCTTTATCCCTGAAAGGGTATGTAGACTTTGCTGCAGGGTAACCCATAGTTGTATCCGAAAAAAAAAAAAAAACATGGGACGCACATCCACATGCTATACATTGATCTATAAACACATCTCAGTGTAATAAATAGTATCGAGCCCCCAATATACATACTGTACATGAAGCATTGGTATACGTCTTGATCAGAATGCATAAGCCCGCTCACCACGCCAAGGTGGTATACAGACCCAAGTTGTAATGAGTATTGCAACAAAAAAAAAGACCCGAGCAGAGGGCATATCATTGGTATAAGAATGAAAGTGAGAAGACTGCTCAGCAGTGAGAGGAAGGGTGATTGGTACCTGATGATGTCATTAATTGACACCTGATGATGAAAATCTCCCTTCCCTGCTCTGCGCTGCTTCAGCTCTGCATTGTCCAGCTCTGCTGAGTGAGGGAGCGTCTGCCAAGCGCAGGGACAGGGAGAAGTGCACACAGCCCAGGCACTGCTATCAGCTGCTGGGGAGGACCTGGCTTTAATCATTTACTTACAGTCCCTGGCTGTCGGTAATCTGACCTTGCACGCAGCGTGCTTCTGTGTCCTCCGTCCTTCAACACATAGACGGACCTTGCCTAGCAACACTATTTTAAGCACAGGTAAAAGTAGGCAGTACAGGGAACAAAAATATGAAATTCAGGGGCAATTAAATACACAGTGAAAAGTTGAAATAGAGCCACCAAGGAGAGATTAATCACCACAATCCAATACTCCAAAAAATAAATAAAAATACGACCGTTATACTTTAAGTATTAAACAAAATTTCTATCAAAAATATTTTTAAACAATTTTCTGAATTTTTTTAATTGATAAATGCTAAATGTATTAATAATTTACAACCAATGGTCAAATGTACTAATGAACAAATGAAATTTCATGCGCTTGCCTCCTCTCCCAGATTATCTCCCACCTTTTGCGGCCCCAGTGAAATGAAACAACGGCCGTGTGCATGCAAGTAGGAGAGAGCTTCCGGCCGAGCAGGAAAAGCTCCCAAAAATCTGGGCAGGATTTTGAAATTAAGGCTACATTCACACTGAGTTTTTTGGAGGAGAATTTGAGGCAGCTTTTTCAGCCGTGGATCCAGGAGGAAGCAGAAGCATAAGTCCTTCCTTTATATTTCTGAATCCACTTCCAGCTTTGGCTGAAAAACTGCCTCAAAACCTTTTCCAAAAAACTCTTAAATATGTGTAATGGAAAATGCTATGCTGGCGCCGTTTATGAGGAGGAGGTACTCTGCTACCACTGTTTTCAATGGGGCACACTTCCAGCACTGTTCATCTGGGACGCTCTGCTGGTACTGTTTATGAAGGCACACTTTTTCTAGTATTGCTTGGTATTGTAGTAAGCTGGCACCATAAACTACACAGTGTACAGAGCCTTCTGCTTTCAGCTCCATACACTATAGCTTCCAGCACCACAGCAGCCCAAAACAGCTGATCGTGGGTGTGCCGAGTGTTGGACCCCAACCAATCTGATATTGATGACCTCTCCTGAGGACAGGTAATCAATATCTGTAGCTCAGACAACCCCTTTAATGATAAAGCCCAAAGGCCTGCTAAGAGATTCTCATGACATTTCTGATTTATATTATGTACACGGTTGTCACTGAGATTTCATGTACATTCAAATCACCCTCACACAATTCAAGCCAGGTAGGATGCAGTTATTATTGTATTTGGTCATTTGGGTCCACAGGAATGACAACCCTGCACCCAGCAGAATTGAGAACAGAAACTGTCTTCAGAATTTCTCAGCAGCCTCGCGTTGTGGTCCTGCAACATCAAACAATAATATTAGAGCATATGAGTAAAATATGACAATCATTTTTAGTTTCAAAGTATTTTATTCAGGATAAACATAATTGCACATATCACGCAAAATACACACAATGGTGCGTGAAACAGATGCCACACGATGAACATGACCTGTAAGCATAGCAGGATGCAATACATCCGAATGGATTGAGGTGATATGTATGCAATAATAAAAAATAAAAGAAAAAATACAACATAAAAAGCCAAATTAAATAGCATAAAATAAACCAACATACGAAGATCGTGTTGAAGAGCCGATTTAGACCAATGTGATGTTATGAAATATTCAGATGCACATAACTTCCCTACAATGTAAATGCATCGTGACACGTGTTCTAATGATTGGGTTCAATACTGAGTCAAGCTATGCTGTGAAGCTGTAGAATATGAGGAGGATATCCAGGGCCCCCACAACTTTTCAAAGGCTTCGTATGTGTCTTGACGAATTGCGTTCAGTCTCTCGTATAATAATAGTTTATTGATTCTATCAATAACTGCTTGGAAGCTAAGGTCTGCTGACCGCCACTTATATGCAATGTGAATCCTGGCTGCTAATAACATATATTGGGATAACTTAAATTTGGAGTAAGACATTCTAGAGAGTTTATCGCCTAAAAGGCATAAGGTAGGAATCCTGGGAAGGGCACAGCCCAGCACAGAGGAGGCCAAGTCACAAATCTTTCTCCAGAATCTCTGTACCACTGGGCAGGACCACCAAATGTGAAAGACCATGCCAATCCCCCCGCATCCCCTAAAACAAAGAGGAGAAACCTCAGGGTAGATACGGTGAAGTCTAGAGGGGACTAAATATGTCCTGTGGAGAACCTTGATAGAGGTTTCCGCCAATGTAACTTGCCAGGAGGTCTTATTTAAAGTCTGTGAGCATTGACGCCATTTTGTAATTGAAAGGTCTTCCTGGATATCCCCCTCCCACTCCAACATATATGGTAGTTTGAATCCCTCTGGCAGGGTATTAAGAAAACCATACATCCTAGATAACAACCCTTGTTTATATATTGAGTAAGTGACAGATCTTTCGAAAGGTGTAAATTCCACATTTGTGTCGTTAATCTTCAGGGATTGGAGACACATGACAATCATTTTTAACATGTTTAATAAACAATGAAGGATCTTTATAAATGTTAATGAAGGACCTTTATAAATGTTCCTCTAATAGGTCTCCTTTAAGAAGTTCATTGTCCATTCTTTGTGCTATAATTCGTAGACGTGTCATTCCATTTTCTATTTTTCTCTGCAATTTCCCTTCACATTTTATTCTATCATCATACCCATTATCGCTCCTATCCAATTTTAAAAATTGCCAAAGTTTCAACTGCAGAATTCACCGCGGTAGAGCTGAAAGTCTGAACTGAATAATGCCAGGCTTGTCAGTAATGCTCTATCACTAAAATAAAAACGAATGATTTTCCTTCAGTGTCTCCCACTGCATTCTCTTTGTCTGACTTTTCTATCCGTGTAGTTTCAGTATATCATCCGAAACCATGTCTGTTAAAAAAAACTGAAGAAAGAACACGCACCTTCTAATAACCATCAGTGAATACAGGCGGAACACAGAAGGCATCTATCCACTATCATTTTTTTTTATTGACCCATTAACTTGAATGAGCTATTCTAGTGGGAAGGACGGACCAGCACAGAGCATGCTGCAATTTTCTCTATGTTCCATGATAAAAAAATAAAAAAAAACGGACATGAATTGACCCATTGACTTTCAGGGTTCAGTCCATGTGCTATCAACTCTAAACTCAGACAGCACCAGGACGTAAAAATCACTCATCTGAATGAGCCTTTACAATGGATGACTGCAGATGAACTGTATGTCCATCCAGAACTTACCCCAGCGATGACATCTGATCACTAGTGGTCTGAACCTGGACTCATGGCAATCAGTAGGTCGTTGATCTCGCTTCAACATAAAAAAGAAATTGAGGTTTCCTATCGCCCTCATTTCCACTTTGTAGGGGAATCCGTCAAGTGTGCCCGCTATCCCCTCTCCTATTCAATTTGGCCCTGGAGCCATTAGCTGGCATACTGGAGGGAGGCAAAATAGGCAATCAAGAAATACATACATCACTTTTTGCTGATGATCTGTTACTATTTATGGCAGATCCGATGGTGGATCTTGAGGGGGTCTTGTAACTCCTGGACTCCTTCGGGCCAGTCATAGATAAATGTGTGTTAATGCCCCTAACAACTTCAAATATGAAAGCCATACTCCCAGAAAATTGTAAAAGAATTTCGATAAGCGACTCTTATATTACATACCTGGGCATCAAAATAGGGAAATCAGTTACCTCACTCTCTATAATCTGAACTATCTCCCCCTATTTAAAACAATCACAAAGGATCTCAAAAGATGACAAAACCTCCCATTGTCACTGACGGGCAGAAGCCACTTGTTAAAAATGATTTGTTTCCAGAAATTGCTTTATTCCGCTCAAGATGATTCCAATGCTCTTAAAACACTCCAATGTCAAGGAGCTCCAATCCAAACTTCCTGTGGTCAGGGAAGAAACCTTGCATAGCTTTTTCGAAGTTGATGCTGTCTAGAGATAGGGGAGATCTGAACATACCAAACATAAGGCTGTATAATTTGTCATGTTTTCCTAGGTACTGTATGGATTGGATCCATAAGACGCAACACTATTCCAACTTTGTTTTAGAGGCTAATCTAACCCGCCCATGGTCACTAGCCACTTTGCTGCACACAAGGAGGCAGGCATTGGCGCCATATCTAAAACATTCAATAATCATTCGGACACAATAGTGGCATGGAAGAAAGCACGTAAACTGGCTAAAAAAAACATTTCTCGCTTCTAGAGTAATGGACCTATGGCGACACCCCGAATTCCGCAGAGGGCGATCAATAAAATGTTTGTTTAATGGAGGAATTACCTCTTTCCTAGATCTCTTGCATATTTTGGACAAACGGTATCTCACCTTCCCTGAAATTTGTAACATATATGGCCTCGACAGTTCACACTTCCTTCCTTTCCAACAAATATCCCATTTTTGCAAACAGAGGTTGTTGGATGTCTCGGGTGAATGTGACAATGTCTCCCTAATATTCTCTCTAGGGGTGACCAACACTAAACTCTCTATCTCCCATATCTATCGAACATTAAGGTAATCAGGAAATAAAATGATAGCGTCAGCTCTCTTTAGGAAATGGGGGGAAAAAATAAATACCATGGGTAAGAGTCTGTAAAGCCGTACCTTGTGAAACGTGGAGGGAATCCCATCTCCGGCTGATAAATCATGCTATTTATGCCTTTAACCTTCCTAGGAAGACAGACAATCCTGATCATCTTACTGCTTGCCCAAAATGTGGGTTGGAGAGAGCAGATCTGTCACACTGTGTTTGGCTGTGCCCCTGGGTACAGCAATTTTGGGAACATTTTAAAATTTGTATCAATGACACTTGGGGTTTTACAATGGGGTTCGACCTGGAAAGCCTGCTATTTCATATTTTCGAGGGTACACCTGCACCCCCAAAAATGGTAGACGTGCAGTACGCAGCCCTGCAGGGTGAGCGATGGTGAGGTCACAGGGGCAGTTAAAGGGATTCTGTCACCTCCCCTAACCCAAAATAGGATTTTAAAGCAATCATGCAGCACAGCTTTCCTTGAAACGGCTGTGCTCTTCTATCTTCTAATCCGTCCAGTAGTTTATGAGAAAATCGACTTTTATGATTATGCAAATTAGCCCTGAAGGTGCCCAGAGGGGCGTTTTGTTCCCTTAGTGTGCCCAGTAACGCCCCTCTTACAGTGCCCAAAACGCCTTCCTTCTGACTGCCTAACCGCCCACAGCCTCATCCCTCTCCATGCTTTATATAAAAGGAAGGCAAAGTCCTTGCAAGATACTCAGAGGGAATAACACTTACAGATCAGGCTGTATTTTCCTTAGATCCTGTCTGGCTTTCTCCAAGGCCCGTATGCCCTATTTCTGGCTTTATCCTTGGGTAGGGAAACCTTCCTCTGGTATATATCTCCTTGCTGTAGAAATATACTTCTGCCCTTCAGCTCTCTATTTGGCTGGATACAACTTGGCTCTGCACTGTACTTTCAAAGGAACATCAGGAGGCAACGTAGAAGCAAGCTAGAACCCTGGACTATCTAGCTGCATGTTAGAAGCTGCACTTCAGCTAACCTCTAGCTAAAGTGTCCACTGGCTTCTAACTACACACTCAACCAACTTCTCCTGAACTGGACCTGACTATATATACTAGGGGGTTCCCTGGCTTCCTCTACTGTCTAGGAGGAGGAACTACCCCTAATAGGACTGGCACAGGAGATAACAGTAAAATACACACTATAATGCAATACAAAATACCGTATAAAATACAATGACCCTGTTCCACAAAAGGTGGGGAACAACGTGGCCCAATTGACCCTTGTGTAGTGCCCACATTTACCTAGTGGGAACACTACAGATGTGGCACTGTTAGCGTCATTGCGCTATCTACTTTTACAATGGCTGAGGCCGGAGACACCAAAGCTCCCGTAAATAATAACTCAGATGTCGCATTTTATGTATTGTTAAACATCTCACCCAAAACGAGATCATGACAATTATGCAGTCTTTCAGGTACACAATGGTATAACATGGAGGCTCTTAAATGGACCTTGGGGAAGTTATGTATTGATTGATTCCATGGAAGGCATTTGGAATAAACTGGTACACTTGGACGGGTATGAGCTTATGCTCAACATGTATCAGCTTAAGACATTGTAAATAACTGATTGGTTGTTGCAGACAATGATATGATATGTTAGGAGTTAGGGTTGGGGGGAGGAGGGGGTTTTAACATGTGAACATATTGTTTTGCTAATATGATTGATATGTTCTGTAAAAGAAAAAGGAAATCTGTATCACTATATGTCGATTTTGCAACCTTTTGTCTATACTTTACTATGCACTGGTGAAACGAATAAAAATATTAAAAATAAAAAAAATAAAGAAATTGATTGAACCCCATTTAAACCACTGCATGATACCCTAGTCTTGCTGCCATATCCGACAAAATTATCAACAGAGATACTAAATGCACAAATGAACACAGGCTTAGGATGGCCATACACATTCAGTAGCTGTCAGCACAATAATCCTTTGGATGTCTCTACAAACTCCCTCCAATACACGTTCGGTTTGGTTGCGCATGCACAGTATATGCTGTCAATAGGGAGAGAGGCGAGAACCACTGTCAGATGCTTCTGGTGGCCGCTTATCTCCTGGGAAAACGATTGGGTGAAAAAATGTTGTTCTCACAATTCTTCTTTGCCAAAACATCATCTGTCAGGGGAGAGTTGGGAGCGCCCCATTCACAGTAGACTGTCAACTGTTCTCAGTATGTTTGACCAACGATACACTAAGGCAGCGTTTTTCTACCAGGGGCCATATGGCCCCCTGTGGGCCCTAAGATATTCCAAGGGAGCCAAAGGTGAAAATCACGTAAATAGGAGGGCCACAGTGCGAGACTAGGGGGCCGCAGAGGGAAGTGAGAAGTAAAGAAAACATATAAGTGACCAAGAAAAAAAGGTATTTTAGTCATAAACATAGCCTGGCCGAGCATCAGTGAGACTTTAAAGGAGTGATAAATGGCATTCAGACAGACCTGGCACCACTTACCGGTATCTTAAGGAGAAAAAAGACTCAGACCTGTTGGGAGATTAAAGGTGCTCATAACCTTTAAGACAAAAGATCTCTAAGGTCTGGTTCACACTTGAGCGTAATTGATACGTGCGTTTTCCGCACGTTTTTGTTGGACGTTTTCACAGCGCGTTTTTGGAAATAGGAAATGCGCGTCGTACGCGCGTTCTTGCGATTGACCACAGAGGCGTCCAATGAAAAACAGAGGTGTTACGCGCGACAATACGCCCCATAGAAGCTTCTGTACTTCTTTGGGCGTAGGGGGTTTTACAGCGCGTTCATACGCGCTGTAAGACGCGCAGGTGAGAACCATGCCCATAGGTAAACATGGGTTTTCGCCTGTTAAGTGTTTTACATCGCGTAGGAACGAGCTGCAAAACGCTCAAGTGTGAACCAGGCCTAAGGGTGGGTTCACATCACGCTTCATGCCGCGCTTTGACATACACGCTAGAAAAAAAAGGATACAAAAAAGTAGCACACCACATTCATGTATCCTGCACAGTCCAATAAAAAAAAAAAAGGGTACTTTTTTTACAATGGAACTCTATGGGGAACGGATGCCACTGTGTACGTTAAACGGACAGGAAAAACGTGATACGAACCCACCCTAACAAGTGGTTTTACAGTTTTTCTGGAAACACACTTAAAGCTAAATTTGAATGACTTGAGAGATATATTCTTTTTTTAAAATGTGTTTGTGCCTGAATCATCAGTCGTAAAGGTTCACCGACAAGAAGAAAAGCAGTCAATCACCAGAGACAGTGACATGACGTTGGTAGACTTCGCTTGTTTCCAGTGATATATGTAGGAGAGAAGCCTGCTGAAAATCTGTCTTGTTATAACCGTGTTCTGGATACTACAGTTTTTAGATGGTAAATGCGAATTTTCAAACTAAAATATTAGCTGTACACAAGGTCATGAATAAATGAAATGCCGGGTGTTGAAATGATAAATTCTGCTATGACTTTAAAAGTATCTGAGTGCCCCTAGTCTGAAGAGTGAATACTAATGTAAAAAGAGCCGCGGTTATCAATAGCGGGAAATTGGTTGGTTGTAATGAAAAATACGTGCAATATTTTTGTAGATGAGACGCCTGTATATAAAAGACTATGCACCTCACTTGCGATAGACTAATCAACTACCTTTGAAATTGGCTTTCTGCACCGGTCTTGATAACTTCTGTACTGCCGGAAGATTTATGACCTAATTTATGACAAGGCAATTAGGCGCATGCTTCAGCAGTCCGTATGCCTAAACAGAAAACTGGCGTAAATGAAGATAAATTGGTTGCGGCTGGCTACGCCCCTTCCTTTCCTTGCCACCCCCCCTTTTGGAAATGTGCCGAAGGTGGTGTAAAAAGACACTTGCAACTAATTTTTAGGAAGTCGCAAACACATTTTTTAACGCCACTTTCTGGTGCAAACTGAAAGATAAATCTCCCCCATAATGTACAGTATGTAGGGCCAAGTTAAGACCTTACGGAGAGAGTGGTTTTGGTCCCCAGTAACATACGTGGCTCCCTACTCTAAAATGGCGTTATTTATCAGTTGGACAACCCTATGGGACTGCAGGAGATAGATGAGCATTCTCCTCGGCTTCTCTTCGGCAATCCCATAGAGTTGAACGGTGCAGAAGCACACATGCATGACCAGAGCTCCATTTGCCTGGAGGACTCCAGTAACTCATTCTTGTGATCGTTGAGGGTCTCCACTTATCAACTAATAGGAGATACGTTCTTATGGTGGCACAAACCTCTAAAGGACCTTTTGTGCACTTATATAGCGCTGACATATTCCGCAGCGCTTTACAGACATTAGCATCAAGTTGTCACCAATGGGGCTCGCAATCTAAGGTCCCTATCAGTATGTCTTTGGAGTGTAGGAGAAAACCGAAGAACCCAGAGGAAACCCACACAAACACGGGGAGAACATACAATTATATAACTATCACTGATAGGACTGCCTCCCTGGCTTCAAAGCCCAAAATGAGCAGGAACTTGAATGAATGAAATACAATTTTTACTGAATCTTTTCCCACATAACTATATATCAATCTGCTCAGCTCCTCCTGCTCTATAAGATGCTGCCTTCAGCTCAGACACCATCTTCAAATCGACAGGTTTCTTTAACTACATATTACACCTTTTTAGGCATCCTAGTCTGTTAATAAAAAAAAATAAAAAAAATGTTCTAATACCCCAGAGTGGTATTACCACCTGTTTGTGCCCCCTACTATCTTCTATGGTTGACCGATTGTCATCCTATGTATTGATCTCCAGGTCCTGTATCATATGCATATTCTTTTGCCTGTAATGTACTGTTAACATGTAATGTGCCTGGTTCACCAACAGATGGCGGCGGTATTGGCAGAGCTAGTTTGCCTGGAATGGAACCTGCTTTCCATTCTGGCCCTCTCTAGAGAGGGAAAAGTTTACCATAGTTAGTTAGAAGTCAGTCTAGTCTACCCTCTGGAAGAAGGAAGTTGTGCAGCAGTCCATGTTGGACGGGCCTGCCCAGGCCCATGGAGCATCATCAGCTCTACTGCTATAGAGATAAAAGTCAAGATCTTCAGAAGCCAGGAGGAAAGGTTCCCTGGACAAAGATAAAAGACAAAGAGTCAGACTACAGAAAGCTAAGTACAGCAGAAAGGAAAAGTTTCTATTTAATCCTATCAGCACAGCAGAGCTAAAAAAAGTTACAGATGTAGCAGAGCTGAATGTGTTTGCCTGCCAAAACTAATGCCAAAGCCTGCTGGTGACCAAGATAAAGTTTGGAAGATTGTTCCCCTGATGCAAGTTAATTCAAGTAAAGCTGTTTCCAATGTTGATTCAAGTCTGGACTCCATTTCTTTCATAATCTCTTCATCAGCAATTCACCTTTTAGTTTTCACTACTTCGGATGACAACGCCTGGGGTTCCGGGATATCCAGGTAGGAGCACCATGACACGTGCACAGCAACAACATCTAAAGAGACATTATAGGCAACCCTTACACCATTCTGGCAATCCTACACCTGGGTACCACCAACACCATCTACTTAGGGGGACCAATTCCCTTGTTGCTTAAATGCAACTTGCGTCACAACAAACTTGTCACCACCAGACATCTGAGAAGCTCTCACAGATGCCTTTCAGAACCTCTTCCTTGAGCTTCCTTTGTTTTGCTTTCAGTTCCTCATCTCGTTAGCCTCTCTCAGCTGTCATGTAGTTGTACTGATTGCATCCCTTTAAATTCCTCCCCATAATGCATCAGTGGGCGGTTTATACAACTTCCTGGAGTCTGTGTGCATGCTGATCCTATTTCCCAGTCTTCTACAAGATAAGTGTTGTGCATTCTTTTGTGTTTTTCTGTTTGCTGGATCCCAGGTGACCCTGACTCCCTCCGTATCTAGGAGTATAAATATAGGGCGGCTCACTACGACCCAAAGAATGGAATAAGGTGCTCTATCCGAACGGAGCGTACCCAACGCTTGTATGTAAGGAGTTTTTAGGATAAGTAAAGGGATGGCACTCTAGTCATAGGTACTGCATAAAAAAGAATATTTTATTAGTGGGCTGGTATATGCCAGCTGTTGGAAAAAAGATATATAACTAGTAAAAGATACCGTTCTCCTAGAAGTATAAAATATGGACAATATAATATCAATTCACAGATTGTGGACTAAAAAGCAATAATGCATAAAACAGTAACAATGCATAAAAAGGAGTAGATTGCTGACATAAGTATGTGGCTCGTCTCCGTCAACTACTACGTGTATAAGTAGTGGTGGATCCTAGGCAAAAAATGGCGTTCTCCTTTGAAGTAAAAAAATGTAGAACAGTAGAATAATAGTGTATACAGTACATACAATATATTAATGGTAGTATGAAAGGTGAGGTAGTATAAATCACATCTTGTCATATAAGGAACAAATATAGATGAGAGGTGGGGGCCCCCTTTTTTTTGAGGGAATTAGTGTCCGATCTGAATTTGCCCCCTTTGTTTCAGATGGGTATGAAGTTTCACCTCCGGTTGGTGATAATTTGTTTCCACAGTTGTCTCACAATAATGTTATGATAGAGTACTGCTGTTTTTAGCAGGTACGTTACCCTCCTGTAGATGAGATGTGGGTTGGTGAGCGGCTCCTGGCGGGCGAGTGGCGTCCACGTGTCTTCTTCCCGCTCAAAGACTTACTTCCTGCTTGCGGAGCTGTATGCTCGGCCCGTCTACTGCTGCGGCTGTGCGTGACTTACGGTGACGTCACCTGCGCTTACTGACTCTCCCGCTCAATTTTCATCGGCGTTACACGTGCTGTCCGATGGCGGGAATAAGAGGCTGCGTTTTTTTTCAAAAGTTAGGCGTGCTCCGGAGCTGTTGGAAGTTCGGATCCTTTTAATTTTAGCTAGCTTGGTATGGGTATGGCTACCTCAAGTTACCCCATACGCGTTTCGGAGCTCACTGCTCCTTCATCAGTGGGAATGGGTAGCCTATTTTCTTTATCCTATATATGTGGTCTTGATTGGATCAATTAAGGTTCTGGGGGCGTGGTTATAGACCTCAATTAACGGTGTTAAGTGACATTAGTCCTGGAATTGTAAGTATAATGGATGAGGTTCAGATGGAACAATGTGATACTTATGAGGAGACGGACAGGATACGGTCATATTGTGTCTCAATATTTCATTCATAATATTTGTAATTTAAGAATAAGAATAAAACAGAACGGAATAAAAATAGGATAAAAATAAAACGGAATAAAATTCATAAAATCTGTATAGTTCTGTGTGTGTCAATACATTTTCATATACATCTGGATATACATATATATCATCAATTTATCGGGAAGTCCATACGTTATAATAAGAAAGTGAAAGATGAATATAAATATAAAAATAAAAATAAGAACACTAGGTTGAGAATGTTCTCGACAATGTGGGATATATTATACTGGAGATAGATTATCAAGCAGTGTGGTTCCCTAGTTCCATATGTGTATAAAGAGGGGGATTGGGGATCTAGGGGTTCTTTAATAGGATGATTATTGTTTTTTGTTTTGTTTTTGTTGGGGAGACTTCTATCTGTATTGTGATATGTAACTGAGTTGTCACTTCAAATTAGAGGAGGATGTTGAGAGAGGAATAAGGGGGAGGGGCCCTCCCGGGAGGAGGGGTCGGAATGCTGGTAGACAGCCTGACTACGACTCCTGATCCCAGAGGGGGCACCCCACCCACATGTTCTATCTGTGGTATAGGTTAATATTCATAGAAACCCGAATATTTCCATTTCCGCGTTGAGTCCTTTTGGAATCATTGTGTTGAACTCGAATATTTTTCTAGACTCTGATCTGGACATTGCCGCTATATGGTTGCCTCCTCTCCATTGGCGTGTAATTTTAATTAAAGCTGCATAAGTGAGTGATGATGGGTCGCAGTTGTGTTTTTCTTTGTAATGTCTGGAAACAGAGTGTAACTCGTAACCTTTTTTGATGTTCGATATGTGCTCTGCTATTCTTGTTTTAAGGAGTCTTTTTGTACGTCCAATGTATTGCTTGGAACAGGGACATTGCAGGACATAAATCACATTGCTGGAGTGGCATGAAAGATGTTCTCGAATATGATGTTCATGTGTGCTATTGGTTGCCTTTACGGTGGTTGTTTTTTTCGGAAAGTTTGTGATCTTACAACTGTAGCATTTTCCACATCTGAAGAAACCTTGCAATGTTAGCCAGCTTGGGTTGGGTTTAGTTGTTATCTTTTTTATTGTTGGTGCTACTTTAAGGCCGAGATTTGGGGCTCTAGTATATGTGATCTGCGGTTTGTCTGGTAGTAGTTGACCGATGATTTTGTCTCTCAGGATGTGATGCCAATGTTTCTGGATGCTCGTTTCTAGTTTCTTGTAGTGGGTATTGTATGGTAAGATGATTCGTGGGGTTTCTTCTTTTGTAGTCATGTTTGCTGTGGTTTGGTCAAAGAATGTTGTTCTTTCCATCGCCCTTACTTTATCTAGTGATTTATCTATTATTGTCTTTGGATAATTTTTGACTAGAAATTGCATCTTCAAACTCTCTGCTTCTATTTCGAATTGGCTGTCTAGTGTACAATTCCTCTTAAGTCTTCTGAATTGACTTGTCGGAATATTAAGTAGCCAGCTAGGGAGGTGACAACTTGAATGTAATATAAAATTGTTCTTCATCATAGTGTAGGGAGCCGGTGGTCGTGTCCCCTCACTATTATAGGGTGTTCAGGTGTTATACAGTCGAGGTACGAGGATATGCGATCATCTACCATTGGGATTTTCGCATAGGCTGAGCAGTCAGGGAGAGTGCCAGGTCTGATGCAGGGGTCTCCCTTTTTGTTCCTTAGTTTTGAATCCAGTGAGTCATATATTCATTTTGTGTTGTCTTGTTTCCTGTACACCTTCCGTGACAAAACTTTTAAGCACTGATAACATCTCAAAGGGACCCCCTGACCGATGTCTCACCCGTGGTTGCTGCAATGTGAAAGGGTTGAAAACCACATGAGTAAGGCCTCTTTCACACGGGCGTCGCGTGTGAGGACCGGATAGGATGCGGGGGCGTCGCGGGAAAATGCACCATTTTTTAGCGCGAGTGCAAAGTGTTTTAATACGTTTTACACGCGTGTGAGAAAAATCGGCATGTTTGGTACCCAGATCCGAACCCGGACTTCTTCACAGAAGTTCGAGTTTGGGTTAGGTGTTCTGTAGATTTTATTATTTTCCCTTATAACATGGTTATAAGGGAAAATAATGGTATTCTTAATACAGAATGCTTAGTAAAATGTCTATTGAGGGGTTAAAAATAATAAACAAATTTAACTCACCCCATCCACTTGGTTGTGTAGCATATCTCCTCTTCTTTTTTCAGGACCTGGGTAAAGGACCTTTGATGACGTCACTGCACTCATCACATGGCCCATCACCATGGTGATTGACCAGTGATGGATCATGTGATGGACCATGTGATGAGCGCAGTGACGTCATCAAAGGTCCTTTACCCCAGGTCCTGAAGAAAGAGGAGGAGATCCGCTACGCGACCATGTGGATGGGGTGAGTTAAATTTGTTTATTATTTTTTAACCCCTCCATCCCTAATTTACTTAGCATTCTGTATTAAGAATGCTATTATTTTCCCTTATAACCATGTTATAAGGGAAAATAATAAAGATCAGGTCCCCATCCCGATCGTCTCCTTAGCAACCATGCGTGAAAATCGAACCGCTTCTGCACTTGCTTGCGGATGCTTGCGATTTTCACGCAGCCCCATTCACTTCTATGGGGCCTGTTTTGTGAGAAAAACGCACAATATAGAGCATGCTGTGATTTTCACGCAACGCACAAGTGATGCGTGAAAATCACCGCTCATGTGCACAGCCCCATAGAAATGAATGGGTCCGGATTTAGTGCAGGTGCAATGCACCTCACACATTGCACCCGCATGGAAAAATCAACCGTGTGAAAGAGGCCTAAGGCTCAGTTCACAACACTGTCAAGGTTTTCATTCTAATGGCAGTGCCAGATCTGTCACACAATGGACACCAACAGTATGCGCCTATAGCAGTCTATGGGCACCGTAATATAGAGACGAACAATACAGATCCGTAAAACAACCATATACAGGAGCCCATAAATAAATATTGACCTGTAATAAATTATGTGGTTAAAGCTAAAGCTACATGTGTGTGCTGTCCGCATTTTTTCTGGACCCATTGAAATGAATGGGTCGGCATCCTATCCGCAAAAAAAAATGAACGGACATGGAAACAAACAACGTTCGTGTGCATGTGTATAAGTAATGCTGCATCTGTGCTTTCAATCTTAGAAAGCTTCAGTAACATAAAGGGTAAGTAATATCCTAATACAAGGATAGATAATGAGGAAAAATATCAGAAGATAACATATTGCGTTTAGTAATAAAAAAAATTATAATTACACAAAGCAAGTTTTCAGATCCAGGTAAACCTTTAGGCTGGCTAAAGAGGTTATCTCAAAAACAGTACTACAATGTGACAACATGACAAAATACCAAAACTAATAGTTGCTGTAAAGAGATAGGTGATAAATATCGGATTATGGGGTCCGAACGCTGGGCCCCTATCTGAAGGCATAGGTAGTACACATGTCAATCCTCCACTCTATTCACTTCTATGGGACTGATGTGAAGGAAATGGAGCTGTGGATCAAAGATAAATCTTGTTTTTTTTAAATATGCAAATTAGGCCTTAAAGGGGTTGTCTCACTTCAGTGAATGGCATTTATTATGTATAGAAAGTTACAAGGCACTTTCTAATGTATTTCTATTATTCATATTGCTTCCTTTTCTGGCTTGATGCATTTTTCCATCACATTATACATTGCTTATATCCAGGGGTTATGACCACCCTGTAATCCAGCATTGGTGGTCGTGCTTGCACACTATAGGAAAATGCACCAACCTCTCTGGTGGCTCTGACCGTGGGAGTGCACATCCGTCGATGCATTTTCCTATAGTGCACAAGCACGACCACCACTGCACAATTGCAAGGTGGTCATAACTCCTGGATACAAGCAGTGAATAATGCACACCGTATATTGTCTGCATCTGTGTGTCTGTCCAGCAGCCCTGCAAAAAAAAAAAGAACACAACCTATTCTTGTTAGTTTTGCTGCATTTTTAACAAAGGGCAGGATGTACCGATCCGCAAACTGCGGAACGCAAACGGATAGGTCATCAGTATCAAAATCTCTGAAAACCCTTTTAACCAACTCAGCTCCCCTAGCTTAAACCCCCTTAATGACCAGACCACTTTTTACAATTATGCAATACACTACTTTCACGGTTTATTGCTCGGTCATACAACTTACCACCCAAATGAATTTTACCTCCTTTTCTTCTCACTAATAGAGCTTTCATTTGGTGGTATTTCATTGCTGCTGACATTTTTACTTTTTTGTTATTAATAGAAATTTACCGAAATTTTGGCAAAAAAAAGACATTTTTCACTTTCTGTTGTAAAATTTTTCAAATAAAACTACATTTCTATATCAATTTTTCTCTAAATTTATTGTTCTACATGTCTTTGATAAAAAAAATGAATGCAATAAGTGTATATTTATTGGCTTGGATAAAAGTTATAGTGTTTACAAACTATGTACAAACTAAGGTGCAAAAAAATCAATTTACGCACTTTGACTTTTTGAGCACCTGTCATGTTTCCTGAGGTTCTACAATGCCCAGACAGTAGAAACACCCCCACAAATGACCCCATCTCGGAAATTAGACACCCTAAGGTATTCGCTGATGGGCATAGTGAGTTCATGAAAGTTTTTATTTTTTGTCACAAGTTAGCGGAAAATGATTATTATTATTATTTTTTTTTTCTTACAAAGTCTCATATTCCACTAACTTATGACAAAAAATAACATTTACATGAACTCACCATACCCCTCACGGAATACCTTGGGGTGTCTTCTTTCCAAAATGGGGTCACATGTGGGATATTTATACTGCCCTTGCATTTTAGGGGCCCTAAAGCGTGAAAAGTAGTTTGGAATCAAAATGCGTAAAAATGCCCTGTGAAATCCTGAAAGTACTCTTTGGAATTTGGGCCCTTTTGCGCACCTAGGCTGCAAAAAAGTTTCACACATGTGGTATCACCGTACTCAGAAGAAGTAGGGAAATGTGTTTTGGGGTGTATTTTTACATATACCCATGCTGGGTGAGATAAATATCTCTCTAAAAGACAACTTTTCTCATTTTTTTATACAAAGTTGTCATTTGACAGAGATATTTCTCTCACCCAGCGATACCACATGTGTGACACTTTTTTGCAGCCTAGATGCACAAAGGGGCCCAAATTCCAATGAGTATCTTTAGGATTTCACAGGGCATTTTTTACACATTTGGATTCCAAACTACTTCTCACCATTAAGGGCCCCTAAAAAAACAGGGCAGTATAAATACCCCACAAGTGACCCCATTTTGGAAAGAAGACACCCCAAGGTATTCCCGTGAGGGGCATGGCGAGTTCCTAGAATATTTTTTTTCTGGCACAAGTTAGCGGAAAATGATTTATTTATTTTTTTTCCTTACAAAGTCTCATATTCCACTAACTTGTGTCAAAAAATTAAATTTTACATGAACTCGCCACGCCCCTCACGAAATACCTTAGGGTGTCTTCTTTCCAAAATGGGGTCACTTGTGGGGTATTTATACTGCCCTGGCATTTTAGGGGACCTAAAGCGTGAGAAGTAGTTTGGAATCCAAATGCGTAAAAAATTCTCTGGGAAATTGTAAAAGTACTCATTGGAATTTGGGCCCCTTTGCGCACCCAGTCTGCAAAAAAGTGTCACACATGTGGTATCGCCGTACTCAGAAGAAGTAGGGCAGTGTGTTTTGGGGTGTATTTTTACATATACCCATGCTGGGTGAGAGAAATATCTCTCTAAAGACAACTTTTCAATTTTTTTTATACAAAGTTGTCATTTGACAGAGATATTTATCTCACCCAGCATGGGTATATGTAAAAAGACACCCCAAAACACATTGCCCTACTTCTCCTGAGTACGGCGATACCACATGTGTGACACTTTTTCGCAGCCTAGGTGCGCAAAGGGGCCCAAATTCCAATGAGTACCTTTTAGGAGGGCATTTTTAGACATTTGGATTCCGGACTTCTTCTCACGCTTTAGGGCCTCTAAAATGCCAGGGCAGTATAAATACCCCACATGTGACCCCATTTTGGAAAGAAGACACCCCAAGGTATTCTGTGAGGGGCATGGCGAGTTCATAGAAGATATTTTTTTTTTGGGCACAAGTTAGCGGAAATTGATATTATTTTTTTTCTCACAAAGTCTCCCTTTCCGCTAACTTGGGACAAAAAGTTAAATCTTTCATGGACTCAATATGCCCCTCAGCGAATACCTTGGGGTGTCTTCTTTCCAAAATGGGGTCATTTGTAGGGTGTTTGTACTGCCCTGGCATTTAAGGGTCTCCACAATCATTACATGTATGGCCAGCATTAGGAGTTTCTGCTATTCTCCTTATATTGAGCACAGATTTATTCATTCGCATCGATCAATGTGGATGAAAAAATCACTGCCAAAAAATGTGCAAAAAAAGAAAAGAGGGGAAAGGCGTCTGCCAGGACATAGGAGCTCCGCCCAACATCCAAACCCACTCAGCCCGTATGCCATGGCAAACCCGATTTCTCCATTCACATCAATCAATGTGGATGAATAAATCATTGCTGGAATTCATTTTTTTTATATACAAAGTGTTTGCCAAAGCATATGAACACCGCCCCTCAGCTCATAAGCCTCGGCAAACGTATCTTTTTTACTGCAGAGGAGAAATCTCGTCTTGCAGCGCCGCATACACCGACTTTTGTGTAATCTGACAGCAGCGCAATGCTTCTGTCAGAATGCACATCAGTGCTGCAGCTGGTTGATCGGTTGGTCCACCTAGAACGTAAAAAAACAAACCCCCCCCCCAAAAAAAACAGGCCGCAATGCAATAAATTTATTAACATTAACTTCATATAACATTTGAAACAGAACATTAACTTTTAAAAACTTTATTGAACTTTTGGAACATTAACTTATTTGCTTACCTGTGATTTATTTTTTATTTTTTTTACCTTTATAGGACAAACCTCTCCTTCCCCATGGGACAATGTGCAAAGCGCAAATCGCCCAGAGATGTGGCAAAGTACATTATGCACTTTGTCCCAGGTGAAAGGAGAGGTTTGCAGCAGCTCTGTGTGAAAGAGCCCTAAGACTACTGTGTGCCTGTCCTGTGTCACGCAATCCCTATACTAAGTGTACCTGTGTGTGGTACTTCCGGAAACACTCCCCTAAGCATAGGGCAGGGTGGTCAGGGCAGTCAAGACAGAAATAGCGGGTGTCACGCCTTATTCCACTCCTGCTACAGACACAACATTTTTTTCGGGGTGACGATTGGGTTGATGTACCAGCAACGACATTGGGGAAATGTCGCTTGTGTAGACTGCTCACTACACTGGTGGTTGGGGCCACGGAACCTCCTGGATACAGGAGGTTCTCGATGATCTCTTCCTGAAATTTGAGGAAGGATCGTGTTCTCCCAGCCTTACTGTAGAGAACAAAACTATTGTACATCACCAATTGAATTAGGTATACAGACACCTTCTTATACCAGCGTCTGGTCCTGCGGGAGAGTAAATAAGGAGCCAACATCTGGTCATTGAAGTCCACCCCTCCCATGAGCAAATTATAATTGTGGACCAAGAGGGGCTTTTCAATGACTCCAGTTGCTCGTTCAATTTGGATTGTCGTGTCTGTGTGAATGGAGGAGAGCATGTAAACGTCACGCTTGTGTTTCCATTTCACCGCAAGCAGTTCTTCGTTACACAAGGCAGCCCTCTCCCCCCTTGCAAGACGGGTGGTAACGAGCCGTTGAGGGAAGCCCCGGCAACTAGGTCGCGCGGTGCCACAGCAGCCAATCTGTTCTAGAAACAAATGCCTAAAGAGGGGCACACTTGTGTAGAAATTGTCCACAAAAAGATGGTACCCCTTGCCAAATAAGGGTGACACCAAGTCCCAGACTGTCTTCCCACTGCTCCCCAGGTAGTCAGGGCAACCGACCGGCTCCAGGGTCTGATCTTTACCCTCATAGACACGAAATTTGTGTGTATAGCCTGTGGCCCTTTCACAGAGCTTATACAATTTGACCCCATACCGGGCGCGCTTGCTTGGGATGTATTGTTTGAAGCCAAGGTGCCCGGTAAAATGTATCAGGGACTCGTCTATGCAGATGTTTTGCTGAGGGGTATACAAATCTGCAAATTTGGTGTTAAAGTGGTCTATGAGGGGCCGAATTTTGTGGAGCCGGTCAAAAGCTGGGTGGCCTCTGGGATGAGAGGTGCTGTTGTCACTAAAGTGCAGGAAATGCAGGATGGTCTCAAATCGTGTCCTGGACATGGCACCAGAGAACATGGGCATGTGATGAATTGGGTTCGTGGACCAAAATGACCGCAATTCATGCTTTTTTGTCAGGCCCATGTTGAGAAGAAGGCCCAGAAAAGTTTTACATTCGGAAACTTGGATGGGTTTCCACCGGAAAAACTGGGCATAAAAGCTTCCCGGGTTGGCGGCTACAAATTGAGTGACATACCGGTTTGTTTCTGCCACGACTAAGTCAAAGAGCTCTGCAATAAAGAACAGCTCAAAAAACCCCAATGCCGATCCGATCTGAGCTGTCTCAACCCGAACTCCAGACTGGGCGGTAAAAGGGGGAACTACTGGTGCGGCTGAAGATGGGGGCTGCCAATCAGGGTTTGCCAGCACCTTAGGGACTCTAGGTATCTGTGCGGTGGCTGCAACGGGGGAACTACTGCACGTGCCACCGTACCAGCTTCAACTGCCCTTCTGGTGCTCGCCACTTCACCATGTTCTACGGCAGTGGTAGTAGGTCTAGGATGGGCTGCGCTGCTGGTGTATGCCTCACCACGTAATCCCACAGCGCCAGCCCCACTCTGCTGCACTTGAAGCGGATCCTGCGCAACCTGTGGTCTAGCAACCCAGGCCGGGTACGCCTGGTGGTATCAGGGACCTCAACCTCATTGTCCGAACTTTGGGTCAGACTGACACTGCTTTCTACAGGTTCGTATTCTGACCCGCTGGATTCGTCAGATGAGGGTTCCCATTCCTCATCCGACTGGGTCAGAAGCCTGTAGGCCTCTTCAACCCAGGCCGGGTACTCCTGGTGGTATCAGGGACCTCAACCTCATCGTCCGAACTTTGGGTCAGACTGCCACTGCTTTCTACAGGTTCGTATTCTGACCCGCTGGATTCGTCAGATGAGGGTTCCCATCCCTCATCTGACTGGGTCAGAAGCCTGTAGGCCTCTTCAGAAGAATACCACTTACTTGCCATTTGGTCAACTAAATTTAGGGTGTATTCCCTGAGACTACCCAAGAAAAAAAGCAAGCCTGTCTTACAAATGGGAGGCTAGCAAAGTACAGGAAGCCGCTGCGGGCAAACACTGCGTTTTGGGTGGAGGACGAGCTAAGGTGACACTAATACTATGATAGATCTGACTGTGATTAGTTCTAATCACTTACAGATACTATAAAAGTACCAATGCTGATTAGCGATACGCTAATCAGCGAATCAGTGACTGCGGTGCGGTGGGCTGGGCGCTAACCGAAGCTAACTACCTACCAAAGGGGCCTAAACTAACCTAAAACCTAACCATCAATACTGGTGGGGAAAAAAAGTGACAGTTTACACTGATCACTTTTTTCCCTTTCACTAGTGATTGACAGGGGTGATCAAGGGGTTAATTGGGGTGATGGGGGGTGATCTGGGGCTAAATGTGTTGTGTTTTGTGTACTTACAGTGATCTGTGCACTCTGCTGGGACCAACCGACGAAAAGTAACCAGCAGAGAGCACAGAAGCCATTTAACACATTATATTTATAAATATAATGTGTTAAATGGCTTTTGATTTGATTTTTTAAAAGTCACCAACCTGCCAGCACAGATCATTGGCTGGCAGACTGGTGACAAACTTTTTCTGCGAAGTTTCCCTGCGAGATGACGCGCTGATGTGTCGAAGAGGAACAACCCGATGGCCCGCAGGACGCATCCCTGCGTTAGGCGGTCGGGAAGCGGTTAATGACGTTTGAAATTGACCCTAGTCATGAACACATGCTTCAAATTAAACTGTGAGACCTACTGAGCACAGGGGTGTCAGGAATATTGATTAATATTTTATGTCAGCCATGTCCCCACACTAGCCATCAGCTGTCAGATAGCAGAGGTAGTGAGCTCCACAGGGGGACCCTGCTTCGAAGCCAGCAGATGGCAGAGAACCTCTAGCAGTCCACTAGTGTTTACAACTTTTCACACTTCCATCCAATCAGCCAGGAACCAAGATCATGTGACAGGAAGAATCTCTCATTATGAGGTCTAGTCCATTCCCCAGTTCAATCAAATCTAGCAGACAGCATGGAACCAGCGATTTATAAGGAATTATGAATCGCCCGGCCATCACAGGCACAAACTGGATACATATTTGTGTCCCTATGACCAGGATGAACAGGCCCGTGGTCTTAGTGTGGTGGTGGGAGGCCAAGGAAGGGAGATATACATATCTCCCCACAGAAACCAAATAACGGTACTTTGCTTGGACTCTATTGGTCGCCGGAACCCAGGCGGATCCGTTGGTCCCAGAACCATCTACCTGTGACCTCCTGTCTGGAGCTGTGAACCCTAAAGGGTTTTGTGGGTCATTTGCTGCCAGTCCAGCAGAGGGGGGGTGGACCCTTCCCAGAGGCCGGGAGGGGAGGGGCCGGCTACAGGTTAACCCCTTAAGGACCAGGCTCATTTTCACCTTAAAGGGGTTCTTCACTTTCATTTAACTGATGATCTATCCTCTGGATAGATCATCAGCTTCTGATCGGCCGGATAGATCATCAGTTAATAGAGGATAGATCATCAGTTAAATGAAAGTAAAGAACCCCTTTAAGGACCAGGCCATTTTTTGCAAATCTGACGAGTGTCACTTTATGCATTAATAACTCTGGGATGCTTTTACCTATCATACTGATTCCGAGAATGTTTTTTTATGACATATTCTACTTTATGTTAGTGGTAAATTTTCGCCGATACTTACCTCATTTCTTTGTGAAAAATTCCCAAATTTCATGAAAAATTCGAATATTTTGCATTTTTCTAACTTTGAAACTTTCTGCTTGTAAGAAAAATGGACATGCCCAAAAAATTATATATTGATTCACATATTCAATATGTCTACTTTATGTTGGTATTATAAGGTTGACATGTTTTTACTTTTTGAAGACGTTAGAGGGCTTCAAAGTTGAGCAGCAATTTTCCAATTTTTCATAAAATATTTGAAATCTGATTTTTTTCAGGGACCAGTTCAGTTTTGAAGTGAATTTGAGGGTCTTTAGGTTCGAAATCCCCCAAAAAATAACCCCATTATGAAAACTGCACCCCTCAAAGTATTCAAGATGACATTCAGAAAGTTTGTTAACCCTTTAAGTGTTTTGCAGGAATAGCTGCAAAATGGAGGAGAAAATTCTAAATCTTTTTTTACACTAACATGTTCTAGTAGCCCCTAGAAAGAGCACCACAAAATTTGTAGCCCAATTTCCCCCGAGTCAGAAAAAACCTTATAATATGTGGATGTAGAGTGATCTGCGGGTGAACTACACAGCTCAGAAGAGAAGGAGCGCCATTGGGATTTTGGACAAAGAATTTTGCTGCAATGTTTTTTGGGGGGCATGTCACATTTAGGAAGCCCCCATGGTGCCAGAACAGCAAGAAACCCCCACATGGCACACCATTTAGGAAACTAGACCCCTTGTTATGTACCTTGAGGGGTCTAGTTTCCTAAATGGTGTGCCAGGTGGGGGTTTCTTGCTGTTCTGGCACCATGGGGGCTTCTTAAATGTGACATGCCCCCAAAAAAACTTTTCAGCAAAATTCTCTGTCCCAAATCGCAATGGCGTTCCTTGTCTTCTGAGCCGTGTAGTTCACCCGCATTGTTCAGAGAAGGAGCACCATTGAGCTTTTGGAGAGAGAATTTGGGGGTTTAAAATATGAAAGACTGTGGACAAATAAATTAAAATGGGGGAAGAGGATTATAAATGTTGTACTCCATGGAAGTGTGGTACTCTCTGAAGCAACCGTTAATGCAGAGGCCGGGGTGATCGGGGCATGTGTCACACTGAGTGGTGGTGTCCTTCCTTATCCCCCTCCTGTTACACATGCTGCACTTTTTGGGGGACTGTCCCTTCTTTCCAGTATGGGGGACCACACCTGGAAAGTGTTCGCCAGGGACGGTCTGGGCGCCTCCAGTTCCCGAGGTACTCCGGCCTGCTTTTTCCCGGTCAGAAAAGATCAGGTCCTTGAGGACTGCCTCATAGAACTGCAGGAATTTCCCTGTGTTGCCAGCGCTCCGGCACAGCACAAAAGAGTTGCACAAGTCAATCTGCACCAAGTAGACTGCAACTTTTTTGTACCATGCCCGGGTTTTGCGCATGGAGTTATATGGCTTGAGGACTTGATCAGAGAGATCAACTCCTCCCATATACCGATTGTAGTCCATGATACAATCGGGCTTGAGGACCGTTGCCGCGGTACCTCTCACAGGGACATGGGGGTGCCGTTACCGTGAATTGTGGACAGTACAAGGACATCCCTCTTGTCCTTATATCTGACCAATAACAGGTTTCCACTGGTAAAGGCACAGGTCTCACCGCTGGGGATAGGTACCTGGAGGGGGTGGGTAGGGAGGCCTCGTTGACTTTTCCGCACGGTCCCCCAAGCGGACGTGGAACAAGGGGATACTAGTATAAAAGTTATCCATGTACAGGGGGTAACCCTTATCTAGCAGTGGGCTCATAAGGTCCCACACAAGTTTCCCGCTAACACCCAGAGTGGGGGGACATTCTGAGGGTTCAATACGGGAATCTCGCCCCTCGTACACACGAAACTTGTAAGTGTCCTCTGAGGTACTCTTACAAAGTTTATACAGCTTCACGCCATACCTCGCCCGCTTAGTGGGAATGTACTGGCCGAAACTGAGTCTACCCTTAAAAGTAACGAGAGACTCATCAACAGCAACCTCCCTTCCAGGTACATAGGCCTCCAAACATTGTGATCGATGACCGGCCTGTTTTTAAAGGCGGTCATAGGCAGGATCACCTCGGGGGGAACATGCTGCATTATCTGCATAATGCATGCATTTCCAAATGGCCTCAAAACGGCAACGTGTCATGGCCATACAGTAAAGTGGGGTCTGGTAGAGGACGTCCCCACTCCCGTACTGCCTGACACTGGGTTTTTTGACTAGGCCCATGTGCAGCACGAGGCCCCAAAACGTCCTCATCTCGGCTGCACTGACCGGAGCCCAGCCACCGGCCCTAGCCAAAAAGGAGACGGGGTGTTGAGCAATAAGCTGTTGGGCGAACAAGTTATTTTTTTCCACCATCAGATTCACAAAGTGGTCAGTGAAAAAAAAACTAAAAAAGTCATATTCAGTGAAACCCACTGTGTAAATCTGGATTCCTGGTTGGTCAACAAAGTCAGGAATCACGGGCTCAAAATCCTCTGGGGTACACCAGACAAGTTCACCGGTAGGTAGCTCAGGTGGACTTATCTGGTGGGCCGGAAAACTAGTACGAGCCCCAGGGCTGCTCATACTAGTGTGGGACACAGGGTCCCTGGCATGGGGGGCTCCTGGCTCTACCTGGCGGCGTCTCCGCCGCCTTGGGGGCTCATCATCATCACTAGATGAGGAGAACAAGGATGACAACAGGAAAGTGGGGTCATCCTCGTCCTCACTGGGGCTCTCGGAGTCGGAGAGCAGCTGGGTGTATGCCCCATTGGCTGTGAACATCCGGCGGCCCATCTTCTAACGCTAAAGGGGAGTGTGTGTGTGTGTGTAAAACTTTATTTAGTGTGTGTGTGTGGGGGGGACGGTGTGTTTTTACGTATACACTACCCTAACCTAACAGAAAAAAATATATAAAACAAAATTAAAAAAAACGCAAGCCCCAAAAAGTGGTACAAAAAAACACTTCAATCCCCTAAAAATTGCTCACACCCCCAAAAACTCGCTGATCAGCGGTACCAAGCTGATCAGCGGTGGGGTGTGCGACGCGCTAACAGCTAAGAGTGCCGGCCACAGTCAGCGCACCTACAAAAAGAAAAAAAAAAGTGCTTGTGCCCCAAAAAATGGGGGGGGGGGGGTAAGCTGCTGCACCCCTGGGGGTCGGAGGGTCGCACAGCTGAGGGTGGACCCCAGACACCCTCAGATCCGGGTGCTGCACACAAAAAAAACCATATTTTTTTTTCACTCTCCCTGCCTAACTAAAGCTCTCCCTAATTGTTTATGTGCCAGATGGCACTTTATGGTGACTCAGGGGCCACGGATGGCGGCGGATCGCGTGGGAGGCAGAGAGACCGACACTGGGCTCCTCTCTTCTCGCTCACACAGAAGTCTGTGGGCGGGGAGAGTGGAGCTCCGGAACGTTATCCCCCCGTCTGTCCATCCAGCCAATCACAGGCGATCCTGAGAGGTGGCGTCCCCGCCACCTCACAGGATCTACAGAGCGTGATTGGTGGTGTATATTACACCACTGATCACCCTCCTATTCCGGGTCATCGGGTCACCGGAGTCCCGAATGACCCGGAAACGCTGAAAACCGCAGGTCTGAATTGACCTGCGGTTTGCAGCGATCGCCGATATGGCGGGGGGTCACAGGACCCCCTCGGCATTGTCACAGGGTGCCTGCTGAATGATTTCAGCAGGCACCCTGTTCGGATCACCGCCTGCCGCGCGGTGGTGATCGGAAATAAACAGGGCCTACATGTACGCCCTGTGTCCGTAAGAGGTTAAAAGGCTTGTGCCAGCAAGCGGGCGGGTCTTTCTCTGAAGGAGGGTCACATCGTGCCATGTGTTTAGAGGGACCTGCAACCATCTGACATCACTGCCCTCCAAGGAATTAGTAGAACTACAGGTAACAGCACACTGCTAGACAATTGCACAAAGATATAAGAAAATACTGAATAAAAAATAGCAGCTTGGTGGCCATGCTCTTTGCGCATATAATTGATAAAAAATATGTCGGACCCATCTACCAGACGACAAGGTGGCTTCTAATCAGATCAACATATTTTTGATCAATTATATGCGCAAAGAGCTTCTAACTGCCCTTGCAGTAAGTATGGCCACCAAGCAGCTATTTTTTATTCAGTATTTGCTTATATCTTTGTGCAATTGACTAGCAGTGTGCTGTTACCTGTAGTTCTACTAATTCCATTGTGTTTCAGCCAAGGTAGCGTGCACCTGCGTTCTCAAATTTACTTATTATGGAGGTGCTGGTTCGTTTGTTTTTCTTCCCTAATATCACTGCCCTCCATGTGACTACAGCAAAGGACTAATCATTCATCTACCCGTTATCTGACTTGTGCTCTGTGTAATCCTGTGTGTACCATATTACCTGAATGTGTAACCTCAGACCACTGTATATATTCCTTGTGTATATTTTGTTATCTAGTGAGTCCTTAAGGCGATTAAATATATACAGTAATTTAATCTTGTGCTATCTTGTATCTCGATCATGAATCCCTGCGTCCGTGTTTCGGCCTAGTTATAAGCTACCGCGGGTTGGTTTCTCAACCTATATAATCCTGTTAGCGGACCGGGCTTATATAAAACAAGAAGCTGGTGGCAGATTTCCCGGGCTGCGAGCGCGCTGTTTCACTGGGGCAGGCCCTCCAGCTTGTTGCCTCTCTGTGCCCGTGTGGACAGGAGGAGTCGGTGTAAACTGTACCAAGCTGACCTTACATGCTCCTCTGGGAGTGTGTAACATCACGTCTTGGTAACCAGTGACCATACCGTAACTCGTGAGCTCGACGTAGTTGACGTCTGACGTTAGTCGGAGCACAAGGGGTACGGTATTCATCACAAGGGGTATTAGAATTTGGGGGCATTTCTGAGGCACTGTGGCCCAGCGTTTAGCACTGCATGGAGGTCATATGTTCTTATAGGGCAGTGGTGCCCAACCATTTTTCGTCTGAGGGCCGCTCTAGACTTGGTATAAATTTTGCGGGCCGGAACCAGGTAACTTTGCCAGAAAGAAATGCAAACGCTGTGAGGGGGCACATGTGAGCATTACTACTGTGAAGAGGGCACATATCTGGCATAACTACTGTGAGGGGGCACATATCTGGGCATAACTACTGTGAGGAGGGCACATATCAGGGTATAACTACTGTGAGGAGGGCACATATCAGGGTATAACTACTGTGAAGAGGGCACATATCAGGGCATAACTACTGTGAGGGGGCACGAGTGAGCATTACTACTGTGAAGAGGGCACATATCTGGGCATAACTACTGTGAGGGGGCACATATCTGGGCATAACTACTGTGAGGGGGCACATATCTGGGCATAACTACTGTGAGGGGGCACATATCTGGGCATAACTACTGTGAGGGGGCACATATCTGGGCATAACTACTGTGAGTGGGGCATGTGTGAGCATTACGTCTGTGAAGAGGGCACATATCTTGACATTATTACTGTGAGGGGGCATGTGATGTATACATGTGTGTAATGTATGTAGTGCAGTATGTGATTATCACACACTGCACTACATACATTACACACATGTATACATCACATACTGCGCTGTCACCTTCTTCTGCAGGTCTACCTTGATGTCTGGTCTTTAGGCTTCAGTCAGATCCTCCACCGCCATGCTTGCGCCGTGTGCCCAACACCACCAGGAGCTGGCCCCTCCTCCTTTCAGCTCCCGCCAGCTTCTCCTACAGCAGGGCGCTCTATTGCTCCAGTGCCCGCCCAATCTTACAAATCAGGGGCGTAGTTAGAAATGACTGGGCCCCATAGCAAAAAAATGTATGGCCCCCCTTCCCGGACCTCCCTTCCAGAGCTCCCACCCAAACACCCCTCCAGGACCTCCCACCCCAACATCCCCATACCCCTCCCTAGATCCCCCCCCTTCAGTGTCATCCACAGATCCCCCCCCTTCAGTGTCGTCAACAGATCCCCCCCTTCAGTGTCGTCCACAGATCCCCCCTTCAGTGTCGTCCACAGATATCCCCCCTTCAGTGTCATCCACAGATATCCCCCCCACCCAGAGCCGCTTCCTAGCTAATTTATTCACTGCTCTTGCCTCTGTGAAATTGAAGAGAAGCGCCGTAATCTCGCACAGGCGCACTGGCAGAGGCCAGGAAGATGGTGCATGTGCACTTCGATGCCTCTGCCAGTGCGCCTGTGCGAGATTACGGCGCTTCTCTTCAATTTCACAGAGGCAAGAGCAGTGAATAAATTAGCTAGGAGGTGGCGCTGGGCCGGGAGATTGCACGCACAGGCAGCATTGCTTTGCTGCCTGTGCCGTTCACAGCGCTCCTTGCGCTGATAAAGTCCTGTCACTGCGCGGGCCACATGACACGGCATCACGGGCCACATTTGGCCCGCGGGCCTTAGGTTGGGCATCACTGTTATAGGGAATTTAGATTGTGGACAGTAATGAATCTATGTAAAACTTCCATAAACACTTGCCAGCTGCTTCTTTCTCACAGGTCGGAAAAAGAAGTCAACCCCTTTAAAGAGGAGCTGTCTCCTCTCTCTGTTTTAGCATCTACTTGCATTCCTTATCTAATAACAATTCTGGAGCATCTATTTTTATGACTCTAAGCTGTGCCATTCCTCTATTATTTCTTCTAGAACAGGGTTTCTCAACTCCGGTCCTCGGGATCCACCTACCAGTCATGTTTTCAGGATTTCCTTAGTATTGAGTACGTGATATAATTAGTGTCCATGCATTAGGACTTACCACAGGTATTCATTATGTGGGATATTTTCAAATCCTGACCGGTAGGTGGGTCCCGAGGACCGGAGTTGAGAAACCCTGTTCTAGAAGTTATAAATGAATTACTGGAAGTTTGCAAAGAAGGTGCATCTGGGTTTTACCAGTTGGGGGGGGGGGGGTGTCCTTGTACAGTCTGCAACTGATTGTGCAGGGACACGCCCCCAACTGGTAACACCCATCTGGACCTTCACTGCAAACTGCTAATAATTCATTCATAACTTCTAGAAGGAATAATAAAGGAGTCATAAGAATCAATGCTCCAGAATTTTTACACGGGGAATGCAAGTAGTTGCTAAAACAGACATGTCAGGAGAGGTGACAGTTGAACAATTCATTCATACATTTTCAGGAGAAAAACCAAAGAATAGCACAATGCAGCACTCTAAGGCTAGGTCTACACAACGACATTTGTCGCGCGACATTTTGTTGCACCAATGTCGCACGACAATTTTTATAATGGCAGTCTATGGTGTCGCACTGCAACATGCTGCGACGGGACAGTCGCAGAAAAACCCATTTGAGGCGTAAACACAATGAGAACATGTATCCATCATGCCTTGTTACCACTGTGCAGGCTGGTGGTGTAATGGTGTGGGGGATGTTTTCTGGGCACACTTTAGGCCCCTTAGTGCTAATTGGCCATCGTTTAAATGCCACGGGCTACCTGAGCATTGTTTCTGACCATGTCCATCCCTTCATGACCACCATGTACCCATCCTCTGATGGCTACTTCCAGCAGGATAATGCACCATGTCACAAAGCTCGAATCATTTCAAATTGGTTTCTTGAACATGACAATGAGATCACTGTACTAAAATGGCCCCCACAGTCACCAGATCTCAACCCAATAGAGCATCTTTGGGATGTGGTGGAACGGGAGCTTCGTGCCCTGGATGTGCATCCCTCAAATCTCCATCAACTGCAAGATGCTATCCTGTCAATATGGGCCAACATTTCTAAAGAATGCTATCAGCACCTTGTTGAATCAATGCCACATAGAATTAAGGCAGTTCTGAAGGCAAAAGGGGGTCCAACACCGTATTAGTATGGTGTTCCTAATAATTCTTTAGGTGAGTGTATGTTACATATCGATGGAAGATAGGCTCTATGTTAGTCCAGCGCCAGTACTGCTGAATATCTTTGTACTCTATAAATCTTTTAGAAAACCTGATGCACGCCCTCAATAAATTCCGTGTTGTGGATTTCCAGTGTGCGATCAGCGCCAAAAATCTTCAACACACCTGAACGCGGCCTAATAATATATACAAGAGGCATTTTCATATCCTTCTTTTATAGATCTCATAATGACACAGAGCATGCTAACCTGCACTTTCTATATTTCACAAAGATGGTGCCGATATCCGCAGCCTCCGTCTTTATGCAATCAATAGGGATCGCGCCGTACACTATTAAAGGCATCAGGCACATGACGGCTGGCCCATAGGCACACATCCCTGGGTTTCCTATATCCCTACCGTTTCTTGCCTGCTCGTTCAGAATTACAGTATCACATGTAACTGGGAACAAAGGCTACAGGGAACAGAGTTTAATGGATTGTGATTACTGTTCTGGAACAGATTGAACCTCTTTATAGTCTATGAGAAGCTGATGTGAACTGAATTCAAACAAAAGGAAGATAATGGATTTTACTGCAAGCTACTCAGATGAAAAGGATGCTATCTCATAATTTACAACTACAGTAGATATCCAGGATAGGAGGAGAGAAAGGGAAAAGTAATAAAACATTGACGATATTAAAATCCTCTGCGAGATTTTGGATATTTTGAGTATTTTTCGCCTTTGCATTGTTTATTTCTAGAGAATAATTAACCTTGCTCCTCGCTAGCAATGTGACGATCTTCTGATCGTGATTATTATTACCCCAAGCTCCTAGTCTTGGACACTTTCCAGCATTCGCCCCGACTGAAGTATAGATGAAGTGTATCTTCTTAATGCCTTCTTTGAATCCCAGCCAAGTCTTTTATAGCGTATTACAGAGATTGCCTCCGTGAAATGTTTTATGCTCTAAATTCCTTCTTTTTTTTTTTTTTTTTAAGTATTAGACACCAGTCATTGCATGTCTGCTGGGGCGATGTCTTTGAGGCGCCTTGGAATTCTGACAGAGCGGATAGATGGCACAGGGAGACCGGGCACCGTTAGAATATGTATCTTTTTAGGGTACTTTTACACTAGCGTTTTTCTTTTCCGGTATTGAGTTCCGTCCTAGGGGCTCAATACCGGAATAAAACTGATCAGTTTTATCCTAATGCATTCTGAATGGAGAGCAATCCGTTCAGTATACATCAGGATGCATCAGTTCAGTCACTGTACGGTTTTTGGACAAAGAAAATACCACAGCATGCAGCGGTATTTTCTCCGTCCAAAATTCCGGAACACTTGCCGGCATTATTTTACATTGTAATGCTTTAATGCCAGATCAGGCATTGTTCCTGAAAAAACTATCCAGTTTTGCGGTCTGCGCATGTGCAGACCTTTAAAAATGTAAAAAAGATAAATACTGGATCCGTTTTTACGGATGACAACTGGAGAGACGGATCCAGTATTGCAATACATTTGTGAGACGGATTCGCATCTGGATCCGTCTACAAATGGGATCCGTTTGCATGCAGATTGCCGGCGACGGAACTGCCTGCCGGAATCCAGCGACGCTAGTGTGACAGTACCCTTGTACCTCTAGACAATAATGAAATAACACAACAATAATAGGTTTAGCTTAGAAAAATAGACCAAAATAAACAAGCTGTTCCAAACAGCGTTTAATACGTCTGCCAGGAGTTGGCGACAAGGTCGCCTAAGGGAAAGGAGCGGAAATTATTTTCAGTGTTAAAATATAGCAGTGATAATGTTGGCAGATGAAAGCAAGCAAGGCGCTACTAAGACTGCTCCATCTTTTACTTAAAAGGGTTGTCCAAGTCCTAGATACTGATGACCTCCCTTCAGGATACATTATAAATATCAGAACAATGGGGGTCCAACCAGGGGTGGACTGGGAAAAAATGGCCCTGGAATAGAAAAAAAAAACCTAGAAGTGGCCCCATGTTGTAGGTGTATCCAAATTGATAGAAGACGGGGCAACACATGTAGGCACGAACTAGAGAAGCAGGTGGGGACACCACAGTGCGGCACAAAATACTACCACCAGCACCACAGTATGAAACTGTTTTATTGCCTGAGCATGTAAATACAGTTGAATTCAGGAGGGCACCTGCCACCTCTGACCGGGTGCATAAGTACCTGATGCCCCTACATTAAAGGAAACCTGTAATCACTTTCTAAGGCCTCTTTCACACGGGCGTCCCAGATTTGCTCTGGATGCGTCGCATGTGCATTGCTGGAAACCTGCGTGAGTAGGCATGCAATTGCAGTCAATTTCAACTGCGATTGGGTTCCATTGTTCAGTTTTTATTGCGCGGGTGCAATGCGTTTTGCACGTGCATGATAAAAAACTGAATGTGGTACCCAGACCCGAACCCGGACTTCTTCACTGACTTCCTTCTATCTTCATTCAGCAGGACCTGCGCTGACGTCACCACGTGGTGAGTGCGATTACATCAAAGGTCCTTTTGCAGGTCCTGAAAGAAGAAGAAGGAAGAAGAAGATGCCGGCTGTGCGAACAAGTGGATGAGGTGAGTTAATTTTTTTTTTTTTAACCCCTCATGCCACATTTTAGTAAGCATTCTTTATTAAGAATGCTATTATTTTCCCTTATAACCATGTTAAAAGGGAAAATACTACAGTACATTGACTTTTATCAATTTACTAACATCATCTCCTAGCAACCATTCGTGAAAATCGCACCGCATCCGCACTTGCTTGCGGATGCTTGCGATTTTCACTCATCTCTATTCATTTCTATGGGGCCTGCGTTGTATGAAAAACGCAGAATATAGAACATGCTGCGATTTTCACGCAACGCACAAGTTATGCGTGCAAATCACCGCTCATCTGAACAGCCCCATTGAAGTGAAAGGGTCTTGATTCAGTGCGGGTACAATGCGTTCACCTCACGCATTGCACCCGCGCGGAATTCTTGCCTGTGTGAAAGGGGCCTAAGCCTATTTATCCACTCACTTTTCTATAAATACTTTTTAAAACATTAATAATGATATTAAAATCAATTCTGAACAAACTATAAGTTCAGAGGAAAACTTAAAATAAATGTTCCTGCCAAATATATGTAAATGCACTTTAGATGAGTCCTGTCTCCTCCATGCTTCAGAGAAGAGTCCAGCCACGCCCACAAACGAATAAGACACACCCTCTACGATAGCTCCGTCCTTGATCCCTGGGCGCTGCTCTCCATGTCTGTATGCTTAGTTTAGATTTTTTATTGTAGTGAAAGGTCCTCTTTAACCTCCTCAGAACCGCCAAACACAGGATTGCGTCCTGGCGGCGGCCCTGTTATTCCTCCTGGACGCGCCGATGCGTCCTCTCGCGAGACGCGAGATTTCGAGCACAGCCGGGAATCGGCGCAGGAGTAGTTCGTCACCAGCCTACCAGCCAATGATCATCGCTGGCAGGCTGGTGACTTTTGAAAAATTGAATAAAAAGCCATTTAACACACTATATTTATAAATATATAAAGCCGGTCGGTTGCCCTGACTACCTGGGGAGCAGTGGGAAGACAGTCTGGGACTTGGTGTCACCCTTATTTGGCAAGAGGTACCATCTTTATGTGGACAATTTCTACAAGTGTGCCCCTCTTCAGCCATTTGTTTCTAGAACAGATTGGCTGCTGTTGGCTTCCCCCAACGGCTCATTACCACCCGTCTTGCAAGGGCTGCCTTGTGTAACAAAGAACTGCTCGCGGTGAAATGGAGAGACAAGCGTGACGTTTACATGCTCTCCTCCATTCACGCAGACACGACAATCGAAATTGAACGAGCAACTGGAGTTATTGAAAAGCCCCTCTGTGTCCACAACTATAATTCGCTCATGGGAGGGGTGGACTTCAATGACCAGATGTTGGCTCCATATTTACTTTCCTGCAGGACCAGACGCTGGTATAAGAAGGTGTCTGTATATTTAATTCAATTGGCTCTGTACAATAGTTTTATTCTCTACAGTAAGGCTGGGAGAACAAGATCCTTCCTCAAATTTCAGGAAGAGATCATCGAGAACCTCCTGTATCCAGGAGGTACCGTGGCCCCAACCACCAGTGTAGTGAGCCGTCTACATGAGCGACATTTCCCCGAAATCGTTGCTGATACCTCAAACCAAGCGCCACCCCGAAAAAAATGTCGTGTCTGTAGCAGGAGTGGAATAAGGCGTGACACCCGCTATTTCTGTCCTGACCGCCCTACCTTATGCTTAGGGGAGTGTTTCCAGAAGTACCACACACAGGTACACTATTAGTATAGAGATTGCGTGACACAGAACAGGCACACAGGGCTCTTAGGGCCCTTTCATTCACAGCTGCTGCAAACCTCTCCTTTCACCTGGGACAAAGTGCATAATGTACTTCGCCACATCTCTGGGCGATTTGCGCTTTGCACATTGTCCCATGGGGAAGGAGAGGTTTGTCCTATAAAGGTAAAAAAAAAATCACAGGTAAGCAAAAAAGTTAAAGGGAACCTGTCACCCAAAAATCGCCTATTAAGCTGTTTACAGTACCTTATAGTGCTGTATAGTCGTTTCCTGATGCACTTTTTGTTAGTTTTGCCGCATGTATGCTCAGTCAGAAATCGATGTTATATTCAGCTGCTGCCCCGTGCTTCAAGTCAGGCTTGAAGTCACGGGGGCAGCGGCCTCGGCGTCTTACATGGCCCTCTCCCCGCCCCCTGCCTCTGTGACTGACAGCCGAAATCCGATTCCGGGACCGCGCTCAACGGCCGCATGCGCAGTAAAGGGCGGCAGGAGCGCGGTCCCGGCTGCCGCGCGTACTACGCGCCGTCTTACTTTCGCCGCACTGCGCATGCGCCCGACATCCTGTATCAAACGCGCCCGCGCCCAGATGCCGGGCGCGGGCGCGTTTGATACAGGATGTCGGGCGCATGCGCAGTGCGGCGAAAGTAAGACGGCGCGTAGTACGCGCGGCAGCCGGGACCGTGCTCCTGCCGCCCTTTACTGCGCATGCGGCCGTTGAGCGCGGTCCCGGAATCGGATTTCGGCTGTCAGTCACAGAGGCAGGGGGCGGGGAGAGGGCCATGTAAGACGCCGAGGCCGCTGCCCCCGTGACTTCAAGCCTGACTTGAAGCACGGGGCAGCAGCTGAATATAACATCGATTTCTGACTGAGCATACATGCGGCAAAACTAACAAAAAGTGCATCAGGAAACGACTATACAGCACTATAAGGTACTGTAAACAGCTTAATAGGCGATTTTTGGGTGACAGGTTCCCTTTAATGTTCCAAAAGTTCAATAAAGTTTTTAAAAGATAATGTTCTGTTTCAAATGTTATATAAAGTAAATGTTAATAAATTTATTGCGTTGCGGCCTGGTGTTTTTTTTTTTTGTTTTGTTTTTTTACCTTCTAGGTGGACCAACCGATCGACCAGCTGCAGCACTGATGTGCATTCTGACAGAAGCATTGCGCTGCTGTCAGATTACACAAAAGTCGGTGTATGCGGCGCTGCAAGACGAGATTTCTCCCCTGCAGTAAAAAAGATACGTTTGCCGAGGCTTATGAGCTGAGAGGCGGTGTTCATATGTTTTGGCAAACATTTTTTATTAAAAAAAAAAATACTGCCCTGGCATTTTAGGGGCCCTAAAGCGTGAGAATAAGTCTGGAATCTAAATGTCTAAAAATGCCCTCCTAAAGGGTACTCATTGGAATTTGGGCCCCTTTGCGCACCTAGGCTGCAAAAAAGTGTCACACATGTGGTATCGCCGTACTCAGGAGAAGTAGGGCAATGTGTTTTGGGGTGTCTTTTTACATATACCCATGCTGGGTGAGATAAATATCTCTGTCAAATGACAATTTTGTATACAAAAATGGGAAAAGTTGTCTTTTAGAGAGATATTTCTCTCACCCAGCATGGGTATATGTAAAAAATACACCCCAAAACACATTGCCCTACTTCTGAGTACGGAGATACCACACGTGTGACACTTTTTTGCAGCCTAGGTGCGCAAAGGGGCCTAAATTCCAATGAGTACCTTTACAATTTCACAGGGCATTTTTTACGCATTTGGATTCCAAACTACTTCTCACGCTTAAGGGCCCCTAAAATGCCAGGGCAGTATAAATACCCCACAAGTGACCCCATTTTGGAAAAAAGACACCCCAAGGTATTTTGCGAGGGGCATGGCGGGTTCATGTAAAATTTTATTTTTTGTCACAAGTTAGTGGAATATGTTTGTTTATTATTTTATTTTTTTCTTACAATCATTTTCTAACTTGTGACAAAAAATAAAAACTTCCATGAACTCACTATGCCCATCCACGAATACCTTAGGGTGTCTACTTTCCGAAATGGGGTCATTTGTGGGGTGTTTCTACTGTCTGGGCATTGTAGAACCTTAGGAAACATGACAGGTGCTCAGAAAGTCAGAGCTGCTTCAAAATGCGGAAATTCACATTTTTGTACCATAGTTTGTAAATGCTATAACTTTTGCGCAAACCAATAAATATACACTTATTGCATTTTTTTATCAAAGACATGTAGAACAATAAATTTAGAGAAAAAATTATATAGAAATGTAGTTTTATTTGAAAAAATTTACAACTGAAAGTGAAAAATTACATTTTTTAGCAAAAATTTTGGTCAATTTCGATTAATAACAAAAAAAGTAAAAATGTCACCAGCCATGAAATACCACCAAATGAAAGCTCTATTAGTGAGAAGAAAAGGAGGTAAAATAAATTTGGGTGGTAAGTTGTATGACCGAGCAGTAAACCGTGAAAGTAGTGTAGTGCAGAATTGCAAAAAGTCATCTGGTCATTAAGGGGGTTTAAGCTAGGGGAGATGAGGTGGTTAAAGCCACTGTGACTCCTGAAAAAGACAGTGGATGGGGTCGGAAGCAGAAAGCTCCACTCTCTCAGTTGGGTTACTGCAGCTCGGCTGCTGTTCAAGTGAGGCCGTGTTGCGTGAGCTGCTAAAAGCATTTAGAGGTATGCTTTACAGCAGCCACGTGGACCCATAGACAAAATAATCAGGAGACGTTCATGGATGTCTATGTAGACAGTGCACCCTGGCCTGTGCAGAAGTCATTGTGCAGAAAGGGAAAATAGATAAGATGTGCCTATGAATGGAGGCTTCTGTACTATCTTTATATAGGCGTTTTATTGTATCCCTGCCTGTGATGATAATGAGATGACTGCTGAAAAATAATCTCTACAGAACTGGAAGTGTCAGCGTACTGTTAAACTTAGTGGCCTGTGTAAAAACTGCAAGATTTTAGCTTTTTTTCTTCTTCTATATATAGTACCATGGAACATTTAAAAACAAAATCACAGACAAGTCTTGAAAATATGTTTCATTTAAAAACTTTATCTAAACAATCAGCAATTTTCTAAAGACACATGCTGTAAAGTCTGATGCCATAAATGTATGATTACCTTACTATCTTAGCACAACCTTTAAGTAATTCGGTAAATATCTGTTCTCTTTCTATCAGGGGTAGCTTCTCAGTTCTGTAGTTTCATTAGCAGCTTTCAGTCTCAGGGATGAAGGTTCCCTGGCCCAGACCTAGTTCCCAGCTGCTCACACAAACACATCCTTCCTCTAGGCCTGCTCAGCAAAGAACTCCTCACTAGGGAGTGGTACCAGACCATCACCCTGGCAACTACACTAAGACAGCTAAATGTAACTCTTGGAATTTACAGTGCACGAGAAAAAGAATACTTTAGCAATAAATCACATTAACTCTTTAACATATTAACTCTTTAGTAGTAATGCACTACAAAATTAACCTTTCAGCAGTGATTCACTGGGTCACTGCATATGAAGCTGATAAAATGGGTTTTCTACTGCCAAACTGGGTGTGACATGTCTGTACACTGTAAGCGGCTATAGCTGCTGTGAGGTAAAGGAGAGACAGCGCTTGGCTACCTCCGGCGCTCCTATAGAAATGAATAGAGCGGCGGAGCTCATATCCGACCAGCCGTTCCATCCATTTCAGGCGGACTCCACAGGGTGCAGGGCCCCAATTCCTGTGATCGATGGGGGTCCCGGCGACAGAACCCCACTAATCTGATAGCCCCTATCCACAGGACGTGTTGTAACCAGAATACCCCTTTAACAGGTATCAAGTGTAGTTAGTTGAGTACAAAAATCAAATTCCTTCTCCAAAATTCTTTATGCATGTATGCACACATTTAGACGTATACCCTTTTCTCAATTTACTGGAAGAGGGAAGGTACTCAGTCATACCGATTTTTATTAGATATGTTTTAAAATTAAAGGGGTTTTCTAGGAGTTTAATCAGGAGCATAACTAGAAAATTCAGGGATCCAGAACAAACATCTGAATGGGCCGACCCCTCCCAAACTTGAATGTTTATCTTCTTCACGTGAAAGTGGCGCAGAGACACATTTTCTGTCAAGTCACGTAAAAAGCTGCCAGCAAAAATGCATACTGTGCTGTTTTTTCCAGTAAAGTGCCAGAAACACAACAGACCCCATTACGGTCAACATGGTCAATAGGTCGCTGTTGATATCCGTCATGTGATGAATGTGGCACATCCGTTATTTTCATTGTCCTGCTCCTCTAGCCAAATAACCAACGTAGATGTGAACAAATCATTACAACCCACATAAAACAATAATCCTTTCAATTATGTAGCTGTGCAAAGAGTTTGTGTCCTGGATGCTAATTCACCATAGACAACTCTACGAGGAGGAGGAGGAGGAGGGGGCCCAAACTACGAGGGATCAAGACTGTGTTTAACGCAGGAGGCCAAATCTGTTGGCAAAAGAAGGTGACAAGGGCTAAGTGGGAGAGGCTGATAATAGGAGGACCTTATAGGGGGAAGGAGGCAGTAGAAGAGTGGCAAAAAGTAGCAGAGCCTCTGTAGGGGTAGGAAGGTGACAGAAGGGGAGTCACACCTAAGCACAGTCTCTGTAGGGAGAAGAAGGCAAGAGGGGAATGCAAGGTGGGAGAAGAGAGGGGCATGATTACAGAACTCCGGTTTGTAGACACAACTTGGGAGTGCAGGGTCAGGTGGCATAGGTAGGTTTGCTTTAAGGGGGAGGGTGCAAGGAGGAGAGGAGATGGCAAGAAAATAAAAACTTTGTACTTTCGGGTCATACTCATATTGTCTTTTGGGCACAGAGACACTAAGAAGGTCCAGATAGGACCGAAATGTCCGGTATTATGTGTAGATGTGCTTATACTCACCTGGACATGTTGAATAAAGTGTTCTAAACTGCAAAGACTTTTTGTGGAGTGCCATAGATTTCCTCTCTCTGATTATGGACTGCTGTCAGAACTGCTGCTGCTCCTCGGCTCCTGCGAAGTCTATATGAAGAGCGCAGGCTCAAAAGTACCACTGCTGTAGTCAGAATCCATCTCCATCGGCTGGCCTTTCTGAATTGACTTGCTACCACCTTAATTTGGAAAGGTGTGGAGGAAAATAGCAGAGCAGGGCACCAGCCAGGCACAGGAGTTGGTACTCAGCAGTGTTTTGTTTACTTGGTGGCAGGCAAACATGCAAGTGGCTTTATGGTGACAGACTGTTCAGTGTATCAGATAGAGGTGGCGGAATGAAGAGGCCGCGTGCTGTGGCCCCTTCCTGTTTTAACATGAGCTGGGTTCCTGATGGCAGCAGCATCAATACTACCCTCAATTCAGACAAAACACAATGAAAGTCAGTCCTGTGTTCCAATAAAGGCAGATACTTGCGCTGCTGCAGGCTCCGGGATAGTGTGGTAGGTGTTCACACTCAATACAGGTAATAGAAAATTTGGAACCGCGCTGCTTTGGACTATTTTCCCCGGTCACTGATGGATGGCATTGGGCTCCAGCCCCTTTCCTTATCACCCCAACAAGGTCCGGTCTTCCACAGACAGTAGCCTCTATGAGGTTCAAGAGAATAGGCACAATAGTGAAGCACCCTTTAGCAAATGATCTTAAAACGTTTTAATCTACTCACAAGAGTTGTTCAACAAAAAGCATATAACAATATCATTTAAGATCGTCTCGTTCCTGCCCGACCCGGGTTTCGCTGCCTCGCTTCCTGACATCATCTAGCATTAAGACAGTCTGTGCCCTCTGGCCCTGCGGGCTTTGTAGCATCTACTATGGCTGCTATGTTGGTAGTTATGCCCCTGAGTTCGATATTGCTGGCTTATCCTCCTGATCAGTGGGGGTCCGACTGCTGGCACCACCACCGATCAGCTTTTTGAAGAGCTGTTGGGAGTTAGGGTATTAATCTTGAACTCACGCAAAACTTCAACACCCAGTGGTCCCTCAAGTAACAATGTTAATTGGTTCTGGGACGACCATTGTAAGTTGAAACCATTGTAACTTGAGTCCATAACTCTATGGAAAACTGGTAATTCGCTTGAACCACCCAAAATGTCATCACAGGATAATAAAAAATTAAGATTTAAGAAAATAAGCAGATAACTAAGATAGATGAAGCAAATCCTTAGATAGAACAGCGAGGAATAGATGCTGGAAGCTGTAAATGACTCTCTATGACGTCACCCAGTGTTCCTCACCTCAAGTCCTCAGGGCCCACCTCCTGGTCATGATTTGAGAATATCCCACAGAATGAATACCTGTGGTATGTCCTGATGGATGGACACTAATTACATCACCTGCTCAATACTAAGGAAATCCTGAAAACATGACTGGCCGGTGGCCCTGAGGACTGGAGTTGAGGAACACTGATGTAACCAGATGATTCTTCAGGGTCCTGTATAGAACAGTGTACCACAAAAATGGAGCCACCTTCGCCTAATATCCAAAGGAGCAGATCATCCTGCCATAGACAGAGGGCAGTACAGGAAATGTAGTACTGCAAGGTACTGTAGAGAAGATCTACTAGACACCAATACAAGTAATTTATCAGAGAAATGCCATGTTGGTTGGTTGGATCTGAGTCTGAAGCATTGAATGTTGAGTCTAGATTCAACTTAAAGGGGTTGTCCAGGATTGGGAAGATTGGAGTATGTGTACAACAATGCCCTAAATGTTACAATCGTGCCTGTCCTACCTTTACCCGACATTTCTAATGCCCAGTTTTCAAATCTCCAACTCTCAGCCGGAAGCGCTGTGTTTCCAAGACTCGGTGACGTACCGGGTCCCTTTCTGCCGAGTGAAGCCTCTTCTTCCGCTTCCCAGGGAGCCCGGTGACGTCACCCTCAGCCACATGAATTATTCAAAGTGCCTGGATGGGCGGTAACAAGGCGGCAACCAACCGCGCTAAGCCACGCCCATCCGGTCCGGTGACGTCACCGGGCAGGGCGCTTTATTATGAATGAAAGAGGCAGAGCACTGAATATTAATTAGGGGGCGGAGTCACGGCGGAGATGAAACCATGCTGCCACGCTGTGCTGGGAACCACAGTGCAGTGCGGCAGGAAGGTAGGAAAAAATAAACATAGGTGTAAACAAAGCGTGGGGGGACCGTATGAGCCATATAGAAATGGTGAAAATACTTAAAAACATATGGGGGGACCTTGATTCAGCTGTTAATAGGGAGTACATAAAAAAAAAAAAAGAAATTTGATCCCGGACAACCCCTTTAAGATGAAAGGCCATTGTATGTTGAAAATATTGTATCCTGAGGCCACTGTATTTTGAGGGACCACTGTATAGTCCTTCAGGGATCTTTGTCACAAATGTAGTACATACAAGGGATTATGGTTTTCTCAGGGGTAGTTGCAGTTCCCCTCTGCATACCAAAGTCTCTGTAGTTGCACTTGCAGAGTTTATCAGTATCCCTGAATGTTGTCCTATAAGCCACCCATGGCAGGGGTGTCACTCTGTTGCAATACTCTGCCTAATAGTGCACCTGCATCAAATAAATCTCAAATCATATCTGCCAAGCCGCTCATCAGGGAGAGTCGGCATGGGTGTGCAATCTGTGGACACATACGACAGTGACCATTGCCATCTTTGCCCAACTACCTGCTCCTGATGTGCTGCCTCATGCAGCGAACGCACAGATCTCTGCTTTGAGAGGAATTTGATGATTCTCTTTGTGATACGTTTTTTCCAGCCATACTGTATACAGAGAGTAGCTTCTTTCATTCCCAAAGCAGCGTCTTGTATGGTGTGGTTTGTTTGCTTTCGAGAATACTCCCACAGAACACCCACACTCTTACAGTCTGTGTGTCACGTGCATAACACAGAGATCTAAGAGGCTTAACTATTTAATGAAGCATACAAGCCACAATGGCCCTCCTTGCTGCGCTGCTCGTACAGACAGAGACGTGCTCTGCATGATGATCTCATTGTGAATGATTCTGCTGAAAAGACACCGCAATCTAATAAAGCAGTGATCTGTCCGGACACATCATCCTCAGCCAACTTCATACATGCAAACTCAGTATCACATACCAAAAATGTAGGTAATGTAACATTTAAAGGGGTTATCCAGGAATTTACATTGATGACCTATCCTCCGGATAGGTCACCAATATCAGATCGGTGGGGGCCCGACACCCAGGACTCCAGTCGATCAGCTCCATTAGTTGCCTCTTCTTAGGCCACGTGACGTCACAATACATAGGTCACGTGGCCTAGTTGCAGCTCAGCCCCATTCAGGTCAATGGGGCTGAGCTGCAATACCAAGCACAGCCACTATACAATGTATGGCGCTGTTCTTGAAAAGCCGGTTGCACTCACCAGAGCTCCAATGTGCGCCGTAGCTCCCTGAAACAACTGATCGGCGGGGGATGACCTGAGGATGGGTCATCAATATCAATTCCTCAATAACCCCCCCTCAAGGGACAGAAAGTTATTTTTTTGGGGGGGGGCTTTTACTGACCAGATGCATTTTTCTATTTGGCACGTGACTTTGAGAGGCACAACTTGTTTTTCAGTTTTGTTATGCAAATCGTTTTGTGCAGCACGACGACTCAGTGGTTAGCACTGGCGCTCTGCAGCACTAGGGTTCTAGGTCTCCCTGTTTTTGTGTGGGTTTCCTCCCACACCCAAGACACACATAGTTAGGGTTCATTCACACGTCCGTAGAATGGGTCCGCATCCGTTCCGCAATTTGCGGAACGGGTGCGGACCCATTCATTCTCTATGGGGCAGGAATGGATGCGGACAGCACACTGTGTGCTGTCCGCATCCGCGGAGAGCGCCCACGATCTTCCGGTCTGAGGCTCCAGAAAAAAATAGAACATGTCCTATTCTTGTCCGCAATTGCATACCAGAATAGGCAGTTCTATGGGGGTGCCGGCCGGGTGTATTGCGGATCCGCAATACACTACGGACGTGTGAATGGACCCTTACATAGTTAATACGGTTAAAAAAACACATAAGTCCATCAAGTTCAACAAAGGGATAGGAGGGGACGCGAATCCCAGAAGGGAATTTAGATTGTGAGCTCCACTGGGGACAGCGAGGGATGTAAAGCGCTGCAGAATATGTTGACACTGTATATAACACGTGAGAGTGAATCTGGACCGCACATCCTCAATGCTATGCTTTTGATATGACAACAGTTTTTCAGCATAAATAAACATGGCTTCTCAGCACAATTTATAATAAATATAACCTATTGCTATGCACTAAAACGATGCATTGGTATACAGTTTGATCAAAGAGCATAGGCCCACTTACCACAACAAGGTTGCCTCTTCAAGTAGGGACCTACTCTAACTTTGGCGCGGCACTGCGCAGCGACCACCGGCGCCTCCGCACCAGCAGGCGACGGGACCCAGTAGCCACACAGCGCCCCCACTGTGCAGCAAAGCGCAGGGATGTAAAGCGCTGCAGAATATGTTGACACTGCATAGTTAAAATAAACGGTACATTTTTGTGCCTTTTCTCTGTGATACATAGGGCCGTATTTTTATTCTATCATCTTTTTGTTTTCATTTTTTATTCCAAAGAAAATGTATGAAAAAGGGAAAACTTGAAGTCTGGTGGCTTTTTTTTTCAATTAGTGCCCCTGTTCTGCCAAATCTCTATACCTTGTGAAAAGTCTATACTGGAAGTGACGTGGCCAAACCGGAAGTGACGAGGCCGCACAGGAATCAGCTGGAGGAGGGTGTGCGCGGCGCTGTGCAAGCGCACATCCACTGGCTCAGGAAAGAATTGTTGCAGCGCCGCAATAGAAGTACTTTGTGCACCGCGCAGGCACACTTAGGGGTATAGAGATTTTGCTGCGCAAAATGTTGCATCAGATCTCCCTACCCCTGAGTGCGCACGCGCGCACAAATCATCAGTTGCAGTTTATCCTGATTTGAACTGATGATTTGTGCGTTTGCGCACTCAGGGGTAGGGAGATCTGATGCAACATTTTGCGCTGCAAAATCTCTATACCCCTAAGTGCGCACGCGCGGTGAATGAAGTACTTCTATCGCGGCGCTGCAACAATTCTTTCCTAAGCCAGTGGATGTGCTCATGCGCAGCGCCGCGCACACCCTCCTCCAGCTGATTCCTGTATGGCCGCGTCACTTCCGGTATAGACTTTTCGCAAGGTATAGAGATTTGGCAGAACACCCCATAATGTAACACAAGTCTTCAGGCATTTAAACATTTTTTTTTTTTTTATTGCCAATTTTTCCTGTAACTGGGGCTCACATATTAGTCTACTTTCACAATGGCGTTTTGATTTGCATTTGTGAGATCTGTTCAGGGCTCTCACAAGCGGTCCAAAACGGATCAGTTCAGCCCCAATGCATTCTGAATGGAAAAGGATCCGCTCAGAATACATCATTTTGCCTCAGATCAGTCTCCATTCCGCTTTGGTGTCCATCCTATGAAACTGAGCCAAATGGATCCGTCCTGGCACACAATGTAAGTCAATAGGGACGGATTAGTTTCCACTGACACAATCTGGCACAATAGAAAACTGATCCGATCTCCATTGACTTTCAATGGAGTTCATGACGGATCCGTCTTGGCTATGTTACAGATAATACAAACGGATCCGTTCTGAGCGGATGCATGCGATTGTATTTTTCTGAACAGATCCGTCCATAACGGATCCGCACAACACACGAGTGTGAAAGTAGCCTAAGGGCTTGTTCACATCAGCGTTTAGTCCTCCGTTCGGCTTTCCGTTATGAATTGCGTCCGTCTCAAAATTGAAACGGATTCATTTATAACGGAACGTAACGGACATATTTTGCTACGTTTTGAAACGGATACCATCTAACGGATACGTTAATAAACGGATTAAAAATGTCCGTTCAATCCGTTCAGTTACTCAGGTAATGGATCCGTTTTCACTTTTATTTATTTTTTCAGTTGTCCCTCCCCTATCTGCATGCTATATAATGGTGCTATATTGTGACATCCAATTGCTGGAAGAGGAACAATGCTGCCCGCTCATGTCCTTTTTTCTGTGGACTATATGGTATGGAAACTTCGAAACATGCGAATGTCATCCATGAAAAGGAAACGGCGATATTGGGTGCATCCCATTACATCATGCCGAACAAGCCCTTTATCAAGAACTCAGAAAACAGCCTGTCAAATTTTCAGAATATCTCCGTGTCAGTGTCGCAAGCTTTGATGACCTTTCACAACGTTTACGTCGCCGATTGAGACGGAAGGATACGAAATTTTGTTGAAGTGTAACTCCAGAAGAACGACTCATGGTCACTCTGCGGTATGTATGGTACAACTTTCCATTATTGCTTCTACTGGGTTTCAGAGCCTTTTTGATTTGATTATTATTGAGAGTATATGATTAATCTCAAGAAACAACTTTTTATTTATAGTAGTTACCTAAAATATGTAAATGCATCCAAATTTTATACCATTTTCTGTTCAACCACTAGGTAATGTTGATCTGTTTGCTGTGAAGGATCTATAATTAATGCTTGTGGGACAATCCGAAAAGTGGTTTTGCTGCAGTGTATTTCTTATGAATAGTATTTGTGTAAAAATTATGTTAAATTTTATTTTATTTTTTTGTAGGTTTCTGGCTAGTGGTGAAAGTTTTTCCAGTCTTCATTTTCAATTTCGACTAGGAAAATCTACAATATCTTACATTGTTAAAGATACCTGCCGGGCAAATTGGAATCTTCTGCGTGAAGAATTTCTTCCCCATCCTACTTGCCAACAGTGGATCAGCATAGCCGACAAGTTTTATGAGGTGACACAGTTTCCCAATTGTATTGGTGCAGTGGATGGGAAGCATGTGAGGGTCTTGAAGCCCCCACGTAGTGGATCCTCCTTTTTTAACTATAAAGAGTATTTTTCTGTGATCCTAATGGCAATTGTTGATGCACATTACAAATTTGTGGCTGTTGATATTGGAGCTTTTGGACGAACAAATGACGTGTTTTTAAAAATTCTAATATGGGAAGAAGGCTGTACTCGGGGAACTTTGGTATACCAGAGCCCAGGCCTTTACCAGGTACTACAAACCCTACTCTTCCATTTGTTCTAGTCGGAGATGAAGCTTTCCAAATGTGTGGAAATTTACTGAAGCCATATGCCAGCCGTGGTCTAGACCAGGGCTGGCCAACCTGCGGCTCTCCAGCTGTTGTAAAACTACAACTCCCACCATTCCTTGCTGTAGGCTAATAGCTGTAGGCAGACTGGGCATGCTGGGAGTTGTAGTTTTGCAACAGCTGGAGAGCCGCAGGTTGGCCAGCCCTGGTCTAGACTATCGCAAAAGAGTGTTCAATTACAGACTGACTCGCGCAAGAAGAATGGTCAAGTGTGCTTTTGGCATATTGACTGCAAAATGGTGAATATTCACTCGTGCAATACAATTGAAAACAGATACTGTGGATGATGTCATAAAAGCATGTGTTGTGTTGCACAATTATGTACTGACCAAAGAGCCTTTGCCTACGGAGCCACTGGCATTAAATCCACCAGAAGATCACATAGAAACTGGCCCAAGATGAACAGTTGCTGTGAGTCGCATGCGCGATCGATTTCCAGAATATTTCATTTCTTCAGCTGGATCTGTGCCTTGGCAGGATGAACATATTTGAACTTATATAAAATTCTCTATTGTTTGTTACTGTTTGTTTATTAAATATGTACAGTTGAAAGTTGTAATTGGTTATGTACATAATAGTTTATTTTATTGTTTGTTCTTAATATATTATTGTTTATTGCTGAGTCAACCATGATGCATCGGTCTACCTACATTTATTGCCTTAATTCAGCAAAAGGTAAAGCTATGCCTCTCCAACCATCTGCCTATCCCTTGTTTGTCGTTTTGAGTCTTGACTGTATTAAAACCACTGACAAAGTATATTTGAAATAATAAAAGTATTTATTTAGATAAAGAATTTTTTAAATATATATTTTTATATTTTAATAATCATTTGCATAAGTTTACAAATAAACTTCCATAAAAGCACATAGCTCAACACAATGGAAGTAGAATTCACATTAGAAAAGGATAAAATATTCTCTACCGTACATGTAGGAATACCAAAATGTCCATTGTGAAAATGTTGTTCTATCTGTGACTGTGATCCTCCTTAGTACATGATGCAAGTGTACACCATTCTCATGATTGCACATGCTATGTGATAGCATCATCATACCAAGTTCTGAATCATCACACTACAGTATGCACCGCGAGACATGTCTTCCTTGAGCGGGATAGAAGTTATATGGTGACATGGAACATGCAAATGGAAGTGCACATTATCAGTTATTTCAATGCTGCTATGAATGTCTTACCAAACACAGGGCTACTGTGCATCATCAATATGATGTAAAAAGTGCTAGACTACAGCCATGTGGGTGGCACAACATGCAAAGAATCAGTGTAATCACTGATGGTGTGTCCTCCAGTACCCCTTTAAATTACATCAGCAGGTACAATTTTCTTTGGACAAACCCCATGTCTCTGAGTGTGTTCAGTCTTGTGCATGAGACATTATATCAAAGAATATAGTAATGACATATGCCATTTCTAGTATTGTATTTGCATCGTTTTCAAGCTAGTGTACAATGGAGGATCACGATAGCGAGACAATAGCAATGGAACAACAGATGGAAGACTGAAAAAGTCATCAGCTTTGTGCAGACCACGCAAGGTGCTGAATAAGTGACAGTATATGGATTTGTGTACTGTGTCACTCACTCACAAGTGTTAAACAAGAACTATCATCATAATCATTGCAGTCCATTACCGTAAAAGAGTTGAACCAACCTGAGTCTAGTCATGGTAGCTAATCTCTGTGTCTCTGACCCATGTGCTGATGAATGGCATTTTTCTCCTTAATATAAGGAAAAAAAACTAGCTGGAAAACTGTCAGTCATCAGCACCTTGGCCTGGAGATAAAGTAATCATGAATAATAAGGCCAATTACTATTTTCAGGGTTCAATCTGCTATGATTGAAAATCGAAATGTCCGAACGAGGAAATCAAACCACCTGCCTATATTTAGCAGCTTGTATGGGCTTCTGAAAGTGTCACGGACGGTGTACAGGAAACAAGACAATGCAACATGCATATATGACTCACTAGATCCAAAGCTAAGGATCCGAAAGGGAGACCCCTGCACAAGACCTGGCACTTTCCCTGGCTGCTCATCCTATGCAAAGATCCCAAAGGTGGATGGTTGCATATCCACGTACCTCGACTAACTAATCCCTGAACACCCTACAATAGTGAGGGGACACGACCACCGGCTCCCTACACCAGACACGGAGGGAGTCAGGGTCACCTGGGATCCAGCAAACAGAAAATAACAGATAAATGTACAGCACTTAACTTTGTAGCAGACTGGGAAACAGGATCAGCATGCACACACACTCTAGGAAGTAGTATAAGCCGCCCAGTAATGCATTATGGGGCGGAATTTAAAGGGATGCAATCAGTCCAACTACATGACAGCTGAGAGAGGCTAACGAGATGAGGAACTGAACACCACAACAAGGAAAACTCAAGGAGGAGGTTCTGAAAGGCTTCTGTCAGAGCTTCTCAGCTGTCTGGTTGTGACAGAAAGCTGATAAGTGCACAATAATTACACACATATCTGAAACATCCTTAAAAGTAATCTAAAACTATAAAAGTATAAAACATAGAAAATTTTTCAAGTTCAACATTATTAAAGTGCAAAAATTGACACAGTGGTCAATATAAACCTTGTGAGGTACTCATTTATAAACTTCAAGAAAACATATTATATATTGTGTTAACTAGGGTGGTGGTTGAGTGAATGGAGCCTTTCCTGGGGCTGCAATTGGAGACCCATCATCTTCTGCACTTTGGTCTAGGAGTGATTGCATGAACGACTCTTGCGATCTGACATATTCACCCTGTTGTTGATGTATAAAGGGAACATGAATCAGTACCAGATTCGTATGGAACAGATTTGCTTGAGAAAGGGGTATTAAAAGCGGTGGGAGTAGGAAAAACTGAGGTAGAAACACCGTCGTTTTTGGAGATTCTATTTGGAGCTGACATAGAAATCACATTCGGACTTGGTGTCTGTAGACGTGTTTGAGAACTACCAGTGCTTTTGGATTGCAAAGGTGTTTGTGCAGAGACATAGTAAGGTAGCTGTGATTGAGATTGGCTTAAAGTCTCTTGAAAGGTTGATGCAGGTTGATAGCTGAGGGATGTGCTATGGCTTTGAGAAGGTGGAAATGTGTGAGACGTTGGGTATTAGTGGGACGTAGGTTGTCTTTGGGACGATGAATGGCTTTGGGATGGAATAAAGTTGTGGCATGTTGATGGAAAGTTGTGGAAAGCTGGAAAGTTTGGTGCAGTGCCTAAGTTTTGGGCCTGTGGGAAGTTGTGGTATGGAGGTAATATGTTGGATGGTGGAAAGTTTTGGGACTGGCTAAAGTTTTGTAAATGGGGAATTTTTTGTGGTTGTTGAAAGTTTTGGGATAGGGGTAAGTTTTGGGACTGTTGAAAGTTTTGTGACTGTTGAAAGTTTTGTGACTGGGGAGCGATATGTGGCTCAGTGTATGAGTGAGCCGGTGGAGAAGTCATGGATGTTGGGTAGGAGGTGGCTGGGGGATACGACTGAGCCAGAGGACCAAAATGAGATGGTGTAGGGTGTTTAATATTCCAAACAGTTTTGATCAATGTCACTCGACAATCACAATTCTGCTCTGGAGTCATGTTGTCCATCCAATGACTTAACGTTAAGAGAAACTGCTGATTATGGTTAAGGGGTTCTGGACGACAAACTACCTCGACATGCTTGATCATGGTAGTTAACTCTTGCTTATACCGAGTTTGCTCCTCCTCTATTTTTAATAAACAATCTCGGAAGATCAGTGCAAGATCCTCAAAGACTCTATGTGGTCTTCGAAGTGGTCTCGGCCTACTTAAAACTCTGTCAAAGGCAGAAGAAATGAACTGTCGAGTATCTTCAATCTGAGCACATGTCTCAGTTTGGCGGCCGCGCGACTCCAGAGCAGAATCCTGTGACTGAGATGGTAACGAAGTTTGATCGGTAGATCATCCAGACAATTGTTCGGTTTATTCCTCATGTTTAAGAGGTTCTGCTTCAGGAGGGAATGTGCTTGAATGAGTCCTAAAATAGATAGGGAAATAAAAGGTATACTTTCTATATTCATTATTGTTTTTTGCTTCTCTTTAGGATATTTAACTCACGTGCGCAGCTGAAAACAACGTTGAAGAAATTGAAGATGTGGTGCATATTGGTAAGCTTTCCTCCGAGAAGGATCCAAACCACTTGGTGCCGTTCGTTCATGATTGAGGTCACGCATAAACCTATCGCGTATTGACCTCCAGCGTGTTGATATGATTTCAGCTAGAAAATAAAGAACAATTATAATAACCGTATATACTGCTAAATATATTCTTTTCTGTTGACATCGGATTGCATAAAAAACTGTTGCCCCAGGCAGTCTAACATTCTACATTGTATATAACTGTTATTTTGCCTGGTACCTGAATTGGCTGTATCAGTTGTTGAAACCAAGTTTTCGGAACAGAAAACTTATGCTCACTTCACTATTCTTCCAACTAGAAACATCACTATCAAATCTTCAAAAACCAAATGAATTAACAAAAGGAATGAAATTAATGTACCACAATTATTTTGAGCCTGACAGCTCAAATCGTTCCATGTGGGAACCATAGAGCTGGCCTTGCTTCTACTAGCTGTATTAGCAGCTCACAGTTTATGATTGGGAGAAATTGCCTATCTTGCTGTCTACCCTATTTGGTTTAAAACAAATGTTATCATTACCTTAAAAAGCTACCTGCAATTCCAACTGCACTTAAGTTTTTTTGTTAAAACTTGTATAGCGAATATGTTGCATGTGCCACCACTGCCCACTGCATCTTTGGTTTTAATTAAAAAATTGTAAAAAAAATTTGGTTTCCTTGTATTTGGTCTTTGGGTGTGAAGGGCTATAAAGATATAGACTTGGCGAGCGGGTCGTTGCTTTAAATTTAATATGAGAGTAGCCCCTGTTCATGGTATGTCCATTATGGGATAAGCAAAACTTAAATTTTTGTTTGGGTGAAACTAATGTCTCCAATCCTCAAGGTCATTTGTTATAATAATAATTTTTTTGGGGGGTATGATGGCCACGTTATCTTATAGGTGATATAAGATACTGTATACTGGGGGCAGTGTGGACAGCTCACAGCACATGTGCCTACTCACACGGCCTACACGTCCACGACGACTGCCACGACCACGTTGTCCGCGACCACCACGCCTGGAAGTTCTTGTTTGAACAGGTGATGGATTTCACTTTGCCTGTTTGTGTCCTAATAAATAATATAGTTATCACAAAAGACAATTGATAGTTATCACAAAAGACAATTGATTACTTTAGAGAACCTAAGTATAGATACTCACATCGTCGTCGTTATGACGTCTACTTCGCAGATTTTCAATGGAATGTGTACCCTCCTGTGTCTGAAAAACAAACACAGTTTTGGATTCATTGAAAATTGCCGTCTGCCTGCCCTGCAGCAACCAAAATGCATCACCCATATACACTCTATCAAATATTGTTGCCAATACATTGGCCTATCTATCCTTTTGCGGTGTTGGCAAATCATGTACCTTTCGAGTTTATATCCATTGTACCAATTATGGATGTGTAGAAACCAAAAAATCTAAATATAACATTCCACACTTACTGACTCCATTGGTTCAGGAGAAAAACGCAATTCCTCGCCAGCATAGGATTCAGCGTCGGAGTATCCCTGAAATATATAAATATGTATTGTCGTTCAGACATATTTATTATTTGGAACATTAATAATTTATTTTTATCTAAAGATTTTTACCTGCATGTGAAAGGATGGAGTACTTCGACTGCCAACCGAAGGAGAAGGCGAAGACATCTGAAAACGTTACAGAACCATTATAGACAAGAGCTTATAGACATATTTCAACATACACATTGGCACAAGATGCAACAAGGGTTAAAACAGGGATTAGTCAAAACACAAAATTGCTCCTCTGGTCCTTAAAATTATATCAACCCCCTATTGCAATTTGACTTTTGCCAACATCAACAGACCAGACCACAACTAAATGACTCTACATTGTGAAGGACCCACACAAAATCAGACGGCAGATTAGATCCTCATGACTCTCATCCGGCCCACAGTAGCCTTATAGCATTCCCCAGTAGCCCTATAGCATTCCCCAGTAGCCTTATAGCATTCCCCAGTAGCCTTATAGCATCCCCCAGTAGCCGTATAGCATTCCCCAGTAGCCTTATAGCATTCCCCAGTAGCCTTAGCATTCCCCAGTAGCCTTATAGCATCCACAGTTTGAAAATATTTGCCCCCAGTAGCCAAATAACATGTCCCAGTAGCGTAATAGCAACTCACAAAAGGCTAATAACATCCCCCATGTGCCTAATAGCATCCACAGTTTAAAGATATTAGCCCCCAGTAGCCAAATAGCATTCCACAGTAGATGATCAAAGTAAATACTTTTCAATTGAATCAATTCATACCCTTTTCTTGAGACTTTCTCCAACTTGAACATCAGCTTTCAGAAATGGTGAGGAGTAGCGCTCACGTGACACTCCCTTGTTTTCCTGTCTTTGTTTGGAAGTTCCTGTTTGTTCTGCGCATGTTCCTAAACAAAAAAAACTTACTATAGGAACGTTGTGTCCACGAAAGAAAAATTTAACAATCCGTTTCTCATTTACTACAATGAACGTGAATGGACGCTCCGTCAAGAATCCGCTTTTCTGAACGTAGAAAAAAATCCTGCAAGCAGGATTTTTTTTTCCGTCTGAAAAAACGTATTCCGAACGTATTACCAACTAACGGAGTCAAACGTATGCATACATACGTCAATTAGTTTCTATGGGAGGTTGAACGGATATGTTTTTAGATATTTTTTTCTACTTCCGGACGGACTACAGGAATGGAGAGCTTGAACGCAGATGTGAACATAGCCTTAATCCGGTTACAGGACAAATACAGCCCCCAGAGCAGCTGGGAACTAGGTCTGATCCAGGGAACAGTGATGACCAGTTCGCCCGCGACCACATGTGGGCTGCCATCTTAACTCACAAGTCCGGCGATGCACAGGTAAGTCCTTGCCTGTGCGCGAGCCGGTCTGAAACAAATGCGGTCACCGGGAGCAGGCAGTTCCGAGAACAGCCGACGAGGGCCTTCATCAGGCTGTTCTCGGAACTGCCTGCTTCCGGTGACCGCATTTCAGACCGGCTCGCACACAGGCACAGGTAAAGACTTACCTGTGCATCACCGGACTTGTGAGTTAAGATGGCAGCCCGCATGTGTTTGCGGGCAAACGCTGCAAACTGGCCATCACTGATAGGAAACCTTCATCCTTGCGACTGAAAGCTCCCAATAAAACTACTGAAATAAGAAAACTACCCCTCAAAGAAATAGAACATTTACCGAATCACTTAAAGGTCGTGCTAAGACGGTAAAGTAATCATACATTTATGGCATCAGACTTTACTGCATGTGTCATCAGAAAATTCCCTTAATAGGCCTAGATCAGGAATGGCCAACCTGCGTCTCTGCACCTGTTGCAAAACTACAACTCCCAGTATGCCTGGATAGTCTACAGCTATCAGCCTACAGCCGGGCATGGTGGGAGTTGTAGTTTAACAACAGCTGGGGAGCCGCAGGTTGGCCATCCCCGGCCTAGATATAGAGGCCCACAGAAGAGCATTGCATTGAGCAGTGTAATGTGTGATGCTGTCATTGAGTCACTACAGGAGGGAGCTCTCTCTAGTCAGGGTGATGGTCTTAATGGGTATGTGTCATCAGAAAATGACCTGCTATTTAAATCACGTTTTTATGTTTAACATTTATTTTTAATTTTGCATGTCATTATCTATATTTAAACAAAAAAAATAAAAAATTCTACAGTTTTCAAACTGCCCATTAAGGCCTCTTTCACACTTGCGTTGTCTGGATCCGGCGTGTACTCCACTTGCCGGAATTACACGCCGGATCCGGAAAAACGCAAGTGTACTGAAAGCATTTGAAGACGGATCCGTCTTCAAAATGCGTTCAGTGTTGCTATGGCAGCCAGGACGCTATTAAAGTCCTGGTTGCCATAGTAGGAGCGGGGAGCGGGGGAGCGATATACTTACAGTCCGTGCGGCTCCCGGGGCGCTCCATGCGATCACGTCATCTATGCGCGTGGGGCGCCCTGACGTCACTCTGGAGCGCCCCGGGAGCCGCTCGGACGGTAAGTATACTGCTCCCCCGCTCCCCACTACACTTTACCATGGCTGCCAGGACTTTAGCGTCCCGGCAGCCATGGTAACCATTCAGAAAAAGCGAAACGTCGGATCCAGCAATGCGCCGAAACGACGTTTAGCTTAAGGCCAGATCCGGGTCAATGCCTTTCAATGGGCATTAATTCCAGATCCGGCCTTGTGGCAAGTCTTCAGGATTTTTGGCCGGAGCAAAAAGCGCAGCATGCTGCGGTATTTTCTCCGGCCAAAAAACGTTCCGTTCCGGAACTGAAGACATCCTGATGCATCCTGAACGGATTTCTCTCTATTCAGAATGCATTAGGATAAAACTGATCAGGATTCTTCCGGCATAGAGCCCCGACGACGGAACTCTATGCCGGAAGAAAAGAACGCAAGTGTGAAAGAGCCCTAAGTCCAATAATAGGCACCTCTTCTTGGTGTGTAAAGATCACTTTACCGCAGTTATTTGCTTATCTGTCATTCTAATCCTGCCTGTAATGATACCACCTCTGTGTATAGATAAGACAGGATCCTCCATTCACAATAGGTGATTGTCACATCTTATCTATTCTGTCCTTGTACAATGACCTCTGCACAGAGCCTGCATAGAAAACTCTCCCATAGAAGTCACTGAGGTCCCCCCTGTCCATTGTGCTTTCTAAATATTGACAGTATTGTATGATGAGAGATGGCTGTTATATCCATGCCATGTGTTGCGCAACATTTATGGGTTTTGTTTTCAAGGCATTCCCTTCACTCTTCGGGTCAGGAAGGGGTTAAAGGAGTTGTCAGCGTTCACTAAAAACTCAGCCAGCCTCTGAACATGTGGTAAAATAAAAGAATCAATACTCCCTTCATTTCTCGCCTGCTGCTTCCTGTGCTGCGCTCCTCCCCATCGCTGATGTTCCACGCGCACCGCTCACAGTGCAGCCAATCACTAGCCTCAGCAGTACACGGAACGTCGCTGCAGCGAGGAGGACCAGAGCGAGAAAGGAGGGGAGTATCGAGTCCTTTGCTATTTTACCACATTTACAGGGGCTGCCCAAATTTATATTAAACTCGGAAACCCCCTTTAAATAACAGCCAAGTACAACAATTAATGCAGAGACCAGTGTAACAAACGGGAGTTGAATATCAGGCATGAAGAGGATAGTCCTGGAGGTCTATGTCCGTGGCTTGACCACGGAAATCCTCAGTTTGGGCTCATGCACACAGCAGTCTGCAAAACACGGATCCCGTCCAAGTGAAAATCACCATTTCTTTTTTACTTCTGTAAAAATGTCTCATCCTTGTCCGCAAAACAGACAAGAAGAGGACATGTTCTATTTTTCGGGGGACCGCGGAACGGACTTGCAGATATGAATAGCACATGGTCTGCTGTCTGCATCTTTTGCTGCCTTATGAAGATGAATGGCTCCTCATCCGATCCGCATGTGGATCGGATGCGGACTGAAACTACGGCAATGTGCATGAGCCCTAATGTTGACTAGGCCGTCTATAAAGTTAAGTATCAGGATTGCATCAGCCTCTATTAGTGACTGAACCATTTAGAATCAGCCTCTTCCCAAACACATAATACTAAGGGCTTGTGCACACGACCGTACGTACAGGTGAAACCAGAAGCTCACATGCACTATATAAAAAGACACATATGCATCTGACATGAAATTAGAATAAACCTTTCCTGTTTTTGGTCAATTAGGATTACCATAATTATTATTATTTGCCAAATCCCAAAATAATGAGTTTTAAGGCGTTTTTATTACTTTCTGCAATGTCAAACGTTTACATACACTAAGGCCTCTTTCACACTACCGTATGGCTATTTCAGTGTTTTGCGGTCTGTTTTTCACAGATCCGTTGTTCCATTTTTTTGTTTCCATTGTGTTTCCGTTTCCGTTCCGTTTTTCCGTATGGCATATACAGTATACAGTAATTACATAGAAAAAATTGGGCTGGGCATAACATTTTCAATAGATGGTTCCGCAAAAACGGAACGGATACGGAAGACATACGGATGCATTTCCGTATGTGTTCCTTTTTTTTTTTGCGGACCCATTGACTTGAATGGAGCCACTGAACGTGATTTGCGGGCAATAATAGGACATGTTCTATCTTTCAACGGAACGGAAAAACGGAAATACGGAAATGGAATGCATACGGAGTACATTCCGTCTTTTTTCCGGAACCATTGAAATGAATGGTTCCATATACGGAACGCAAAAAACGGCCCGCAAAACGGAAAAAAAACGTAGTAGTGTGAACGAGCCCTAAGACTGCCCATATGATGATGTCATGTGTTCGGAAGCTTCTTAGGTTTGTTGGCAACATCTGAGTTAGGCCTCCTGCACACAACCATTTTTTTTTCCCGTTTACTGGCCGTTTTTTGCGTTCCGTATACGGTCCGTATATGGAACCATTCATTTCAATGGTTCCACAAAAAAAACGGAATGTACTCCGTATGCATTCCGTTTCCGTATTTCCTTTCCCGTTCCGTTTAAAGATAGAACATGGCCTATTATTGCCCACAAATCACGTTCTGTGGCTCTATTCAAGTCAATGGGTCCGCAAAAAAACGGAACCATCTATTGAAAATCTTATGCCCAGCCAATAATTTAATCTATGTAATTACTGTATACTGTATATGCCATACGGAAAAACGGAACAGAAACGGAAACACAACAGAAACAAAAACGGAACAACGGATCCGTGAAAAACGGACCGCAAAACACGGAAAAAGCCATACGGTCGTGTGCAGGAGGCCTTAATTAGAGACACACTTGTGGATGTATTTAACTCCTTAACGACCCAGGACGAGAATGTTCATCCTAAATGGTCGGTACTTTGCACCCCAGGGCGAGCATTCTCGTCCTGCGATCCTTCCTATCCCCCATGCGCGCTGCTGCGATCAGCAGCACGGATCTGGCTGTTACCGTGCTGCATCCACCAGCATCGGTGATAACGCCATTGCCGGTGGATTAACCTCTCATATGCCATGGTCAGCACTGACCGCGGCATAAAGAAGGTTTGACCTCCCTCTCCCCGCTGCGGTGGCGGGAACCGGATGGTTGCCATGGCAGCCCCGTTGCCTTACACAGGCATCGGGCCTGCCAGCTACGGGAGCCCAGGAGATCCAGCCTGAGGGCTGGGTCTCCTAGGCAACTGTCAGCGTCTTACTGTGTGACAGTTAAATTTAGTACAATACAGAATGTATTGTACTTAATTGAAACAGGGATCAGACCCTAAAAAGGTGAAGCCCCACAGCGGGACAAATATAAAAAGTAAAAAAAAGTGAAAAAAGGGTTTTTTTAATAATAAAAAAAATCAAAAGTTTCAAGTAAAAAAAAAAGCGTCCTTTTCCCAAAATAAAGTAAAAATTTAATTGTAAAAAATAGGGAAAAAAAGAAAAGTAGACATATTAAGTATCGCTGCGTCAGTATCGACCGGCTTTATAAAAACATCACATGACCTAACCCCTCAGATGAACACCGTCAAAAAAATTAAATAAAAACTGTGCTAAAAAACATTTTTTATTTTTTTTGGTCACCTTACATCACTAAAAGTGCAACACCAAGCGATCAAAAAGGCATATGCCCACCAAAATAGTACCAATATAACCGTCACCTCCTCCCGCAAAAAATGAGCCCCTACCTAAGACAATCGCCCAAAAAATAAAAAAAATGATGGCTCTCAGACTATGGAGACACTAAAACATGATTTTTTTTTTGTTTCAAAAATAATATTATTGTGTAAAACTTAAATAAATAAAATAAATCATACATATTAGGTATTGCCACGTCTGTAACAACCTGCTCTATAAAAATTAGGTCAAAAATAAGATGACCTAACCCCTCAGATGAACACAGTCAAAAAATAAAATAAAAACTGTGTAAAAAAAAGTCATTTTTTGTCACCTTACATCACAAAAAGTGTAATACCAAGCAATCAAAAAGTCATAAGCACCCTAAAATTGCACCAAGCAAACCGTCATCTCATCCCGCAAAAAATAATACCCTACCTAGGACAATCGCATAAAAAGTAAAAAAACTATGGCTCTCAGTATGAAGATACTGAAACATTTTTAAATTCAAAAATGCTGTTATTGTGTAAAACTTAAATAAATAAAAAAAGTATACATATTAGGTATCGCCGCGTCCGTATGAACCTGCTGTATAAAAATATCACATGACCTAACTCCTCAGGTGAACACCGTAAAAAAATAAAATAAAAAGTGTGACAAAAAAGCCTCACATAACAAAAAGTGTAATACCAAGCGATCAAAAAGTAATATGCACCCTAAAATAGTACCAATCGGACCGTCATCTCATACTGAAAAAAAACTAGACCCTACATAAGACAGTCTCCCAAAAAATAAAAAATAAACTATGGCTTTCAGAATATGGAGACACTAAAAAAATCATTTTTTTTTAAATGCTCTATTATGTAAAACTTAAACAAACAACATATTTGGTATTGTCGCATCTGTAGCAACCTGCTCTATAAAAATACCACATGATCTAATATAGAGCAACCAAAAATCATATGTACCCTAAAATAGTACCAACAAAACTGCCACCCTATCCCATAGTTTCCAAAATGGAGTCTTTTTGTGGAGTTTCTACTCTAAGGGTGCATCAGGGGGTCTTCAAATGTGACATGGCAACTTAAAACTATCCCAGTAAAATCTGCTTTTCAAAAATCATATGGCGTTACTTTCCTTCTGCGCAATAAATACTGTGTGCCCATAGAGCAGTGTACGACTACATATAGGGTGTTTCTGTAAACTACAGAATCAGGGCAATAAATATTGAGTTTTGTTTGGCTGTTTTCCGCCTTGTTGGCGGAATTTTTTTTTATTAAAATGGAAATCTGCCAAAAAAGTTCAATTCTGACATTTCATCTCCATTTTCCATTAATTCTTGAGGAACACATAAAAAGGGTTAACAAAGTTTGTAAAATCAGTTTTGTATACCTTGAGGGGTTTAGTTTCTAAAATGGGGTCATTTTTGGGTGGTTTCTATTATGTAAGCCTCACAAAGTGACTTCAGACCTGAACTGGTCCTTAAAAAGTGGGTTTTCGAAATGTTCTGAAACATTTAAATATTTTCTTCCAAACTTCTAAGCCTTCTAACGTCCCCAAAAAATAAAATGGCATTCCCAAAATGATCCAAACATGAAGTAGACATATGGGGAATGTAAAGTAATAACTATTTTTGGAGGTATTACTATCAAGTAGAGAGATTGAAATTTGGAAATTTGCTGATTTTTCCCCATTTTTGGTAATTTTGGTATTTTTTTATAAATAAATAAAAAATTATTTTGACTCAATTTTACTACTGTCATGAAGTACAATTTGTGACGAGAAAACTATCTCAGAATGGCCTGGATAAGTAAAAGCGTTTTAAAGTTATCACCACATAAAGTGACACTGGTCAGATTACCGTAGCTAAAAATGGCCTGGTCCTTAAGGTGAAAAATGGCCGTCTTTAAGGTGTTAAATGCACACCTGAAACACACTGCTTTTTTGTGTAGCATCATGGGAAAGGGTAAAGAAATCAGCCAAGATATCAGAAAGAGAATTGTGGACTTGCACAAGTCTGGCTCAACCTTGGGTGCAATTTCAAGATACCTAAAGGTACCTCGTTCATCTGTACAAACAATTATATGCAAGATGGGAATGTCCAGCCATCATACCGCTCAAGAAGGAGAAGGGTTCTGTGTCCCAGAGATGAAAGTGGTTTAGTCAGACATGTGCATATCAACCCAAGAACAAAAGCAAGAGACCTTTGTGAAGATGGCGGAAGCTGGTAAGATTGTGTCAATATCTACAGTGAAACGAGTACTGTATCAACATGGGCTGAAAGGCCACTCTGCCAGGAAGAAGCCATTACTCCAAATGTTTCCAATGCACACAGGAACAAAGACCTACATTTTTGGAGACATGTCCTGTGGTCTGACGAAACTAAAATTTAACTTTTTGGCCATAACGAGCATCATTACGTTTGGAGGAAAAAGGGAGAAGCTTGGAAGCCTAAGAACACCATCCCAACTGTGAAACACGTGGGTGGCAGCATCATGTTGTGGGGTTGTTTTGCTGCAGGAAGGACTGGTGCTCTTCACAAAATAGATGGCATCATAAGGAAAGAAGATTATGTGGAAATACTGAAGCAACATCTCAAGACATCAGCCAGGAAGTTAAAGCTTGGGCGGAAATGGGCCTTCCAAATGGACAATGACCCGAAGAATACTGCCAAACTGGTTACAAAGTGGCTTAAGGATAACAAAGTCAATGTTTTGGAGTGGCCATCACAAAGCCCTGATCTCAATCCTATTGAAGATTTATGGGCAAAGATAAAAAGGCAGGTGCGAGCAAGGCGACCAACAAACATGGCTCAGTTACACCAGTTTTGTCAGGAGGAATGGGCCTAAATTCCGACCAACTATTGTGAGAAGCTTGTGGAGGGATATCCAAAATGTTTGACCCAGCAATGGCTATGGGGCCCTACGCCACTGGGGATCCGCCGCCAACTGAGGATTTAAAAAATAAAAAATCATGTGGCGAGTGGACCGGGCCCGGGCGTGGTGCTGTGATAGGGGGCGGTCGGACTCGGAGCCGGAGGCAGATGATATGGGGGCCCTATGGCTACTGGCACATGATAGGGGGGCCCTATGGCTACTGACACATGATAGGGGGGCCATATGGCTACTGGCACATGATAGGGGGGCCCTATGGCTACTGGCACATGATAGGGGGCCCTATGGCTACTGGCACATGATAGGGGGGCCCTATGGCTACTGGCACATGATAGCGGGGCCCTATGGCTACTGGCACATGATAGGGGGGCCTATGGCTACTGGCACATGATAGGGGGGCCCTATGGCTACTGGCACATGATAGGGGGGCCTATGGCTACTTGCACATGATAGGGGGGCCCTATGGCTACTGGCACATGATAGGGGGGCCTATGGCTACTGGCACATGTTGATTGGGGGGCTCAGGCTACTGGCACATTATAGGGGGGGCTCTGGGTACTGGAACATGAGATAGGGGGGCTCTGGCTACTGGCACATGATATAGGGGGGCTCTGGCTACTGGCACATGATCGGGGGGCCTATGGCTACTGGGACATGATAGGGATAGGGGGGCCCCTATGGCTACTGGCACATGATAGGGGGGTCCTATGGCTACTGGCACATGATAGGGGGGCCCTATGGCTACTGGCATATGATAGGGGGGCCCTATGGCTACTGGCACATGATAGGGAGGCCCTATGGCTACTGGCACATGATAGGGGGGCCTATGTCTACTGGCACATGTTGATGGGGGCCTATGGCTACTGGCACATGTTGATGGAGGGCTCTGGCTAATGGCACATGATATAGGGGGGGCTCTGGCTACTGGCACATGATATAGGGGGGCTCTGGCTACTGGCACATGATATAGGGGGGCTCTGGCTACTGGCGCATGATATAGGGGGGCTCTAGATACTGGCACATGATATGGGGGGCTCTGGCTACTGGCACATGATATAGGGAGGGCTCTGGCTACTGGCAGATGATATGGGGGGGGGCTCTTGTTACTGAAACATGATGGTGGGGGGCTCTTATTACCATTACATGATTGGGGGCATTTATGAGGGCACATTTTACTGGCACATTATTGGGGGACATCTATGGGGGCACCTTTTTACTGGCACATTGGGGGCACTTCTTAATGGCACATTATTGGTGGGCACTATAGGGGCATCTACTGAGGCCACAAAGAACAGCTATTTTAAATGGGGGCTCTGTATAGGGGCATTTTATACTGGGATACATTATGGTGGGTACTATGGGGAAGGTGGGAGAGGAGTACTATGGGGTCATCTACAGGGGCACTGAGAAGGGGTATTTTATACTTACAAATTATGGGGGACACTGAGGGCATCTACTGGGGCACTATATATGGGACATTTTATACTGGTACATTATGGGGGCACTAAGAGGGAGAGGGGAGAGGAGCACTATGGGGGCATTTACTGGGGGCACTATATAGGGATATTTTATACTGGCACATTATGGGGGCACTATGGGGACATTAGCTCAACTGGGGGCATTACAAGGGGGTATTTTTTGCACTGTCACATTATAAGGAGAATTATTTCTACTGGGGAGGGGGCATTATGGTGGGCTTTATTACTCCCTCATGGTATGACCCCTAGTAGCAGCACCAGCCTCTCCCTGCTCTGCTATCCCTCTGCCCATTCCCCAAATCCGTATTATGAAATCTTTCTCATTAGGATAAAACGCATCAGCTCCACCGAGCCCCCCAGCCAAAGTGGTGAAGTGGTGTCTGAGATCCCCAAGGGCCAAGCCAAGTAACTGTAAGTTTTCATGTGAAATATGTTTATGTTTAGCCTACACTGTGCCACACAATATACAGTTTCTTCTGTAAAAGTCATCAAGTGTCATGGGGGGGCCTTATTGTTTTTCGCCCCAGGCTTGTTTCTTTAGCTATGGCTTAAGTTATGGTAGTTATTCTCCACCATTCTTAATACGGGGCTTTATTGCAACATATACCGTATTTTTCGCCGTATAAGACGCACTTTTTCCCCCCCAAAAGTGGGGGGAAAATAGCAGTGCGTCTTATACGGCGAATGCTGCTGATTTTGCTGAGTTTTCAATGATACACCCGCCGCGATGCCGCGCGGCGGGTGTATCAGCTGAGAGGGAGGAGGGGCAGGGGGCCGGCATCTGCTTTTATAATGACAGCAGGCCCGTGCAGTGACTGTATTCTACTACACGGGCCCCACTCACTGTATAATCGTATCTTTAATAGTTAATTGTAATTGTATGTAATCGCATAAGGAGCGCTGTGTATTACCGGTACTTACAACTACAAGCGCTCGCCGCTCGGTAGGTAGCAGAGAGGAGGGAGGAGGCAGGCCGGGAGGACGGGCGCTGGCAGTGTGAGTCATACGTCACGTGCCTGCGCCGCCCACTTTATGAATGAAGCAGGCGGCGTGGGCGCATGACGTATGACTCACGCTGCCAGTGCCCGTCCTCCCGGCCTGCCTCCTCCCTCATCTCTGCTACCTACCGAGCGGCGAGCGCTTGTAGTTGTAAGTACTGGTAATACACAGCGCTCCTTATGCGATTACATACAATTACAATTAACTATTAAAGATACGATTATACAGTGAGCGGGGCCCGTGTAGTACAGTCACTGCACGGGCCCTGCTATCATTATAAAAGCAGATGCCGGCCCCCAGCGTGTATTGAGGGTCATTCACTACAGGGACACTTATGGAGGGGATCTGTGGATGACACATAGCATAAGATGCTATGTGTCATCCACAGATCCCCCCATAACTGTCATACACAGATCCTCAAAACAATGCCATCCAGAGACCCCCATAAGTGTCACCCACAGATCCCCCATAAGTGTCACCCACAGATCCCCCATAAGTGTCACCCACAGATCCCCCATAAGTGTCACCCACAGATCCCCCATAAGTGTCACCCACAGATCCCCCATAAGTGTCACCCACAGATCCCCCATAAGTGTCACCCACAGATCCCCATAACAGTGCGTCACCCACAGATCCCCCATAACAGTGCGTCACCCACAGATCCCCCATAACAGTGCGCCATCCACAGATCCCCCATAACAGTGCCATCCACAGACCACAATTAGTTCAAAACCCACCAAAAGCATACCTTTTGGTTCAAAATATTTTTTTTCTTATTTTCCTCCTCAAAAACCTAGGTGCGTCTTATGGGCCGGTGCGTCTTATAGGGCGAAAAATACGGTAACTCTCTTTTAATTTAAATGCTGAGAAACGGGTGGAACATATGTGATGTTGTGATATGGGCAGATCATCCAATAAGAGGGGGCGGCAATTTTTATCTTGCCTAGGGTGGCAAAAATCCTTGCACCGACCCTGACCCTGATGCACCCCTAGAGTAGAAACTCCCTAAAAGTGGCCTCATTTTAGAAACTACACCCCTCAAGGTATTCAAAACTGATTTTACAAACTTTATTAACCCTTTAGGTGTTCCTCAACAGTTAATGGCAAATGGAGATGAAATTTCAATATAGAGCAATCAAAAATCATATGTACCCTAAAAATAGTACCAACAAAACTGCCACCTTATCCCGTAGTTTCCAAAATGGGGTCACTTTTAGGGAGTTTCTACTCCAGGGGTGCATCAGGGGGGTTGAAACAGGACACGGTGTAAATAAACCGGTCCATAAAAATCAGCCCTCCAAAAACCAAACGGCGCTCCTTTCCCTCCACGCCCCGTCGTGTGGCCGTATAGTAGTGTACGACTACATATGGGGTGTTTCTGTAAACGGCAGAGTCAGGGCAATAAAGATACAGTCTTGTTTGGCTGTTAACCCTTGCTTTGTTAGTGGAAAAATTGGTTAAAATTGAAAATTTGACAAAAAAAAATTAAATTCTCAAATTTCATCCCCATTTACCAATAACTCTTGTGGAACACCTAATGGGTTAACGTTTGTAAAATCAAGTTTTGAATACCTTGAGAGGTGTAGTTTCTAGAATGGGGTCATTTTTGGGTGGTTTCTATTATGTAAGCCTCGCAAAGTGACTTCAGACCTGAACTGGTCCCTAAAAATTGGGTTTTTGAAAATTTCTAAAAAAAATTCAAGATTTGCTTCTAAACTTCTAAGCCTTGTAACATCCCCAAAAAATAAAATATAATTCCCAAAATGATCCAAACATGAAGTAGATATATGGGGAATGTAAAGTAATAACTATTTTTGGAGGTATTACTATGTATTATAGAAGTAGAGAAATTGAAACTTGGAAATTTGCAATTTTCAAAACTTTTTGCTAAATTTGTTATTTTTTTATAAATAAAAATGAATTTTTTTTAACTTCATTTTACCTCTGTCATGAAGTACAATATGTGATGAAAAAACTGAAGAGGGAGGAGCACTATGGGGACCCTATCTTATATACTGGCATACATGGGGGACACTATGGAGAAGGGGGAAGAAACACTATGTGGGCATCTTCTGAGGCCCTATCTTATATACTGGCAGACATGGGGGGCACTATGGAGGGGAGGAGCCCTTTGGGGGCCCTATCTTATATACTAGCACACATGGGGGGCACTATGGAGAGGGAGGAACACTATGGGGACCCTATCTTATATACTGGCATACATGGGGGGCACTATGGAGAAGGGGGGAAGAAGCACTATGGGGGCATGAGGGGTGTAGTTTCTTAGATGGGGTCACTGTTATGGAGTTTCTACTCCAGGGGTGCATCAGGGGGGTTGAAACAGGACACGGGGTAAATAAACCGATCCATGGTGGTAAACTGCTGTACGGGCACACGGCAGGGCGCAGAAGGAAAGGAACGGCTTTTGAAAGGCAGATTTTGCTGGACTGTTTTTTTGACACCATGTCCCATTTGAAATCCCCCTGATGCACCCCTAGAGTAGAAACTCCCAAAAAGTGACCCCATTTTAGAAACTACGGGATAGGGTGGCTGTATTTTAGGGTACATATGATTTTTTGTTGCTCTATATTACACTTTTTGTGAGGCAAGGTAACAAGAAATAGCTGTTTTGGCACCGTTTTTATTTTTTGTTATTTACAACATTCATCTGACAGGTTAGATCATGTGGTATTTTTATAGAGCAGGTTGTCACGGACGCGACAATACCATATATGACTACTTTTTTGGTTTGTTTGTTTGTTTCAGTTTTACATAACAAAGCATTTTTTATTTTTTTTATGATTTATTAGTGTCTCCACATTCTGAAAGCCATAGTTTTATTTATTTTTTGGGTTACTGTCTTGTGTAGGGACTCATTTTTTTCGGGATGAGATGACGGTTTTATTGGCACTATTATGGGGTGCGTATGACTTTTTGATCGCTTGCTATTACACTTTTTGTGCTGTAAGGTGACAAAAAATGGCTTTTTTACACTGTTTAGTTTAGTTTAGTTTATTTTTTTACGGTATTCACCTGGGGGTTAGGTCATGTGATATTTTTATAGAGCAGGTTATTACAGACGCTGAGATGGGTGAGAGGAGCACTATTGGGGTCATTATATAGGGGAATTATACTGGCGCCAATTATGGGGACATTTTATACTGGCACATTGTCAGGCACCATGGGGACAAGGGGAGGCGCACTGTTGGGGCATGATATAGGAGTATTTTATACTGGCACATTGTAAGGCTCCATGGGGATATGGGGGGCCACGATATAGGAGTATTTTATACTGCCGCAAATCATAGGGCACTATGGGGACCTTGTCTCAACTGAGGGCACGAAGAGGTTTTTTTTTGGGTACACAGTAGGGGGCATTGGCACACATTATGAGGGAACTATGGGGACATGGGCTCTACAGGGGGCACTAAAAGGAGGTATTTTTTATACTGCCATACAACAGGGCATTTTTATTTTTAATGTAACACATTATAAAGAGAATTATTACTACCGTAGGCATTATGGTGGGCTTTATTACAGTTGAGGGACTATGAGGAACATGAATACTAGTATAAGCACTATGGGAGCATTATTACTTCTGGGACACAGTGGGAAATTATTACTGTAGGGGCACTATTACTACTATATGTTGTCTGGTAGATAATTATTTCTATTGGTGGGATTTTGGAGAGCAGTATTACTGTGGGGGGCACCATGGCACAGTATCGGCTTGGCACAATTATTTTTGGGAACATTATGTTTACACTATTAGTGTCAGGGACACTGTTTCCTGGGCACAGTTATTTTGTTAGGAAATGGTGTGCCAGTAATTATTGAAGGGGAACTACCGTATTTTTCACCCTATAAGACGCATCGGCCCATAAGACGCACCTAGGTTTTTGAGGAGGAAAATAAGAAAAAAAATGTTTTTAACTAAAAGGTGTTTGAACTAATGGTGGTCTGTGCATGACACTATTATGGGGGATCTGTGGGTGACGCACTGGTATGGAAGGGATCTGTGGATGGCACTGTTATGGGGGAATCTGTGGATGGCACTGTTATGGGGGGATCTGTGGATGGCACTGTTATGGGGGATCTGTGGATGGCACTGTTATGGGGGATCTGTGGATGGCACTGTTATGGGGGGGTGATCTATGGATGTCACTGTTATGGAGGGGGATCTGTGGGTAGCACTGTTATGGGGGGGTGGATCTGTGGATGGCACTGTTATGGGGGGATCTGTGGATGGCACTGTTATGGAGGGGGATCTGTGGATGGCACTGTTATGGGGGGGTGGATCTGTGGATGGCACTGCTATATATGTGTCTACCACAGATCCCCCACCCCAAAACAGTGCCATCCACATATCCCCCACCCCATAATAGTGGCATCCACAGATGCCCTATTATACCATAGCTAAACCTGTGGGAGGGGGGAGGGAGGAAGGGCTGGTGTCATGCAAATGCGGCAGGGCCGGTGCGGTCACTGTACTCCAGCCCCATCGCTCACTCACTTCCTTAATGCCTAAACATTTTATAATAATAATAAACATTTTATTATAATAATAGCTTTAATTGACGTTCCGATCCTCAGCCCCATCTGTACTACCATACTTACTAAATGTCCTGTAGCAGGAAGAGCAGGGCGGCGCAGGCACGTGACGTCAGTGAGTTCCGGCCGGCCGCCCTATTGTTTATTATTATTATAAAATGTTTACGCAATAAAGCAGTGAGTGAGTGGCGGGGCCGGAGTACAGTGACCGCACCGGCCCTGACGCATTTTCATGACAGCGGCCCCTCCTCCCTCCCCCTCCAGCTTATGCCATCTACATAACAATGTAAAAAGAGGTACCTGCCATAATCATCGGCCTCACATACCAGAGCCTCAAATTTAATCTTGTTATGTATCAAAATTGAGACCCCTCTGGAGTAGGTAGTATATACAGAATGATATCCCGCCACCATCCATCTCCTCTCCAACCACCTTACTGATTCCTTATCTAAATGTGTCTCCTGGAGGCAGATGATAGCTGGCAGAAACCTCTTGATCCACTCAAGGATAGCAAACCTTTTATCCCTCTCACGGAGCCCTCTCACATTCAATGAAAGGACCCTAACCATCTATCCGAGGGGGAGGGGAAGAAAAAAAAAAAGAAAAAAAAAAAAAGAAAAAGGAATTTTCTCTCCACACCCCGCCCACCCACATCCCCCATATACCCTCCCATCTAAGTAGTCCCCCCTTCTGCTGGTCGGCAGTCCGGGCGACTCCATATCTTAGCATAGTGGCTCCTATCACCTCCCCCCCCCCAGCCTCAAAGACCCTCCTCCGCCCATTCGCTAACTTCCTCCGGAGTCTGAAAGAAAACGAACTTGCCGTTATATTCCACCCTTAGTTTTGCCGGAAAAAATAGACTGTACTTTATACCTGCCTCCCTTAGTCTTTTTTTTACCGATATAAACTCTCTTCTTTGTGCATTAGTACTAAATGAATAATCTGGAAAAAGTTTAATCTTTACACCCTGTATATGGTATCTTTCTGAAGTTCTAGCGTCGGCTAATATTCCGTCTCTGTCCTTGGATAGTAGGCATTTCACCAATATCGGTCTAGGGTAATCTCCTGGCACCCTATTTTTTATGGGGACCCTATGTGCTCTTTCGATAGAAAACAGGGGGGAAAGAGTACCTTCTCTACTGTTCTCCCTTAACCATCTCTCCATAAATTCAGTACAGTTTTCTCCCTCCGCTCGCTCTGGGATCCCCACACATCTTATATTTGACCTTCTTGATCTATCCTCCTGGTCTACCAATTTTTGTTCCATCTTGACGTTTGTCTGTTTTAAAAGTGTCACCTCCTTCTCTAATTTCTGGACGGATTTCTCTAAGGTGGGAATCCTTTTTTCCATCTCTTGCAACCGCTGCCTTACTTTTTCCATCTCCGCTCGTTTAACCATAACATCCGTCTGTACTGCCCCGAGCTGGGTTACCAGATTACCGATTAGATTTTCCATCCGTGAAACCGTACCAAGTATATCCTGCACCATTTTTACATCTGTTTCTGTGTATGTCACTGGGGTTCCCCTCTCCCCCTCTCCCCCTTCAACTGACGTCTCATGTGTCGGACCCTGTAATCTGGGATCCACAGTTTTTTATTTTTGTGGGGATCTTGGCCCTGGTGAATTCGGAACCAAATACTTATTTAGGCCCGATTGTTTAGACCCACTTTCCAAACCTACTGCTGATCTCCTGGCGGTGCTCCCCGCAGGGCCGCACTGTTCCTCCCTTTTTTTAGACGGCATTTCAGTTCTCCACCTCTTTTTTTTTTTTTTTTTCCTTTTCTCTCCCTTTTCTTTTTTTTCCTTTCCCTTTCCTCCCTTCTTCCTCTTTCCTCCTTCTCTCCTTCCTTTCCTTTCCTCCTCCTTTCCTCCCTCCCTCTCTCTTTCCCTTCCCCTTCTCTTTTCTCCCCCCCTCTCTCAATACAAGGGCAGTTTAAAAACCCAGCAAAAACAAATATAACCCCCTTCTTAAATTAGTCACATTAATCACAGACAATCAAATACAGACAATAAATTATATCCATATTTAAACAATTTTAAACATGAAAGTCAGTCCAATGGTGAGAAGATCAGTTCAAAGGGGGAAAAGTTAGTAATGTTAATCAGGACCTTGACTGGGAAAGATAAATTCCTTACGGAGTTATGACTCAGGGCATAAGGTCCGGGCGTATCGGAAAGTGCAGGCAATTAGTTAGTTAAATCGGGGAGGTGTAATACCGTTAATTTAAGACCTGGGTGCAGACAGGATTATCTCAAACGGAATTGTTAAGGGTTAATGTAAAAAGAAGGGTTATACACCAGGATCCAAACCCTTCCCCAATCTTCCTCTCCACGTTTAATTCACTGTGTTGCTGGTTGTCTCTTATTCCAACCAAGTGTCTCAAGATGGATATCGTTTATCCTTTGGTCTGCAATGGCCTCAAACTGCGTACCCATAATCACAACCACAGTCACCGTGGGAAACAGACCCTCTATCAGCTGCCATCGCCGGGGATATCACCCCTACTTTTTACCCTCCTTCATAGTGAGGGCAGACATAAGGGCAAAAACTGAACATGGGTCGCAGTAGGAGTCAATACAAGCTGTACCCCCAGAGTTAATCACCCCTGGTGATCCTATATCCAAAAGCTTAAAGGACCTGTCGTTCGGCACTGCGGTCAGATACTACGGTCAGGGTCAGCCTCTCCCATAAGGTCAGCAGGGATCCACAAAGAGCAAGACCTCAGGCTCAAACGGCAGCATCCCAAACGCCTTCTCTTCAATGCGCCAGCACCTCCACTCACAATCCTCTCCAACAGCACGGCCGCTATGGCGACTCACCACCTGGCGACTCCTGGCATCACGGAACGAGGATCGAGGTCAGGACACCAGCACCGGCATCCAGGCAATCCAGGGCGACCTCGGCATCTCGGACTCTCGGCCTAACAGCATCAGCTGTTCCGAACGACGGTATGGGCGGCCAGCGTGCGGAGGGGGGGCGGAGGCGGAGCCCTAGCGTCCTACGTCAGACGCTCTCATGCGTCCCTGGCTACTACGGCTATTCATCATCATTGAGTAAACTTTGACCCTGTACCTCACAGTCAGCAGACACATTCCAGCCAATCAGCAGCAGACCCTCCCTTCCAGACCCTCCCACCTCCTGAACAGCATCCATTTTAGATTCATTCGGAAGCTGCAGTCTTAGGCCTCATGCACACGACCGTTGTTTCATTCCGTGTCCGTTGTTCCGTTTTTCGTGATTTTCAGCGGACCCATTGACTTTCAATGGGTCCGTTGAAAACTCGGCTAATGCACCGTTTGCCATCCGCGTCCGTGATCCGTGGTTCCAGTCCTGTCCTATTTTTTTCATGGTCAACGGTTCGCGGACCCATTCAAATTAATGGGTCCGCGAAAATCGTGGATGCACAACCGTTTGTTATCTGCGTGAGCGTCCGTTTTATTTACTATGGCAAAACTGTCTGACAGATTTGAGCCAAATAAAATTACAATACAGGAAGGAAGCTTCAGGTCATAGGTTATCTGATAGCAGTTTGCTAGTGACCTGTGGTAATGGTGTTTGTGTGGTGATTTGAGGAGAATTTTAAAATTTGAGTTTAAAATGCCTAGATGGAATGTGGAAAAATTAATAACTCTGGTTAAGGAGAGGGACAGCAGGCTCAATATCTATCAAAACCGAGTCCGCAAGGAGGTGTCATGGGAGAAAGTGGCCCGTTCCATGAGGCGTTTAGAATGGCAAAAAGCCGATGCCAGAGGCTGGCTGATTTAGGTAAGTGCCAGCAATGTCATTGCACTGTCCTGGCCCCTGTCTTGTCACTATTGAACTAGCTGTTAATTCCATGATGTCTTAATAACTGCATACGAGCGTGGAACACGGAGGTGAGCGTTCCGCGGTATCCCAGCCTGGCGTTCTCTTTTGTTGCTATGATGCGGTGTGCTTTGTGTCGACGCTGAAGTACAGTCAGACACTGGTATAGATCATACGAGTGTATTACAGTACTGCAGTGGCGGCACTAAGCACACGGCGTCATAGCAACCAATGATGGCGTGAACTCCTGTTCTCAACAGGATGCTAGGCCGTGATACCACTTAACGCTCAGCTCCGTGTTCATAAACTGTATATTTTAATGGCCTGCCTTATTTTATATAGGCCTATATATGGATTTTTACAAAACAATCGTAAAATATATACCATACTCCTACCATTGGGTGTATTTTAAATGCCTGGCCTTAGCTATGATACTGAAAACTGTAGTAATGGATACTATGCATGTGCACCTGCTAGTTGGTGGCTCTTGTTCTAGTTGTAATTGAGCATACAATAGTTGGTATTTAACACATATTGTTTAAAATTAAGATACGGATGGCTAGCACGATTAATCACTGGCTTCATGAACGTATTTCATTAGTATACCCACACCGGCACTACTGTAGCATGTGGTGTCTATTCGTGCATTTTTGGATATTTATCTTCAGGGGACTGCTTGATTTTGGAGAAATGTCTGCTTTGCTCTTAGTCCCTTTTTTTTTTTGGGCCATATTTTTTCAATAAATTTATAAGATTTTAATTGTTTAATTTCTAAATAGTCAAGCAGACGAAGACCCGGTGGAACAGTTGCCGGGATCAATTCCACCGGAAGCTGAACGAAAGAGGACGCAGTGGCAATGGCGGAGCACGCAAAAGGCCATATATATACACAGCCCAATTAGAATTTCTTAAACCGGTCATGAATTTGAGGCCGTAAGTATGTTTATGATGGTGTTTGACTATTGATGACCTATCTCCTCTGTGTAGGTGATATTGTTTTTTTTTAAAGGCAAAGTCATCACCGGGCAACAACGCTGTTCAGCAGTATGAAGAGTCAACACGAGCACATCGCACATGCCCTGCCCTCTGCCGTCTCTCTTCCTCCTGTGTGCCACTTTATGTTACATCTATTCACAGATATCTGATGGGATAGAGTGCTATCAGTGCTGGAAATGAGAAGGGAGATGACACTTGGGCACTGAACGTATTTTCTCATCATACAGCTGATTGTCATATATTTTGGCAGGTGTTTGTCCATCGCCAATATGATAATGTGTACCTATCCTTTGTATATGTTCAAAATATGATAATGCTCGTCCAAGGCCTTAGCAGTCATAGGTGCCTGAATAGTGTTCCCATTTAGGTATTGTTCTCTGTGTTCCTATGTTTGTGTACATACATGCTAATATTTTTTTTTATTTTTATTTTTTTTAATTGTACCCCTTCACTATGGATATTTCCTTTACCATTATTGGCAAGTTGTATTTCAAGTCAAAAAATTGATTCTATTCGGTTAAAATAAAAGGCATAATACTTTGTACTATTACATTAAGTAATGATGCACCAACTGCGTTCCTGGAGCAGAATTAGAAATTCAACTTCCACCATGGCTTTATGATGCATTATAAATGTTCTAGGTGTGGTATTTTTGTGGGTTTATTTGACAAAAACGAGGGTGACAGTGTACAAACAGGTCCAATGCGGATGCACAGAATTTCAGCACTTGGTTAGCTCCTAGAATGTGTCCACCTGTTTTCGGCCAGTACATACCCAAACTACTATCATTGCTCTGAAAATTAGTTTCCAAATTTGTGTTGATGCTCCCAATAAGAATCCTCTGTGAATTTGTGTTTATGGATGTGTTAAATTATCATCTCACTAGGATTTTCGACATTTACTGAAAATGTCTTCTAGGCAGAATCAACGACTATAGCACAACCCATTTTTTTGGGGGGGATAAACCTTATGTAAAACCGAAATGTTGTACTTCATAGATTTAATATATGTTTATTTCTAATTTTTACATACAGTACTGTCGACAGTTTGGATGATCCTGAGGAGTCAGATTTGGGCGGGAGCAAAACTCCAGCTGCTTTCTCGCCAGAAAGTAGCCCCACTCATACCCAGGCCGAGGAGACGGAACATCCTACCGTTGAGCCACCAACCCTTTCCCAGGGGAGCACAGAAAGGACCCAGCAGCCTCAGTCAAGGCGGCGGCGAAATGTCCCCCAGGCTTCCTCGGCGGCAGATACTCGGGAGCAGATTGGCTCTCGAGTCATTGAATTCCTCGCCAAGAGGAGGAATGAGAGACCAGAGGTAGCTGTGGTGAGGGGGCTGGGGCCTTTACTGAGGGGTTACTTTACAACCAAATCAACCTTTGGATGGAGAAGTAGCAATACAGATTATAGGCCTTTTGAATTGGTGTTCGTCCCAACATCTGTTTGTACGGGGAGCAATGTAAACTATTATTATTGAGAGTAGAAGGCACAAATGCACAAACCCCCCCTTTTATTTAAAATTTTGGGGGTTGAGAAATATAATATTATCCTAATGGTTGTACAGGAAACCTATTGGCTATGTGCATTTTCGCCCAACAACACTTACTATTGAGTCTTCGGTGCCAAAAAAAGCATATCATGTTACAGGAATACATGTAGAATGTGATGGTATAATACTTGTAGTACTAAATAAAGTTTATTTTCCATGGTGAACCCAACATAAACATTTGGTATTAGAAGGTTTTTTGAAATATATAGCAAATCCAATAATAATGGTTCAATAATTTAAATCATAAACATCATTTAAAAAAAAATTATATTGATTAACTTTTTGTTCCAAAAAACCTCAGCCCACAAGCCCACGTCAAGGGTCCTCATTCTCTTGCGAGTCCCTACACTCAACTATGTCTGAAATTACAGAAGCTAATAGAAAAAAAAGAAAAACTAGCGAGCACAGAAGAAATCAAACACTGCCACGAATTGCATCCCTCTGCCATGGCAAGGACCCCTCTGGGCTTAAAAAGTAGTCTGCATAGAGTTCTCGAACTACAATGTCTGCAGTCCCAGGTCGTCTATGCAGGGTCCGATCCAAACCCAGACCTGATGATGCTGGCAAATCTTCCATGTCAACAGAAGAGGAAGCCTCGTGAATCCTGGTGAAGTTGTGTAGAACAACACAAGCTTGAATCACCAGGGTAGCATTCTCCGGATCCATATGTATGGATGACAAAAACACCCTAAACTTGCTAGAGAGTATTCCGAAAGCACACTCAACATACCGACGGGCACGAGTCAACCGGTAGTTGAAAATACGCCTCCTGACATCCAAACCACGCTTTGGATAGGGCCGCATAACATGGTGAGTTAATGCAAACCCTTCATCCACCATGATAACAAATGGAGCCGGCGGACCAGCAGATCCGGGCAGTCTTCTGGACTCGGGCAGGGCAAGCTGGTTGGCACAAAGCCGCTCACCTATTCTAGAAGCACTAAAGATGCGAGCATCAGCAGTGCTTCCATAGGCCCCAATATCAACCATTATAAACCGGTAGTTACTGTCAGCAACAGCCATCAGCACTACCGAAAAATATTGTTTATAATTGAAGAATCTGGACCCTGAGTGTGGCGGCTTCTTCACACGGATGTGCTTGCCATCCATTGCCCCAATGCAGTTTGGAAACTGCGCTGAAATTTGGAAGCCTGCAGTAATCCGAACCCAATCGTCCGCCTTGGGCTTGCGGCATAACCGTCTCTCGGAGTTGGTGCCAGATGACATGGCAAGTGTGACATACAATCCGAGAGATCGTCGATGTTCCTATAAGAAACTCAAAATGCAAGGATGCAAATGAGTTCCCCGTTGCAAGGAATCTGTTGAAAAAAGAAAAAAAAAAGAAAATCAGACAGCAGCAAATCAAAGGGGACATCAGATACATGAATCACGTATAATGTTGTACACATGATATGATTTTAAACACCCTATGTCCATTGTTGACTTATTGTTGACTTAAAAATTTGGGTGTATGAGCAAAACACTACCAGCTATTGGGGTGTGGGCAGTACTACCACAACTAAGTTCCAAAAACTGTCTTTAGCCCCTTTGAAATGCTGTAAGTTATTGCCGACTTAAAAATTATGTGAACATTATGCATGATGAGGACGTTAGATGAAAATCTCAGGGTTTCGGCACCACCACAATCCCACAAAATAGGTTACAGACCGGTATATAGGCTTTAAGCAGGGTGGTGCACGCAGCTAGGGATCCTGACTGAGGGTCCCAAGTCTTCAAGACACTCCAATAATCTGCTGCACTCGCCAATAGTTTGTGAAAAATTGTGATTTAGTCACTCACACAGCCAGGATACAGGCTGCTGTAACCTGGCTGCCTGACTGAAAAAATCACCATTTTGTCACAAACTGCTGGCGAGTGCTGTGGATTATTGGAGTGTCTTGAGGACGTAAGCTGAACACAAGTTTGAAACTTGCACAAAAGAATAGACAACCTTCAATATTTGGATGTTATGTGTCAGGGATTAACGGTTATTAAAACAAAAATACAAAAAACATTTGCACAAAAGATTATGGGCAAAGAAAGATTACTTCAGCAAACAGAAGCACATGTCTAACAGCAGCCATTTTAAAACACATGTTCCTCCTGACAGAAGCACTGCACATTACTGGTGGAGCTTGAAACATTAAATATTGCTTACCTCAACGTGACGATAAGCCTTTCCTCAGGAGAAATGCTGCGCCTCATATTGGTGTCCATGAAGGTAAGGACAGTACGTAGAGGCGACAGCAAGCGATCAAATGTATTGACTGACATCCTACAGAAGGAGAAAAACTTCTCTGGATGCAGCCGCAGATCTTTGTAGAGGGTATGAAAGTGTCCTTTCCGGTAATGTTGCGAAACAATCGGATGGACCCAAAATCGCCGCCTTCTACTAGGTTCCTCAGCCAACAAAGGAGTGCGCTGTCCCCATTGCCGAAAAACAAGCCAATGCAGTAAGACCTCTTCCTCAGATTCTTCCTCCGTGGTGAAACAGCAAAGACAAACAACCAAAATAACCTCTGTACTCTGTGAAGACTACAGAAAATGGCCACAAAACAAAACTCAGGTGAACAGCATTTATACCAGTATCCTGGGTGGAGTTATTAAAATTATTTTTTTTTCACCATTCCTTGTTTAATGACGGTCCGCAAAAAAAAACGGAAACACGGACACACGAAAACACAACGGAACAAAAAACTGACACAGATCACGGAACAACAGAACCCCGTTTTGCGGACCGAGAAAAAATACTGTTATGTGCATGAGGCCTTAGTGAGAGGAGGGACAGTGCAGCTGCTGCTGATTTAATAGGGAAATCGATAGCTAGGCCAGTGTATTCAGTGTCCACTACAGTCCTGAAAGACTCATCTGATCTCTGCTGTAAGGACAGCGTCCTGACAGCACCCCAAAAAGCCCTTTTTAGGCTAGTACATCAGTCTGCTTTTTTTTTTCCCTCTGTAATCTAATTGCAGTTGCCTGCCAGTGTGTGTGTCAGGCTCACAGCGTATACTGTGCCCATATGCCCAGTGCCACCACTCATATATCTGGTGTCACAGTAGCTTGCATTAAAAAAAAAAAAACTACAATTTTGACTAATATAATAGCAGTTAGTTTTCTGCAAGCGTGTGTGTTAGGCCTACAGCGTCTACTCTGCTAACTTCTGCCAGTGCCACTTATATCTGGTGTCACACACAGTAGCTTGCATCAAAAAAAAATCTAAAAAAATTTGACTGTAATATAATAGCAGTTCGTTTTCTGCAAGCGTGTGTGTTAGGCCTACAGCGTCTACTCTGCCAACTTCTGCCAGTACCACCAGTGCCACTTATATCTGATGTCACACACAGTAGCTTGCATTAACAAAAAAAAAAAAAAGATTTTGACTGTAATATAATAGCAGTTAGTTGTCTGCAAGCATGTGTGTTAGGCCTACAGCGTCTACTCTGCCAACTACTGCCAGTGCACAGTGCCACTCATATCTGGTGTCACATTAGCTTGCACGCATAGTACAACTAAACCAATCTAAAAAAAATGACAGGCAGAGGCAGGCCACCCCGGGCCGTCGTTGTCGTGGTGCTGTTATTCTCTTTGGCCCTAGACTAATGCCCAGTGTTCAGAGGCCACGTACCCTGAACTCGAAAAGTTCTGAGGACATAGTTGACTGGCTAACACAGGACACCCTATCTTCTACAGCTTCCGCTCGGAACCTTGATGCACCATCCTTCTCCAGCTCAGCTTCGGGCGCCTCTCAAGTTACTACTCGCCCGCCTGTCGCCACCACCAACACTAGAACCACATCCCCTTCACTTGATCTGTCAGAGGAGTTATTTACACATCAGTTGGAAGAAATTAGTGATGCGCAACCATTATTGCCAGAGGATGTAGATAACAGGGATGTGTCTCAGTCAGGCAGCATTACACAGATGGACGTACGGTGTGATGATGTTGTACCTGCTGCTGCTTCCTTTGCTGAGTTGTCAGATACAAGTGAAGCGGTTGATGATGACGATGTGTATCCGTGGATGTCACGTGGGTGCCCGCTTGAAGAAAAGAAGAACAGGGGGAAAGTTCAGATGGGGAGACAGAGAGGAGGAGGGGACGAGTTGGAAGCAGGGGGAGGTCGTCGCAAGGAGCTAGTGGCACAGTCAGACAGCATGTATCGGCACCCGGGGTCAGCCAGACAGCACGCCAATCAACGCATGCTGTTGCTACCACCAAAATGCCGTCATTGCAGATCTCAGCAGTGTGGCTTTTTTTGTGTGTCTGCCTCTGATAACAGCGATGCCATTTGCAACCTGTGCCAAAAGAAACTGAGTCGTGAGAAGTCCAACACCCACCTAGGTACAACTGCTTTGCGAAAGCACATGATCTCACATCACAAATGCCTATGGGATCAACACATGAGTACAAGCAGCACACAAACTAAAAGCCACCATCCTCCTCCTGGTCCAGCATCTTCAGCCATGTCAACCACTGCTGTCCTCCTTGCCCCCTTTCAACCACCCGCCACTCCGCCTCTCGCCTTGAGCAGTTCCTGCTCATCTGCCCACAGTCAGGTGTCTGTCAAGGACATGTTTGAGCATAAGAAGCCAATGTCACAGAGTCACCCCCTTGCCCGGCGTCTGACAGCTGGCTTGTCGGAACTCTTAGCCCGCCAGCTTTTACCATACAAGCTGGTGGAGTCTGAGGCCTTCAAAAAATTTGTAGCTATTGGGACACCGCAGTGGAAGGTACCCGGCCGAAATTTATTTTCACAAAAGGCAATCCCCAACCTGTACTCTATTGTGCAAAAGGAAGTCATGGCATGTCTGGCACACAGTGTTGGGGCAAGGGTCCATCTGACCACTGATACCTGGTCTGCAAAGCACGGTCAGGGCAGGTATATCACCTACACTGCGCATTGGGTAAACCTGCTGACGGCTGCCAAGCATGGAATGCGTGGCTGTGCAGAGGAGTTGGTGACACCGCCACGACTTGCAGGCAGGCCTGCTGCCACCTCCTCTACTCCTCCTACTCCATCCTCTTCGCTAACTTCCTCGGCTGGGTCCTCTTCTGCTGCTGCATCTTGCTCCACATCAACTGCACACCCCCAGCTCCCCAGGGGCTATTCCACATCCCGGATACGACAGTGTCACACCGTCTTGGGGTTGACTTGCCTGAAAGCAGAGAGTCACACCGAACCAGCACTCCTGTCCGCCCTGACTGTTGGTACAATCAGGAAGGGGGGGTTAACTCCATCCTCCTTCTGGCCCCCCATACCAATTCCCATCAAAACCCTTCAATAAGGACACTGACACTGTTCATCTTTTAACCCTTTTATTGTTGTTGGGTGGTAATCGGCCACAGCTTAATTATTCAAACGGCAAAACTATAAACCTTGCACCGTGCGCTCTGCCAGCCGCTGGTCTCCCAGCGGGCAGTTCCGCCCATTTGCCTCCAACACCTCTCCGTCGTATAAACCTGCCGCCAGCTGTGACTTACAAATTCAACAAGGCACCTTGCCTACTTAAAGAGTCCAACCGCAACCACATACAGAACCACAATTTGAAACGAAGAACCAAACTGCCATCTTACAGGGAGGGAGGGAGGGACAAAGCACTTCCGCTAAAAGAGGGAGAGAAGAGGCGGGACAGTGGCATATATGCCCTGCTGGACGCCCGCCTCCTCCCCTCTAACCCGGATCCCTGCATTAACCCCTTCCTACCTCTGCAAACGGGGCCAGGCGAACCCATACAAAAGTGGGGGAGAAAGCGGGGGGGCCACCAGTCCCTGCCCACTCTCCCTAAACTGTCGGGTGGCCACCAGACTGTTGGTACAATCAGGAAGGGGGGTTAACTCTGCCCTCCTTCTGGCCCCCCATACCAATACCCATCAAAACCCTTCAATAAGGACACTGACACTGTTCATCTTTTAACCCTTTTATTGTTGTTGGGTGGTAATCGGCCACAGCTTAATTATTCAAACGGCAAAACCATAAACCTTGCACCGTGCGCTCTGCCAGCCGCTGGTCTCCCAGCGGGCAGTTCCGCCCATTTGCCTCCAACACCTCTCTGTTGTATAAACCTGCCGCCATGGAGGAGAACCGCCCTCAAACGAGGCTCCGACCACCACCCAACAAAGACATGGCCTGCTCCACCCCATCCTGAAGACCTGAGAGGAAAATATCCAATCCTATATCCGAAAGATGAACCCATCGGGCCTCATCAATGAGCGATTATCGCCTTCAAGCTGCCTGTGGCAAACCACCACACCACCCTGGGACCTAATAAAGCGGGATATACGCGTATTTACCATTCTCCTGCTCCTCTCAACTGCCTCCCCACCCTGCCATACAACACGAGGGACAACTTCGGACCACACCAGAACCACTTCTCGAAAAAAGGACGGGAACCGCTCCAGATCAGACCGCATGAGGGTCAACAACTCTACCAGGGGCACGGAACCTATATCGTTCCCCCCTGCATGTATGACCAGAATCACCGGGCCATTGGCTTGCAAACCAATATCCACCACTTGGGAAAGGAGCTGCGCCCATCGTAAGCCACGGATTCCTCTCCAGAATACATCAACTTCCCGGAAACCGAGGGATCTCCCGCCAGGCCGCCAATCCGCTCTCTGGGCCGCCTAGAAAATGTAGGAATGGCCGATTATCCATATGGCCGGACGCCCTAGACCTGTAAGAAAACAGAATTAGCACCAAGCAGACAATGCACAAATCAAAAACAAGAGGAACAATGCGGGAAAGGTCTCCTGGAATTAAAACAGCTATGTTATCACTACATTGTTGTTTTTTTGTTATTTTTTTATAACAAAAGATCCGGCCTAATATACCTCGCAAAGCAAGCTGACTTCCACCTGCCAATCCTCATAACTTCCGATTTGGGCAAACCTGCCCTGGCCGCCTCCGTAGCTACCCCAATCCGGAATGAATGAGTACCGAATTCCTTTGGATTCACCCCCACTAACTCTAAACAAGACCGCAAAACCCTGGTGAACTGGAATTTAGTCAGAGGGTAACCATCTGCATGCGCAAAGAAATTGTGGCCCGCCGGGCGCAGCACACTGTAGCTACCTACCAGTCGGACCGGGCAAGTTATTCCCAAAATCGGGTGTAGAGGAATCCAGGCACCCCTACCAAACTGGTCTGTCTTAGACCGACTGATCCGAATCCTCAAAGAATCATTGCCCAGCACGACATCCTGACAAGAAAGACCCCACGATCTGCGACAACAGGGGGCAACCAACTCACCCACCTGGAGGGCCGCAAAGAAGGCTACGCTAAAACTGCACGAGAACATCGCTGTCTCAAATGGCGATGCGCAAACCTCAGGAAGCCTGGTAATAAGCCTACCCAGCAAGTTAAAACGAGATCGGCCTCCGACTCTCCTGCGACACAAACTCCTTTCTCCAACCCCTTAGAGCCTGACGAATAATAAACTGCTTGGTCACATCTAACCAGCCGCGCAATTTGAAATGAAAGGCGACACCAGCCAGGCGTCGGTGAGCGACCGCCGCAGAAACGCGCGTAACTCGCAAACGCAATAACCATTCAGTTGTGACTTCCAAGCGCATGTCATCTCGGGAGGCCACATCTCTGACGTCCACCATTCCCCACCATTCAGCCCATGCCTTACCATGCGCCTGCCATGTAGCAAGGGAAACTGACGATCTGATCAGCGTCATCAGCTGCGGTCCACCAAGTCCCACAGGTACGACGGGCATCTCTTGCCCTCTAGATCCGCTTCCGGTAGAAAGGACCGGAAATCCTGCCAACGAAAACGGGAAAGTGTATCAGTAATTTTATTATCAGCCCCTGGAACATGACGAGCCCTAAAATAGATATTACATTCGAGGGATCGCAGCACTAGATGATGCAGCAAAGCCAAAACTAGGAGGGAAGAGGAAGACAAGCTGTTAACAGCGTAGACCACACTCAAATTGTCCGTCCAAAAAGAAACATGCCTATTGGACAACCTATCCCCCCATAATTCCACCGACACGATAATAGGGAACAACTCCAACAACGTGAGGTTCCTGCACAATCCAGAGGCTCGCCATGAGTCAGGCCACTAAGCAGCACACCATTCAGCCTCCAAAATCGTACCAAAACCGCATGATCCAGAAGCATCCGAAAACAGGGACAGTTCAGAATTGGGGGTCACCTCGGACATGTAACAGATGTGGCCATTGAAGAATTGTAAAAAGGCTTTCCAAACCCGCAAGTCTTCCTTCAGTGAGGCAGTGAGTCAGATGCGATGCCGGGGAGACTTGACAACCCTGGTAGCTAATGACAAACGCCGGGCGAAAACTCGTCCCATGGGCATCACCCTACATGCAAAACCTAAAAGGCTCAAAAGAGACTGAAGCTGTAGGAGGGTAACCTTTTTGACTACTAAAAACCCATCAATTAAACCCATAAGCTTCTGAAGCTTCTCACGTGGCAACCGGAAAACCGTATCCACTGTGTCTATTTCAATACCCAAAAACGATAAACACCTAACCGGGCCTTCCGTTTTCTCAGCGGAAATGGGAACCCCAAACTGAGCCATCCTCTCTAAAAACAGATTCAGCAACAACAAGCAACCATCCCCGAAACCTGGAGAAACAAAAAGAAAGTCATCCAAATAATGCAGGACTGACGTAGAGCCCGACTCATAACGAACGACCCATTCCAGGAAGGAACCAAAGAACTCAAAATAATGACACGAAATGGAGCAACCCATAGGGAGACACGTATCATAGTAAAAGTGACCGTCCACACAGCAACCTAGCAAGTGAAAGCAGTCAGGGTGAACAGGGAGAAGACGGAAAGTCGATTCAATATCCGGCTTGGCCAGGAGAGCGCCCTTGCCCGCCTCCCTGACCAACGCAACCGCCCAATCAAAGGAGACATAAGACACAGAAGCGTCCTCTGGACTAATGGCATCATTCACCGACGAACCCTTCGGGTGGGATAAGTTATGTATCAACCTGAACTTACACGGTTCTTTCTTAGGGACCACACCAAGAGGGGAGACCCGTAAATTAGGGAAAGGTATCTCATCAAACGGACCCTTAATCCTACCCAATGAAACCTTCTCATAGACCTTTCCCTAAGGACCTCTGGAAGCTCCCGAGCCGATTTCAAGTTATCCGAAAAAAAACGGGAAACTGTTAAGAACAAAGGGGATAAAAAACCCAAAGGAAAAAACAAACCGGAGCTGGGCAGCAACCTATTTATTGGGGTACCTGTCTAACCAGGGGCCCATCTCTGCCACGCTCACCGGGGTCCTTATATCCCCCTTGTTCAAAATGTTCGGGAGGCTTAACTGCGGGGCGGGTGCTCTTACTAGCTGGGTGAGGGCCGCCACAGGCGGAGCACTCATGTTTAAATCTACACAACCCGGCAAACCTGCAGTTCCCCTCGTTAAACAACCAGCAAGAACCAGGGGGCGGCGGCTGGAAAGGGAAGGGGCCTCTGTGCCACCATTAATCTCAACCACACGTCCGTAGCTTTTACCCCCCACCCAATCTCGAGTTGTAACGCCAAGCGACAGCGGAACTCCTCATCATACCGCCACAATGAGATTTGTAAGCACTATAGATTATATCCTGATAAACGAACAGCTCGGAACACCGCTCGGGATGCCGCTGCCCCATAATGCAACCCAAAACAGAAAAGGCCTGCAAACAATTGTTCATTGTCTTGGCCACTCTGGGTCTGCGTTCAGAAGTCTTATCTGAGAAACGCCTCTCCTTGTCCACTGTGTGTTGGTCAACCGATATGAGAGACCAAACATCCACATACTGGTTAGCCCACACCTCATCCCGCACCGTTTCGTCCAGGTGGGTGCCAAGGAAGCTAACCCCACAATAGCACGAATCCTTGTGTACCCCAGCCAACACGGGCGCTTGCTTAACACTGGGAGGAGGAGGCCTCTGAGCCTGGGCAGGCTGTTGCAACCGCTCTAACAGTGTCCCCAACAACTCGGCCGTGTTCACATGACTAAACTACTGCCCCATGCCGCAGTCACACAAGCGGCAGCAGGACGATGTCACGGATGGTGTACAGGAAACAAGACAAAGCAACATGCATATATGACTGAGTGGATCCAAAGCTAAGGAACCAAAAGGGAGACCCCTGCACAAGACCTGAGACTATCCCTGGCTGCTCAGCCTATGCAAAGATCCGAAAGGTGGAGGTTTGCATATCCACGTACCTCGACTATATAACCCCTGAACACCCTACAATAGTGAGGGGACACGACCACCGGCTCCCTACTCCAGACACGGAGGGAGTCAGGGTCACCTGGGATCCAGCAAACAGAAAATAACAGATAAATGTTCAGCACTTAACTTTGTAGCAGACAGGAAAACAAGATCAGCATGCACACACACTCCAGGAGGAAGTATAAGCCGCCCAGCAATGCACCATGGGGAGGGATTTAAAGGGAAGCAATCAGTCCAACTCTATGACAGCTGAGAGAGGCTAACGGGATGAGGAACTGAACAGCACAACAAAGAGAACTCAAGGAGGAGGTTCAGAAAGGCCTCTGTCAGAGCTTCTCAGCTGTCTGGTTGTGACAGACGAGGGAAGAGGAGGCAGGAAGGGGCGGAGCCACCACTGGCACGGCAGCACAGGGAACCTGCCGGCCAGCCTGAGCTGCATCAGCGCCGATAGCAGAGCTTAAGGTACGGGTAAACGAAGGGGGGGGACTGTGCCCGAACCTAGCAGGGGGGCGAATGCGCCGAGCGGACCGCCTGCCCCCCGCTGAAGCCCTGGAATCTGACAAAATTTCCTCCCCAGGGGTACACGCCAAGCCAGGGGAGGAGGAAGGCTGGGGAGGACTGAGGCTGCTCAAAAAGGAGCGCAGCCATCCCTCACCCCCCTCCGCCATTCTCGCCCTCAAAGCCTCCAGCAGAGGGGCATCTGAAGCGGACATCCTCATGCGGACAGAGCGCTAGCTTACCAACAAAGAGCTTCCGCTCAAAGAGGGAGAGAAGAGGCGGGACAGTGGCATATATGCCCTGCTGGACGCCCGCCTCCTCCCCTCTAACCCGGATCCCTGCATTAACCCCTTCCTACCTCTGCAAACGGGGCCAGGGGAACCCATACAAAAGGTGGGGGAGAAAGGGGGGGGAACCACCAGTCCCTGCCCACCCTCCCTAAATTGTCGGGTGGCCACCAGAACGCACAGGTAGATCAGTGGCTGACTCCGCACCAACTGGAGATCGGCAAAGTGGTGTGTGACAACGGAAGCAATTTGTTGGCAGCATTGAATTTGGGCAAGTTGACACATGTGCCGTGCATGGCACATGTGTTGAATCTGATCGTACAACGCTTTGTGCATAAGTACCCAGGCTTACAGGACGTCCTCAAGCAGGCCAGGAAGTTGTGTGGCCATTTCAGGCGTTCCTACAAAGCCATGGTGCACTTTTCAGATATTCAGCGGCGAAACAACATGCCAGTGAGGCGCTTGATTTGCGACAGCCCGACACGTTAGAATTCAACACTCCTAATGTTCGACCGCCTGCTCCAACAAGAAAAAGCCGCTAACCTCCTTGTCTGAGTCCTCTTCTGCTGCTGCATCTTGCTCCACATCAACTGCACACCCCCAGCTCCCCAGGGGCTATTCCACGAAAAAGCCGTCAATGAGTATTTGTATGACTAGGGTGCTAGGACAGCCTCTGCGGAGCTGGGAAATTTTTTGGCACGTTACTGGACACTCATGCGCAATGCCTGTAGGCTCATGCGTCCTTTTGAGGAGGTGACAAACCTAGTCAGTCGCACTGAAGGCACCATCAGCGACATCATCCCATTTGTTTTCTTCCTGGAGCGTGCCCTGCGAAGAGTGCTGGATCAGGCCGTAGATGAGCGTGAAGAGGAAGAGTTGTGGTCACCCTCACTACCAGAAACAGCCTTATCAGCATTGCTTGCTGGACCTGCGGCAATGCTGGAAGAGGAGACTGAGGAAGAGGAGTCAGAGGAGGAATGTGGCTTTGAGGAGGAGGAAGACCAACCACAGCAGGCATCCCAGGGTGCTCGTTGTCACCTATCTGGTGGGGTTGTACGTGGCTGGGGGGAAGAACAGACCTTCAGTGAGATCAGTGAGGACGAGGAACGGGACACGAGTAGCTCGGCATCCAACCTTGTGTAAATGGGGTCTTTCATGCTGTCTTACCTGTTGAGAGACCCTAGTATACAAAGGCTGAAGGAGAACGACCTGTACTGGGTGGCCACGCTACTAGACCCCTGGTATAAGCAGAAAGTGCCTGAAATGTTACTTAATTACCGGAAGTCGGAAAGGATGCAGCAGTTCCAAAATAAATTAAAAAGTATGCTTTACACAGCATATAAAGGTGATGTCACAGCACAAAAAGAATCTAACAGGGGAAGAGGTGAAAGTAATCCTCCTACTACCATGACCATGCCGGCAAGGACAGGACGCTTTACAGACGTGTTGTTGATGGAGGACATGCAGAGCTTTTTAAGTCCTACGCATCGCCACAGCCCTTCGGGGTCCACCCTCAGAGAACAACCCGACCAACAGGTGGCAGACTACCTCGCCTTAACTGCAGATAGCGACACTCTGAGGAGCGATGAACCCCTTGACTACTGGGTGTGCAGGCTTGACCTGTGGCCTGAGCTATCCCAATTTGCGATAGAACTTCTGGCCTGCCCCGCTTCAAGTGTCCTGTCGGAAAGGACCTTCAGTGCAGCAGGAGGTATTGTCACTGAGAAGAGAAGTCGCCTAGGTCAAAAAAGTCTAGATTACCTCACCTTTATTAAGATGAATGAGGCATGGATCCCAAAGGGACTGACAGTGGGCGATACATTCGACTAAAAAAGGCCTGATGACATGAGCTGCCTTGGGCTAAAAATGGTCCACCCGCTGCTGTATTTTATCTCTGCATGCCGGATGACTTGCGTGACTTCCCCGCCACCAACTAGGGTTCAAGCCGCAATGTTTTAGTGCACTTTCTGCCTGGAAAACATCAATTCTTCTGACCGCTGCTACAGCAGCGGCTGCAACAATACCTAATTTTTCAGGCATGTGTACATGCCTAATTTTTCTGGCCTCTGGTGCTGCACTGTGGCTGCAAAAACAAAACAAAAAAAAAGGCACATACATGTGTCAATTCCCCTTCGTGATCGTTACCTTGTTGTGGTGTAGGGGCTTGCGTATCACAGTGAAGCGACCACCTCTATGAGTGTGTTGGCAATGGCAATGTTGGCACACCCCAGATGATAAGGTCGTTGCTTCATTGTGAACAGACCAAAAGCGATCGGCTGGATAATTTTGCATAGAAAAAACATTAATTTCCTTTGTGATCATCTAAGGTGATCATTAAAGCCTACTTGGCCAACAATGGGCACACAGTGCAGAATCATTGTTTTCTGGGTCACTTAACTGTCACTGAACTACCTCAGCACGACCATTGGCTTTGAAAAAACCCCATCGCCTGCAATCTCCCAAACGTGCGCACGAGCACAGTCATCACTACACCAAGACTGACGCATAGAGGAATAAAATTTATGTCATGAGTGTGTCAACTATTGACAACTCTTTGCGGTTGTCTAAGATCTATTCCATACACGTCCCCTGATAGGGGACGTAACAGGGAATAAACTGATAGGAAAAGTACTACTTACCACACCACTCATGTCTGGTGGCACAGTACTTTGCACGGCGCACGCGCCGTGCCCCAAATTGGAACTAGGAGGACCAACCAAGTATCTTTTTCCATCTCCCGGTTCCTAAAATCTATTCCATAGACCAGCCCCTGATAGGGGATGTAACAGGGATTAAACTGATAGGAATAGTACTACTTAACACACCACTCATATCTGGTGGCACAGTAAATTGCACGGCGCACGCCAGCAGTGCCCCAAATTGGAAGTAGGAGGACCGACCAAGCATCTTTTTCCATCTCCTGGTTCCTAAAATCTATTCCATACATGTCCCCTAATAGGGGACGTAACAGGGATTAAAGTGATAGGAATAGTACTACTTAACATACCACTCATATTGGGATTGAATAGTACATTGCACGGCGCACACGCAGTGCCCTAAATTGGAAGTAAGAGGACCGAATAAGCATCTTTTTCCATCTCCCGGTTCCTGAAATCTATTCCATACACGTCCCCTGATAGGGGACGTAACAGGGATTAAACTGATAGGAATAGTACTACTTAAACACACCACTCATATCTGGTGGCACAGTACATTGCAAGCCGTACGCGCAGTGCCCGAAATTGGAAGTAAGAGTACCGACCAAGCATCTTTTTCCATCTCCCGATTCTAAAATCTATTCCATACACCGGCCCCTGAGAGGGGACAAAACAGAGATTAAACTGGTAAGAACAGATTTTTTAAATAAAAAAAAAAGAGGACAGCCTCTGCGGAGCTGGGTATTTTTTGGGCACGTTACTGAACGCTCATACACAATGGCTGTAGGCTCATGCATCCTTTTGTAAGGTGACAAACCTGGTCAGTCAAACCCAAGGCAATATCATCAAACTCATCCCATATGCTTTTTTTCTGGAGCGCGCCCTGCGAAGAGTGCTGGATCAGGCCGTAGATGAGCATGAAGAGGAAGAGTTGTGGTCACCATCACCACCAGAAGCAGCCTTGTCGTCGTCGATTGCTGGACCTGCGGCAACGCAGAGAGAGGAGTCTTAAGAAGAGGAGTCAGAGGAGGAAGGTGGCTTTGAGGAGGTGGAAGACCAACCACAGCAGGCGTCCCAGGGGGCTTGTTGTCACCTTTCGGGGACCCTTGGTGTTGTACGTGTCTGGGTGGAGGAAGAGACCTTCAATGATGTCAGAGAGGACAAGGAATGGGACATGGCTAGCTTGGTATCCAACCTTGTGCAAATGGGGAGTTTGCGGTTGTGCAAAAGGACTGTTTACGGTTGCTTGTGGTGCGTTAAACGGGGAGTTTGGTCTATCAGAGTTTGGTCTGTCACTGTAAAGTGGGCGCAACCCTTGCACTACCTGACCGATACAACATCATACCTGATCGTATACACACACTGGATGTTTTAAAGCACGTTATTCCAAACAATTTAGGAATGTTAGGTGATTTATGCCCTTTATGGATTAAAGCCCGACTCTGCGTCAACTAAGTAATTTTCCATGGGAGTTTTGCCATGGATCCCCCTCCGGCATGCCACAGTCCAGGTGTTAGTCCCCTTGAAACATTTTTTCCATCACTATTGTGGCCAGAAAGAGTCCCTGTGGGTTTTAAAATTCGCCTGCCTATTGAAGTCAATGGCGGTTCGCCCGGATAGCCTGTATGCGAACATTTGCGAAAATTCGCATTCGCCGTACGCGAACAGAAAATTTTACGTTCGCGACATCTCTAATACCCGCCGCAAGGACCCGTAAACGCCGCAAACCGCAGGTCACAGGACCCCCCGCGCATTGTTCCAGGGTGCCTGCAGATTGATTTCAGCAGGCACCCCGTTCCGATCACCACCCGCCGCGCAGCGGTAATCGGAACTACACATGTATATATATTTTACAATTTTTATTTACATTTTTTTATTTTTTTTATTTCCTTAGAACATCTTCATGTTTTTTAATTGAAGCCGAGGTTGGTGGCATCATAAGGGCAGCCCCATAGTGGAACCATGAGGAATAGATTGAGTTAAGGGCCCTTTTCCAGCTCCGGATCAGATGTTCTTGAGATGTTCTTTGCATCACTGGCCTCCAGGTCTTCTAGAAGAATTATCCAGTCTTCCTTGATGTTACCAGGGAACCATTATGTTACCATTATACCTGCTATAATGCCCCAGGTACATGGGGGCTGGGGAACAACAGCGCAGGATTTCTGAAGTTAAAGTGGTTGTGGGGTTCAGAGTTGAACCCGAACAATTCCCTATTTTCACCTCTCCGGACTCCCTGATATGAGCATTGGAGCATATCCTCCTATGCTTTCCTTTCCTTTGTGCTGAATCGCGTAGGGGAAAGGCATTTTTAGTAGATCCGGTGAAGTATCGGGCTCTCCATAGGGACTGCAAGGCGGAGGCCTCCACCCAGAGGTGTTCCCTTTAACGTCACCGGCACAAATGGGTGGGCTACAGAGCTGCCTTGCCTGTAAAACGGCTAGGGCAGCGCTAAAGCCCGCCCATCAGAGCTGGTGACATCATCGGGAACACTGCTAGGTGGAAGCCTAGCAGTGTAAACAAAAAAGCCCTTGTCCTGTGTGATTCAGTGCAGGGCAAGATAGAGAATCAGAGCATGAAATGCCCCGATGCTCATATCAGGGGGGCTGCCTGGGTAAAGATGGCGATATGTCCATCATGACCTACTGAGTTCCCCACCCATTTTAAGATTTCCCTCCTATTAAGAAGCCTGAAAATCATTATCTATTACACAAACAATGTCACCACTTACTTTCCCTCCCTTTACTGCCCTTCTGCCACAAAATAAATCTCCTATAACAAGAGAAAAAAGTTGTCTTATTATATTTTATATTTTTTACTATATTCATTCTCCAGGGATATAGCCCGATTCTTCTATGAGCACCATCTACATAGGAGTGCCCCCACACTGACCTCTAGTGGACAGGTCAGGTATCTGTTGTCTAGTATTTACAATGTCACATCTGTCCAGGATGTCGTTTCCTCTATTAGATACTCATGGACATTTCCACTCAGCCTCTCTTACCATTGTATCATCAAAGGGGTTTCCCAGATTCCTGTAAATAGGTCATCAGTATCTGTGGGGGTCCATGTCCCGTCTCCAGAGACCCTGAGTTACCCAGCTTTTTACACACATATCATTTGAGGCTAGCAGCCGGTCCCCGCAGATTATCTCCACAGCTTCATGATATCTCACATACAGGACATGCACTCCAGTGAGATATCAGCATCCTGTTCCTTTAAATTTCATATTTCAGATGTCGCTGCTCAGCAGCCAATGGGATCGCTGGATTTGAACTTGAACGGAACCCAACGGTCAGTGGTCCTCAGACCGTTACAGGACGACGAGAGGTGAAGATGGACGCCGGTGAGATCTCATAAGTGACGCTTCTCTCATCTCCCATGATGCTTCACTCACAGGATCAGGGATCTGCTGAGGGCTTTATACTTTCTCCTACTTGTCCCAGCCACCACTAGGGGGAGCTCTCTGTATATGGGTTTACACATGTGGGTGTAGTGAGCTCCCCCTAGTGACCGGTGCAGGATTTTTTGGCTGTGTGAGGGGAGCGCTCTGTTGGATCTGTCTATGGGGGCACTCTGCTGCCAATGTACTTTATTCGGGGCACTGTGCTGGCATTATATACTGTATGGGGGCACTCTGATGTTAATGGGGGTATATTATTTAGCAGCCATTTTGGGGGTGCTGACTGTAATTATGGACAGAGACAACAGAGATGACACTTTTCCTGTCATATATCTGTATAGAGCACCAGTATAACCCAGTCTGCATTATGGGGGGTGATTTATCAGAACTGGTGCAATGGAAAACTGGCTCAGTTGCCCATAGCAACCAATCAGAATCCACCTTTCATTTAACAGAGCTGCTTTGGAAAATCAAAGGAACGATCTGATTGGTTGCTATGGGCAACTGAGACAGTTTTTCTTTACACCATGAATCTCCCCTCTGTGTCTATGTGCAGTATTACATATATGGGCCCTTCAACTGTAAGAGTCACTACAAATACCCAGTAAAGGCCACGCCCCAATGTATGATTACATGTACAAAGCCCAAAATATAGTCCAAACATAATCTTATATCTGTATATATATACTCCATTATTATATGTGATTATCATCCACGTCCATGTAAAGTGATTGTCCACCTTTTATCATCAGGTCATTTTTAGATACTGATTCATTGCTTCATACATTTTTATAGTGATCAGAGCTTAGTTTAACAGATACAAAGCTCCAGATACTCTGCACTCTAGAGGGAGCTCACTGATCACTGTGTATACATAGAACTAATAATGTAGTCTGCGGTACGCTCCTCAGCTCCCCCTAGTGGTGGCTGCAGGCAGGTAGGATTTATTATTCAGATTTTCTGTATGAGAAAAGCTGATCCCTGACTGCAATAAAGATATATGACGAAATAAAAGGGGTTCTCCAGGACTTTCATATTATCACCCCTAGGACAGGTCATCAGGGTGTGATCACACTGTTGTTAAAAGATCAGTGACTACAGTTTCTTTAATGGGTTTACAGATCGCGCTATAACTTCTAAAATTTTGGACAAGTACAGAATGGCTGCGGGCAGGACTTCTATGGAGGTAAGTGGCTTCATTGTAAACTGACCCCTTGTCCTATCACCCATAAGGAGTGGTAAGTGGTCACTTACTGTATTCTCTTCTCTTTAGAACATTTACTGCCACCAAGCCAGCATGTATGAACTTGGACTCTTCTCAAGTGAGTATTTTTGGTCATAGGAATCGCCTATGAAAACTTGATCTGAGCTTTAGGTTTAGACTGATCTGAAGTAAACTCATGATCTGGTTGTGTTCTCTCTGCAGCTTATTCCCGCACCGTGGAGGAGAAGAACCTACAAAACCTCATCTACTGCATCAGATTCCTCCCATCTCCAATCTTCAAGATGGAGGTGAGTGATCGTACTACCTGTCATATTGTCCTTATAACAGATTCCTCCATGTTCTGTCTATAGATGTGAAGGTTTTAGAGGAACATCTAATAGACAAGTGTCTGAATATGTTCTTAGCGCCTCATGCCGACCAGCAGAGAAGCCCAGAGGAAATATCTACCTTTTCCTCTGGAGAAAGAAGATTCAGAGCCGGCACTGATGATGGCAAGCCACCTGTGTGGAGAACTGAAGGTGAAGCAGCAAGATGAGATCGAGAAGAAGGAGAAAAAAGAAGAGAGGATGGTCAAACAGAAGGTGGATGTGAAGCGCAAGAACCTGGGAAGAGTTCAGCATCAGGCCGGAAGAAGACAGAAGCTCCGCCAGCCAACCACCTTCCAGTATGTGAACACCAACCTGAGAGGGAAGAAAAACATCCTCTGGACCATCCTCTTCAAACCATTCTGCCGGTGAAGGATGGTAAGGAGCTGTAAAACCACCAGCAGCAACCAAATAATAAAAAAAAATATCATAGTTATTTAATATTAATACTTAGAATATTGTAAAAAGCTGAAGGGTAGTAATATAGTAATAAATGTATAACAATAGTGAAAATAAAAAAATAACAATATGATTATTAGAAAACGTAGAAAGGATTTGATCCAGAGTTCTAGGACTGATCGCCTTTTCCCAGGGCCGAGAAGGAATTTTCCCCTTGTGACACGAATTGGCCGAATGTGTCCAGGAGTTTTCGCCTTCTTCTGGATCAACTACTTTAGGGATAGGGATCTAGATTATAGTAATAGTAAAAAAATGAATAGAAATATTAAGAATTATAATTGCAGTATTTAGGCTAATTAACTAAAATAATATATTATAATAGGTATCAGGAGTTTGATCCAGGGTCTAGGACTGATCGCCTTTTCCCGGGGTCGAGAAGGAATTTTTCCTCTGTGACACAAATTTGCTGAATGTGTCCAGGGGTTTTTCGCCTTCTTCTGGATCAACAGTTTTAGGGATAGGGACCTAACTTAGGGATCAGGGGGCTTGATCCAGGGTTCTAGGACTGATCGCCTTTTCCCAGGGTCGAGAAGGAATTTTCCCCCTGTGACAAGAATTGGCTGAATGTGTCCTGGGGTTTTCGCCTTCTTCTGGATCAATTACTTTAGGTGTAGGGATCTAGATTATAGTAATAGTAAATTATTGAGAGAAATATTAAGAATTATAATTGCAATATTTAGGCTAATTAATTAAAATAATATATCATAATCGGTATCAGGAGTTTGATCCAGGGTCTAGGACTGATCGCCTTTTCCTGGGGTCGAGAAGGAATTTTTCCCCTGTGACACGAATTTGCTAAATGTGTACAGGGTTTTTTGCCTTCTTCTGGATCAACCGTTTTAGGGATAGGGACCTAATTTAGGGATTAGGGGGCTTGATCCAGGGTTCTAGGACTGATCGCTTTTTCCCGGGGTCGAGAAGGAATTTTTCCCCTGTGACAAGAATTGGCTGAATGTGTCCAGGGTTTTTTGCCTTCTTCTGGATCAACCGTTTTAGGGATAGGGACCTAATTTAGGGATAGTTATCAGGGGGCTTGATCCGGAGTCCTAGGACTGATCGCCTTTTCCTGGGGTCAAGAAGGAACTTTCCCCCTGTGACACGAATTGGCTTAATGTGTCCAAGGGTTTTCACCTTCTTCTGGATCAACAGTTTTAGGGATAGGGACCTTATTTAGGGATATGGATCAGGGGGCTTGATCCAGGGTTCTAGGACTGATCGCCTTTTTCCAGGGTCGAGAAGGAATTTTTACCCTGTGGCACGAATTGGCTGAAAGTGTCCAGGGGTTTTTGCCTTCTTCTGGATCAACTACTTTAGGGATAGGGATCTAGATTATAGTAAAAGTAAATTATTAAGATAAATATTAAGAATTATAATTGCAATATTTAGGCTAATTAACTAAAATAATATATAATAATAGGTATCAGGAGTTTGATCCAGGGTCTAGGACTGATCGCCTTTTCCCGGGGTCGAGAAGGAATTTTTCCCCTGTGACACGAATTGGCTGAATGTGTCCAGGGTTTTTTGCCTTCTTCTGGATCAATAGTTTTAGGGATAGGGACCTAATTTAGGAATAGTTATTAGGGGGTTTGATCCAGGGTCCTAGGACTGATCGCCTTTTCCCGGGGTCGAGAAGGAATTTTTCCCCTGTGACACAAATTGGCTGAATGTGTCTAGGGGTTTTCGCCTTCTTCTGGATCAACAGGTTTAGGGATAAGGACCTAATTTAGGGATAGTTATCAAGGGGCTTGATCCAGGGTCCTAGGACTGATCGCCTTTTCCCGGGGTCGAGAAGGAATTTTTCCTCTGTGACACGAATTGACCGAATGTGTCCAGGTTTTTTTGCCTTCTTCTGGATCAAGACCTTTAAGGATAGGGATCTAGTTAAATAACATTACCAATTTTAGTAATAATATTGTCGGGATAATATAGCAGGGATAGCATTAGTATAATAGGGAGAATTATAGTAATAATTCTAGTAGTATATAATAATAGGATAGTCATTAGTGTTAGTGTAGGAACCCACTTGAAGGAGGTCGCCGTGACGTGGCAAGTGGGCTTATACATCTTGTTAAAAGTGTATACTAAGAACCTCCTGCCCATGGTTATAGCAGCAGTAGATGATGGTATTACGGTATTACATGTGGATGTGCGTTCCAGGGGATTTTGGTAATCTGTTCACCAATTGTGCTGTGCTTTATCTGTGGCGGGGGGGGGGGGGGGGCTGAGCCAAAAGGGATTAGCCTGGCAGCAGAGGTGCTATTGGACTGCTGTCCACTAGGTGTAGTAATATAGTAATAATACGAATATATAGGGTAATTATATTAAGATAATAATGATAGGAATAATTGGTAGAAATAAATGAGCCAATATCATTAGAACTTTGTGTTGTCTCCTTTATTCTTCATGCTGCCGACGATTAAACATGCCTCATGTACGGTGCAATCACCTGATAGAGAAGCTGTTTCCTGTTTTGTCAGGTGATGAGATAATTATTGGGAAGGAATGTATTTGGCCATTAATTGGTCAGTCTAGGTGATGTGTGCGCCACGTGACACTTTCAGTCTAGAGGAGACGGTACAGAGAAGAAATTCGTGGCACACCAGAGTAAATTTGATGCAATTTAATTCATTGATGTTTTACACACATCCAGTCGAGGTCTCCGCTATCATAACCACAGATCCCTTGACAAAGGCCAGATATATGGCCGAAACGTTGGGACACGTTATACAAGCCTAATTTGCGATCCGGATGTATTAATTATGTGTATATATACATGAAGTTATGAAATGAAATGATGTAAAACATCAATGAATTAAATTGCATCAAATTTACTCTGGTGTGCCACGAATTTCTTCTCTGTGCTACGTGACGTTTTATCGTCCTCCGTGGGCACCCACCACTAAAACAGGGTGTGCGGGTCTCATCATCCCCTACATAGAGGAGACGGTAAGCGGTGGACCTTGGAACCGGTCATCGATATCAGATATAGGGGGGTCCGTTAGCAGCACAGATCAGCTGCTTTGGACAGCCCCCAGATACAATGCAGTGGCCGTGCCGGGTACTACAGCTCAGCTCATAGAATCGGAGCCCTGCCTCAATATGGTAGAAACTAAAGAGTTAATGGAGCCTTCCTCACACTGTAAAGTTTCAGCTGCAGTGGGATTGTCGGGGGTCCCAGCAGCCTGCCACTCCTTTCATTTCAGGGTCTCTGTGGGATTGGTGGGGTTCCCAGCAGCCTGCTGCTCCTTTCATTTCAGGGTCTCTGTGGGATTCGTGGGGTTCCCAGCAGTCTGCTGCTCCTTTCATTTCAGGGTCTCTGTGGGATTGGTGGGAGTCCCAGCAGCCTTCCGATCCTTTCATTTCAGGGTCTCTGTGGGATTTGTGGGGGGCCCAGCAGTCTGCCGCTCCTTTTATTTCAGAGTCTCTGTGGGATTGGTGGGGGTCCCAGCTAGGGTTGAAGCTATTGATTATTTTAGTAATCAAGTTATCTATCGATTAATCAAACGATTTATCAAGTACTCTAATAAGAAAAAACTAATAAAAAAAAAGTTTTCCTTTGTAAAATTTCATCAGACCCCCGTCTCATCATCAGTCCTCTGTGCCATCAGCTCTCCCCAGTGCCAACAGTCCTTTGTGCCTTCAGTTCTCCCATGCCTTCAGCTCAACCCACCCACCCCCCACCCCTGGTTGTCATCAGCTCCACCCACCCCCCACCCCTGGTTGTCATCAGCTCCACCCATCCTCCCATGCATCCACCCTCCCCCTCTGTGCCATCAGTCCTCTGTGTCATTAGTCCTCTGTGCCATCAGCTCCACCCAGTGTCATCAATCCTGTGCCATCAGTCCTCTGTGCCATCATCTCCCCCCAGTGCCATCACCCCCATCCCCAATGCATCAATCCTCTGTGCCATCAGCTCCCCCCATGCCATCAGTCCTCTAGTGCCATCAGCACCCCCAGTGCCATTGCAGCATGCCAGACCTGCAGGGTATAGCGATAGTGAGGTCACGGTTATGGGCAATTGAGGGTTACTCACTTTTCTGAAGGAGAACCCTGGGCAGGCATGCGACAGTGAAGGAGAGGTAGACACTAGTTCCTCTGGGGCACACTCTGTAAATAGGGACCAGGCCTGATGGTATGTGAGGTGCCCTGGATGTTGCAGGTATTTTGAGTGCCTTAGGTTAGGTCCCTTTAAGAAACTCGACGCCAGTGCCTGTAACGGTGGCACACCGGTTTGCTGGAGGATTAATGGAGTACACAGTTGGTAAACCAAACGTTGCTTTACTTCAGGAAACAGTCCAACTTTACAAGCAATTGCAGTGGTATATAATTTAGTCCTTTATAGTACAAATGCACAGCAGGTTTACTTCACAGCACAGCAGGTTTCAATCTTGCAAGATACTTGGAGGGTATACAGTTAATGCTTTGCAGTACAATGCTGCTCTATCCCCTCAGCTATTCTAGCTGGCTGGATACCAAGGTCCGGATGCCTAATTGCTGGCTTGAATCCTTGGTATATATGATTCTTCCTCCAGTATTGGCACTTGCTTTAGATTACAGTACCTTTGCTTCCTAGCTGGCTTCTCTGCTGGAGTGGAAAGGTGGCTGCAGGTTTGTCCCATGAGGTGCTCTCCTACTACTGGGGTGTCTCATCTGTATTTGTTGGCTGGATTACTGGTCTGCAGGCAGGCTGTACTCCTTCTAGCCTCCTGGTGCAACTAGGAACCAGGACTATCTAGCTGCATTTCAGGAGGAGGCCCTCAGCATATCTTGGGCTGGTGCCTTCTCACTTCTGTCTCCACAGACTCCTGACTATGACCTAACCTGTCTGGGCCTGGAAATTTATACTAGTGGCTCCCTATCTCCCTCTAGTGTCTGGGATATCTAATTACACCCAACTAGGCCTGCTATGCATTAACAGGGGAAACATACCAATGTAAAAACACACAGGAAATACATTACAATGCATGGATAAATATAATATCACTGTCCCTTGTGAGCAGAAGTAACACGTTACCCAATTGACCCTTGTGTAGTGCCCACTCCTACCTAGCGGGACACTACATACCCCCATGCTACGACATTGCCCGTCCTCGGCGCAACATGAAAGGGGCCCTGTCCAGCTGGATACTGCACCTGAAATAGAGAAAAATAATGCAAAGCAGGAAATACATCATATGTATACATCAGGCAGTTCCACTGGCTAAGGAGCAAGTTCGGTGAAAAGGGGCGTCGTTCTCTTCTCTCAGGATAATGTAAGGGAACAGGGGCGCTGACCTGGTGCACCGTATCAAGGATACCAGGATTAGTGCATATAAAACTTTAAGTGCAATAGTCCATAATAAAACGGTAGTAGTCCATAGAAAATGTAAAACATTAAATAACAATTCTCGGAGGCTCAAAGCATATAAATGAGTCCGTACCCAGGTTTAAAGTGACAAGTGTAGCCAAATATAAAGCAGAAGCAGAGGTACCAGATCACAGAGGCTCGCATACGGTGGAGTCCATCTCTGGGCACATTTCTTTAAAATTGTAGCAAGATCTCAGAGGCTCATGTGCATTAGAGTCTATCCCTGGGCGCATTTCCTTTAAATTTAAGTTGCATAGTAAAGACGACAGCACATAAAAATAGTCCACATTATTCAAATGGCATATAAAAATAAGTGCTGCAATACCCTTAATCAACCTGAAAAGGGGGTTAAAGGGTTAAAGGTGCAACATACAAATAGGCACAACTTGATTCAAATATTGCAGAAGCAGGCAGGGGGTCCTGTAAACAATATGGCCTTGCTGCAATTGGTATTTCAGTGGTTTACCGCCTCCACTGAGCCGTGGGTAACTGGCAGCAGCAACAAAGGGCCAAAACAACAAAGGACTCCTGTCCTGGAAAGGGTTAATCCACTTTATTAGGGTTCCTTGGCAAAAGAAATCAAATCAATGGCCTAGCAGGCCAATTCACAGGGGCATGTCATATCCACTTGGCATCACAGTGGTGCTCCCTGGCTCCATTTGTGGATTGGGCCTGTAGTGAGAGTCAAAAGACGGGTGTGCCCACAACACAGTATTGGGGGGCAACTGCAGCATGAAAGGACCCCTAATAGGTATTGGCCCCATAGGCCTAGGGGTAAGCACGGTTGCTGACCGCACCGGTGCAGGCATAGCAATTGAGGGCTGCTGCACTGGCCTGGATACCGCTGCTGCAAGCGATCCGGTGGGTTCCTGGACAACTGGCTCTGCGCGTCAGTGCACAGAGTAGGAGGACCTCACCGCAGGTGCTGACACTAAAGGTGGCCGGCTGGCAGGGACAGGTACTCTCACCTCAGACCCGGAGACGTCCGAGTCCTTAAGTCCACTTTCCTTCTGTTTAGGTGGAGTCTGGATCCTGGTGGAGGCAATCTGGCGCATCTCACGTAACTGCTTCTCCAGCCGCACGATCTGGTCATCCAGGCTTTCAGTCTCAGGATCGCTGACTTCCGATGTTGCCGCCAGCACTTGTGAGGTAGATGGCACGTGCTGCGCAGCCGCTGCAGGTTCAGGTGAGGCCTCCGCTCTTTTTCCTTTTCAGATATTGTCCAGGGCAGCATGGAATCGCTCCACATCTTTCAATTCTCTAATAGTCTTCTCCCTGCGAGGCAGCTCAGGTGAGGGCCACGGACTCACCCTCTTTTCCACTACTGTAGGTTGCCAAAAAACATTAGGGCCAATAAAGGAGCCCTGCTCTTGAAAGGCATGATGGGCCGGTTCTGGAGAGCGCGCTGGTTCACGCTCGCAGCCAGTATAGTCCTCATCGATTTCCCAGTCCTCCGATTTCTTCCTGGGACGGGACATGGCAGTGGCGTAGGGGCCTCGCAGGCCCTCGGCAGGGGTAAACTCGACTTCCTCTCCCTCGCGGAGGTTATGCAGGTGCTCTGGGAGGTAGCTCCGCTTGACGGACCTCCGATTAACATACAAGTCTCTGCCGGTAGTATAGTCTTTTATAAAACCGAAGCCTCAGTCCTTGTCAAATGCCAAAACCAACCCCATTCTCCTTTCCAGGCGGGGTTGGGTATCAGTGTGGCGCTCATGAACGGTCTTTGCCAGTTCTTCATAGTAGATCTTAGTCTTGGTAGTTTTCTTGATTGCAGCCTCCCGTATCTCTGCCATTAATGCTGACCACTTAAACGAGGGCTGGAACAAGTCTCTCCATGAACCATAGTAGGTCTCAGGTTGCGTCCTCTGTGGCGGGCAGGTGGGTCTCTCCAGTCACGGAGAGTAGGCCGGTGGAGCATCCTCTTGCTCTACACCAATAAAGTCCATTTTTAACAGGTCAGGCGCGGACACCCCAGCAGAGCAGTCTTCACTCTTCAACATGCTCGATCCTTCTCTGGAGAGCGACAGGGTGGCGCCAACAATTTCAGACAGATCCTCCCATTGCACTGGGAGGCCGCCCCCCAGGTACTCCGATATGGGGGCGGCAGAGTCCATTTCTGCAGACATGCAAATGTCCAGACAGGGCGGTGGCGCGGACATATAGCCTTTCCCGCACTTTTCAGCAGAAGGCGCCAATTTTTACCGCCAATTTAGTATGAAGATGACGTAGCAATCAAATCCAGTCAGGTTAAGCGGCCATCTTTGAGCAAATCGCTGTCTATTCACTGACAGCAAGTGGTGGCTTACGCAAATGGCAAACAGTCCAGACAATATAATCTTCACACCGCAAATTATTACAGTTCACTTTGGCCCAGCAATTTTCAATAAAGCAATTAGGGCTTGGTCACTTTAAGGCAAATAACAGCACACAGTTTTTGTATCCGCAATGGCGCAGGAATGATCGTATCCTGTTTGTGACGCCAATTTATGCAGCACGCCAGACCTGCAGGGTATAGCGATAGTGAGGTCACGGTTATGTCACAGAAGGTGTACAGGACACAAGACAATACAAAATGAACATATGACTCACTGGATCCAAAACTAAGGAACAAAAAGGGAGACCCCTGCATAAGACCTGGCACTCTCCCTGACTGCTCAGCCTATGCGAACATCCCAATGGTAGATGATCGCATATCCTCGTACCTCGACTGTATAACACCTGAACACCCTATAATAGTGAGGGGACACGACCACCGACTCCCTACACTAGACACGGAGGGAGTCAGGGTCACCTGGGATCCAGCAAACATAAAATCACAAATGAATGTACAACACTTATCTTGTAGAAGACTGGGAAATAGGATCAGCATGCACACACACTCCAGGAAGTTGTATAAACCGCACACTAATGCATTATGGGGAGGAATTTAAAGGGATGCAATCAGTCCAACTACAAGACAGCTGAGAGAGGCTAACGAGATGAGGAACTGAAAACCAAAACAAAGAAAGCTCAAGGAGGAGGTTCTGAAAGGCATCTGTCAGAGCTTCTCAGATGTCTGGTTGTGACAGGTTATGGGCAATCGAGGGTTACTCAATTTTCTGAGGAGAACCCTGGGCAGGCATGCGACAGTGTAGGAGAGGTAGACACTAGTTCCTCCGGGGCACACTCTGTAAATAGGGACCAGGCCTGATGGTGTGTGAGGTGCCCTGGATGTTGCAGGTATTTTGAGTGCCTTAGGTAAGGTCCCTTTAAGAAACGTGACGCCAGTGCCTGTAACGGTGGCACACCGGTTTGCAGGAGGATTAATGGAGTACACAGTTGGTAAACCAAACGTTGCTTTACTTCAGGAAACAGTCCAACTTTACAAGCAATTGCAGTAGTATATAATGCAGTCCTTTATAGTACAAATGCACAGCAGGTTTACTTCACAGCACAGCAGGTTTCAATCTTGCAAGATACTTGGAGGGTATACAGTTAATGCTTTGCAGTACAATGCTGCTCTATCCCCACAGCTATTCTAGCTGGTTGGATCCCAAGGCCCGGATGCCTAATTGCTGGCTTGAATCTTTAGTATATATAATCCTTCCTCCAGTATTGGCACTTGCTTTAGACTACAGTACCTTTGTTTCCTAGCTAGCTTCTCTGCTGGAGTGGAAAGGTGGCTGCAGGTTTCTCCCAGGAGGTGCTCTCCTACTACTGGGGTGTCTCATCTATATTTGTTGGCTGGATTACTGGTCTCCAGGCAGGCTGTACTCCTTCTAGCCTCCTGGTGCAACTGGGAACCAGAACTATCTATCTGCATGTCAGGAGGAGGCCCTCAGCATATCTTGGGCTGGTGCCTTCTCACTTCTGTCTCCACAGACTCCTGACTATGACCTAACCTCTCCCTGTCTGGGCCTGGACATTTATACTAGGGGCTCCCTATCTGCCTCTAGTGTCTGGGATGTCTAATTACACCCAACTAGGCCTGCTATGCATTAACAGGGGAAACATACCAATGTAAAAACACACAGGAAATACATTACAATGCATGGATAAATATAATATCACTGTCCCTTGTGAGCAGAAGTAACACGTTACCCAATTGACCCTTGTGTAGTGCCCACTCCTACCTAGTGGGACACTACATCATCACCCCCATGCCATCAATCCTCTGTGCCAACAGCTCAATGTGCCATCAGTCCTCTTTGCCATCAGTCCCCCAGTGCCATCAGCTCTATGTGCCATCAGTCCTCTGTGCCATCTGTCCCCAATGCCATAAGTCCTCTATGTCATCATCATCTCCGATGCCAGAGGGCCCACAGCTCCCCCAATGCCACCATCTCCGCTCCTAGTCTCCAGTAGAATACTTACTTCTCCTGTATGGGCGCCTCTCCAAAACTCCTCTGTCTTCTTCTCCGCGTGCTGCACTGACATCCCGACGTCACGCAGCGTCAGGTCATAGTCACAATGTGTCAGGAGGACAGGGCAGCACGCGGTCCGGCGGATGACCACGGAGCAGTGAGTAGTAGCAAGCACTTCACTCCGACTCCGTGGTCACATGACACAAATGAATCCTCGAAGCAGATTTTTGGGTGTCTAATTACTCGATTAAATTGAGTAATCATTTTAGCCCTAGTACCAGGAGCCTTCCAATCCATTCATTGCAGGGTCTCTGTGGGATTGGTGGGGGTCGATATATTCAGTTTGGAGTATAAGCGCCACATGAAGAAATACGCGGTCCCGTGTCATGCTATCAGTAATGTTACTAATGGTTTTCTGAGGAATGTTCTGCCATGCTGAATGTACTTGGGCGCACAAATATACCTTTGCAATTGCCAATCAGTGAAGTCCCAGATGTGTTTAATGGGCGACAAATTCAGATCCCCTGCAAGCCATGGTAGCACGTTTAGGTCAAGCAAGCTGCTCAGAGTAGCACGAGCAACATGCATCTTGGCGTTATCCTATTAAAAAATTGGTTCTGGAACATGTTGGAGAAATGGCTGTACCACTGGTTCCACTACCAAATCAATGTAATGAAGACTCCAGAGGTCCAGGTACTGTACATTATGCCACCCAACACCATAATCCTGGGAGTAGTAGTGGTGTGATGTTCCCTTGTGAAGGACTCTTCATGGTATTGGCACTATGGGCTCCATATCAATCTCTGTGTTTTAATTCATCTTACTGTGCACCATTATAGCCTCTGTAAGTGATGGCATGAGGTAAATGGAGCACCTGTAGCTGGACGTCTGGCTCATAGCCCAATGTCGGGCAAATGCCTTCTGATGGTTTGTGTAGACATTGTTTGCCACCTTCAGCTTGGGATATAATATTTTCACTTGCAGAACTTGCAGGACAGAACCCTTGAACTGAGAGACCTTGGTTTATCATTCTGGCAGATGACTGCTCGCCTAGGCCAAGATGTTATTTCTGGTCCTCCTCACATGTTACGGTGGTTGGGAAAACAATGATGAGCTGGAATGACAGCAAGAGGTGCACAGAGAAGAACCTCTGCACAGATGGATTATTTGATTAGAAAAGTGTCTCCTAGTTGTCTGATTTTGGGGCGTGGAAAAGGAAGGGTATTCTGAGGTTGGGCCACCTTCTGGAAGAAAAGAAGTTCATGTCCTTTACCAGATTTCAGGAGTTGTATGACCTACCTAGAACACATTTTTATAAATATCTTCAGGTGAGACGAGCGTACAACTCCACATTTAGAGGCGTGACTGTGGTGGCAGGGAGAGATGCTGCATTGCACCAGATTCTGTCCAGGGGGGCAAGGAGAGGTATGATCTCCTGTATATACAAGCTGCTGCTTGATAAGTTTCTACTGTCGCATCCGCTTGTGGCTAAAAGTAAATAGGAGAAGGATGTTGGTGAGCTAACCGACGACCGATGGTCTGACATACTGGAGGCGATACCTCTCTCTTCCTTGAGTGAAGGGCGTAAACTCTCGCAGCTGTTCATTGTCCATAGGGTCTACAAGACACCGTTTTATTTGTTTCGCATAGGGTTTAGACCCACGGATGAATGTCCAAGGTGCTCTATGGCTTCTGCAGATTTGTTGCATATGATGTGGACGTGCGAGAGGCTAGGGAGATACTGGGAGATGGTATCTCAGACGATACAGGACGTTTACAAGGTACGGATACCGCCTGATCCGAAAGTGTGTGTGTTGGGATACGTTTCTAAATTGGCCACTAGTCAGGTCCATAAAATAGCTATAGGTAGAGTGTTATATGTTGCTAGAAAGTTGATCGCCCTGCACTGGATACAGACAGCGCCGCCAACCCTAGGCGAATTCTTAAGTGCTGTTGACACAATGTTAAGCTATGAATGGATGGTATACCAGAAGCGTGGATGCCCAGCAAAATTTGAAAAATTATGGGAACCGTGGCTGTCGTTTCGACGTCTGCATAGGAATATATAATAGTGCGCCTTTGTATTGTGTGGGTTAAGGTGGAGCGGGATGGGTGGGATGGGGGGGGATGGGGAGTTGGGTTGAAATTTGATTATTACTCATGGCTTGGTACCCTGTGTGTTACCAGACTTGCTGGATAATATGTCTCTATTTCAAATTTGTTTGTGACATGTAATAATGTGTATTTACATTATAAATTTTTCAATAGAAAAGATCTGATTTAAAAAAAAAAGAAAGTGTCTCCTAGTGGTCCATTCTGTAATGCAAGTGAAATTGAACATCACATCTACACAAAGCATTAGAAGGCATCTATGCGACACTGGGCTATACTGTAAGTCAGACATCCAACTACAAGTGTTCCATTGACCTCACGCCATTGATTACAAAGACTATCATGGTGCACAGCAAGACAGCAATGGAAGCTGGAATTAAGGTTTAGCAATGGTTCTTGCTTGGATTTTGGTTGCAATGACAACTAGAGATTGGTATGCAGACCACGCGGGCAATGCCATGAAGAAGCCTTCATAAGGGAACATAGGTTCTGAGGATTGGCATAATATACAATAGTCTGACCACTATAGTATTCATTCCAGGTACAGCTCAGCGTTACATTGATTTGGTAGTGGAACCAGTGGTGCAGATATTTCTCTGAATTGTCCCTGGACCCAATTTTCAACAGTACAACACCAAGTCACATGTTACTTGTGCTACTGTGAGGAGCCTGTGTGGTCTAAACATGCTTCCATGGCCTGCAGCAGCTCCCTACTTGTCTCCCATCAAACATATCTTGGACATCATTGGTCAGCAATTGCAAAAGGGGCGGCTAGCAGATGATCTTGATGATTTGCATGACCAACAGTATTCCACGTGGCAGAACATTCCTCACCGATGTAAGTGTATATATTTGTGTCCATGATGCCCATACTTGATACATTAATACAATTTGAGATGTTTTGAATATTTTGCTCTTATTACTCCTTTTTTTGTCCAAATGTAAAAAGAAAATGTCTAAGGCGCTCAGGGGCAGGGTTGGTGGGATATACAGGTCCTTCTAAAAAAATTAGCATATTGTGATAAAGTTCATTATTTTCTGTAATGTACTGATAAACATTAGACTTTCATATATTTTAGATTCATTACACACCAACTGAAGTAGTTCAAGCCTTTTATTGTTTTAATATTGATGATTTTGGCATACAGCTCATGAAAACCCAAATTTCCTATCTAAAAAAATTAGCATATTTCATCCGACCAATAAAAGAAAAGTGTTTTTAATACAAAAAAAGTCAACCTTCAAATAATTATGTTCAGTTATGCACTCAATACTTGGTCGGGAATCCTTTTGCAGAAATGACTGCTTCAATGCGGCGTGGCATGGAGGCAATCAGCCTGTGGCACTGCTGAGGTGTTATGGAGGCCCAGGATGCTTCGATAGCGGCCTTAAGCTCATCCAGAGTGTTGGGTCTTGCGTCTCTCAACTTTCTCTTCCCAATATCCCACAGATTCTCTATGGGGTTCAGGTCAGGAGAGTTGGCAGGCCAATTGAGCACAGTAATACCATGGTCAGTAAACCATTTACCAGTGGTTTTGGCACTGTGAGCAGGTGGCAGGTCGTGCTGAAAAATGAAATCTTCATCTCCATAAAGCTTTTCAGCAGATGGAAGCATGAAGTGCTCCAAAATCTCCTGATAGCTAGCTGCATTGACCCTGCTATTGATAAAACACAGTGGACCAACACCAGCAGCTGACAGGGCACCCCAGACCATCACTGACTGTGGGTACTTGACACTGGACTTCAGGCATTTTGGCATTTCCCTCTCCCCAGTCTTCCTCCAGACTCTGGCACCTTGATTTCCGAATGACATGCAAAATTTTCTTTCATCCGAAAAAAGTACTTTGGACCACTGAGCAACAGTCCAGTGCTGCTTCTGGTTCAAAAGTGGCTTGACCTGGGGAATGCGGCACCAGTAGCCCATTTCCTGCACACGCCTGTACACGGTGGCTCTGGATGTTTCTACTCCAGACTCAGTCCACTGCTTCCGCAGGTCCCCCAAGGTCTGGAATCGGTCCTTCTCCACAATCTTCCTCAGGGTCCGGTCACCTCTTCTCGTTGTGCAGCGTTTTCTGCCACACTTTTTCCTTCCCACAGACTTCCCACTGAGGTGCCTTGATACAGCACTCTGGGAACAGCCTATTCGTTCAGAAATTTCTTTCTGTGTCTTACCCTCTTGCTTGAGGGTGTCAATGATGGTCTTCTGGACAGCAGTCAGGTCGGCAGTCTTACCCATGATTGCGGTTTTGAGTAATGAACAAGGCTGGGAGTTTTTAAAAGCCTCAGGAATCTTTGGCAGGTGTTTAGAGTTAATTAGTTGATTCAGATGATTAGGTTAATAGCTCGTTTAGAGAACCTTTTCATGATATGCTAATTTTTTGAGATAGGAATTTTGGGTTTTCATGAGCTGTATGCCAAAATCATCAATATTAAAACAATAAAAGGCTTGAACTACTTCAGTTGGTGTGTAATGAATCTAAAATATATTAAATTCTAATGTTTATCAGTACATTACAGAAAATAATGAACTTTATCTCAATATGCAAATTTTTTTAGAAGGACCTGTATTGGCCATGTGATGGTGCCTCTGTGACTTAATGCGAGGCCAGCAATCAAAGCTCCAGGCAGGACAACATGAACACGTCCCAGCTGCCGACGTGTTAAGTGGTAGGGCCGGGAGTCTACAGTGAAGCGGAGTCATTATCTGTGCCCTTTAAGTACGGGCTAGCGGGTCAGACAGTGCAGCAGAGTGGTGTGCAACAGAGCATAGGTCACTGCGAGAATGGGCTTCCTAATAGTGTAGGTCGCAATACGTGGAGGGAGCCGGGAGCCCAGTGTCACTGTGTATCAACTGCGCGTCCTATCCCTCCTTCTCGGCACCAGTCCCAAGGTTGGGGGCTTAGGGAAATAGCAATATACATGTGTAATGTGCCTCTAACAATACAGAGGATAGCGTTTGAAATCTCAGAGTGAAAAAGTGAAATACTAGGCAGAAATCTGTGTCAGTACTACTTAACATACCACTCATATTGGGATTGCACAGTACATTGCACGGCGCACGCGCAGTGCCCCAAGTTTGAAGTAAGAGGACCGACCAAGCATCTTTTTCCATCTTACGGTTCCTAAAATCTATTCCATACACGTCCCCTGATAGGGGACGTAACAGGGATTAAACTGATAGGAATAGTACTACTTAAAGAAACCACTCATATCTGGTGGCACAGTACATAGCAAGCCGTACGCGCAGTGCCCCAAATTGGAAGTAAGAGGACCGACCAAGCATCTTTTTCCATCTCTCGGTTCCTAAAATCTATTCTATACACCGTCCCCTGATAGGGGACAAAACAGAGATTAAACTGGTAAGAACAGATTTATTTTTTTTATTAAAAAAGAAAGAGGACAGCCTCTGCGGAGCTGGGTATTTTTTGGCCGCGTTACTGAACGCTCATGCACAATGGCTGTAGGCTCATGCGTCCTTTTGTGGAGGTGACAAACCTGGTCAGTCAAACCCAAGGCAACATCATCGACCTCATCCCATATGCGTTTTTTCTGGAGCGTGCCCTGCGAAGAGTGCTGGATCAGGCCGTAGATGAGCATGAAGAGGAAGAGTTGTGGTCACCATCACCACCAGAAGCAGCCTTGTCGTCGTCGATTGCTGGACCTGCGGCAACGTAGAGAGAGGAGTCTGAAGAAGAGGAGTCAGAGGAGGAGGATGGCTTTGAGGAGGTGGAAGAACAGCCACAGCAGGCGTCCCAGGGGGCTTGTTGTCACCTTTCGGGGACCCTTGGTGTTGTACGTGGCTGGGTGGAGGAAGAGACCTTCAATGAAGTCAGTGAGGACAAGGAACGGGACATGGCTAGCTTGGTATCCAACCTTGTGCAAATGGGGAGTTTGCGGTCGTGCAAAAGGACTGTTTACGGTTGTTTGCGGTGCGTTTAACGGGGAGTTTGGTCTATCAGAGTTTGGTCTGTCATTGTAAAGCGGGCGTAACCCTTGCACTACCTGATCGATAAAACATCATACCTGATCGTATACACACACTGGATGTTTTAAAGCACGTTATTCCAAACAATTTAGGAATGTTAGGTGATTTATGCCCTTTATGGATTAAAACCCGACTCTGCGTCAACTACGTAATTTTCCATGGGAGTTTTACAATGGATCCACCTCAGGCATGACACAGTCCAGGTGTTAGTCCCCTTGAAACAACTTTTCGATCACTATTGTGGCCAGAAAGAGTCCCTGTGGGTTTTAAAATTCGCCTGCCTATTGAAGTCAATGGCGGTCCGCCCGAATCGCCCGTTTGCGAACATTTGCAAAAATTTGCGTTCACCGTTCGCAAACTGAAAATTTTACATTCGCGACATCTCTAAACCCTTACCGCAAGGACCCGTAAACGCAGCAAACCGCAGGTCACAGGACCCCCGCGCATTGTTCCAGGGTGCCTGTTGATTGATTTCAGCAGGCACCCCGTTCCGATCACCGCCGGCCGCGCGGCGGTAATCGGAACTACACATGACATACCGGTACATCATGTGTCCTTCAGTACCAGGACATCATGTCGTGTCGGTACGTCATATGTCCCCAAAAGGTTAAAGTTAGGGATATATATTTTACAATTTTCTTTTACATTTTTTTTATTTTTTTTATTTCCTTAGAACTTCTTCATGTTTTTTGATTGAAGCCGAGGTTGGTGGCATTATAAGGGCAGCCCCATAGGGGAACCATGGGGAATAGATTGAATTAAGGGCCCTTTTCCAGATCTGGATCAGATGTTCTTGAGATGTTCTTTGCATCACTGGCCTCCAGGTCTTCTAGAAGAATTATCCAGTCTTCCTTGATGTTACCAGGGAACCATTATGTTACCATTATACCTGCTATAATGCCCCAGGTACATGGGGGCTGGGGAACAACGGTACAGGATTTCTGAAGTTAAAGTGGTTGTGGGGTTCAGAGCTGAACCCGAACAATTCTCTATTTTCACCTCTCCGGACTCCCTGATATGAGCATCGGAGCATATCCTCCTATGCTTTCCTTTCCTTTGCGCTGAATCGCGTAGGTAAAAGGCATTTTTAGTAGATCCGGTGAAGTATCGGGCTCTCCATAGGGACTGCAAGGCGGAGGCCTCCACCCAGAGGTGTTCCCTTTGACGTCACCGGCTCAAATGGGTGGGCTACAGAGCTGCCTTGCCTGTAAAACGGCTAGGGCAGCGCTAAAGCCCGCCCATCAGAGCTGGTGACGTCATCGGGAACACTGCTAGGTGGAAGCCTACCCCTAGCAGTGTGCCATTGTAAACAAAAAAGCCCTTGTCCTGTGTGATTCAGTGCAGAGCAAGATAGAGAATCAGAGCATGAAATGCCCCGATGCTCATATCAGGGGGGCTGCCTGGGTAAAGATGGCGATATGTCCATCATGACCTACTGAGTTCCCCACTCATTTTAAGATTTCCCTCCTATTGAGAAGCCTGAAAATCATTATCTATTACACAAACAATGTCACCACTTACTTTCCCTCTCTTTACTGCCCTTCTGCCACAAAAAATTTCCTATAACAAGAGAAAAAAGTTGTCTAATTATATTTTATATTTTTTATTATATTTATTCTCCAGGGATATAGCCCGATTCTTCTATAAGCACCATCTACATAGGAGCGCCCCACACTGACCTCTAGTGGACAGGTCTGGTATCTGTCCTCGAGTATTTACAATGTCACTTCTGTCCAGGATGTCGTTTCCTCTATTAGATACTCATGGACATTTCCACTCAGCCTCTCTTACCATTGTATCATCAAGGGCGTTTCCCAGATTCCTGTAAATAGGTCATCAGTATCTGTGGGGGTCCATGTCACGTCTCCAGAGACCCTGAGTTACCCAGCTTTTTACACACATATCATTTGAGGCTAGCAGCCGGTCCCCGCAGATTATCTCCACAGCTTCATGATATCTCACATACAGGACATGCACTCCAGTGATATCAGCGTCCTGTCCCTTTAAATTTCATATTTCAGATGTCGCTGCTCAGCGGCCAATGGGATCGCTGGATTTGAACTTGAACGGAACCCAACGGTGAGTGGTCCTCAGACCGTTACAGGACGACGAGAGGTGAAGATGGACGCCGGTGAGATCTTATAAGTGATTCTTCTCTCATCTCCCATGATGCTTCACTCACAGGATCAGGGATCTGCTGAGGGCTTTATACTTTCTCCTACTTGTCCCAGGCACCACTAGGGGGAGCTATCTGTCTATGGGTTTACACATGTGGGTGTAGTGAGCTCCCCCTAGTGACCGGTGCAGGATTTTTTGGCTGTGTGAGGGGAGCGCTCTGTTGGATCTGTCTATGGGGGCACTCTGCTGCCAATGTACTTTATTCAGGGCACTGTGCTGGCATTATATACTGTGTGGGGGCACTCTGATGTTAATGGGGGTATATTATTTAGCGGCCATTTTGGGGGTGCTGACTGTAATTATGGACAGAGACAACAGAGATGACACTTTTCCTGTCATATATCTGTATAGGGCACCAGTATAACCCAGTCTGCATTATGGGGGTGATTTATCAGAACTGGTGCAATGGAAAACTGGCTCAGTTGCCCATAGCAACCAATCAGAATCCACCTTTCATTTAACAGAGCTGCTTTGGAAAATGAAAGGAACGATCTGATTGGTTAATATGGGCAACTGAGACAGTTTTTCTTTACACCATGAATCCCCCCTCTGTGTCTATGTGCAGTATTACATATATGGGCCCTTCAACTATAAGAGTCGCTACAAATAACCAGCAAAGGCCACGCCCCAATGTATGATTACATGTACAAAGCCCAAAATACAGTCCAAACATCATCTTATATCTGTATAGATATATATACGCCATGATTATATGTGATTATCATCCACCTCCATGTAAAGTGATTGTCCACCTTTTATCATCAGGTCATTTTTAGATACTGATTCATTGCTTCATACATTTTTATAGCGATCAGAGCTCAGTTTAACTGATACAAAGCTCCAGATCCTCTGCACTGATTTAAAGTTAAATAATAAAATCTCCCCTCTGTGGCCACCTCTAAAGGGAGCTCAGGAGCTCACTGATCACTGTGTATACATAGAACTAATAATGCAGTCTGCAGTACGCTCCTCAGCTCCCCCTAGTGGTGGCCTCAGGCAGGTAGGATTTATTATTCAGATTTTCTGTATGAGAAAAGCTGATCCCTGACTGCTAAAAAGATATATGAAGAAATGAAAGGGGTTCTCCAGGACTTTCATATTATCACCCCTAGGAAATGTCATCAGGGTGTGATCACAGGGGTTCGGGAAGGAAATTCACTGTCGTTAACAGATCAGTGACTACAGTTTCTTTAATGGGTTTACAGATCGCGCTATAACTTCGACAATTCTGGACAAGTACAGGATGGCTGTGGGCAGGACTTCTATGGAGGCAAGTGGCTTCATTGTAAACTGATCCCTTGTCCTATCACCCATGATGAGTGGTAAGTTGTCACTTACTGTATTCTCTTCTCTTTAGAACATTTACTGCCACCAAGCCAGCATGTATGAACTTGGACTCTTCTCAAGTGAGTATTTCTGGTCATAGGAATCGTCTATGAAAATTTGATCTGAGCTCTAGGTTTAGACTGATCTGAAGTAAACTCATGATCTGGTTGTGTTCTCTCTGCAGCTTATTCCCGCACCGTGGAGGAGAAGAACCTACAAAACCTCATCTATTGCATCAGATTCCTCCCTTCTCCAATCTTCAAGATAGAGGTGAGTGATCCTACTACCTGTCATATTGTCCTTATAACAGATTCCTCCATGTTCTGTCTATAGATGTGAAGGTTTTAGAGGAACATCTCATAGACAAGTGTCTAAATCTGTTCTTAGCGCCTCATGCCGACCAGCAGAGAAGCCCAGAGGAAATATCTGCCTTTTCCTCTGGAGGAAGAAGATTCAGAGCCGGCACTGATGATGGCAAGCCACCTGTGTGAAGAACTGAAGGTGAAGCAGCAAGATGAGATTGAGAAGAAGGAGGAAAAAGAAGAGAGGATGGTCAAACAGAAGGTGGATGTGAAGCGCAAGAACCTGGGAAGAGTTCAGCATCAGGCCGGAAGAAGACAGAAGCTGCACCAGCCAACCACCTTCCAGTATGTGAACACCAACCTGAGAGGAAAGAAGAACATCCTCTGGACCATCCTCTTCAAACCATTCTGCCGGTGAAGGATGGTAAGGAGCTGTAAAACCACCAGCAGCAACCAAATAATAAAAAAAAAATCATAGTTATTTAATATTAATACTTAGAATATTGTAAAAAGCTGAAGGGTAGTAATATAGTAATAAATGTATAACAATAGTGAAAATAAAAAAATAACACTATGATTATTAGAAAACGTAGAAACGTAGGTCCAGAGTTCTAGGACTGATCGACTTTTCCCGGGGTCGAGAAGGAATTTTCCCCTTGTGACACGAATTGGCCGAATGTGTCCAGGGGTTTTCGCCTTCTTCTGGATCAACTACTTTAGGGATAGGGATCTAGATTTTAGTAATAGTAAAAAATGAATAGAAATATTAAGAATTATAATTGCAGTATTTAGGCTAATTAACTAAAATAATATATTATAATAGGTATCAGGAGTTTGATCCAGGGTCTAGGACTGATCGCCTTTTCCCGGGGTCAAGAAGGAATTTTTCCTCTGTGACACAAATTTGCTGAATGTGTCCAGGGGTTTTTCGCCTTCTTCTGGATCAACAGTTTTAGGGATAGGGACCTAATTTAGGTATAGTTATCAGGGGGCTTGATCCAGGGTCCTAGGACAGATCGACTTTTCCCGGGGTCGAGAAGGAATTTTTCCCCTGTGACACGAATTGGCTGAATGTGTCCAGGGGTTTTTTGCCTTCTTCTGGATCAACAGTTTTAGGGATAGGGACCTAATTTAGGGATCAGGGGGCTTGATCCAGGGTTCTAGGACTGATCGCCTTTTCCCGGGGTCGAGAAGGAATTTTCCCCCTGTGACACAAATTGGCTGAATGTGTCCTGGGGTTTTCACCTTCCTCTGGATCAATTACTTTAGGTATAGGGATCTAGATTATAGTAATAGTATATTATTGAGAGAAATATTAAGAATTATAATTGCAATATTTGGGCTAATTAATTAAAATAATATATTATAATAGGTATCAGGAGTTTGATCCAGGGTCTAGGACTGATCGCCTTTTCCCGGGGTCGAGAAGGAATTTTTCCCCTGTGACACGAATTAGCTAACTGTGTCCAGGGGTTTTTGCCTTCTTCTGGATCAACCGTTTTAGGGATAGGGACCTAATTTAGGGATAGTTATCAGGGGGCTTGATCCAGGGTCCTAGGACTGATCGCCTTTTCCTGGGGTCGAGAAGGAATTTTCCCCCTGTGACACGAATTGGCTTAATGTGTCCAGGGGTTTTCGCCTTCTTCTGGATCAACAGTTTTAGGGGTAGGGACCTTATTTAGGGATATGGATCAGGGGGCTTGATCCAGGGTTCTAGGACTGATCGCCTTTTCCCGGGGTCGAGAAGGAATTTTTCCCCTGTGGCACGAATTGGCTGAATGTGTCCAGGGGTTTTTGCCTTCTTCTGGATCAACTACTTTAGGGATAGGGATCTAGATTATAGTAATAGTAAATTATTAAGAGAAATATTAAGAATTATAATTGCAATATTTAGGCTAATTAACTAAAATAATATATAATAATAGGTATCAGGAGTTTGATCCAGGGTCTAGGACTGATCGCCTTTTCCCGGGGTCGAGAAGGAATTTTTCCCCTGTGACACGAATTGGCTGAATGTGTCCAGGAGTTTTGCCTTCTTCTGGATCAACAATTTTAGGGATAGGGACCTAATTTAGGAAGAGTTATTAGGGGGCTTGATCCAGGGTCCTAGGACTGATCGCCTTTTCCCGGGGTCGAGAAGGAATTTGTCCCCTGTGACACAAATTGGCTGAATGTGTCCAGGGGTGTTCGCCTTCTTCTGGATCAACAGGTTTAGGGATAGGGACCTAATTTAGGGATAGTTATCAGGGGGCTTGATCCAGGGCCCTAGGACTGATCGCCTTTTCCCGGGGTCGAGAAGGAATTTTTCCCCTGTAACACAAATTGGCTGAATGTGTCCAGGGGTTTTCGCCTTCTTCTGGATCAACAGTTTTAGAGATAGGGACCTAATTTAGGGATGGTTATCAGGGGGCTTGATCCAGGGTCCTAGGACTGATCGCCTTTTCCTGGGGTCGAGAAGGAATTTTCCCCCTGTGACACGAATTGGCTTAATGTGTCCAGGGGTTTTCGCCTTCTTCTGGATCAACAGTTTTAGGGGAAGGGACCTTATTTAGGGATATGGATCAGGGGGCTTGATCCAGGGTTCTTGGACTGATCACCTTTTTCCGGGGTCGAGAAGGAATTTTTCCCCTGTGGCACGAATTGGCTGAATGTGTCCAGGGGCTTTTGCCTTCTTCTGGATCAACTACTTTAGGGATAGGGATCTAGATAATAGTCATATTAAATTATTAAGAGAAATATTAAGAATTATAATTGCAATATTTAGGCTAATTAACTAAAATAATATATAATAATAGGTATCAGGAGTTTGATCCAGGGTCTAGGACTGATCGCCTTTTCCTGGGGTCGAGAAGGAATTTTTCCCCTGTGACACAAATTGGCTGAATATGTCCAGGGGTTTTTGCCTTCTTCTGGATCAACAGTTTTAGGGATAGGGACCTAATTTAGGAATAGTTATTAGGGGGCTTGATCCAGGGTCCTAGGACTGATCGCCTTTTCCCGGGGTCGAGAAGGAATTTTTCCTCTGTGACACGAATTGACCGAATGTGTCCAGTGTTTTTTGCCTTCTTCTGGATCAAGACCTTTAAGGATAGGGATCTAGTTAAATAACATTACCAATTTTAGTAATAATATAGCAGGGATAGCATTAGTATAATAGGGAGAATTATAGTAATAATTCTAGTAGTATATAATAATAGGATAGTCATTAGTGTTAGTGTAGGAACCCACTTGAAGGAGGTCGCCGTGACGTGGCAAGTGGGCTTATACATTTTGTTAAAAGTGTATACTAAGAACCTCCTGCCCATGGTTATAGCAGCAGTAGATGATGGTATTACAGTATTACATGTGGATGTGCGTTCCAGGGGATTTTGGTAATCTGTTCACCAATTGTGCGGTGCTTTATCTGTGGCGGGGGAGGGGGGGGGCTGAGCCAAAAGGGATTAGCCTGGCAGCAGAGGTGCTATTGGACTGCTGTCCACCAGGTGTAGTAATATAGTAATAATACGAATATATAGGGTAATTATATTAAGATAATAATGATAGGAATAATTGGTAGAAATAAATGAGCCATTATCATTAGAACTTTGTGTTGTCTCCTTTATTGTTCATGCTGCCGACGATTAAACATGCCTCATGTACGATGCAATCACCTGATAGAGAAGCTGTTTGCTGGTTTAGTCAGGTGATGAGATAATTATTGGGAAGGAATGTATTTGGCCATTAATTGGTCAGTCGTGGTGATGTGTGCGCCACGTGACACTTTCAGTCTAGAGGAGACGGTAAGCGGTGCACCTCGGAACCGCTCATCAATATCAGATATGGGGGGGTCCGTTAGCAGCACAGATCAGCTGCTTTGGACAGCCCCCAGATACAATGCAGTGGCCGTGCCGGGTACTAAAGCTCAGTTCATAGAATAGGAGCCCTGCCTCAATATGGTAGAAACTAAAGAGTTAATGGAGCCTTCCTCACACTGTAAAGTTTCAGCTGCAGTGGGATTGTCAGGGGTCCCAGCAGCCTGCTGCTCCTTTCATTTCAGAGTCTCTGTGGGATTCGTGGGGTTCCCAGCAGTCTGCTGCTCCTTTCATTTCAGGGTCTCTGTGGGATTGGTGGGGGTCCCAGCAGCCTTCCGATCCTTTCATTTCAGGGTCTCTGTGTGATTGGTGAGGGGCCCAGCAGCCTGCCGCTCCTTTCATTTCAGGGTCTCTGTGGGATTCGTAGGGTTCCCAGCAGCCTGCTGCTCCTTTCATTTCAGGGTCTCTGTGGGATTAGTGGGGGGCCCAGCAGTCTGCCGCTCCTTTTATTTCAGAGTCTCTGTGGGATTGGTTGGGGTCCCAGCTAGGGCTGCAGCTATCGATTATTTTAGTAATCAAGTTATCTATCGATTAATCAAACGATTCATCGAGTACTCTAATAAGAAAAAACTAATAAAAAAAAACGTTTTCCTTTGTAAAATTTCATCAGACCCCCGTCTCATCATCAGTCCTCTGTGCCATCAGCTCTCCCCAGTGCCGATAGTCCTTTGTGCCTTCAGTTCTCCCCATGCCTTCAGCTCAACCCAGCCACCCCCCACCCCTGGTTGTCATCAGCTCCACCCATCCCCTCATGCATCCACCTTCTCCCTCTGTGCCATTAGTCCTCTGTGCCATTAGTCCTCTGTGCCATCAGCTCCACCCAGTGTCATCAATCCTGTGCCATCAGTCCTCTGTGCCATCATCTCCCACCAGTGCCATCACCCCCATCCCCAGTGCATCAATCCTCTGTGCCATCAGCTCCCCCATGCCATCAGTCCTCTAGTGCCATCAGTCCTCTGTGCCATCAGCACCCCCAGTGCCATCACCCCCCCATGCCATCAATCCTCTGTGCCAACAGCTCAATGTGCCATCAGTCCTCTTTGCCATCAGTCCCCCAGTGCCATCAGCTCTATGTGCCATCAGTCCTCTGTGCCATCTGTCCCCAATGCCATAAGTCCTCTATGACGTCATCCCCTCCGATGCCAGAGGGCCCTCTGCTCCCCCAGTGCCCCCATCTCCGCTCCTAGTCTCCAGTAGAATACTTACCTCTCCTGTATGGGCGCCGCTCCAAAACTCCTCTGTCTTCTTCTCCGCGTGCTGCACTGACATCCCGACGTCACGCAGCGTCAGGTCATAGTCACAATGTGTCAAGAGGACAGGGCAGCGCGCGGTCCGGCGGATGACCACAGAGCAGTGAGTAGTAGCAAGCACTTCACTCCGACTCCGAGGTCACATGACACAAATGAATCCTCGATGCAGATTTTTGGGTGTCTAGTTACTCGATTAAATTGAGTAATCATTTTAGCCCTAGTACCAGGAGCCTTCCAATCCATTCTGTGGGATTGGTGGGGGTCGATATATTTAGTTTGGAGTATAAGCGCCACATGAAGAAATACACGGTCCCGTGTCTTGACATGCTATCAGTAATGTTACTAATGGTTTTCTGAGGAATGTTCTGCCATGCTGAATGTACTTAGGCGCACAAATCTACCTTTGCAATTGCCAATCAGTGAAGTCCCAGATGTGTTTAATGAGAGACAAATTTAGAGCCCCTGCAAGCCATGGTAGCACGTTTAGATCAAGCAAGCTGCTCAGAGTAGCATGAGCAACATGCATCTTGGCATTATCCTGTTAAAAAATAGGTTCTGGAACATGCTGGAGAAATGGCTGTACCACTGGTTCCACTACCAAATCAATGTAATGCCGAGCTGTTATTGTACCTGAAATGAAGACTCCAGAGGTCCAGGTACTGCACATTATGCCACCCAACACCATAATCCTGGGAGTAGTAGTGGTGTGATGTTCCCTTGTGAAGGACTCTTCATGGTATTGGCACCATGGGCTCCATATCAATCTCTGTGTTTTAATTCATCTTACTGTGCACCATTATAGCCTCTGTAAGTGATGGCATGAGGTAAATGGAGCACCTGTAGCTGGACGTCTGGCTCATAGCCCAATGTCGGGCAAATGCCTTCTGATGGTTTGTGTAAACATTGTCAGCTTGGGATATAATATTTTCACTTGCAGAACTTGCAGGACAGAACCCTTGAACTGAGAGACCTTGGATTATCATTCCGGCAGATGACTGCTCGCCTAGGCCGAGATGTCATTTCTGGTCCTCCTCACATGTTCTGGTGGTTGGGAAAACAATGATGAGCTGGAATGACACCAAGAGGTGCACAGAGAATAACCTCTGCACAGATGGATCATTTGATTAGAAAAGTGGCTCCTAGTGGTCCATTCTGTAATGCAAGTGAAATTGAACATCACATCTACACAAAGCATTAGAAGGCATCTATGCGACACTGGGCTATACTGTAAGTCAGACATCCAACTACAAGTGTTCCATTGACCTCACGCCATTGATTACAAAGGCTATCATGGTGCACAGTAAGACACCAATGGAGGCTGGAATTAAGGTTTAGCAATGGTTCTTGCTTGGATTTTCGTTGCAATGACAACTAGAGATTGGTATGCAGACCATGCGGGCAATGCCATGAAGAAGCCTTCATAAGGGAACATAGGTTCTGAGGGCTGGCATAATATACAATAGTCTGACCACTGTAGTATTCATTCCAGGTACAGCTCAGCGTTACATTGATTTGGTAGTGGAACCAGTGGTGCAGATATTTCTCTGAATTGTCCCTGGACCCAATTTTCAACAGTACAACACCAAGTCACATGTTACTTGTGCTACTGTGAGGAGCCTGTGTGGTCTAAACATGCTTCCATGGCCTGCAGCAGCTCCCTACTTGTCTCCCATCAAACATATCTTGGACATCATTGGTCAGCAATTGCAAAAGGGGCGGCTAGCAGATGATCTTGATGATTTGCATGACCAACAGCATTCCACGTGGCAGAACATTCCTCACCGATGTAAGTGTATATATTTGTGTCCATGATGCCCATACTTGATACAGTGATACAATTTGAGATGTTTTGAATATTTTGCTTTCATTTTATTACTCCTTTTTTTGTCCAAATGTAAAAAGAAAATGTCTAAGGAGCTCAGGGGCAGGGTTGGTGGGATATATTGGCCATGTAATGGTGCCTCTGTGACTTAATGTGAGGCCAGCAATCAAAGCTCCAGGCAGGACAACATGAACACGTCCCAGCCGCCGACGTGTTAAGTGGTAGGGCCGGGAGTCTACAGTGAAGCAGAGTCATTATCTGTGCCCTTTAAGTACGGGCTAGCGGGTCAGACAGTGCAGCAGAGTGGTGAGCAGCAGAGCATAGGTCACTACGAGGATGGGCTTCCTAATAGTGTAGGTCGCAATACGTGGAGGGAGCCGGGAGCCCAGTGTCACTGTGTATCAACTGCGCGTCCTATCCCTCCTTTTCGGCACCAGTCCCAAGATTGGGGGCTTGGGGAAATACCAATATACATGTGTAATGTGCCTCTAACAATACAGAGGATAGCGTTTGAAATCTCAGAGTGAAAAAGTGAAATACTAGGCCGAAATCTGTGTCAGTACTACTTAACATACCACTCATATTGGGATTGCATAGTTCCCCAAGTTGGAAGTAAGAGGACCGACCAAGCATCTTTTTCCATCTCACGGTTCCTAAAATCTATTCCACACACATCCCCTGATAGGGCTCTTTCACACTTGCGTTCTTTTGTTCCGGCATAGAGTTCCGTCGTCTGGGCTCTATGCCGGAAGAATCCTGATCAGGATTATCCCAATGCATTCTGAATGGTGAGAAATCAGGATGCATCAGGATGTCTTCAGTTCAGGATCAGAATGTTTTTTGGCTGGAGAAAATACCGCAGCATGCTGCGCTTTTTGCCCCGGACAAAAATCCTGAACACTTGCCGCAAGGCCGGATCCAGAATTAATGCCCATTGAAAGGCATTAATCTGGATCCGGCCTTAAGCTAAACGTTGTTTCGGCGCATTGCCGGATCCAACGTTTATCATTTTCTGAATGGGTTATCATTTTCTGAATGGTTTAGCGTCCCGGCAGCCATGGCAAAGTGTAGTGGGGAGCGGGGGAGCAGTATACTTACCATCCGTGCGGCTCCTGGGGCGCTCCAGAGTGACGTCAGGGCGCCCCACGCGCATGGATGACGTGATCGCATGGCACGTCATCCATGCGCATGGGGCGCTCTGACGTCATTCTGGAGCGCCCCGGGAGCCGCACAGACGGCAAGTATACTGCTCCCACGCTCCCCACTACTACTGCCACTCTCCACTACTACTGCCACTAACACTGAACGCATTTTGAAGACGGATCCGTCTTCAAATGCTTTCAGTTCACTTGCGTTTTTCCAGATCCGGCGTGTAATTCCGGCAAATGGAGTACACAACGGATCCGGACAACGCAAGTGTGAAAGAGCCCATAGGGGACGTAACAGGGATTAAACTGATAGGAATAGTACTACTTAAACATACCACTCATATCTGGTGGCACAGTACATTGCAAGCCGTACACGCAGTGCCCCAAATTGGAAGTAAGAGGACCGACCAAGCATCTTTTTCCATCTTTTTCTTACCAGAGATTAAACTGGTAAGAACAGATTTATTTTTCAATAAAAAAAAAGAAAGAGGACAGCCTCTGTGGAGCTGGGTATTTTTTGGCCGCATTACTGAACGCTCATGCACAATGGCTGTAGGCTCATGCGTCCTTTTGTGGAGGTGACAAACCTTGTCAGTCAAACCCAAGGCAACATCATCGACCTCATCTCATATGTGTTTTTTCTGGAGCGTGCCCTGCGAAGAGTACTGGATCAGGCCGTAGATGAGCATGAAGAGGAAGAGTTGTGGTCACCATCACCACCAGAAGCAGCCTTGTCGTCGTCGATTGCTGGACCTGCGGCAACGTAGAGAGAGGAGTCTGAAGAAGAGGAGTCAGAGGAGGAAGGTGGCTTTGAGGAGGTGGAAGACCAACCACAGCAGGCGTCCCAGGGGGCTTGTTGTCACCTTTCGGGGACCCTTGGTGTTGTACGTGGCTGGGTGGAGGAAGAGACCTTCAATGAAGTCAGTGAGGACAAGGAATGGGACATGGCTAGCTTGGTATCCAACCTCGTGCAAATGGGGAGTTTGAGGTTGTGCAAATGGACTGTTTACGGTTGTTTGCGGTGCGTTAAACGGGGAGTTTGGTCTGTCAGAGTTTGGTCTGTCACTGTAAAGCGTACGTAACCCTTGCACTACCTGATCGATACAACATCATACCTGATGTTTTAAAGCACGTTATTCCAAACAATTTAGGAATGTTAGGTGATTTATGCCCTTTATGGATTAAAACCCGACTCTGCGTCAACTACGTAATTTTCCATGGGAGTTTTGCCATGGATCCCCCTCCGGCATGCCACAGTCCAGGTGTTAGTCCCCTTGAAACAACTTTTCCATCACTATTGTGGCCAGAAAGAGTCCCTGTGGGTTTTAAAATTCGCCTGCCTATTGAAGTCAATAGGATCGCCTGTATGCGAACATTTGCGAAAATTCGCGTTCGCCGTCCGCGAACTGAAAATCTTACGTTCGCGACATCTCTTATACCCGCCGCAAGGACCCGTAAACACTGCAAACCGCAGGTCACAGGATCCTCTGCGCATTGTTCCAGGGTGCCTGCTGATTTCCAGGGTGCGCGGCGGTAATCGGAACTACACATGACGTACCGGTACATCATGTGTCCTTCAGTACCAGGACAATGCCGTATCGGTACGTCATATGTCCCCAAAAGGTTAAAGTTAGGGATATATATTTTACAATTTTTATTAAATTTTTTTAATTTTTTTTTTATTTCCTTAGAACATCTTCATGTTTTTTGATTGAAGCCGAGGTTGGTGGCATCATAAGGGCAGCCCCATAGGGGAACCATGGGGAATAGATTGAATTAAGGGCCCTTTTCCACATCTGGATCAGATGTTCTTGAGATGTTCTTTGCATCACTGGCCTCCAGGTCTTCTAGAAGAATTATCCAGTCTTCCTTGACGTTACCAGGGAACCATTATGTTACCATTATACCTGCTATAATGCCCCAGGTACATGGGGGCTGGGGAACAACGGTACAGGATTTCTGAAGTTAAAGTGGTTGTGGGGTTCAGAGCTGAACCCGAACAATTCTCTATTTTCACCTCTCCGGACTCCCTTATATGAGCATCGGAGCATATCCTCCTATGCTTTCCTTTCCTTTGTGCTGAAGGGAAAAGGCATTTTTAGTAGATCCGGTGAAGTATCGGGCTCTCCATAGGGACTGCAAGGCAGAGGCCTCCACCCAGAGGTGTTCCCTTTGACGTCACCGGCACAAATGGGTGGGCTACAGAGCTGCCTTGCCTGTAAAACGGCTAGGGCAGCGCTAAAGCCCGCCCATCAGAGCTGGTGACATCATCGGGAACACTGCTAGGTGGAAGCTTACCCCTAGCAGTGTGCCATTGTAAACAAAAAAGCCCTTGTCCTGTGTGATTCAGTGCAGGGCAAGATAGAGAATCAGAGCATGAAATGCCCCGATGCTCATATCAGGGGGGCTGCCTGGGTAAAATGGCGATATGTCCATCATGACCTACTGAGTGCCCCCCTCATTTTAAGATTTCCCTCCTATTGATAAGCCTGAAAATCATTATCTATTACACATACAATGTCACCACTTACTTTCCCTCCCTTTACGCCCTTCTGCCACAAAAAATCTCCTATAACAAGAGATAAAAGTTGTCTTATTATATTTTATATATTTTACTATATTTATTCTCCAGGGATATAGCCCGATTCTTCTATAAGCACCATCTACATAGGAGTGCCCCACACTGACCTCTAGTGGACAGGTCTGGTATCTGTCCTCTAGTATTTACAATGTCACTTCTGTCCAGGATGTCGTTTCCTCTATTAGATATTCATGGACATTTCCACTCAGCCTCTCTTACCATTGTATCATCAAAGGGGTTTCCCAGATTCCTGTAAATAGGTCATCAGTATCTGTGGGGGTCCATGTCACGTCTCCAGAGACCCTGAGTTACCCAGCTTTTTACACACATATCATTTCAGGCTAGCAGCCGGTCCCCGCAGATTATCTCCACAGCTTCATGATATCTCACATACAGGACATGCACTCCAGTGAGATATCAGCGTCCTGTCCCTTTAAATTTCATATTTCAGATGTCGCTGCTCAGCAGCCAATGGGATCACTGGATTTGAACTTGAACGGAACCCAACGGTCAGTGGTCCTCAGACCGTTACAGGACGACGAGAGGTGAAGATGGACACCGGTGAGACCTCATAAGTGACGCTTCTCTCATCTCCCATGATGCTTCACTCACAGGATCAGGGATCTGCTGAGGGCTTTATACTTTCTCCTACTTGTCCCAGCCACCACTAGGGGGAGCTATCTGTATATGGGTTTATACATGTGGGTGTAGTGAGCTCCCCCTAGTGACCGGTGCAGGATTTTTTGGCTGTGTGAGGGGAGCGCTCTGTTGGATCTGTCTATGGGGGCACTCTGCTGCCAATGTACTTTATTCGGGGCACTGTGCTGGCATTATATGCTGTGTGGGGGCACTCTGATGTTAATGGGGGTATATTATTTAGCGGCCATTTTGGGGGTGCTGACTGTAATTATGGACAGAGACAACAGAGATGACACTTTTCCTGTCATATATCTGTATAGGAGACCAGTTTAACCCAGTCTGCATTATGGGGAATGATTTATCAGAACTGGTGCAATGGAAAACTGGCTCAGTTGCCCATAGCAACCAATCAGAATCCACCTTTCATTTAACAGGGCTGCTTTGGAAAATGAAAGAAACAATCTGATTGGTTGCTATGGGCAACTGAGACAGTTTTTCTTTACACCATGAATCTCCCCTCTGTGTCTATGTGCAGTATTACATATATGGGCCCTTCAACTATAAGAGTCGCTACAAATAACCAGCAAGGGTCCATTCACACGTCCGTTGTTTCTTTCCTGATCTGTTCCGTTTTTTGCTGAACAGATCTGGACCAGATCTGGACCCATTCATTTTCAATGGGTCCTGAAAAAAAATCTGACATTGTGCTGTCCGTTTTTTTTCAGGACCCATTGAAAATGAATGGGTCCAGATCTGGTCCAGATCTGTTCAGCAAAGAACGGAACAGATCAGGAAACAAACAACGGACGTGTGAATGGACCCTAAAGGCCACACCCCAATGTATGATTACATGTACAAAGCCCAAAATACAGTCCAAACATCATCTTATATCTGTATATATATACTCCATGATTATATGTGATTATCATCCACCTCCATGTAAAGTGATTGTCCACCTTTTATCATCAGGTCATTTTTAGATACTTATTCATTGCTTCATACATTTTTATAGCGATCAGAGCTCAGTTTAACTGATACAAAGCTCCAGATCCTCTGCACTGATTTAAAGTTAAATAATAAAATCTCCCCTCTGTGGCCACCTCTAAAGGGAGCTCAGGAGCTCACTGATCATTGTGTATACATAGAACTAATAATGTAGTCTGCAGTACGCTCCTCAGCTCCCCCTAGTGGTGGCCTCAGGCAGGTAGGATTTATTATTCAGATTTTCTGTATGAGAAAAGCTGATCCCTGACTGCTATAAAGATATATGACGTAATGAAAGGGGTTCTCCAGGACTTTCATATTATCACCCCTAGGAAAGGTCATCAGGGTGTGATCACAGGGGTTCGGGAAGGAAATTCACTGTCGTTAACAGATCAGTGACTACAGTTTCTTTAATGGGTTTACAGATCGCGCTATAACTTCTACAATTCTGGACAAGTACAGGATGGCTGTGGGCAGGACTTCTATGGAGGTAAGTGGCTTCATTGTAAACTGACCCCTTGTCCTATCACCCATGATGAGTGGTAAGTTGTCACTTACTGTATTCTCTTCTCTTTAGAACATTTACTGCCACCAAGCCAGCATGTATGAACTTGGACTCTTCTCAAGTAAGTATTTTTTGTCATAGGAATCGTCTATGAAAACTTCATCTGAGCTCTAGGTTTAGACTGATCTGAAGTAAACTCATGATCTGGTTGTGTTCTCTCTGCAGCTTATCCCCGCACCGTGGAGGAGAAGAACCTACAAAACCTCATCTATTGCATCAGATTCCTCCCGTCTCCAATCTTCAAGATGGAGGTGAGTGATCCTACTAACTGTCATATTGTCCTTATAACAGATTCCTCCATGTTCTGTCTATAGATGTGAAGGTTTTAGCGGAACATCTCATAGACAAGTGTCTGAATTTGTTCTTAGCGCCTCATGCCGACCAGCAGAGAAGCCCAGAGGAAATATCTGCCTTTTCCTCTGGAGGAAGAAGATCCAGAGCCGGCAGTGATGATGGCAAGCCACCTGTGTGAAGAACTAAAGGTGAAGCAGCAGGATGAGATTGAGAAGAAGGAGGAAAAAGAAGAGAGGATGGTCAAACAGAAGGTGGATGTGAAGCGCAAGAACCTGGGAAGAGTTCAGCATCAGGCCGGAAGAAGACAGAAGCTGCACCAGCCAACCACCTTCCAGTATGTGAACACCAACCTGAGAGGAAAGAAGAACATCCTCTGGACCATCCTCTTCAAACCATTCTGCCGGTGAAGGATGGTAAGGAGCTGTAAAACCACCAGCAGCAACCAAATAATAAAAAAAAAATACATAGTTATTTAATATTAATACTTAGAATATTGTAAAAAGCTGAAGGGTAGTAATATAGTAATAAATGTATAACAATAGTGAAAATAAAAAAATAACAATATGATTATTAGAAAACGTAGAAAGGATTTGGTCCAGAGTTCTAGGACTGATCGCCTTTTCCCGGGGTCGAGAAGGAATTTTCCCCTTGTGACACGAATTGGCCAAATGTGTCCAGGGGTTTTCGCCTTCTTCTGGATCAACTACTTTAGGGATAGGGATTTAGATTTTAGTAATAGTAAAAAATGAATAGAAATATTAAGAATTATAATTGCAGTATTTAGGCTAATTAACTAAAATAATATATTATAATAGGTATCAGGAGTTTGATCCAGGGTCTAGGACTGATCGCCTTTTCCCGGGGTCAAGATGGAATTTTTCCTCTGTGACACAAATTTGCTGAATGTGTCCAGGGGTTTTTCGCCTTCTTCTGGATCAACAGTTTTAGGGATAGGGACCTAATTTAGGTATAGTTATCAGGGGGCTTGATCCAGGGTCCTAGGACAGATCGCCTTTTCCCGGGGTCGAGAAGGAATTTTTCCCCTGTGACACGAATTGGCTAAATGTGTCCAGGGGTTTTTCGCCTTCTTCTGGATCAACAGTTTTAGGGATAGGGACCTAATTTAGGGATCAGGGGGCTTGATCCAGGGTTCTAGGACTGATCGCCTTTTCCCGGGGTCGAGAAGGAATTTTCCCCCTGTGACACAAATTGGCTGAATGTGTCCTGGGGTTTTCACCTTCTTCTGGATCAATTACTTTAGGTATAGGGATCTAGATTATAGTAATAGTATATTATTGAGAGGAATATTAAGAATTATAATTGCAATATTTAGGCTAATTAATTAAAATAATATATTATAATAGGTATCAGGAGTTTGATCCAGGGTCTAGGACTGATCGCCTTTTCCCGGGGTCAAGAAGGAATTTTTCCCCTGTGACACGAATTAGCTAACTGTGTCCAGGGTTTTTTGCCTTCTTCTGGATCAACCGTTTTAGGGATAGGGACCTAATTTAGGGATAGTTATCAGGGGGCTTGATCCAGGGTCCTAGGACTGATCGCCTTTTCCTGGGGTCGAGAAGGAATTTTCCCCCTGTGACACGAATTGGCTTAATGTGTCCAGGGGTTTTCGCCTTCTTCTGAATCAACAGTTTTAGGGGTAGGGACCTTATTTAGGGATATGGATCAGGGGGCTTGATCCAGGGTTCTAGGACTGATCGCCTTTTCCCGGGGTCGAGAAGGAATTTTTCCCCTGTGGCACGAATTGGCTGAATGTGTCCAGGGGTTTTTGCCTTCTTCTGGATCAACTACTTTAGGGATAGGGATCTAGATTATAGTAATAGTAAATTATTAAGAGAAATATTAAGAATTATAATTGCAATATTTAGGCTAATTAACTAAAATAATATATAATAATAGGTATCAGGAGTTTGATCCAGGGTCTAGGACAGATCGCCTTTTCCCGGGGTCGAGAAGGAATTTTTCCCCTGTGACACGAATTGGCTGAATGTGTCCAGGAGTTTTTGCCTTCTTCTGGATCAACAGTTTTAGGGATAGGGACCTAATTTAGGAATAGTTATCAGGGGGCTTGATCCAGGGTCCTATGACTGATCGCCTTTTCCCGGGGTCGAGAAGGAATTTTTCCCCTGTGACACAAATTGGCTGAATGTGTCCAGGGGTTTTCGCCTTCTTCTGGATCAACAGGTTTAGGGATAGGGACCTAATTTAGGGATAGTTATCAGGGGGCTTGATCCAGGGTCCTAGGACTGATCGCCTTTTCCCGGGGTCGAGAAGGAATTTTTCCCCTGTGACACAAATTGGCTGAATGTGTCCAGGGGTTTTCGCCTTCTTCTGGATCAACAGGTTTAGGGATAGGGACCTAATTTAAGGATAAGGATCAGGGGGCTTGATCCAGGGTCCTAGGACTGATCGCCTTTTCCTGGGGTCGAGAAGGAATTTTCCCCCTGTGACACGAATTGGCTTAATGTGTCCAGGGGTTTTCGCCTTCTTCTGGATCAACAGTTTTAGGGGTAGGGACCTTATTTAGGGATATGGATCAGGGGGCTTGATCCAGGGTTCTTGGACTGATCACCTTTTTCCGGGGTCGAGAAGGAATTTTTCCCCTGTGACACAAATTGGCTGAATGTGTCCAGGGGTTTTTGCCTTCTTCTGGATCAACTACTTTAGGGATAGGGATCTAGATTATAGTCATATTAAATTATTAAGAGAAATATTAAGAATTATAATTGCAATATTTAGGCTAATTAACTAAAATAATATATAATAATAGGTATCAGGAGTTTGATCCAGGGTCTAGGACTGATCGACCTTTTCCTGGGGTCGAGAAGGAATTTTTCCCCTGTGACACAAATTCGCTGAATGTGTCCAGGGTTTTTTGCCTTCTTCTGGATCAACAGTTTTAGGGATAGGGACCTAATTTAGGAATAGTTATTAGGGGGCTTGATCCAGGGTCCTAGGACTGATCGCCTTTTCCCGGGGTCGAGAAGGAATTTTTCCCCTGTGACACAAATTGGCTGAATGTGTCCAGGGGTTTTCGCCTTCTTCTGGATCAACAGGTTTAGGGATAGGGACCTAATTTAGGGATAGTTATCAGGGGGCTTGATCCAGGGTCCTAGGACTGATCGTCTTTTCCCAGGGTCGAGAAGGAATTTTTCCTCTGTGACACGAATTGACCGAATGTGTCCAGGTTTTTTTGCCTTCTTCTGGATCAAGACCTTTAACCCCTTAAGGACACAGCCTTATTTCACCTTAAGGACCAGGCCATTTTTTGCAAATCTGACCACTGTCACTTTAAGTGCTGATAACTTTAAAACGCTTCGACTTACCCAGGCCGTTCTGAGATTGTTTTTTCGTCGCATATTGTACTTCATGACACTGCTAAAATTGGGTCAAAAAAGTTAATTTTTTTGCATAAAAAAATACCATATTTACCAAAAATTTTGAAAAATTTGCAAATTTCAAAGTTTCAGTTTCTCTACTTCTGTAATACATAGTAATACCCCCAAAAATTGTGATGACTTTACATTCCCCATATGTCTACTTCATGTTTGTAGCATTTTGGGAATGATATTTTATTTTTTGGGGATGTTACAAGGCTTAGAAGTTTAGAAGCAAATTTTGAAATTTTCAGAAATCTTCAAAATCCCACTTTTTATGGACCAGTTCAGGTTTGAAGTCACTTTGTGAGGCTTACATAATAGAAACCACCCAAAAATGACCCCATTCTAGAAACTACACCCCTCAAGGTATTCAAAACTGTTTTTACAAACTTTGTTAACCCTTTAGGTCTTCCACAACACTTCATGGCAAATGGACATACATTTTTAGAATTTAGATTTTTTGGAAAATTTTCCAATATAATCAATTTTTTCCTGGAAAAAAACAAGGGTTAACTGCCAAACAAAACTCAAAATGGGTTGCCCTGATTCTGTAGTTTCCAGAAACACCCCATATGTGGTCGTAAACTACTGTTTGGCCGAACGGGAGGACATAGAAGGAGGGGAACACCATATGGGTTTTGGAAGGCAGATTTGGCAGGACTGGTTTTGTTTATACCATGTCCCATTTGAAGCCCCCTGTTGCACCCCTAGAATAGAAATTTCAAAAAAGTGACTCCATCTAAGAAAGTACACCCCTCAAGGTATTCAAAACTGGGTTTACAAACTTTGTTAACCCTTTAGGTGTTCCACAAGAGTTATTGGCAGATGGAGAAACAATTTAGAAATTTCTATTTTTTGGAAAATTTTCCAATATAATCAATTTTTTCCAGGAGTAAAACAAGGGTTAACTGCCAAACAAAACTCAAAATGGGTTGCCCTGATTCTGTAGTTTGCAAAAACACCCCATATGTGGTCGTAAACTACTGTTTGGCCGAACGGTAGCACATAGAAGGAGGGGAACACCATATGGGTTTTGGAAGGCAGATTTTGCAGGACTGGTTTTGTTTATACCATGTCCCATTTGAAGCCCCCTGTTGCACCCCTAGAATAGAAATTTCAAAAAAGTGACTCCATCTAAGAAAGTACACCCCTCAAGGTATTCAAAACTGGGTTTACAAACTTTGTTAACCCTTTAGGTGTTCCACAAGAGTTATTGGCCGATGGAGAAACAATTTAGAAATTTCTATTTTTTGGAAAATTTTCCAATATAATCAATTTTTTCCAGGAGTAAAACAAGGGTTAACTGCCAAACAAAACTCAAAATGGGTTGCCCTGATTCTGTAGTTTGCAAAAACACCCCATATGTGGTCGTAAACTACTGTTTGGCCGAACGGGAGGACATAGAAGGAGGGGAACACCATATGGGTTTTGGAAGGCAGATTTTGCAGGACTGGTTTTGTTTATACCATGTCCCATTTGAAGCCCCCTGTTGTACCCCTAGAATAAAAATTTCAAAAAAGTGACTCCATCTAAGAAAGTACACCCCTCAAGGTATTCAAAACTGGGTTTACAAACTTTGTTAACCCTTTAGGTGTTCCACAAGAGTTATTGGCAGATGGAGAAACAATTTAGAAATTTCTATTTTTTGGAAAATTTTCCAATATAATCAATTTTTTCCAGGAGTAAAACAAGGGTTAACTGCCAAACAAAACTCAAAATGGGTTGCCCTGATTCTGTAGTTTGCAAAAACACCCCATATGTGGTCGTAAACTACTGTTTGGCCGAACGGGAGGACATAGAAGGAGGGGAACACCATATGGGTTTTGGAAGGCAGATTTGGCAGGACTGGTTTTGTTTATACCATGTCCCATTTGAAGCCCCCTGTTGCACCCCTAGAATAGAAATTTCAAAAAAGTGACTCCATCTAAGAAAGTACACCCCTCAAGGTATTCAAAACTGGGTTTACAAACTTTGTTAACCCTTTAGGTGTTCCACAAGAGTTAATGGCAGATGGAGAAACAATTTAGAAATTTCTATTTTTTGGAAAATTTTCCAATATAATCAATTTTTTCCAGGAGTAAAACAAGGGTTAACTGCCAAACAAAACTCAAAATGGGTTGCCCTGATTCTGTAGTTTGCAGAAACACCCCAAATGTGGTCGTAAACTACTATTTGGCTAAACGGCAGGACATAGAAGAAGGGGAACGCCATACGGTTTTTGGAAGGCAGATTTTGCTGGACTGGTTTATTTACACCATGTACCCTTTCAAGCCCCCTGATGCACCCCTAGAGTAGAAACTCCATAAAAGTGACCCCATCTAGGAAACTACGGGATAAGGTGGTTGTTGATTTGGTACTATTTTAGGGGTAAATATGATTTTTGGTTGCTCTATATTACACTTTTTTGAGGCAAGGTAACAAAAAAATTAAATTCTAAAATTTTTCTACATTTGCTATTTAGTTTTGTGGAACACCTAAAGGGTTAACAAAGTTTATAAAGTAACTTTTGAATACCTTGAGGGGTGTAGTTTCTTAGATGGGGTCACTTTTTTGGAGTTTCTAGTCTAGGCTACATCAGGGGGGGCTTCTAATGGGACATGGTGTCAAAAAAAAAACTGTCCATCAAAATCTGCCTTCCAGAAACCATATGGAGTTCCCTTCGTTCTATGCCCTGCCGTGCGGCTATATAGCCATTTACGACCACATATGGGGTGTTTCTGCAAACTACAGAATCAGGGCCATAAATATTGAGTTTTTTTTGGCTGTTAACCCTTGCTTTATTACTGGAAAAAAAGGATTCAAATGGAAATTTTGCCCAAAAATGGGTGTTTTGGCACCGTTTTTATTTTATATTTTTAACACCGTTCATCCGAGGGGTTTGGTCAAATGTTATTTTTATAGCGACGACTTTTACGCACGCGACGATGCCCAATATGTATGGCTCTCAGACTTTGGAGACACTAAGCAGGCATCCTAAAACTGCGGCCCTCCAGATGTTGTAAAACTACAATTCCCACCATGCCCTGCTGATGGCTGTAGGTTGTCTGGGCATGCTGGGAGTTATAGTTTTACAACATCTGGAGGGCCGCAGTTTGAGGATGCCTGCACTAAAACTAATATTTTTTTGGGGAAAAAAAATTGTTTCTGTGTCTCCAAAGTCTGAGAGCCATAGTGTTTTATGTTCTCTAGGGGACTGTTGGAGATTATAAAAATTTAGTACTCCATGGAAGTGTGATACTCCCTGAAGCAATCGATAATGCAGAGGCCCGGATGATCGGGGCAAGTGTCACACTGAGTAGTGGTGTCCTTCCGTATCCCCCTCTTGTGACACACTCTGCATCTTTTTTGGGTTCGTCCCTTCTTTCCAGTATGGGGGACCACACCTGGAAAGTGTTGGCCAGGGACGATCCGGGCGCCTCCAGTTCCCGAGGTACTCCGGCCTGCTCTTTCCCGGTCCGAAAAGATCAGGTCTTTGAGGACTGCCTCATAGAATTGGAGGAATGTCCCTGTGCTGCCAGCGCTTCGGGATAGTACAAAAGAGTTGTACATGGCAACCTGCACCATGTAGACCGCAACTTTTTTGTACCATGCCCGGGTTTTGCGCATGGCATTATATGGCTTGAGGACTTGATCAGAGAGATCAACTCCTCCCATATACCGATTGTAGGCGACGATACAATCGGGCTTGAGGACCGTTGCCGTGGTACCTCGCACAGAGACTGGGGTGGTGCTGTTACCGTGGATTGTGGACAGCATAAGGACATCCCTCTTGTCCTTATACCTGACCAGCAACAGGTTTCCACTGGTAAGTGCACGGGTCTCACCCCTGGGGATAGGTACCTGGAGGGGGTGGGCAGGGAGGCCGCGTTGATTTTTCCGCACGGTCCCACAAGCGAACGTGGATCTGGCGGCAAGGGACCTGAACAAGGGAATGCTGGTATAAAAGTTGTCCACGTACAAGTGGTAACCCTTATCCAGCAGTGGGTACATAAGGTCCCACACGAGTTTCCCGGTAACACCCAGAGTGGGGGGACATTCTGGTGGTTGAATCCGGGAATCTCGCCCCTCGTACACACGAAATTTGTAAGTGTACCCTGAGGTACTCTCACAAATTTTGTATAGCTTCACGCCATACCTCGCCCGCTTTGTGGGAATGTATTGGCGGAAACTGAGTCTCCCCTTGAACGCAACGAGAGACTCATCAACCGCGACCTCCCTTCCAGGTACGTAGGCCTGCTGAAATGTGGCCCCAAAGTGATCGATGACCGGCCGTATCTTGTACAGCCGGTCATAGGCAGGATCACTTCGGGGGGGACATGCTGCATTATCGGAATAATGCAGACATTTCCGGATGGCCTCAAACCGGGAGCGTGTCATGACCATACTGTACAGTGGGGTCTGGTATAGGACGTCCCCACTCCAGTACAGCCTGACACTGGGTTTTTGCACTAGACCCATATGCAGCACGAGGCCCCAAAATGTCCTCATCTCGGCTGCACTGACCGGCGTCCAGCCACCGGGTCTAGCCAAAAATGAGCCCGGGTTTTGAGCGACGAACTGTTGGGCGTACAGATTCGTCTGCTCCACCATCAGATTCACCAGTGGGTTACTGAAAAAAAAACTAAAAAAGTCTATTTCAGTAAACCCCACTGTGGGAATCTGGATTCCAGGATTGCCAGCGAAATCCGGAATCTCAGGCTCAAAGTCCACTGGGGGACACCAGCTAAGTTCATCGGCAGGGGTCTCCGGTGGACTTATTTGGTGGGCCGGGAAACCAGTACGAACCCCAGGGCGGCTCGTACTAGGGTGGGCCACAGGATCCCTAGCATGTGGGGCCCCTGGCTCCGCCTGGCGGCGTCTCCGCCGCCTTGGTGGCTCATCGTCATCCGATGATGATGAGGAGGATGCGGATGACAAAAGGAACGTGGGGTCATCCTCATCCTCACTGGGGCTCTCAGAGTCGGAGGCAATCTGGGCATATGCCTCCTCGGCCGAGAACACCCGGCGGGCCATGGGTGTGTGTGTGTGCGTGTGTATGTGCGTGCGTGTAAACCTTTATTCTATGTGCGTGTGTGTGGGGGCACGGGTGTTCGCGTACTAAAAGTCCAGGCAAAAAAAATGGGCAAGTGTTAGAAAAAAAAAAAAAAAAGTTCAAACTTGCTGATCAGCGGTTCAACGCTGATCAGCGGTCGGTGGGGTGGTGGGGCGGTGGGGCGGGCGATGCGCTAACAGTGGACGGACGCTAAAAAGTGCCGGCCAGTCAGCGCACGCAGAAAAAAAAAAGTGGTGGTGGGGGGGTCTGGTGGGGGTGGGGGGGTCTGGTGGTGAGGGGGGGGCTGGTGGTGGGGGGGATGCGGGGGGGGGGGCAAGTGGCAGGGGGGTCTGGGGTCTGGTAGCTGGAAAAAAAATTTGGAATAAATGTGATTTTTTTTTTTTTTTTTTTTTTTCTAACTTTTCCCTTCTATCCCTGCCTAAAAGTGCCTCTCCCTCACTGACCCTAACCTACCTGGGTGGCGATGGGTGCAGGAGGGTGATGGATGGCGATTAGGGGGGACACAGGAGCTGGTGCTGGACGATGCTGCCGGGTGCTCGTGCAGAACAGGAAGAGGAGGGGAGAGAGGAGCGCAGGAAGTTTGAATCTCGCGCCTCTCTCCCCTGCACCAATCAGCACCCTGGACAGCGGCGTTCAGCACCAGGGCCAGCTCCGCCTCTGCAAATCCTCGGACTGCGATTGGTGGTGTAAAATTACGCCACCGATCGCAGTCTTTTTCCGGTTCATCGGGTCACAGGACACCCGAATGGACCGGAAACGCAGAAAACCGCAGGTCTGAATTGACCTGCGGTTTTCTGCGATCGTCGATGCGGGGGGGTCAAATGACCCCCCCCTGCATTGTTACAGGATGCCGGCTGAATGATTTCAGCCGGCATCCCGTTCCGATTAACCCCCGCGGCGCCGGCATCGCTATTTAAAGCCATGACGTACCGGTACGTCATGTGTCCTTAAGGACTCGGGAAACATGCCGTACCGGTACGTCATGTGTCCTTAAGGGGTTAAGGATAGGGATCAAGTTAAATAACATTACCAATTTTAGTAATAATATAGCAGGGATAGCATTAGTATAATAGGGAGAATTATAGTAATAATTCTAGTAGTATATAATAATAGGATAGTCATTAGTGTAGGAACCCACTTGAAGGAGGTCGCCGTGACGTGGCAAGTGGGCTTATACATTTTGTTAAAAGTGTATACTAAGAACCTCCTGCCCATGGTTATAGCAGCAGTAGATGATGGTATTACAGTATTACATGTGGATGTGCGTTCCAGGGGATTTTGGTGATCTGTTCACCAATTGTGCGGTGCTTTATCTGTGGCGGGGGAGGGGGGGGGGCCGAGCCAAAAGGGATTAGCCTGGCAGCAGAGGTGCTATTGGACTGCTGTCCACCAGGTGTAGTAATATAGTAATAATACGAATATATAGGGTAATTATATTAAGATAATAATGATAGGAATAATTGGTAGAAATAAATGAGCCATTATCATTAGAACTTTGTGTTGTCTCGTTTATTGTTCATGCTGCCGACGATTAAACATGCCTCATGTACGATGCAATCACCTGATAGAGAAGCCGTTTGCTGGTTTAGTCAGGTGATGAGATAATTATTGGGAAGGAATGTATTTGGCCATTAATTGGTCAGTCGTGGTGATGTGTGCGCAACGTGACACTTTCAGTCTAGAGGAGACGGTAAGCGGTGGACTTAGGAACCGCTCATCAATATCAGATATGGGGGGGGGTCCGTTAGCAGCACAGATCAGCTGCTTTGGACAGCCCCCAGATACAATGCAGTGGCCGTGCCGGGTACTAAAGCTCAGCTCATAGAATAGGAGCCCTGCCTCAATATGGTAGAAACTAAAGAGTTAATGGAGCCTTCCTCACACTGTAAAGTTTCAGCTGCAGTGGGATTGTCAGGGGTCCCAGCAGCCTGCTGCTCCTTTCATTTCAGGGTCTCTGTGGGATTCGTGGGGTTCCCAGCAGTCTGCTGCTCCTTTCATTTCAGGGTCTCTGTGGGATTGGTGGGGGTCCCAGCAGCCTTCCGATCCTTTCATTTCAAGGTCTCTGTGGGATTGGTGAGGGGCCCAGCAGCCTGCCGCTCCTTTCATTTCAGGGTCTCTGTGGGATTTTTGGGTGTCTAGTTACTCGATTAAATTGAGTAATCATTTTAGCCCTAGTACCAGGAGCCTTCCAATCCATTCTGTGGGATTGGTGGGGGTCGATATATTTAGTTTGGAGTATAAGCGCCACATGAAGAAATACACGGTCCCGTGTCTTGACATGCTATCAGAAATGTTACTAATGGTTTTCTGAGGAATGTTCTGCCATGCTGAATGTACTTGGGTGCACAAATCTACCTTTGCAATTGCCAATCAGTGAAGTCCCAGATGTGTTTAATGGGAGACAAATTCAGAGCCCCTGCAAGCCATGGTAACACGTTTAGGTCAAGCAAGCTGCTCAGAGTAGCATGAGCAACATGCATCTTGGCGTTATCCTGTTAAAAAATAGGTTCTGGAACATGTTGGAGAAATGGCTGTACCACTGGTTCCACTACCAAATCAATGTAATGCCGAGCTGTTATTGTACCTGAAATGAAGACTCCAGAGGTCCAGGTACTGTACATTATGCCACCCAACACCATAATCCTGGGAGTAGTAGTGGTGTGATGTTCCCTTGTGAAGGACTCTTCATGGTATTGGCACCATGGGCTCCATATCAATCTCTGTGTTTTAATTCATCTTACTGTGCACCATTATAGCCTCTGTAAGTGATGGCATGAGGTAAATGGAGCACCTGTAGCTGGACGTCTGGCTCATAGCCAAATGTCGGGCAAATGCCTTCTGATGGTTTGTGTAAACATTGTCAGCTTGGGATATAATATTTTCACTTGCAGAACTTGCAGGACAGAACCCTTGAACTGAGAGACCTTGGATTATCATTCCGGCAGATGACTGGTCGCCTAGGCCGAGATGTCATTTCTGGTCCTCCTCACATGTTCTGGTGGTTGGGAAAACAATGATGAGCTGGAATGACAGCAAGAGGTGCACAGAGAAGAACCTCTGCACAGATGGATCATTTGATTAGAAAAGTGGCTCCTAGTGGTCCATTCTGTAATGCAAGTGAAATTGAACATCACATCTACACAAAGCATTAGAAGGCATCTATGCGACACTGGGCTATACTGTAAGTCAGACATCCAACTACAAGTGTTCCATTGACCTCACGCCATTGATTACAAAGGCTATCATGGTGCACAGTAAGACACCAATGGAGGCTGGAATTAATTTTTAGCAATGGTTCTTGCTTGGATTTTCGTTGCAATGACAACTAGAGATTGGTATGCAGACCACGCGGGCAATGCCATGAAGAAGCCTTCATAAGGGAACATAGGTTCTGAGGGCTGGCATAATATACAATAGTCTGACCACTGTAGTATTCATTCCAGGTACAGCTCAGCGTTACATTGATTTGGTAGTGGAACCAGTGGTGCAGATATTTCTCTGAATTGTCCCTGGACCCAATTTTCAACAGTACAACACCAAGTCACATGTTACTTGTGCTACTGTGAGGAGCCTGTGTGGTCTAAACATGCTTCCATGGCCTGCAGCAGCTCCCTACTTGTCTCCCATCAAACATATCTTGGACATCATTGGTCAGCAATTGCAAAAGGGGCGGCTAGCAGATGATCTTGATGATTTGCATGACCAACAGCATTCCACGTGGCAGAACATTCCTCACCGATGTAAGTGTATATATTTGTGTCCATGATGCCCATACTTGATACAGTGATACAATTTGAGATGTTTTGAATATTTTGCTTTCATTTTATTACTCCTTTTTTTGTCCAAATGTAAAAAGAAAATGTCTAAGGAGCTCAGGGGCAGGGTTGGTGGGATATATTGGCCATGTAATGGTGCCTTTGTGACTTAATGCGAGGCCAGCAATCAAAGCTCCAGGCAGGACAACATGAACACGTCCCAGCCGCCGACGTGTTTAGTGGTAGGGCCGGGAGTCTACAGTGAAGCAGAGTCATTATCTGTGCCCTTTAAGTACGGGCTAGCGGGTCAGACAGTGCAGCAGAGTGGTGAGCAGCAGAGCATAGGTCACTACGAGGCTGGGCTTCCTAATAGTGTAGGTCGCAATACGTGGAGGGAGCCGGGAGCCCAGTGTCACTGTGTATCAACTGCGCGTCCTATCCCTCCTTCTCGGCACCAGTCCCGAGGTTGGGGGCTTGGGGAAATAGCAATATACATGTGTAATGTGCCTCTAACAATACAGAGGATAGCGTTTGAAATCTCAGAGTGAAAAAGTGAAATACTAGGCCGAAATCTGTGTCAGTACTACTTAACATACCACTCATATTGGGATTGCATAGTACATTGCACGGCGCACGCGCAGTGCCCCAAGTTGGAAGTAAGAGGACCGACCAAGCATCTTTTTCCATCTCACGGTTCCTAAAATCTATTCCACACACATCCCCTGATAGGGCTCTTTCACACTTGCGTTCTTTTGTTCCGGCATAGAGTTCCGTCGTCTGGGCTCTATGCCGGAAGAATCCTGATCAGGATTATCCCAATGCATTCTGAATGGAGAGAAATCAGGATGCATCAGGATGTCTTCAGTTCAGGATCGGAACGTTTTTTGGCTGGAGAAAATACCGCAGCATGCTGCGCTTTTTGCCCCGGACAAAAATCCTGAACACTTGCCGCAAGGCCAGATCCGGAATTAATGCCCATTGAAAGGCATTAATCCGGATCCGGCCTTAAGCTAAACGTTGTTTCGGGGCATTGCCGGATCCAACGTTTATCATTTTCTGAATGGTTACCACTTTAGCGTCCCGGCAGCCATGGCAAAGTGTAGTGGGGAGCGGGGGAGCAGTATACTTACCATCCGTGCGGCTCCTGGGGCGCTCCAGAGTGACGTCAGGGCGCCCCACGCGCATGGATGACGTGATCGCATGGCACGTCATCCATGCGCATGGGGCGCTCTGACGTCATTCTGGAGCGCCCCGGGAGCCGCACAGACGGCAAGTATACTGCTCCCACGCTCCCCACTACTACTGCCACTCTCCACTACTACTGCCACTAACACTGAACGCATTTTGAAGACGGATCCGTCTTCAAATGCTTTCAGTTCACTTGCGTTTTTCCAGATCCGGCGTGTAATTCCGGCAAATGGAGTACACAACGGATCCGGACAACGCAAGTGTGAAAGAGCCCATAGGGGACGTAACAGGGATTGAACTGATAGGAATAGTACTACTTAAACATACCACTCATATCTGGTGGCACAGTACATTGCAAGCCGTACACGCAGTGCCCCAAATTGGAAGTAAGAGGACCGACCAAGCATCTTTTTCCATCTTTTTCTTACCAGAGATTAAACTGGTAAGAACAGATTTTTTTTCAATAAAAAAAAAAAGAGGACAGCCTCTGCGGAGCTGAGTATTTTTTGGCCGCGTTACTGAACGCTCATGCACAATGGCCGTAGGCTCATGCGTCCTTTTGTGGAGGTGACAAACCTGGTCAGTCAAACCCAAGGCAACATCATCGACCTCATCTCATATGTGTTTTTTCTGGAGCGTGCCCTGCGAAGAGTACTGGATCAGGCCGTAGATGAGCATGAAGAGGAAAAGTTGTGGTCACCATCACCACCAGAAGCAGCCTTGTCGTCGTCGATTGCTGGACCTGCGGCAACGTTGAGAGAGGAGTCTGAAGAGGAGTCAGAGGAGGAAGGTGGCTTTGAGGAGGTGGAAGACCAACCACAGCAGGCGTCCCAGGGGGCTTGTTGTCACCTTTCGGGGACCCTTGGTGTTGTACGTGTCTGGGTGGAGGAAGAGACCTTCAATGAAGTCAGTGAGGACAAGGAATGGGACATGGCTAACTTGGTATCCAACCTCGTGCAAATGGGGAGTTTGAGGTTGTGCAAATGGACTGTTTACGGTTGTTTGCGGTGCGTTAAACGGGGAGTTTGGTCTGTCAGAGTTTGGTCTGTCACTGTAAAGCGTACGTAACCCTTGCACTACCTGATCGATACAACATCATACCTGATGTTTTAAAGCACGTTATTCCAAACAATTTAGGAATGTTAGGTGATTTATGCCCTTTATGGATTAAAACCCGACTCTGCGTCAACTACGTAATTTTCCATGGGAGTTTTGCCATGGATCCCCCTCCGGCATTCCACAGTCCAGGTGTTAGTCCCCTTGAAACAACTTTTCCATCACTATTGTGGCCAGAAAGAGTCCCTGTGGGTTTTAAAATTCGCCTGCCTATTGAAGTCAATAGGATCGCCTGTATGCGAACATTTGTGAAAATTCGCGTTCGCCGTCCGCGAACTGAAAATTTTACGTTCGCGACATCTCTAATACCCGCCGCAAGGACCCGTAAACGCCGCAAACCGCAGGTCACAGGACCCTCTGCGCATTGTTCCAGGGTGCCTGCTGATTGATTTCAGCAGGCACCCCGTTCCGATCACCGCCCGCCGCGCGGCGGTAATCGGAACTACACATGACGTACCGGTACATCATGTGTCCTTCAGTACCAGGACATCATGCCGTACCGGTACGTCATATGTCCCCAAAAGGTTAAAGTTAGGGATATATATTTTAAAATTTTTATTTAATTTATTTTTATTTTTATTATTTCCTTAGAACTTCTTCATGTTTTTTGATTGAAGCCGAGGTTGGTGGCATCATAAGGGCAGCCCCATAGGGGAACCATGGGGAATAGATTGAATTAAGGGCCCTTTTCCACATCTGGATCAGATGTTCTTGAGATGTTCTTTGCATCACTGGCCTCCAGGTCTTCTAGAAGAATTATCCAGTCTTCCTTGATGTTACCAGGGAACCATTATGTTACCATTATACCTGCTATAATGCCCCAGGTACATGGGGGCTGGGGAACAACGGTACAGGATTTCTGAAGTTAAAGTGGTTGTGGGGTTCAGAGCTGAACCCGAACAATTCCCTATTTTCACCTCTCCGGACTCCCTGATATGAGCATCGGAGCATATCCTCCTATGCTTTCCTTTCCTTTGTGCTGAATCGCGTAGGGAAAAGGCATTTTTAGTAGATCCGGTGAAGTATCGGGCTCTCCATAGGGACTGCAAGGCAGAGGCCTCCACCCAGAGGTGTTCCCTTTGACGTCACTGGCACAAATGGGTGGGCTACAGAGCTGCCTTGCCTGTAAAACAGCTAGGGCAGCGCTAAAGCCCGCCCATCAGAGCTGGTGACATCATCGGGAACACTGCTAGGTGGAAGCTTACCCCTAGCAGTGTGCCATTGTAAACAAAAAAGCCCTTGTCCTGTGTGATTCAGTGCAGGGCAAGATAGAGAATCAGAGCATGAAATGCCCCGATGCTCATATCAGGGGGGCTGCCTGGGTAAAGATGGCGATATGTCCATCATGACCTACTGAGTGCCCCCCTCATTTTAAGATTTCCCTCCTATTGATAAGCCTGAAAATCATTATCTATTACACATACAATGTCACCACTTACTTTCCCTCCCTTTACGCCCTTCTGCCACAAAAAATCTCCTATAACAAGAGATAAAAGTTGTCTTATTATATTTTATATATTTTACTATATTTATTCTCCAGGGATATAGCCCGATTCTTCTATAAGCACCATCTACATAGGAGTGCCCCACACTGACCTCTAGTGGACAGGTCTGGTATCTGTCCTCTAGTATTTACAATGTCACTTCTGTCCAGGATGTCGTTTCCTCTATTAGATACTCATGGACATTTCCACTCAGCCTCTCTTACCATTGTATCATCAAAGGGGTTTCCCAGATTCCTGTAAATAGGTCATCAGTATCTGTGGGGGTCCATGTCACGTCTCCAGAGACCCTGAGTTACCCAGCTTTTTACACACATATCATTTCAGGCTAGCAGCCGGTCCCCGCAGATTATCTCCACAGCTTCATGATATCTCACATACAGGACATGCACTCCAGTGAGATATCAGCGTCCTGTCCCTTTAAATTTCATATTTCAGATGTCGCTGCTCAGCAGCCAATGGGATCACTGGATTTGAACTTGAACGGAACCCAACGGTCAGTGGTCCTCAGACCGTTACAGGACGACGAGAGGTGAAGATGGACGCCGGTGAGACCTCATAAGTGACGCTTCTCTCATCTCCCATGATGCTTCACTCACAGGATCAGGGATCTGCTGAGGGCTTTATACTTTCTCCTACTTATCTAAGCCACCACTAGGGGGAGCTATCTGTATATGGGTTTATACATGTGGGTGTAGTGAGCTCCCCCTAGTGACCGGTGCAGGATTTTTTGGCTGTGTGAGGGGAGCGCTCTGTTGGATCTGTCTATGGGGGCACTCTGCTGCCAATGTACTTTATTCAGGGCACTGTGCTGGCATTATATACTGTGTGGGGGCACTCTGATGTTAATGGGGGTATATTATTTAGCGGCCATTTTGGGGGTGCTGACTGTAATTATGGACAGAGACAACAGAGATGACACTTTTCCTGTCATATATCTGTATAGGAGACCAGTTTAACCCAGTCTGCATTATGGGGAATGATTTATCAGAACTGGTGCAATGGAAAACTGGCTCAGTTGCCCATAGCAACCAATCAGAATCCACCTTTCATTTAACAGGGCTGCTTTGGAAAATAAAAGAAACAATCTGATTGGTTGCTATGGGCAACTGAGACAGTTTTTCTTTACACCATGAATCTCCCCTCTGTGTCTATGTGCAGTATTACATATATGGGCCCTTCAACTATAAGAGTCGCTACAAATAACCAGCAAGGGTCCATTCACACGTCCGTTGTTTCTTTCCTGATCTGTTCCGTTTTTTGCTGAACAGATCTGGACCATATCTGGACCCATTCATTTTCAATGGGTCCTGAAAAAAAATCTGACATTGTGCTGTCCGTTTTTTTTCAGGACCCATTGAAAATGAATGGGTCCAGATCTGGTCCAGATCTGTTCAGCAAAAAACGGAACAGATCAGGAAACAAACAACGGACGTGTGAATGGACCCTAAAGGCCACGCCCCAATGTATGATTACATGTACAAAGCCCAAAATACAGTCCAAACATCATCTTATATCTGTATATATATACTCCATGATTATATGTGATTATCATCCACCTCCATGTAAAGTGATTGTCCACCTTTTATCATCAGGTCATTTTTAGATACTTATTCATTGCTTCATACATTTTTATAGCGATCAGAGCTCAGTTTAACTGATACAAAGCTCCAGATCCTCTGCACTGGTTTAAAGTTAAATAATAAAATCTCCCCTCTGTGGCCACCTCTAAAGGGAGCTCAGGAGCTCACTGATCATTGTGTATACATAGAACTAATAATGCAGTCTGCAGTACGCTCCTCAGCTCCCCCTAGTGGTGGCCTCAGGCAGGTAGGATTTATTATTCAGATTTTCTGTATGAGAAAAGCTGATCCCTGACTGCTATAAAGATATATGACGAAATGAAAGGGGTTCTCCAGGACTTTCATATTATCACCCCTAGGAAAGGTCATCAGGGTGTGATCACAGGGGTTCGGGAAGGAAATTCACTGTCGTTAACAGATCAGTGACTACAGTTTCTTTAATGGGTTTACAGATCGCGCTATAACTTCTACAATTCTGGACAAGTACAGGATGGCTGTGGGCATGGAGGTAAGTGGCTTCATTGTAAACTGACCCCTTGTCCTATCACCCATGATGAGTGGTAAGTTGTCACTTACTGTATTCTCTTCTCTTTAGAACATTTACTGCCACCAAGCCAGCATGTATGAACTTGGACTCTTCTCAAGTGAGTATTTTTTGTCATAGGAATTGTCTATGAAAACTTCATCTGAGCTCTAGGTTTAGACTGATCTGAAGTAAACTCATGATCTGGTTGTGTTCTCTCTGCAGCTTATCCCCGCACCGTGGAGGAGAAGAACCTACAAAACCTCATCTATTGCATCAGATTCCTCCCGTCTCCAATCTTCAAGATGGAGGTTAGTGATCCTACAAACTGTCATATTGTCCTTATAACAGATTCCTCCATGTTCTGTCTATAGATGTGAAGGTTTTAGAGGAACATCTCATAGACAAGTGTCTGAATTTGTTCTTAGCGCCTCATGCCGACCAGCAGAGAAGCCCAGAGGAAATATCTGCCTTTTCCTCTGGAGGAAGAAGATCCAGAGCCGGCAGTGATGATGGCAAGCCACCTGTGTGAAGAACTAAAGGTGAAGCAGCAGGATGAGATTGAGAAGAAGGAGGAAAAAGAAGAGAGGATGGTCAAACAGAAGGTGGATGTGAAGCGCAAGAACCTGGGAAGAGTTCAGCATCAGGCCGGAAGAAGACAGAAGCTTCGCCAGCCAACCACCTTCCAGTATGTGAACACCAACTTGAGAGGAAAGAAGAACATCCTCTGGACCATCCTCTTCAAACCATTCTGCCGGTGAAGGATGGTAAGGAGCTGTAAGACCACCAACAGCAACCAAATAAAAAAATAAATCATAGTTATTAAATATTAATACTTAGAATATTGTAAAAAGCTGAAGGGTAGTAACATAGTAATAAATGTATAACAATAGTGAAAATAAAAAAAAATAACAATATGATTATTAGAAAACGTAGAAAGGGTTTGATCCAGGGTCTAGGACTGATCGCCTTTTCCCGGGGTCGAGAAGGAATTTTTCCCCTGTGACACGAATTGGCTGAATGTGTCCAACGGTTTTCGCCTTCTTCTGGATCAACAGTTTTAGGGATAGGGATCTAGATTATAGTAATAGTAAATTATTAAGAGAAATATTAAGAATTATAATTGCAATATTTAGGCTAATTAACTAAAATAATATATAATAATAGGTATCAGGAGTTTGATCCAGGGTCTAGGACTGATCGCCTTTTCTCGGGGTCGAGAAGGAATTTTTCCCCTGTGACACGAATTGGCTGAATGTGTCCAACGGTTTTCGCCTTCTTCTGGATCAACAGTTTTAGGGATAGGGATCTAGATTATAATAATAATAAATTATTAAGAGAAATATTAAGAATTATAATTGCAATATTTAGGCTAATTAACTAAAATAATATATAATAATAGGTATCAGGAGTTTGATCCAGGGTCTAGGACTGATCGCCTTTTCTCGGGGTCGAGAAGGAATTTTTCCCCTGTGACACAAATTGGCTGAATGTGTCCAGCGGTTTTTGCCTTCTTCTGGATCAACAGTATTAGGGATAGGGACCTAATTTAGGGATAGGTATCAGGGGGCTTGATCCAGGGTCTTAGGACTGATCGCCTTTTCCCGGGGTCGAGAAGGAATTTTTCCCCTGTGACACGAATTGGCTGAATGTGTCCAGGGGTTTTCGCTTTCTTCTGGATCAACAGTTTTAGGGATAGGGACCTAATTTAGGGATAAGGATCAGGGGGCTTGATCCAGGGTTCTAGGACTGATTGCCTTTTCCAGGGGTCGAGAAGGAATTTTCCCCCTGTGACACGAATCGGCTGAATGTGACTAGGAATTTTCGCCTTCTTCTGGATCAACAGTTTTAGGGATAGGGACCTAATTTAGGGATAGGGATCAGGGGGCTTTACCACTGGTTCCACTACCAAATCAATGTAATGCCGAGCTGTTATTGTACCTGAAATGAAGACTCCAGAGGTCCAGGTACTGTACATTATGCCACCCAACACCATAATCCTGGGAGTAGTAGTGGTGTGATGTTTCCTTGTGAAGGTCTCTTCGTGATATTGGCACCATGGGCTCCATATTAATCTCTGTGTTTTATTGCATCTTACTGTGCACCATTATAGCCTCTGTAAGTGATGGCATGTGGTAAATGGAGCACCTGTAGCTGAACGTCTGGCTCATAGCCCAATGTAGGGAAAATGCCTTCTGATGGTTTGTGTAGACATTGTTTGCTACCTTCAGCTTGGGATATGATAGTTTCACTTGCAGAACTTGCAGGACAGAACCCTTGAACTGAGAGACCTTGGTTTATCATTCTGGAAGATAGCTACTCGCCTAGGCCGAGATGTCTTTTCTGGTCATCCTCACATGTTTCGGTGGTTGGGAAAACATTGATGAGCTGGAATGACAGCAAGAGGTGCACAGAGAAGAACCTCTGCACAGATGGATCATTTGATTAGAAAAGTGGCTCCTAGTGGTCCATTCTGTAATGCAAGTGAAATTGAACATCACATCTACACAAACCATCAGAAGGCGTCTACACGACACTGGGCTATACTGTAAGTCAGACACCCAACTACAAGTGTTTCATTGCCCTCACACCATTGATTACAAAGCAGTGGCATCGGGATCGCCATAGCAGCCATAGCAATGGCTATGGGGCCCTACGCCACTGGGGGCCCGGGCTGCCGGCTGAGGACTTAAAAAAAAAAAAAATCATGTGTCGGTGCAATAGGGGGTGGCCTCTCCCCCCAACCAACCCTCCCCCCATCATTGGTGGCAGCGGCAGTTCCGATCAGAGTCCCAGCAGTGTAATGCTGGGGCTCGATCGGTTACCATGTCAGCCAGGACGCTACTGAAGTCCTGTCTACCATGGCCAGTTACTCTGCAGCAGCATACTTACATGCCCTGTGGCCGCCCGGCGCTCCTCCTTCTTGTAACTCGTCACAAGTTTGTGCGGCGCATTGCTATAAGCATAAGCAATGCACTGCACAGACCTGTGAGTTACAAGAAGAAGGAGCGCCAGGCGGCCACAGCACATGTAAGTATGCTGCTGACTAACTACCATGGCAGACAGGACATCAGTAGCATCCTGGCTGCCATGGTAACCGATCGGAGCCCCAGCATTACACTGCTGGGACTCTGATCGCAACTGCCTCTGCCACCAATGATGGGGGGGAAGGGGGCCCACTGCCCACCAATGATTTTAATACTGGGGGGAGGGCTCACTGCCCACCAATGATTTTAATACTGGGGGGGGGGGCTCACTGCCCACCAATGATTTTCATACTGGGGGGGAGGGCGCACTGCCCACCAATAATTTTAATACTTGGGAGGGGAAGGGGGAGGGCGCACTGCCCACCAATGATTTTAATACCGGGGAGGGTGCATTGCCCACCAATGATTTTAATACGGGGGGAGGGTACACTACCCACCAATGATTTTAATAAGGGGGGGTGCACTGCCCACCAATGATTTTAATACCGTGGAGGAGGGGGAGGGTGCACTGCCCACCAATGATTTTAATTCCGGGGAGGGCGCACTGCCCACTAATAATTTTAATACCGGGGAGGCTGATGGAGAGGCACTGGGGGATGATGGAGAGGCACTGGGGGCTGATGGAGAGGCACTGGGGGCTGGTGAGAGGCACTGAGGGCTGGTGAGAGGCACTGAGGGCTGCTGGAGAGGCACTCGGGGCTGATTGACAGGCACTGGGGGCTGATGGAGAGGCACTGGGGGCTGATGGAGAGGCACTGGGGGCTGATGGAGAGGCACTGGGGGCTGGTGAGAGGCACTGAGGGCTGGCGAGAGGCACTGAGGGCTGGCAAGAGGCACTGAGGGCTGCTGGAGAGGCACTCAGGGCTGATTGACAGGCACTGGGGGCTGATGGAGAGGCACTGGGGGCTGATGGAGAGGCACTGGGGGCTGGTGAGAGGCACTGGGGGCTTATGAAGAGGCACTGGGGGCTGATGGAGAGGCACTGGGGGCTGATGGAGAGGCACTGAGGGGTGCTGGAGAGGCACTGGGGGATGGTGAGAGGCACTGGTGTCACGGATGATATTGCAGATAGCTGGAAGTTATGGATAAACATTCGACTGGCTTGATCCCAAACTAAGGAGCATAAAGATGACCCCTGTAAAACCCTAAGAGTTCACCCTGACTGCTAAGCACATACAAGGGTCTCAGAGGTAGACGATTGCATGCCCTCGTACCTAGACTGTGTGACACCTGAAAACCCTAAAATAGTGAGGGGACACGACCACTGGCTCCCTGCACTTAATACGGAGGGAGTCAGGGTCACCTAGAATCAAGCCAGCAAAGAAACACAATACAAGAAAGGACTTATCTGAACAAGCAGTAACAGAAGTCTCTAGCAGTGATCACTTCAATCCAGGAAGTAGTATAAACCGCAAAGTGAGGCAGTATGGGAGGGAATATAAAGGGAGGCAATTAGTGTGAATAGGTGACAGCTGGGAGAAGAAAAGGAGATGACAAAGTGAAACCAAAACAAAGAACATCATGCAAGAGGTACAGAAGAATGTCTGCCAGATCTTCTCAGAGAGCTGGCGGTGACAACTGGGGGCTGAAAGAGAGGCACTGGGAGCTGATGGAGAGGCACTGGGGACTGATGGAGAGGCACTGGGGGCTGGTGAGAGTCACTGGGGACTGATGGAGAGGCACTGGGGGCTGATGGAGAGGCACTGGGGGCTGGTGAGAGGCACTGAGGGCTGCTGGAGAGGCACTGGGGGCTGATTGCCAGCACCCCTGAGGCTAAGCCAGCCAGCACCCCTAAGGCCAAGCCAGCCAGCACCCCTGAGGCCAAGCCAACCAGCACCCCTGAGGCCAAGCCTGTCAGCACCCCTGAGGCCAAGCCAGCCAGCGCCCCTGAAGCTAAGCCACCCAGCACCCCTGAGTCTTCAGAACTGTAAGTAAATTATATATAAGGAGAGCTTATAATATGAAAGAGACTAATTATGTCTGAACAGACATATAGCGCAAATTCCAGTTTTTGTTTACATTTTATGTTGCGCAGAATTTTCAGTGAAATATATATACACGTGTATCAGCACTAGATATATACCCTTACTCTCCCTAATACCCAAACTACACAAGATACATATCCCTACTTTCTGTCTAATACACACACACACCACGATATGTACTTTCACCTTCTTGTGTAACAGACCCCTGTACAATGTAACAATCTTCTTTAATACACAGACATTTAGATTCATACATTTCCTACACTGGCACAAATGCGTGGCCAGTGATCAACTGTCTGTGCTCAGTCCTACGCGTAACCGTCGCAAGTGCATGAGGAACTGCGGATGTGGCGGCGAGGTCCGAGAGGTATGTGGGGGTGGGAGATCCGGGAGGAAGGGGCCCATAATAATGTTTTGCTATGGGGCCCAGTCATTTCTAGCTACGCCCCTGGGCAATGGTACCAAATATTAACAAAATGTATGTAAACTTTTGACTTTGCAGAAAGTAATAAAAATGCCTTAAAACATTCTCTCTCTCTCTCTCATTATTCTAGCATTTGGCAAATAATAATAATTATGGTAATCCTAAGTGACCAAAAACAGGAAAGGTTTATTCTGATTTCATGTCAGATATTGAGAAAAACATGCATATGTGTCTTTTTATATAGTGTATGTAAACTTCTGGTTTCAACTGTATTTTGCGGTCCGCAAAAAAAAAAAAACGGGTGACATCCATGTGACGTCTGTATTGCATCCTTTTTTTTTTTTTTTGCAGATCCATTGTAACAATGCGTGTCCTTGTCTGCAAAACAGACAATAGGACATGTTCTATTTTTTTGCGGAACGGACAGGCAGACATATGGACACGGAATGTAAACACAGTCATTTCCATTTTTTTTAAGCCCCATTGAAATGAATGGTTCCGTATACGGACCTGGAAAAAACGTAACAAAAGAAAAATAGGTTTGTTTGCATGACCCCTAACAGAAGCCACTTCTCCCTCAAGAGTCGGACTCATGCAGATCAGCACTCCTCACACGTATTTTTTCCTAGGTGGCATCCTACACACCACCTGGACCTCCACAAGAAGAAGAAGCCCCCCTTGAAAGGTTTGGACTCAAAACTTTGAAATTAAAGAGGGCCTAAACCTTTGCTGAAACCACTTCTCAGAGTGCTCTGCACCTCCAGGTTTCATCGTCTCTGCTCAGCTTTTCCGGCATGTAGCGTACAGATTCCAAATCCGTGGATCCTTATTAGACATACCTGGAAAAAACTGTGCACAGCCCAAAAAAAAAACTAAGGCCTCATGCACACGACCGTATGTATTTTTCAGTCTGCAAAAAACTGATCCGCAAAAAATACGGATGATGTCCATGTGCATTCCGTATTTTGCGGAACGGAACAGCTGGCCCCAAATAGAACAGTCCTATCCTTGTCCGTTATGCGGACAATAATAGGACAAGTTCTATCTTTTAGAGTAACGGAAATATGGAAACGGAATGCACACGGAGTACATTCCAATTTTTTTGCGGAACCATTGAAATTAATGGTTCTGTATACGGACCACATACGGAAACCGCAAAAACGGAACGGAAACGGAAAGAAAATACGTTCATGTGCAAGAGGCCTAAGGTGCAGAGCGGTCTGAGAAGCACTGCTGTGCCCTCATGGTTTCGGAAAACGTATAGGTCCCAGTGGCATTGCTAGGGCTGGTATCACCCGGTGCGGTAGAAAATGGTGTCACCCCAACCTCCCTCCCCCCCCCTGGAGCAATAATCTTTTAGTCATATAACCAAAAATAAGTCAAAGTTAATGCTTTTAAAAAATAACGTTTATTTTAAATCCAACCTTTACTGAACAAATCACATTTTACAACACTAAATTTAACAGGATAAAATTATAAATAATTAAATAGCACAAAATTCAACATGAATAATAAATAAATAAATAATTAAATAACAGAAAATTGAACAGGAACAAATACAAGTGCACTTAAAGAACATCTCAATCAATTCAGAACTTTGCTTAACTGGCCTTCAAAGCTGCAAAACTATTAATTGCTTCATCGAAATCAATGGTTTGCACTAATTCGCTTTCAACTGACAACAGTACAAGATTGGAAAGCCTAGACCAGGGGTGGCCAACCTTACAGACACAAAGAGCCAGAAAAAAAAATCGTATGACTGCCAGGAGCCACAAGCGATCCGTTTACACAAATATGCGTGCACACGACAGTATTACTGCAATGGAGTTATAAAACATTTAAAAGTGCATTTAAACCACCTTTCCTACCTGTAATGTAGACCAGTTTAGTGAGGATTCTGGCAATCTTTGTTTTTCACAATGTGTTTCAAGATTTCTCAGATGACACCCCATGCACAGATGACACCCCATGCTCAGATGACCGCCCCATGCTCAGATGACCGCCCCATGCTCAGATGACCGCCCCATGCTCAGATGACCGCCCCATGCTCAGATGACCGCCCCATGCTCAGATGTCCGCCCCATGCTCAGATGTCCGCCCCATGCTCAGATGTCCGCCCCATGCTCAGATGTCCGCCCCATGCTCAGATGTCCGCCCCATGCTCAGATGTCCGCCCCATGTTCAGATGACCGCCCCATGCTCAGATGATCGATCTATGCTCAGATGACCGCCCCATGCTCAGATAACCTATCTATGCTCAGATGACCGCTCTATTCTCAGATGACCGCCCCATGCTCAAATGACTGCCCCATGCTCAAATGACCGCCCCATGCTCAGATGACCGCCCATGCTCAGATGACCGACCCATGCTCAGATGACCGCCCCATGCTCAGATAACTGCCCCATGCTCAGGTGACCGCTCTATGCTCAGATGACCGCACCATGCTCAGATGACCGCCCATGCTCAGATGACCGACCCATGCTCAGATGACCGCCCCATGCTCAGATAACTGCCCCATGCTCAGGTGACCGCTCTATGCTCAGATGACCGCACCATGCTCAGATGACCGCCCATGCTCAGATGACCGTCCCATGCTCAGATGACCGCCCATGCTCAGATGACCGCCCATGCTCAGATGTCCGCCCCAAGCTCAGATGACCGCCCCATGCTCAGATGACCGCCCCATGCTCAGATGACCGCCCCATGCTTAGACGACCGCCCATATGCTCAAACACACTTGGTGTGCTGGGCAGTTGCACCTGTGAAAAAAAAAGGAAAAAGGCAGAGCAGCAGTGACAGAGAGACTGGGGCCAGCAGCAGCCATTTCAGTCAGATTAGAGCCAAAGCTGCAGAGTGGCTGTAATCGGACTAAAATGGCTGCTGCTGGCCTCAGTGAGTCTCTCTGCCACTGCTGCTCTGAGTGCCCACTGCCCTGCTGTCCACCATTAACATTCATTAAAAGTTACTATGGAGCTGGAAGCAGGTCCTACTTGCTTGCTGCACCACTTCTTGCCGCCCCCATAGACCCAGCCTGCGGTCTGATGAATCTGGCTGCTTGGCCTGGCACTGAGAAGACTGGGGGCGGGCATTAGGTCACACACAAACACACTCACAGATGGGGGTGTGGGGCTGAGGGCGGGCACATCGGCGGCTGGTGGCGGGGATAAGCACTGCAGCTTCGCCTTCTCTGCCGGAGGAGGAGGCGGAGCTGCAGTGAGTGACTGAGTCACGTGCCCGCTCTCGGCGCTCTGAGTCCTCTCCACTCTTCCACCTCGTTCCAGCCTTCCAGCGCTTCACTTACGCGCTGCAGAGAGGAGAGTAATCCATGGCCGCACCGCTCCCCTGCGAGCCGCAAATGAAGGCTCAAGGAGCCGCATGCGGCTCGCGAGCCGCGGGTTGGCCACCCCTGGCCTAGACTCTACCATTGTAGATCGTAGATAATTTTTGATAAGATGAAGTTTTGAAAAGCTCCTCTCGCACGAAGCCACAGATACGCAGATTGTGAGAAATAATTTCAGACATAGTGAAAGGTGTGGGAGAGACTCAATAAAATCCCATTCAGCTATGAAGGTCAAAACTTGTAAAGCTGCCCAATCTTTGACTTCTTCTAGGTCCAACTTTGCTGCTTTTAGGTGTCTTCTGAACCTTGGTATCTCCAGTAACAGCTCACTCTCAGATACCTCATCATAGAAATTGGTCAGTCTTGGAATGGACACCTTTAATTCTCCTTCAGTGGCAGATATGAGACTCTTTGCTTGAACAGCCTCAAACATGCCTGCTACTTCTATGATGGCTCTTAATCTGGTCTGGAGTTCCAAATGAAAGCGATCAATGCACTCAAACATCGCCCTCTTAATTTCTTCTTGGACACTTGGGCTTCCAGCATCTCTTGCCAGTTCCCCTGCCATCCTCTTATTGAACCTGGTTCTTCTCTCTACTGCAATTCCATATTCATCAGCTTTTAAAAGTGCCTGCTGAATTGCATTTTCGACTAGGTGACTGCGCTCCTCACACAGAAAAAGTCTTAGTGTCTCAAGCTTTGTCACCACTTTATCGAGACTTAAGCCCTTAGTCTGCAGGTACTGCTGTGCATCATTAACTTCCCTCAGTACATCAGACCAGAAGTGCAGGTAGCATAGAAAAGTAAAGTCACAGACAGCAGGTAGAAGACCTTGTGCTGCTCCTCTTGTGTCCATATTTTCACATGGTTCACAAAGAGCTTCAAGTGCCGACACAAACATGTCAAATTTTTCTTTTACTGGCTTAACTGCAGCATAATGAGCACTCCAGCATGTTGTGCATAGTCTTTTTACTGACACTCCAGCATGGTCAATTAACACATCCCATCGATGGGTGGAAGCAGTAAAAAAAGAAAACATTGTCTGCAGAGTTCCAAAAAAGGTCATGCAAGATGCATTTTGAGTAAAAGAGTGCTGACCGCACAAGTTAAGGGAATGGTCCACACATCCATTAAAAATAGCCTTCCTGTTTTTCCCCTTCAGAATGGATTGTACACCTCCATGGATTCCAGCCATAGTAGCAGCATTATCATAACCCTGAGAGCGGCACATCATTATGTCGAGTCCATCACTTTCTAATTTTTTAAGAATGTCAGAACTGAGGTCAGCAGCTTTTTTCCCCTTTAAAGGGAAAAATCCCCCAAAAAAATATTTTACCTCAACTTTCCTGTTGGTGATGTGTACATATCTGATCACTTCAGACATCTATGCGATACGTCAGGCGTGCTGTCAAACATGATGCCAAAGTACTTTGCAGACTTTATGTCCGTTACAATCTTCGCCTTCACATGATTTGCCAGGACACTTATAAACTCATTCTGAGTTTGTGGAGACAGATAGGAGACAGACAGGTTAAGTTTACAGGTGTGCCACTTTAACCTAATTAGGTGTTCCTTCAGTACCGGATCATACTTGGAAAGCATCTCAACCATCTCAAGAAAGTTCCCTTTATTCAAAGAAGACTCATCTTCCTTGTGACCACGAAATGCCAGATTCTGCTTGGCAAGAAACAATGTAATATCCAGCAATCTGTGCAAAATGTCCCTCCACTTTTTCTTCTCAGTCTCCATCCTAGAAATAGTTTGGGCATCAATGGTTCCATGCAGCCTCAGTCCTGCTGCCAAAGTTTTCCACTTTTCCAGACAGTATAAGTGCTCTTCGGATGTCTCATGATTATATACCTTTGGGCTTAGTTTCCACCACTTCTGAAACCCAGTGACAAATTTGGATGTTGTATCTGTAGTACAGCTGGTAAAGAGTGGGCAACAAATGCAATATAAATTCCCGCTGACAGGTGAGCAAACCATCCATGTCCTCTGAATTTTCTGTCCGTTTGGCATGACCTTGTAAAACCACACTTTGAAAGTTGTCGCACTTCTCCCTTTGATGCAGCTTTTTCATCTGGCCTTCTGGTGACACTAAAAGGACCATCTTGGTTCTGGAAAGAAGCACTTCCTCTTTTCACAATTTCTACCCGAAAATGATCTGGAACCGGTATCTCCCAGAAGGACACATCAGATAAAATTTGCTAATCTTTCTCCGTAACTGCAGTCATGTCTTTCATAGTATACGGACTATGGCTTGAGTCACTTTCAGCACTCTTTTCTGCTTCAGAGTCTGTAATTTCCATTCCTTGCTCTTCTGCTTGAAATTCTTCTATTTTCCCTCCTTGCTCTTCTTCAGATTCTGCCATTTCCACTTCTTGCTCCTCTGCAGAAAGCTTTCTAGCAAAAGCATCAGAAGAATCAGCTTGATCAATTGGCAGAGTGCAATACGCCAGACCTGCAGGGTATAGTGAAGTGAGGTCACGGTTATGGGCAAACGAGGGTTGCTCACTGTATTGGAGAACCCTGGGCAGGCATGTGGCAGTGAAGGAGAGGTAGACACGGTTCCTCTGGGGCACACTCTGTATGTAGGGACCAGGCCTGATGGTGGATGAGGTGCCCTGGATGTTACGGGTATTTTGAGTGCCTGGGGCAAGGTCCCTTCAAGGTTCGTGACGCCAGTGCCTGTGACAGTGGCACACCGGTTTATAGTTGGAATAAGTGAGGTACACAGGTGGTATAGTGAACCAAATGTTGCTTTACTTAACAGTCCAACTTTATACATCAAGATGGTAATACAGTCCTTTACAGTCCCAAATGCACAGCATGTTTATTACAGCAGGTTTCAATCTTGCAAGATACTTGGAGGGTATATATAGTTAATGCTTTGCAGTGCTATGCTGCTCTATCCCCACAGCTATTCTAGCTGGCTGGATCCCAAGGCCAGGATGCCTATTCGCTGGCTTAAATCCTTGGTATGAATTCCTTCCTCCAGTATTGGCACTTGCTTAAGGTTACAATACCTTTTACTTCCTAGCTGTTTCGCTCTGCTTCAGGTGACAGGTGACTGCAGGTTGCTCCCAGGAGGTGCTGTCCTACTACTGGGGTATCTCAACTGAGCTATCCTTAGCCTCAGGAGCTTCAGGCTGATGAGGTAACTCCTCTGGTCCCCTGGAATACACTACTCACTCCCCTGTCTGGGCCTTCCTATATATATCTAGGGCTCTCTAGCTCCCTCTAACGTCTGGGAGGCTAAACTACACCCTGACAGGCCTGACACCCAGTGAACACAGGGAAAATACACAAATGCAATAAAACACATTAACTTGTGTAGTGCCCACCTTTACCTAGTGGGACACTACAGAGTGTCTTTTGATGAACCCTGGCCATCATCTGGTCTTTTGACATACTTGAGCATGGATCCAGCAAGGGTTTTGATTGCTTGAATTTTTGCCTCTTTTGTTCTCCTTTGCTGGAATCCACTTGGCCTCTTTGACTTATGCACTCCATGTGGCATGGTGGAATATTCGCTTAGGAATTCAGACTTTGCTTTCTGAAATCCATTTGAAAAAAGGACAGCATGAAAACATATAATTTGTCTCTTGTGCTTCTCATATTTTGCTAATGGTATGGATAAACCAAATAATACACCGTTGTTTGGTTTAACTTTGTGGGGGGGAGTTGTTGGAGGAGCTAGCAGACAGATCGCCGATGGGAAGGGGGGTGCTAGTGGCAGGTCTGGTGGAAGTATTTTTGCCAACACAAGCAAAGCTACACTTTGGTGCATTCTCCCCCCCCCCCCCAGAACTCCCCCTAACACCAGTATCCGGACCCCACTCCAATCTCACAAACTCCCTACTGCCGCCCGCCGCCTCGGCTCCAGTCACACACCCCTGACCCCGTGTGCTGCTCTCTGTGTGAGTGAGGGGCTGCGCCGCCGTACGGCACATGTAGCACACAACACACCTGTCAGAGCACCCACCCGCAGTGGCGGATCAAGAGCCTGGGCTCAGGAGGAGCACTTCCAGATTGTTTTGTTTCGGCAGACAGAAAATAATAGCAGGCTCTGGCTGGCAAGGCAACTTGAATTATGCTAAAATCATTGGGCTAGGGCCATTTTAATGAACTCTTTTAGTATGGCAGTCGATTTGCAAGTGGTCATCACAGGACTGTCGTGCCGGCCATTAGGCCATAGTAGTGTCACTATGACACTATGGCCGGTGTGATGGTCCTGTGATGACCACATGCAAATTGACTGTCACACTAAAAGATTAACTGTAGGCTATATTACAGAAGGCTGGTCCTGGTGGTCAGTGGTGTGACCTGTGTTCTACAAGGCTAATTTACATTACTGAGAAATACAGGGCACACTACAGCATAATATACTGGAATCTACAGTATACACTGTAAATATATCAGTCCTCCAACCAATAATAACACCGCCATACAATGACCAGATAACACCTACATACAGTGACTGGATAACACCGGCATAAAGTGACTGGATAACACCTCCATACAGTAACTGGATATAGGCTATAAGGGGGCACAGTATAGAGCAGTGATGGTGAACCTTTTAGAGACCGATTGCCCAAACTGCAACCCAAAACCCACTTATTTATAAAAAAAAAGTGCCAATTTAACCTGAATACCAATATGGTCTGTCTTCCATGTACTTTAGCATTTACATAGCTATAATTTCCTGCCTACAGTCAATGCGCTGCCTGTGCTGTTTATAGCGCACCCTGCACTGATGAATGGCAGAAAAAGTCTAAGGCAAATTGGTACACCATAGACTTTTTCCCAGGGTGTGGGATGGGTGCCCACAGAGAGGGCTCTGAGTGCCTGACATCTCTCCAGGTCCAACCTGGAGTCCAGATTGAAGTTTGGAAATGCCCCCGTCCCTAAATATAATTAAGTAGGCAGCAGAGCGGCACAAAAACAGAGTGTGGATGTGGCATCAGCATGAGGAGACCATAGAGTGGCGCATGACAGAGTCTAGAGTTGGCGTCAGCAGCAGCAGTGTCAGGAGAAAGCCAACAAGTGGCACATTGACCGAGTCTGGAGTTGGCAGCATCAGGAGAAGGCCACCGAGTGGCACAAGCACAGAGTCTGGAGTTCAGGGCAGCAACATCAGGAGAAGGCCACCGAGAGGCAAAATTACAGAGTGAGGAGTTGGCGGCAGTATGAGAAGGCCAAAGAGTGGCACAATGATAGAGTCTGGAGGTGGCCACCCTGCCTACCTCCTGACTTTGGCAATAGCAATATTTTTACAGCACAGTACGTGTCCCCTATATTTTTATATAATAAATAAAGAGTCCCACAGTACATAATGTGGGCAAAACATACCTAATTACATAACATTCCCAATACATAAACTTATTTTTATGTGGAAAATGGTGCCAGGTGGTGTACCATAATAAAAATGCCAGGGTACACCCCCTGGCACCTATGAGTATCACTAATAAAATTGTAAAATAGCCTTTTTTCACAAAAAAATAAATGTATTTATTGGGAATGTTATGTAAGTAGGTATATTTTGCCCACATTATGTACTGTGGGACTCTTTGCACCGGCCCTGTTACATGGACGTGACCAGGGCCTGTGCAAGGATTTTTTGGCAACACAAGCAAAGCTACATCTCGGCGAACCCCCCTCCCCGCCCGCAGCTCACCTGGTCCTGGTTCTGTCTGCAGCAGCTGGCTTCTCCACAATATTTTCCATTATACCTCAGGTCAGACCACCAATCAGACCCCCAATGTTAATCATACCTCAGATCAGCCCCCCATATCAGCCGTCAACACCCCATGCATCATGCCCATGTCAGCCGTCAGCCCCCATCCATCATGCCCCCCATGTCAGCCGTCATGCCCCTATTTCAGCCATCATGCCCTCATGTCAGCCCCCCATGTCAGCCGTCAGCACCCTATCCATCATGCCCATGTCAGCCATCAGCCCCCATCCATCATGTCCCCCATGTCAGCCATCATGCCCTCATGTCAGCCGTCAGCAGCCCATGTCAGCAGTCAGCTATCAGCCCCCCATGTCAGCACCCCATCCATCATGCCCATGTCAGCCGTCAGCACCCCATCCATCATGCCCATGTCAGCCCCCATCCATCATGACCCCCATGTCAGCCGTCAGCCCCCCATTACATCATGCCCCCCATGTCAGCCGTCAGCACCCCATCCATCATGCCCATGACAGCCGTCAGCCCCCATCCATCATGCCCCCCATGTTAGCCCCCATCCATCATGCCCCCATCCATTATGCTCCCTAATGGGGGACAATGTTGGAGTCTGCACCATCGGGGGGGGGGGGGGTGACATGATGAGGGGCAATGTTGGAGTCTGTGCCAAAAAAAGGGGGGTGACGGTGACAGGATGGCACAGACTCCAACATTGGCACAGACTTCCCCATGGCACAGACTCCAACATTGTCCCTCCCTTCATCATTGTCCCGGTTCCCCTCATCATGTCATCCATGATCCCCTCCCACCATGGGTGGCACAGACATTTCTTCTCTTCCCCTCCGGGCTCCATGGCAGAGACATGTTTGTACATTTGGTGCAACACGCCAGACCTGCAGGGTATGACGAAGTGAGGTCACGGTTATGGGCAATCGAGGGTACTCACTATATTTGAAGAACCCTGGGCAGGCGCGTGGCAGTGAAGGAGAGGTAGACACGGTTCCTCTGGGGCACGCTCTGTAGATAGGGACCAGGCCTGATGGTGGATGAGGTGCCCTGGATGTTACAGGTATTTTGTGTGCCTGGGGCGTCCTCGGCGCAACATGGAGGGTCCCTGCACAGCTGGATACTGCACCTGTAATAGGGAAGATAAAGCAAAGCAGGAAAACACATCTACATTTGCAAGATATACATTATATGCATACATCAGGCAGTTCCACTGGATTAGGAGCAAGTAATGGTGACAAGGGGCGTCGTTCTCTTCTCTCAGGATAAAACAATGGGAACAGGGGCGCTGACCTGGCACAGCGTAACAATAAATACCAGGATAGTCCATAATAATACTTTCAAGTGCAAATTGTCCATGATAGAACAGTTGTAGTCCATGGAAAATGTAAAAACATTAAATAACAATTCTTGGAGGCTCAAAGCATTTAAAATGAGTCCGTACCCAGGTTCTTTTCTTTTTGATTAACCCACAGCCACGTAAAGATATCGCAGATTACACTAGAAAGGCAGCTAGAATCACAGAGGCTCGCACGAGGTGGAGTCCATCTCTGGGCACAATACTTTAAAATAGTAGCAAAATCTCAGAGGCTCATGTGCATTTGAGTCTATCCCTGGGCCCAATTCTTGAAATTCAAGTTGCATAATAAAATAGCAGCACATAAAATAGTCCACATTATTCAAATGGCATACATATAGAAATAAGTGCTGTAATACCCTTAATCAACCTGAAAAGGGGGTTAAAGGGTTAAAGCAGGCAGGTGGTCCTGTAAACAAGATGGCCTTGCTGCACTGGTATTTCAGTGGTTTGCCGCCTCCACTGAGCCGTGGGTAACTGGCAGCAGCAACAGAGGGCCAAAACAACAAAGGACTCCTGTCCTGGAAGGGTTAAGTCTTCTTTAGGATCCCTTGGTAAATAAAGCAAACATCAAGGGTCTAGCAGGCCAATTCACAGGGGCAAGTCATATCCACTTTGCATTTCAGTGGTGCTCCCTGGCTCCATTTGTATATTGGGCCTGTATTGCGATTCAACAGATGGATGTGCCCACAACACAGTATTGGGGGGCAACTGTAACATAAACGGACCCCTGATAGGTATAGGCCCCATAGGCCTAGGGGTAATTAAAGTGGCTGACCTCACCAGAGCAGGCATAACAATCGTAGGCTGCTGCACTGGCCTGGGTACCGCTGCTGCAAGCGGTCCGGTGGGTTCTGGAACGACTGGCTCTGTGCGCCGGTGCACAGCGTATGAGGATCCCACCACAGGTGCCGGTACTAAAGAGGGACGACTGGCAGGGACAGGTACTCTCACCTTAGACCCGGAGACGTCTGAGTCCTTACGTCCTTTTTCTTGCAGGTCAGGTGGAGTCCGGATCCTGGCGGAGGCAACCTGACGCAGCTCCCGTAGCTTTAACTCCAGCCGCACAATCTGGTCGTCCAGGCTTTCAGAGTTGAGATCGCTGGTCTCCGCGGTCGCCGTCGGCACTTGGAAGGTGGGTGATTCGTCCTGCGCAGCCGCTGCAGGCTCAGGTGAGGCGTCCGCTTTCCTCCCTCTGCGGATATTTTCCAGGGTAGCTCGGAATCTCTCGGCATCCTGAAGCTCACGGACAGTTTTCTCCCTGCGAGGCAACTCAGGTGAGGGCCATGGGCTAACCCTCTTCTCCACCACTGTTGGTTGCCAGAATACATTTGGGCCAATGAAAGAGCCCCGTTCCTGGAAGGCATGATGGGCCGGTCCTGGAGAGCACGCAGGTTCGCGCTCGCAGCCAGAGTAGTCCTCATCAAGGTCCCAGTCCTCTGTCTTCTTCTTAGGACGGGACACGGCAGTGGCGTAGTGGCCTCGCAGGCCCTCAGCAGGGGTAAATTCAACCTTCTCTCCCTCGCAGAGGTTATGTAGACGTTCTGGGAGGTAGCTCCGCTTGACGGACCTCCTGTTGACATATAAGTCTCGTCCAGTCAGGTAGTCTTTTATAAAACCGAAGCCTCGGTCCTTGTCAAAGGCCACAACCAACCCCATTCTCCTTTCCAGGCGGGGTTGTGTGTCGGTGTGGCACTCGTGAACGGTCTTTGCCAGTTCTTCATAGTATATCTTGGTTTTAGTTGTCTTCTTTATGGCGGTCTCCCGGATCTCTGCCATTAGAGCTGACCACTTGAACGAGGGCTGGAAGAAGTCTCTCCAGGAGCCATAGTAGGTCTCCGGTTGCGTCCTCGGTGGCGGGCAGGCGGGTCTCTCCGGTCCCGGAGAGTAGGCCGGTGGAGCATCCTCTTGCTCTACACCAGTCACATTCATGGTTAATAAATCAGGCGCGGACATATCAGCAGGAAAGTACTCACTCCTCAACATGCTCGATCCTTCTCTGGAGAGCGACAGGGTGGCGCCAACAAGTTCAGACAGATCCTCCCATTGCACTGGGAGGCCGCCCCCCAGGTACTCCAGTATGGGGGAGGCGGAGTCCATTACAGCAGACATGCAAATGTCCAGACAGGGCGGTGGCACCAGCATACAGCCTTCCCGCACTTTTAGCAGAAGGCGCCAATTTTTACCGCCAATTTAGGATGAAGATGACGCAGCAAACAATTTCAATCCAGCTAAGCGGCCATCTTTGAGCAAAATAGCTGTCTATTCACTGACAGCAAGCGGTGGCTTAAATAAGCAGAAAACAGTCCACACAATGCTATTTTCACACCGCAATCATTACAGTTCACTTTGGCCCAGCAATTTTCAATAAAACAATTGGGGCATGTCACTTTAAGACAATTTTCAGCACACAGTTTCTAAATCCGCTATGGCGCAGGAATATTCGGATCCTGTTCGTGACGCCAATTTATGCAACACGCCAGACCTGCAGGGTATGACGAAGTGAGGTCACGGTTATGGGCAATCGAGGGTACTCACTATATTTGAAGAACCCTGGGCAGGCGCGTGGCAGTGAAGGAGAGGTAGACACGGTTCCTCTGGGGCACGCTCTGTAGATAGGGACCAGGCCTGATGGTGGATGAGGTGCCCTGGATGTTACAGGCATTTTGTGTGCCTGGGGCAAGGTCCCTGTGGTATTCGTGACGCCAGTGCCTTTGGACGGTGGCACGCCGGTTGGTGGTTGGAATGATGGAGGTACACAAGTATATGGTGAACCAAACGTAACTTTACTGGACAATCCAACTTGGTACAGCAGGTGTAGTACAGTCTTTATATTACAGTTCCACAAGGGGGCTCATTCACAACATGGCAGGCAATAGTCATGCAAGATACGCAGAGGGTAAACTTTACAAGCACTCAGCAGCAGGTTGTACCTTTCCTCAGAATCAATGTACAGTGTCCTTTCTAGAACTCCTGCTCTGGCTTTATATCCCAAGGCCCGGATGCCTAAATGGGTGGCTTAAATCCTTGGTTACTTTCTTCCTCAGGTATTAGATTCTTGCTACACTTTTCTAAGGTCCTCTGCCCATCAGGGTCACTTAGCTTACCCTGGGTCGCCTCCTCCTATCAGGTGGATAACTGTAGGTTTCTCCCAGGAGGTTGGTTCCTGCAACTGGGGTATCTTCAGAGCTAACTTAGACTCTCTTGTTCTCAGGCAGGCTGGAGCTTCTCAACAGCCTCCTGGACATCACTAGCAGCCAGGGCTATCCAGCTGCATGTCAGGAGCAGGCTTCTTAACCTCTGTCTTCTCAGACTCCTGACTCTGCACTAACTCTCCCTGTCTGGGCCTGGACATTTATACTAGGGGCTCCCTATCTCCCTCTAGTGTCTGGGATGTCTAACTACACCCAACTAGGCCTGCTGTTGCATCATACAGGGGTACATTGCATATAACAACACATTAAAACATACATTAAATGCAGAATTAAATATGACATTCCTGTTCCTTGTGAGTAGGAGTAACGCGCACACCAATTGACCCTTGTGTAGTGCCCACCCCTACCTAGTGGGACACTTCATTTGTCCCCCATCTCCCCCTCTCTGTTACAAGTACAATACACTTACAGTACCTGATATATGACTGGGGTCTGGCTGGAGTGGGGTCGGTCTGGTCCCGGCTCCAATCTCAGCTGGCTCTGCCTTAAGGTGTCTTCTCCAGACTAGAGATCAGCAGGGTCGGCCAACAAGTCGTGCCTCAGTGTCACTCTGTGTTCTTCTGCTGCCAGCCTGGAGGGGCAGCTTTTACAGGCCACAGCAGACAGAGAAGCTCCGCCTCCTCGCCTCCCTCCGCTGCTGCCCCACTGACAGTCAGTCACGCCTCCTTTGGCCTGAGCGCCGCACGGCACACATGTAGGCAGGACAGCCGCCGCCCGCCAGACAAGACAGTAGCAGCCGCAGGCCCGCACTGTAAATAAGTAGTAATTAAGGCCCCCGGACTTACTGCAGTGCAATTTCAATGTGTTACATAATTTAATTAATCACCTAGGTAGGTCTGGCTGGCAGCTGCTGCTACAATGGGGTGTCACCTGCCCCCGGCCTAGGTGATTAATTAAATTATGTAACACATTGAAATTGCACTGCAGTAAGTCAGTCCGGCGGCCGGGTGACACCCCATCAGACTGGTGTCACCCGGTGCGGCCCGCACCCCCCGCACCCCCCTTTAACATTTGAGCAGTTGTATGAGGGCATATGGGCAGCATACAGGTGGGCCCCCTGCTCAGGACATCCCATGTGCAATGAACTTCAGTGGCTGGCATCAGGGGCGTAGCTAAAAGCTCATGGGCCCTAGTGCAAGAGTTCAGCTTGGGCTAGGGTGGCCAGACGTCCGGTTTTAGTCCGGACAGTCCGGTTTTCAGGCTCCCTGTCCTCCGTCCGGCGCAGTGCCTGGACGGACACAGGGATGTCCTCCTTTTCAGTAGCTCACGTCTCAGACAGCAGCACTGCGCTGTCTGAGCGTGAGCCGACACAACAGACTGAGGCTTCTCTCACCCCCAGTCAGTCACTAGAGCCGCAGACATGGCTCCCTGTGGATGACTGAGGGGAAGAGAAGCGCCCCAGCTGCCCCCGTTTACCTTCCATTCACAAAGTTCTTCCCTCTCCTCCTCTGTGTTTTTTTCCAGCCGATGGTGGGGACGTGGCTTCACTGACATGGGGGCGTGGCTTTATGTGGTTTTGAGGCGTGGTTTGTGTCATTGTGGGAGTGGTTTGTGCGTTGTGGGTGTGGTTTGGGCCGATCCGGCTTTCTAGGGTGAAGCCAGTGGCCACCCTAGCTTGGGCCCCCCTTCCCTCAGTGCTTGTTGGAAAGGGGCAGGGGAGCATGTAGCCTTCCTGCTGCCTGAGGAAAACATTGAAAGGGCACCCCCATATGCCAAATTCTTGACCTAACCCCTTCCCTCCAGCCAGAGGTGTAATTTGACCAGCATGCACTTTCTATAATGCCAGTGTTTTATGTAGCACAAAAAAACAAGGGTCTTTGGGCCCCTCAGGCTCCTGGGCCCGGTAGCGACTGCTACCTCTGCACCCCCTATAGCTACGCCCCTGGCTGGCATATAACACTGCATTTAGATCACTGCAAGAGAAATGTATGACTAGTCACTGCACCGGTCTCAGAGAAGAGAATTCTTTTAAGGTGGAATTCACATGACCATATCTTCGGTCCGCAACCGATCCACATTTTCTGCAGATCAGATGCGGACCCATTCATTTCAATGGGATCGCAAAAGATGTGAAGAGCACACTGTGCGCATCCATATGTCCGTCCTCAGGCCCCGCTCATTCAGCGCAATGCTCCAAGGAAAGGAGAAGACAGAAGCAGCAATAAACTTCCTCTGTCTTCTCCTCGGGGTCGGATCCGACCTGTGGTTGTCTCACTACGGCAAGAAGCATTTATCATGTAGAGAAAGTTAAAGGGGTTGTCCTGGTTCAGAGCTGAACCCTGACATGCCTCCATTTTCACCCAGGTAGCCCCCCTGACATGCTCCGATGCTCTCCTTTGCCCTGCGCTAAATTGTGCAGGGCAAAGGCAGTTTTAGGAGATCCAGGGACGTACCGGGTTCTCCATGAGGCTGCCAGGAAGCCCAGTGATGTCACCGTCACTGATGGGCGGGCTTTAGCGCTGCCCTAGCCAGTAAAACTGCTAGGGCAGCACTAAAGCACGCCTATCAGAGCTTGTGACGTCATGGAACACACTGCTGGGTGGAAGCCTCCGCCCGGCAGTGTGTGATTGTAAACAAAAGAGCTTGTGCCCTGTGCGATTTAGTGCAGGGCAAGGGAGTGCATCAGCACATGAGATGCTCCAATGCTAGCCTCAGGGGGGCTGCCTGGGTGAAAATAAGGGTATGTCCGGGTTCAACTCTGAACCCGGACAACCCCTTTAATGCAAGGCACTTACTAATGTATTGTGATTGTCCATATTGCCCCATTTGCTGTCTTGATTCATTTTTCCATCACGTTATACACTGCTTATTTCCATGGTTATGACCACCCTGCAATCCAGCCTCGGTGGTCGTGCTTGCATATTATAGGAAAAAGCACTAGTCTATGTGCGATCGCACGGTCCCGGCCACCAGGGAGGCTGCTATTTTTTTCTGATGGATTGCAGGGTGGTCATAACCATGGAAACGAGCAGTGTATAATGTGATAGAAAAATGAATCCAGCCAGCAAAGGAGGCAATATGGACAATCATAATACATTAGTAAGTGCCTTGTAGTAACTTTCTCTACATGATAAATGCCATTTGCTGAAGTGAGACAACCCCTTTAATCCACGTATGTAAAGTAAGTAAAGCATAATTACTATAAAAACTTGGCCAGGCTGTTTATTATTTAGTCACTTTGTGGAATCAGTGACAAGATCGTCTTAGAATTGAAGTTTGTACTTGAGAACTTTGTAAGGTGAAAAAGGCTTTTATTTTTTGCATTCCTGTACAACATCAGGTCAGCTACAATACAGAGCCTCACACCCTGTGAAGCCTGATACTCCGCCCTTCCCAGTCCGGTCATGTGACCACAGGATCACGTGACTTTCCTGTAATGGGACCTCCAGGGCAAACTGTCGCCGGGAGGTACGCTGTTACCATGGCGGCGCTGTACTTCCGCTCCCTGGCATCCGGCCGTTACCTCCTCAGTACAGCAGCTGACAGCGCCAAGTTTAAAGGTGGGTGAGCGAGCGGTGTCAGTGGTGCAGCGCTGCGGTGTGTATTACATCTGACCTCCCCGGGCAGCTGCAGGGCTGGGACCTGTGCTCTACGTCCTGTGTCTCCCATACAATCAGGAGGTATGTGCGGGGCCATGTACCTGGGCTCCGCAGGGCTGCATCCTTGCTAGCCCCAGTGGTTGCCAAATAAAGCCAGCAGGGGGCGCGCCGGAGCCCCCCGAAGTGATATCCATCAATATCTAAAAGGTGGACGACCCCTGTAGGGTTTTGCATAATGGAAATATTGATGACCTGTCCTAATGTTGGGTCATCAGTGACCAGTCAGTGGGGGTCCGGCTCCCAGCACCCCTGCTGATCGGGCCACGTATATATCAGTGTTCGGGGATGTAGACGGGTCACTGGTAATCCTCATTATTATGGTTTTCCAATTTGTCTATTAAAATAATTAGATGTGATTTTTATTTTTTTACAGAAAATCATGTAGTTATTGAAGGGTCTACATATTTGAGTGGTACGCTCCCCGCTGTCTTTCTGCAGATTGACAGATTTCTCCCTGTTACCGTGCATAGGGACAATGCTGTCAATCAGTGGCTGGAGGGCAGGTGAATCATTAAAGGGGTATTCCGGTTGTTTCAAGTCATCCCCTAACTATTAGATCGCTGGGGGTCCTCATGGATGGGACCCCCACCAATCACAAGAATGGGGTCCTGTACCCCCCTGCAGATAGGGGATAACTTGACACAACCAGAATACCCCTTTACGAGCACCGCCCCCTGACTGGCGTTACCCTGCACCTGATAATGGAGGTCTGATGTTTCTGTGCAGATGTCTTCAGATGAGAGCAGTCGAAGCCTCAACATCCCTAAAGATTCAGATCATGGCAGTTCAGTGTCTTCAGATTTCCAGGTAACTTCTTAAAGTTCATTTCTGATGATCTTGTCCGGATATTGTACGTCTTGTAGAGTCTGCAATAGACTATCCATAATACACCATATTAATATCAGAGCTAATACCTTAAAGGGGTTAGAGCCGGGACCCAGTGTAGGGAGCAGGTAACGGGCCTGCATCGGGGTTTGCCAAAAACTTCCCAAAATATGAACGACCCTTTAATTTTTTTTTTCTCTTCTTTTTATTAAGGGAACAATATCCTGTGTAGACTGGCACAGGGTCAGCAGTGGGGAGTTTAACCCCTTCACGCATTATCACATACATGTACGTGATAATGTGTAAAGAGCGGGCTGTTGTGGTGAGCAAGCACCTGGCTGCAATAACAGGAATCGCCAATAAGGCTGAACCCGGTAATTTAACCCCTCAGATGCTGCGTTCAATAGCGATCGTGGCATCTGTGGAGTTAGGCAGAGGGAGGGGGCTCCATCCAATCACCAATCAGACCCCCCCCCCCCCCCCCCCCCCCGCATTGAAATTGCAGGGCTCCAATCGATTACAGCTTGGGCCTTCTGAAGGTTCCCATGGTAAACTGTGGCAGAATCCCGTTCACCATAATAGTTCTCTATTCCCTGGGTTAAGCAACCTAAGAGGGCTAAAAGTTATTATGTAAAAAAAAATCGAGGCAAATCACCCCCATTCCCCATTGTTATATATAAACATAACAGGAATCGCCACGTCCGAAAATATCTGAACCATTAAAATATAAAAATATTTTTCATTTGCCATTTTTAGACACCTTGTCCCCCCAAAAAATTGAATAACAATGATAAAAAAAGTTGTACATACCAATAAAAACCACAGTTAGTTCTGCAAAAAACAAGCTCTCATACAGCTCTGTGGATGGAAAGTGCTAAAAAAAAAAAAGTTATGGCTTTCAGAAAGTGGTGATGCAGACAAAATGTTTATTTTTTTTTTTTTTCAATAAAACTTTCTAAAACTGGTATCGCCATAATCGTATTGACCTGCAGAATAAGGACCGCAATATCAAAAACCTTGGTGGGATTGTTGATTTTTTTTTTATATTATTATTTCATCCCACAAATTTCCCCCCCCCCCCCATTTTCCAATACAAGACATTGCAGCATTAAAAAATACACCTTGCCCTGCAAAAAAATGAGCCCTCATATGGCTATGTGAACGGAAGTTATGGCTCATGGAATCTGGGGAGGATTCGTCTTGAAGGGTTTAACCCCATACCAGTTTTGCCCGAGCTCTTTTTTGGGAAAAGGAGCTAACCGTTCAGCCCAAGCAGACTTCAAGCAGCAAGGTGAAGGCTGCTTTAAAGGGGTATTCCGGTAGGTACAAGTTATCCCCTATCCACAGCATAGGGGAAAGCTATCGGATCAGTGGGGGTTCTACCGCTGGGACCCCCATTGATCACGAAGGTGCAGGTGGTACTGGGCCCCCGTTCTCGTGATCGGTGGGGGTCCTAGCGGTAGAACCTCCACCTATGTGATAGCTATCCCCCTATCCTGTGGATAGGGGATACTTGTACCTACTGGAATAATATCTTGGGCTTTAACTCTAAGAAGTAAAACAAGATCGCAGCATTATCTCTTCTACAGCCTGTAGAAATCTAGTCGGGAGTGATAGAAGTTGAAAGTGAACGCAGGTTTCAGCTGCTTTCACTCCCGACCTGATTTCTAAAGACTATATCTCCCTCTTAGATTATCAGCTTTCAAACAAGACCAGGCTCACATCTCTGGCTGCTACACAGCTCAAGATATGAAGGATTAAAGGAGCCCTCCCTCCTTCAGCCGACTGTGATTTCTGGAGGAGAGAGAAATCATCCTCTCTCATAGGGATCTCATCTATTAGCCCTCCCACGGTTATGTGGTCTGAAAGATAAAAATGTTCTGGATCTTGTTCCCTATAACCCATTTAAAGGCATATTAGTTATCACTCAGGGGTTAAATGCACTCCATTCACATGAATTGTGCACTGACTATTTACTTTAGACATAGTTTCTAAATTTTTTTATCTACGCTAAAAAGGTGATTTTGGGAGGGTTTCTCCAGTTTTTATGTAACTGTTGTCAAATCACTGGGACCCTCGTGTAATATAGCACTCCGCTGTTTCCATCAGTCCCACAGACACTGAATGGAGCGGCAGGAGCACACTTGACCACAGCTCCACTATTCCACACTGCGACTGTGGCTCCTTCATTCCAGCGACTGGTGGGGCCCCCAGCAATCGGACTGTATCACGTCTCCTGCAGATAAGGGCTCGTTCACACAAACATATTTTCATTCCATGTCCATTCATTTTTTTTTTTTTTTTTTTTTTTTAGGACCGTATACGGAACCATTCATTTCAATGGGTCTGCAAAAAAGAAAACTGAAGTTACTCCATGTGCATTCCGTTCCCGTATTTCAGTTCCGCAAAAAAGTAGAACATGTCCTATTATTGTCCGCATTACGGACAAGGATAGGACTGTTCTATTAGGGGCCGGCTGTTCAGTTCCGCAAAATACAGAATGCACACGAATGTCATCTGTGTTTTTTGCAGACTGCAAAATACATACGGTTGTGTGCATGAGGCCTAAGTCCCTTTTATACACTAGCGAGTTTTCCACGCAGGTGCATGATGTGAACGCATTGCGCCCGCATTTAATCCTGACCCATTTATTTCAATGGGTCTGTGTACATGAGCGATGTTTTTCACTTCTGCGTTGCGTGAAAATCGCAGCATGTTCTATATTCAGATTTTTTTTTTTACGCAGCCCTGGCCCCATAGAAGTGAATGGGGCTGCGTGAAAAAGGCAAGCAAGTGCGGATGGTTGCTAAGAGATGTTGTTTGTAAACCTTCCGTTTTTTTTATCACGCGCGTGAAAAACGCATTGTGGAAAAAACTGACTGAACTTGCTTGCAAAATGGTGCGAGTTTCACTGAACGCATCCATACTTAATCCGTCACGCTCATGTAAAAAGGGCCTAAGGCCTCATGCACACTACCGTTGTTTTGGTCTGCATCTGAGCCGCAGTTTTTCACTTCCATGGGGCCGCAAAAGATGCGGACAGCACTCTGTGTGCTGTCCGCATCCGTTGCTCCGTTCCATGGTCCGCAAAAAAAATATAACCTGTCCTATTCTTATCCGTTTTGCGGACAAGAATAGGCAGTTATATCAATGGCTGTCCGTGCCGTTACGCAAATTGCGGACCGCAAAACACACAACGGTCGTGTGCATGAGGCCTAATACAGAGGAGCAGCACGGCTCCCATTGCTGAGGCTCTGTATACATCTCCCCTGCCACTCTTGGGGAGGGGGCAGTAATCTCTGGTACAATAGCGCCCTAAGGAGCTCCATCTAAAAGCGTCACTTATAGGTGGGGAAGTAGATTTTTAACTTTTTCACTGCCGGCTGTGCTTGGACATTTTGCATCTCTAGTAGCCAGGTCAATTTTCACAGTTTTGACATGTTCAAATCAAACCTAAATTATAAAATAAAAAAAAACATACTAACCTCCTATCTCCATATGCTTTGTGAAAATACACCCGCGTTGTCAAAATGCCACTCAGTGCTCTATACACACAGGCACAGGCAAAAAAGTTGATATTAGTGGGTAAAAGTGTAACCTGAGCAGAAAGTTATATGGACCACACCTCGTAAAGGGAACCTGACACCATGAACATGCAACTTAGGCCTAGTTCACACGACCGTATTGCTTTTATTGTTTTTTGCGGTCCGTTTTTCACGGATCCGTTGTTCCGTTTTTAAGTTCCGTTGTGTTTCCTTTCCGTTTTTCCGTTCCGTTTTTCCGTATGGCATATACAGTATACAGTAATTAGATAGAAAAAATTGGGCTGGGCATAACATTTTCAATAGATGATTCAGAAAAAACGGAACGGAAACGGAAGACATACGGATGCATTTCCGTATGTGTTCCGTTTTTTTTGCGGACCCATTGACTTGAATGGAGCCACGACCCGTGATTTACGGCCAAATATAGGACAAGCTCTATCTTTCAACGGAACGGAAAAACGGAAATACGGAAACGGAATGCATACGGAACACATTCAGTTTTTTTTGCGGAACCATTGAAATGAATGGTTCCGTATACGGACCGTATACGGAACGCAAAAAAACGGCCCGTACACCCGCAAAAAAAACGTTTGTGTGAACTAGGCCTTAGTCCTCATGCACACGGACGTTGTTTGGGTCCGCATCCTAGCCACTGTTTTGGCGGCTCGGATGCGGACCCATTCACTTGTGTGAATGTCCGTGTGCTGTCCGCATCCGTTGCTCCGTTCCGCAAAAAATATATAACATGTCCTATTCTTGTCCGCAAAACGGACAAGAATAGGCAGTTATATCAATGGCTGCCCGTTGCGTTCCGCAAATTGCGGAAGGCACACGGGCGGCTTCCGTTTTTTGCGGATCCGCGGTTTGCGGACCGCAAAAAAACGGCTTGGTCGTGTGCATGTAGCCTTAATCTGCAGGCGGTGTTACAGAGCAGAAGGAGCTGAGCAGATTGTGTATATAGGAAGATTCAGTAAAAACCTATATTTTATTCATTTCATTTCCTGCTCATTTTTGGCTTTGAAGTCCAGGAGGCGGTCCTATCATTGATTGACAGCCTGCCCTCTATGAGTGTGTATACAGAGATCTGTCAATCACTGATAGGACCGCCTCCTGGACTTCAAAGCCCAAAATGAGCAGAGATTTAATTGCACGAAATACAAGTTAGGGCACATTCAGACGGCCGTAGTGCTTTGCGGATCCGCAAAACATGGACACCGGCCATGTGCGTTCCGCAACTTGCGGACCACACATGGCCGCACCATAATAGAAAATGCCTATTCTTGAATAGGACATGTTCTATCTCTACTGCAGAGCCGTGGTACGGAATAAGGGATGCGGACGGCACACGGTGTGCTGTCCGCATCTTTTGAGAGCCCATAGAAATGACTGGATCCGCAGACCTTCCGCTAAATTTCGGAACGGCTACGGATCCGTACATACGGTCGTGTGAATGGGGCCTTATACTGAGTCTTTTCCCATATAACTACATATCAATCATGCTCTGCTCCTTCTGCTCTATAACCTGCTGCCTGCAGCTTAAACACTATGGGGATCATTTACTAGCAGATATACACCACTTTGGCATATATTTGTCGCAGATTGTGACGCAAAGGTTATTTGCACTGCAATCTGAAACTTTTCCCCTCTCACGCCAGGTCTAAAACAGGGTGCGGGCCGGCCAGCTCGTCTCATTTATCATTTTCTAGGTCTGTTTTAGGTGTAGAAAATGGTCTAAATCTACACCAGCAAGGGAGCTGGCGTAGATTTAGACAGGTGGTGGATACGCCGACGTTATGTATAGGCTGGTGTCTCTAAATAAATTCGACAAATCCACCGCCAGCTAAAGGGGTATTAAATTAAGACTGGCGTCTAAAACACCTGTCTTACTAAATGACCCCCTGTGCTCAGCCTGACAGGTTCCCTTTAAAAATAAATGTTCAACGTGTGCGGAGTTCATACATACCACTTAGGCCTACATTTACATACACAGAACTGGAAAGATCAAAAATCTGCAACTTTTTTGTAAAATTTCCAGCTTAAAACCAACCTATAAAAAAAACAGGGATTACAGTCCTTGAAAAGTAAGTGCACCCCCAAAACCTATACATTTGTAAAAAGCAAACAACCTGATGATTGCCGTTCCCTGACAGACTGTTAACAGCCACTTCTGCCTTCAGATAACTTTGTGACAAACACAAATTAATTAAAAAAAATGCTTCAAAACATACATTTGGACCTAAAATGTGCATCCAAGCAGAAGTTTACACATAAAAACACCATAAATCTAATAAGACGTGCAAATCTCATATATACCACAACTGTATACATCGAGAGAACAGAGAGGCCTTCCAATATTTGGGCATCATCCACAAATGTGTTAAAAATGTATACTGCAAACCGCCTCCAGGTTACCAAAATCCACGTTACGTGAGAGCGCAAAACATACCGTGTATGAAAATATAACCTAATAATTAATACACGCACCTTTAGGCCTCTTTCACACAGGCGTTGTGGGAACATGCGTGATTTTTCCGCGCGAGTGCAAAACATTGTAATGCGTTTTGCACTCGCGTGAGAAAAATCGCGCATGTTTGGTACCCAAACCCGAACTTCTTCACAGAAGTTCGGGCTTGGGATCGGTAATAGCATTCTGAATACAGAACGCAGGGTACAATAGCGCTGGAGGGGTTAAAAAAAATAATAAAAAAAAAATTTAACTCGCCTTAATCCACTTGATCGCGCAGCCGGCATCTCTTCTGTCTCTTTCTTTGCTTTGTGCAGGAACAGGACCTGTGGTGACGTCACTCAGGTCATCACATGGTCCATCACATGATCCATCACCATGCTAAAAGATCATGTGATGACCGAAGTGACGTCACCACAGGTCCTGTTCCTGCAATCAGCAAAGGAGACAGAAGAGAAGCCAGGCTGCGCGATCAAGTGGATTAAGGTGGGTTAATTTTATTTTATTTTTTTAACCCCTCCAGCGCTATTTTACTATGCGTTCTGTATTCAGAATGCTATTATTTTCCCTTATAACCATGTTATAAGGGAAAATAATAATGATCGGGTCTCCATCCTGATCGTCTCCTAGCAACCGTGCGTGAAAATCACACCGCATCCGCACTTGCTTGCGGATGCTTGCGATTTTCACGCAACCCCATTCATTTCTATGGGGCCTGCGTTACGTGAAAAACGCACAAAATAGAGCATGCTGTGATTTTCACGCAACGCACAAGTGATGCGTGAAAATCAACGCTCATGTGAACAGCCCCATAGAAGTGAATGGGTCGGGATTCAGTGCGGGTGCAATGCGTTCAACTCGCGCATCGCATCCGCGCGGAATACTCGCCCGTGTGAAAGGGGCCTTACAGGAAACGATGATTATTAGCCAAAAAATTTGACAAAAATTCTTATTTGCAACTAAAATGCAAACTGTAGCAGAGCCCTTATGATAAATAAAATATAATCACCAAAAAATAGTAGTCTGAGTGAGGTTCATACGTGGCACACGTGTCTACACACCAGCTTTAGCATTCTTGTATTGGGCAGTGTGACGTGTACGGTGTCTTCTTTCAGAAAATGTAAGGGTATGTGGGATGATGAGATTTGTGGGCGTCCGCGGTGTAGATTGTCACAGCAGTAAAGGGGCGACCATGAGGTGTGTGTTCTGTATGTTTCTGGTCCTTCTCTGTAGCTTGTTACAAGGCTCTTTAGATTTTCGATGTGAGCATGTTCTTGAAAGAAGGGAGAGCCTCCCGTCCTAGAAATGTCATCCATCTTCTGGTTTCATTACACGGTTAAGCAGCTCCTGCTCTTCTGACTCTTTTGTGACAGGACGAATACGAAGAGCTTCTTCGCTATGCGGTGGTAACTCCTAAGTTTGGGCCTCATTTCCTCAGGGAGCATCAACTGACTGCTGAACAAACCACAAGTGACAGGTTTTCAGGTCTCGAGAAAGCTGCGCAAGAACAAATCCCAGGTAATATCAAGCAGGCGAATGGATGGCAAGAGAATCGCTGGTTTTATCCTCCTTCAAAATAATAATCGTTATGAGTTTTCAAAGATCAGTCTGAACAATGTAATTTGTTCCTTTATAGCCCCCATACACATTAGTCTATGGTGAGCCGAACCGGCCGATAGAGTAATGTGTATGGGGAGTTCCCGACTCTCTCCCCCGACAGATGAGGTTGGGGGAGAGAAGGATTGGGCGAAATGAATATTTTTGGCCAATTCTTTTGTTCTCTCAGATAATAAGCTGCCGCAGCCACTTCTTCTTTCTCCTCTCTCCCAGTTCAGCCGAACCGAACATATACAGTGGCTATATAAAGTCTACACACCCCTGTTAAAATGTCAGATTTCTGTGCTGTAAAAAAATTAGACAAAGATAAATAATTTCAGAACTTTTTCCACCTTTTAATGTGACCTATAAACTGTACATCTTAATTGAAAAACAAACTGAAATCTTTTAGGTGAAGGGAAGAAAACATATAAAAATAAAATAATATGGTGCATACATGTGCACACCCTCTTATAACTGGGGATGTAGCTGTGTTCAGAATTAAGCAATCACATTCAAAATCCTGTTAAATAGGAGTCAGCATACACCTGCCATCATTTAAAGTGCCTCTGATTAACCCCAAATAAAGTTCAGCTGCTCTAGTTGGTCTTTCCTGAAATTTTCTTAGTTGCATCCCACAGCAAAAGTCATGGTCCACAGAGAGCTTCCAAAGCATCAGAGGGATCTCATTGCTAAAAGGTATCAGTCAGGAGAAGGGTACAAAAGAATTTCCAAGGCATTAGATATACCATGGAACACCGTGAAGAAGTCATCATCAAGTGGAGAAAATATGGCACAACAGTGACATTACCAAGAACTGGACGTCCCTCCAAAATTGATGAAAAGACGAGGAAGAAAACTGGTCTGGGAGGCTACCAAGAGGCCTACAGCAACATTAAAGGAGCTGCAGGAATATCTGGCAAGTACTGGCTGTGTGATACATGTGACAACAATCTTCATATGTCTGGGCTATGGGGTAGAGTGGCAAGACGAAAGCCTTTTCTTAAGAAAAACATCCAAGCCAGGCTACATTTTGCAAAAACACATCTGAAGTCTCCCAAAAGCATGTGGGAAACAGTGTTATGGTCTGATGAAACCAAGGTTGAACTTTATGGCCATAATTCCAAAAGATATGTTTGGTGCAAAAACAACACTGCACATCACCAAAAGAACACCATACGCACAGTGAAGCATGGTGGTGGCAGCATCATGCCAAGGGGCTGTTTTTCTTCAGCTGGAACTGGGGCCTTAGTTAAGCTAGAGGGAATTATGAACAGTTCCATATACCAGTCAATATTGGCACAAAACCTTCAGGCTTCTGCTAGAAAGCTGAACATGAAGAGGAACTTCATCTTTCAGCATGACAACGACCCAAGGCATACATCCAAATCAACAAAGGAATGGCTTCACCAGAAGAAGATTAAAGTTTTGGAATGGCCCAGCCAGAGCCCAGACCTGAATCCAAAAGAAAATCTGTGGGGTGATCTGAAGAGGGTTGTGCACAGGAGATGCCCTCGCAATCTGGCAGCTTTGGAATGTTTTTGCAAAGAAGAGTGGGCAAATCTTGCCAAGTCAAAATGTGCCATGCTGATAGACTCATACCCAAAAAGACTGAGTGCTGTAATAAAATCAAAAGGTGCTTCAACGAAGTATTAGTTTAAGGGTGTGACACTTATGCAACCATATTATTTTATTTTTATATTTTTTCTTCCCTCTACCTAAAAGATTTCTGTTTTGTTTTTCAATTGAGTTGTACAGTTTATAGGTCACATTAAAGGTGGCAAAAGTTCTGAAATGATTTATCTTTGTCTCATTTTTTTTTTTACAGCACAGAAACCTGACATTTTATCAGGGGTGTGCAGACTTTTTATATCCACTGTATGTGTATGTCAGAGTCTGATGAGAGAGCTGTCCGCTAACAACTATTGAATGTGTATGGGGGCCTTTAGGGCCAGTTCACACTGAGTTTTGTGGCACTGATTTTGGAGCGTTTCTGCCTCAAAATCGGCTCCAAAAAAGCCTCCCATTCATTTCAATGGGAAGCAGCAATTGCTTTTGCACGTGGAAAAAAGAAGCAGCATGTCCCATCTTGGGGCTGAATCTCCCATTGAAGTGAAAGTGCGTGCATTTTTTGTGCGTTTTCCACGCGCTTTTTGGCACAGATCTGCTTTTAAAAACCTCAACCTGAGAATTCAGCTTTGTAATAAAGTGAACACCCATTGGTTAAAAAAACAAAAAGGCGTAAAAAAAAAAAACGCATCAGAAACCTGTGTTTTCACGCTGAAAAATAAAAAAAAAGTTGCAGATTCTACAGTGTGTTTTTCAAAATCAGTCGTGTGAACTGGCCCTTAGGCTACACATAGATAGGGGGGCTTTCAGACGTTATGGATTCTGTTGCAGAATTTTTCACGACTGAAAATCGGTTCTATTCGTTTGAATGGGGCGGCAAGAACATGGATTTCTGCAAGCCTCACTCAGGTGGATGGAACTGATTTTCAGTCGCAGAAAATTCAGCAACAAAATCTGCCACGTGTGAAAGCACCCAAAAGCTTAACGCGGCTACCTACTGTAGTGAGCTGGGCTGAAGAGCTATGTGTACGGGGAGAATGACGGCACATGCTGGATCTCAGCGAGCCTGATAACACATGGGCAGAGGTGTATTTCCCTCTCCTCGTTATTATAAAGACGCATGCTCGGCAGATGTTAACATGTGTATTTAATGTCTTTTCAGAGGGACCACAATCTTCATTAGAGGACGTTCAAAGAAGTTCAGAGAGAGAAGGTCAAAGAGGGCCCTCTCCAGCAAGCGTTACTGAGAACCATCAAGGTAGTAGCATTAGGAAGGTACATAGATGAAAGGGTTATTCCCTTCACAGCAGGGGGCGGACGTGCCATAGTCTCTACAAGGAAATTTCCCTGTGAGCCGATGCCCAGGGGGCAACCTGAGCCCTCCTCATTGCCGCCAGCCTAGTAAGTAATGATCTGTCACTCCCAGAGTTAATGTTGGGAGCATCAATTACTGCAGTTAAGTACCTGGCTGGTGGCCAGAGGTGCCCTCCCGATTCCAGAATTCTACTGCATTTTTGTGCTGCACTTTGGTTTTTGATGCTGCTGGGTCAGTTTATTGTGTTGCACTGTGGTATTTGGCTCTGCTAGGGCGGTATTTTGTGCCGCAGTATGGTATTGCTGGCCCCACCTACTTGTGTTAGCCCCGCCTTCTGTCCTTTTGGACCCACCTACAACATGGGTCCACTTTAACCCCTTAGGGACCCATGACGTACCGGTACGTCATGTATAGTTCCATCATGGATCTCACAGGCCGGAAGCTGTATGAGTAATACACACAGTATTACTCATACAGCCAATGCATTCCAATACAGAAGTATTGGAATGCATTGTAAAAGATTAGACCCCCAAAAGTTCAAGTCCCAAAGTGGGACAAAAAAAAAAAAAGTGAAAAAAAAAAAGTTGAAAAAATAAAGATTTCCCCCCCAAAAATTAAGTTTCAAGTTAAAATAAACAAAAACATAATTTTCCCCAAATAAAGTGAAAAAAAAAAATAGGTAAAAAATAGTGTGGGGGGGTATACATATTGGGTATCGCCGCGTCCGTATCGACCGGCTCTATAAACATATCACATGACCTAACCCCTCAGATGAACACCGTATAAAATAAAAACTGTGCTAAATGAACCATATTTTTGTCACCTTACATCACAAAAAGTAGAACAGCAAGCGTTCAAAAAGGTGTTTGCCCATGCCGAACAGCGTTTTTGAGTGCGTCATGGGATATGATCAAGACGGATCCAGCATGAAACGCAATGTAAGGCAATGGTGCAGGATTCGTTTCTTCGGACACAAAAAAAAAAAAAAAAAGATACGGCGCCCATTGACCTACAATGGATTTAGTGCCGACTCCTTGTTCATTATGGAGATAATACAACCGGATCCGTTCTGAACGGTTGCAGACAATTGTATTATTGATCTAAATATTTTTTTCTGGTCCCCTAACAAATCCAGCAGAAATGCAGATGTGAAAGTAGCCCAAGGCCTCATGCACATGACCGTTGTGTGTTTTGTGGTCCGCAAAACACAGATGGCGTCCATGTGCGTTCCGCAATTTGCGGACCGGCACGGACAGCCATTAATATAACTGCCTATTCTTGTCCGCAAAACGCGGACAAGAATAGGACAGGTTATATTCTTTTTACGGATGCGGACAGCACACTGAGTGCTGTCCGCATCTTTTGCGGGTCCCCCCTTGGGGCGAATGGGTCCCCATCCGAGCTGCCAAAACTGCTGCTCGGATGCGGGCCAAAACAACGGCCGTGTGCATGAGGCCTAAGAGCGATTTTGAAGTATAAATGGTGAGTCCTGACCAATAGAACACGTTTCCCTTTCAGTACCATAGACATAAAGATCATCTCTAAACTATGCTGAAATGTCGAGAGGAAATCCGACACGTATTTCTATAGCAGAAATCGGAGGCTGACCCTTGGACTGCTGGCGCGGTTGTGTCTCTGGGTGCATAGCAGATCTGCACCAGGATTCGCCTCCATTCAATGAGTTTGGTCCACTTCATTGAGCAGGGGTAATCGGATTCCTTACCCAATCTGTGCACATAAGTATCGTGCTGCGTAATCCTGCAGACAAACGTCGGGTACTTTTCTGTAGCACATGAAATTGCTTGCAGAAACCGCATTCACACACATGGCATGTGGATTGTGAATGGACCCAAAATGACTGTAAAATAATTAAAATCCATAGTTCCTTCACATATGACCCAGTTAGGACCTGGGCGTATATGTAAATGTGAGTTAGATGGTATTGTCATCATTTCATCAGTACTACAGATTCATGACGCCGATGAGCTGTCTTCAAGGGATGTAGTTGAATTACTTCAGACAGCTCTTTTAAGAAATAGATCCGATACTAATGCAATATGGATCACCTATAGATGTCTTTGTATTTTTAACACTTTCCATAGACTTCAATGGGCATTTTACATTTGCAAAGCAGTGGGTGGAGGATGATCTACTCTGATTCCCAGACTGACACTACTATTCCTATTTTCTTTTGTATTTGAAGAACCTCCGTTCCAAAGGACCTTAGCATCGGGTATGGAGGTGTTTTCTCCTGTTCATTCAGATGAGCTATCTCTCCGTGCTTCCTCCTCTTCTGCCTCTGCCAGATCCCAGACAGAGCGGATCCAAGTAACTCGGCTGCCTGTCTCTTCTGAAAATATGCAGCAGGTTGAAGACTTGCTTGATCTATGGAGTGGTAACCTGAAGGTAGGTAGATTCCTGCTGTGCATTTAGTATTTCTAAGCACCCTCGGCCTCTGTAGAACCTGCCAAGGCGAAGCATAGGTTCCATCAGATGTTTCGTTTGTGCACCTTGTAGCCACTAAATCTGGCTATTTTTTTTTTTTTTTTTTTAGTTAAAGGGTCAATCCGGTCAAAAAGATTTAACAATATGTTGGAGAAATATGTGCATAGATTGCATTGGTGGAGTCTAAAGCCATCATTCCGTCAGCTATTCCTCTGCCACAACCTCCATCCCATAACCATGCATTTTCGGCAGAGAATGTATGTGTACCCAGTAGGCAGCAGCTTGGGAATAAATGACTGGGCATGTTGAAATCCAACATGCCTTACCCTTCTTTCTCCCGACATATGTCAGGGGGAAGTCTGGGCACTACCATACACATTAGATGGTTAGCTATTCTCTTGGGTTCGGCCAACATCCATCTAATGTTTATGGCCACCTTAAACGGGTTTACCAGCATTTCTTTTTTTTTTTTTTTTTTTTTTTTTTTTTTTTTATCCCGTAGATTCCCCCCTCTTTACCACTATGGGGCATTGCCTAGTGGGGACTCTTTGAAACTGATGACTTATCCTCTGGATAGGTTATCAGCATCTTATTGGTTGGGGGTCCGAAACTCGGGAACACCGCCGATCAGCTGTATGAGAAGGCCCCGGAACTCCTGTGAACACAGCAGCCTTCTCTCTGGTTCCGCTAGGCCAGGGACTTCTCAACTATCGGTCAAGTGGCCTAGGGGCTTCTCAGCCCCATTTACTTTTGAGTCTTGTTTGGATACTGGGTCACACTGAAATTCCTCTAGAAAACGACTTACCTGTGTGTCTGTTACTCTTTCACAGACAAATGTGTTGGCTGAACTGAGCAAATGGAGGCTAACCATAATCGAGAAGCACCGGCTGGAGATGAAAAGGCAGAACGAAAAGCATGCGGAGCATATTACTCACTTGAGCAACCAGATAGACAGCCTGAAAGCTCTAATACAGAGCTATGAAACCTCTATACACAGAAAAGACGAGGTAATGACTATAACCAACTATTAGTTCACCTTTCATGTGAGATTTGTTTATAGGGAAGTGAAAACACTGTTAGATTTCCATGGATTTTCAGGTCTTAAAGAGTAACTAAACCTTTAACATTTTAATAAGATGTTCCTAATGCCCTAATAATATGGTAGTTTGTCTAATGTATTTTATCAATGTATTTTTATTACAGTCCAACCCCCCCTCCCCAAAGCGCACCATTCCCTGTGCGCTTAAAACTGACATTTCTGTACGCCACTGCCTGCTCAGCGGTGTACGGAGTATGGGCTGTAGACACTTTATGCATGGGGCCACAGCAGCAGTGCGTACGGGCGCATATTGCTGCTCCTACCCTGTACCTATGTACTATGCCAGGATTAGCGGAGCGGGCTCCTGCTTCTGCCTACTCCATTAAGCTAAGAGTCCTACATGTCAGCTGTTAGCTTAGTGGAGCAGGCAGGAGCCGCTCAGCTAATCCTGGAGTTAGTAAACCTCCGGGGGGCAGGAGCAGCAATATGCATTCCGACCCATACGCACTGCTGCTGCTGTGCATTCATAAAATGTCAGTTTTAAGCGCACAGGGAATGGTGCGCACAGGGAAAGTATATTAGAAAAACTATTATTAGTTATTTTATTTTACTCAAAGGTTTAGTTACTCTTTAAGGGGTTGTCTCGCCTCCTTGATTTCCGCTCCGTAGGCGCACTTTCTGAGCTGGAGGGGGCATTGCTTATGCTTTGAATGATGGCACAGGCAATGTAATCTCGCCCCTTACCTGTACGCTCCCAAGGCTTCATTTGTCTTCAGCTAGCTGCCTTTTCCAAGGCTACTGCCATTGCCAGGAGCAGCTCAGGGCAAGATATATGAGGTGGGCGGTATGGGAGGGAGCTAGTGCGCATTTGCAGCAATGCACGCACTCCCACCATCCCGGCCACGAAACAGGCTGGCACTTTACTACCCAGTGAACAGATGCGGCCACCGCTACTGGATTGCAGCGGTGGCCGTAACCCCTGACAATGAGCATTCTCTAAGGGACTAAAAGATGGCAATTATCCAGGAGAGGAGGCAGTATTGCAACATGGAGTATATTGGTAAGTTCTTCATTATAGCGTTATATTCAACATAGGTACCATTGTGCCAAGTGAGACATCCCTTTTAAAGGTCAGCCTATTAAACCAAGCATACTGCATGGTGATTTAAATGAGTCCTCTATTGCTGTAGTCGCATGTACTGTTGCAGTATAATTATTACTTTTATTCCTACATAAGTGGGATAATCGGAACCGGAACACCTCTACCTCCTCCTCTCCCTCATTGTCACTCCTCCTCCTCATCACCACATTGACAGGGCCAGGCATCTTCACTGTTAGGATGCCTGGCTTTTACATCTAACACTTGCGCTGGTGAGATTTCACTGGACCAGCACTTTCAGATTTCTTTTCAGAATAAGCTGCCGTATGTCTACACAACGAATAACCATGTTTCTTGCCATTATATGACTTATATTCTTCGTTATCTAGCAATTTTTCCCCTTGGCAGTCTCTGTCTGATTCTCAGGTTTTTCTAACTGCTATGATACCTCCCATAGACTACACAGAGAAAACGGGAGATTCTGATCCCCCTCACTCTCTCAGAATCATTCAGTAGCATCATATAAGACATTATCGATAAGTATTGAGCAGTATTGCTGTGACTAAGGCCTCCTGCACACAGCCGTTGTTTGGGTCCGCATTCGAGCCGCCTTTTTTGCGGCTCAGATGTGGACCCATTCACTTCAATGGGGCCCCAAAAGATGCAGACAGCACTCTGTGCGCTGTCCGCATCCGTTGCTCCGCAAAAAAAATAGAACATGTCCTATTCTTGTCCGTTTTGCGGACAAGAATAGGCATTTTTACAATGGGCCTTCCGCAAATTGCGGAAGGAACATGGACGGTTTCAGTTTTTTTTTGCAGATCGCAAAAAACGGAACGGTCGTGTGCATGAGGCCTAATTGGAATTTCCAGCTTCCCACTACATCGTACGCAAGAGTAAATGGAGCCATTAGAAAGTACAAGTTGTCCCACAAAAACAAGCCCTCGTGCAGCTATGTGAATGGAAAAATACAAAACCTATGGCTTCGTGAAGGCCGGGAGTATAACGCGGAAACTGAAAATCGCCAGGGGCTAAAGGGATTAAGCACCGTGTTCATGCATACTACACCTATGATGTGTGTGTATATATATATATATATATATATATATATATATATATATATATATATCTCATATGTAAGCCAAATTGTATTGCCTTTTTTTTATTAGCTAGACTTGCTTTTATGTGAATGGAGTAAGGGTAGTGGGGAGCTGGGCCTCTCATTTATCTTTTCCTTGACATATCGCTGGTGATTAATGTGTTCACAGTGTGATCTCGCTCTGGATGAGTACACTTGCAGGCAGTGTTCACGTCCTCCTAGACACCTGGGGATGACACTTCCTTTATGTTCATCAAATATCTGGAAAACAAAAACCTGCATTTTGATGCCGTATGAATCATAAGAAGCATACAGCGAAGACCTCTGTGACGTGATCCTCTTATTACTATAGGATAATAGGAAATTTGTTGAACGCTCTTATTTTGCACAAGTGAAGACCTAACACTTATTATTTTCCACCGTATCAATATATCAAATCATATCAATGTAATCATGTGAATGTTTCCAGCCCCATGTTTGTCTATAGTTAGAACTCATATAGAAGGACAGAACCAACTTCTAGAAATGCATAAATGGCCCGTATAAAATCCAATGTAAAGCTGTTCTTTGTAAGTCACTGTGAAATACAAGCTAGAAAAAATAACTGCATGTGAGCTGTTAGCTTAGCAGAGCAGGCAGGAGCCCACCTCGCTCAGGTAATCCTGGCATAGTACATGGGTACAGGGTGCCAGGAGTTAGTAATCATCCAGGGAGCACGGGCAGGAGCAGCAATATGCACACCTGCCCGTACTCACAGCACTGCTGCGGCCCCATTTATAAAAAAAATGTTCTCTGTACTCTGAGCTGCCAGCAATGTACAGAGAACAGAGTTTTAAGCGCACAGTGAATGGTGCACTTTAGAGAAGTAAAAGTGTCAAAAAATAGAAAATTGATTAATGAAGTATATTAGATAGTTTTATTAGGAACAAAATATTAAAAGTTCATATAAAGGTTTAGTTACTCTTTAAGGGTTCATTCACACATCCGCAAGTGTTATGCGGATCCACAAAACACAGACACCTGCAATGTGCGATCCACAATTTGCGGACCGCACATCAGACACTATAATAGAAAATGCCTTTTCTGGTCCGCAATTGCGGACAAGAATATAGGACATGTTCTATTTTTTTCAGGAACGGAATAGCGGATCCGTAAAATACGGATTCGCATCCGTTCCAGCCCCATTGAAAGTGAAGGGGGCCGCAAATTGCAGAACGAATGCGGACCCAAATTACGGACGTGTGAATGGACCCTAAGGCTTCTTCACACTTTATTTATGTCTTAAAATGCTTTAAAATGCATGCTGAAACGCCATGTGCTTCAAGTCTATTTAAGGGTGTTTTATTTATTTTTTCTTTGAAAAATGTTGTTGCGTTTTTTTTTAGCTAAAGCCAGATATGGATCCAGCAGGAAGGAGAAGTAATCCCCTGAATTGATGCAGTAAATTTGTTTCTCATAGGCCATAGCAAGTTGAATGCAGTCCTGAAATGCAATTGTTCTGACAGTGGTGCACAGTCATTGGCTGTAATAGACGCTGATTGGCTGGATATCTTTTAAAGGCAAGAAAAGAGCTATTGGCTGCATGAAAACTGCACACAGCAACACAAGGGATACAATGCCATTACTGTACAGTATGAGCTGTCTGTGCCAGTGCCCTTCTATCCGCCACAATGCACCCCCAGCAAGTGCCCTCCATTGCATTGTCAGCCACAATGTCCCTAATAGTGCTGGTCAGTGCCCTCCATTACAGTGTCGGCCATATAGCGCCCAACAATTCCAGCCAATTCCCTCTATTACCGTGTCACCCGTGATGCCACACAAGAGTGCTGGCCAATGCCCTCCACTACAGTGTCAGCTATAATACCCCCCGAACTGTGCCAAACAATGCCCTACATTAGTGTCGGTCATAATGCCCCCCCAGTAGTGTCTGATAATGCCCTACATTACAGTGTCGGCCATAATGCCCCCCCAGTAGTGTCGGATAATGCCCTACATTACAGTGTCGGCCATAATGCCCCCCAGTAGTGTCGGACAATGCCCTACATTACAGTGTCGGCCATAATGCCCCCCAGTAGTGTCGGACAATGCCCTACATTACAGTGTCGGCCATAATGCCCCCCAGTAGTGTCGGACAATGCCCTACATTACAGTGTCGGCCATAATGCCCCCCAGTAGTGTCGGACAATGCCCTACATTACAGTGTCGGCCATAATGCCCCATAACAGTGCAGGCCAATGCCCTCCATTATAGTGCCTTTGGATACCTTTTTCAGCAGCACCAAATGGCCAAGAACAGACCCTGAAGACGCTCCCATCCTTTCGGAAAGCGATTAACCAGTTTCCAGTTGCTTCATCTGACAGCTAAAATAAGAACCTGCTTTATCTGTATTATTTTGGTCCAGTCCTTCTTTTTTCTTATTTAGGGTACTTTCACACAAGCGTTAAAGTTTTCCGGTACGGAGTTCCGTCCTAGGGGCTCAATACAGAAAAAAACGCATCTGTTTTATCCCCATGCATTCTGAATGGAGAGCAATCCGTTCAGTATGCATCAGGATGTCTGCAGTTCAGTCACTTACGGTATTTGGCTGGAGAAAATTCCAGAACACTTGCCCGATTGTCGGATCTGGCATTAATTTCCATTGAAATGTATTCATGCCGGATCCGGTACCAAGTGTTCCAGAAAAACGGATCTGGTTTTACCGGTCTGCATATGCTCAAACCTTAAAAAAATTGAAAAAAATAAATACCGGATCCGTTTTTCCAAATGACGCTGGAGAGACGGATCCGGTATTTCAATGCATTTGTCAGACGGATCCGGTTCCGGGAAAAAAATGGTATCCATTTGCACGTGGATTTCTGCATCTGGCAGGCAGTTCTGATTCCTCGAAAGCTAGTGTGAAAGTACCCTTACCCTAAGTTCACACTTGCGCGTTTTACAGCGCGTTCGAACGCGCTGAAAAACGCCCGACGCATAAACAAGTTCTTGAGCTTCTTTGGGGCGTTTTGTCGCGCGTTCCCGTACCTAGACTTTCGGGAACGCGCGACAATGGGCGTTCGCTTGTCTCTGTATGCGCGATTGCAAACGCCCGTACAATCGCGCATACAGAGCTCTCCTTTCAGAACGCTTAGGTCTGAACCCAGGGTTAGGGTTGATATTTTGAGGGTTCAGGACCAATTACCATTTTTCCAGGTACAATTGTTTGTTGAGGGATCATTTGAAGTTTTTCCTTTTATACTTCTCATTTCATTGAATCTACTTCTGGTTGTGGTATATAAAATTTGCATGAAAAGCTGCCCCAAAAACTTTTCTGCTCTTAAAAAAAAAAAAAAAAAGTGCACGTGACCTACTGCAGTCTGATTTACTGTATTTTATGCCAAAAACTGCTGTAAATTATAGAACAAATCTACTTCCCTCACTTCAGATCAAGGTGGATTTGATTTAAATCACTAGTCAGTAAGGCTTGATTTAAATCATATTTTTTTACATAAAGACTAATTCTTGCTGGTATAATTTATAATATACAAGTAGATAAAGATTTTTAGAATAATAACTTTTCATATTAGGTTGATTCTGCATTCATAGGTTTGTAGAAGTTAGGATTAAGGTATTTTTCTCAACTCTGTTTATGTTATAACATTTTTGCTGTGAAGAAGAGGCATGTGATCTCTGCTGAGTCAAATTCAGTTTTGAGAACTGCAAAAGTAAACCAAGCATCTGTGATAATATCTTGTAGGCAGAGAAACTGCCCAATAATTTTACAAAAATCTCTGGAAGAGCATGACATTGTGAATGGATTAGTGGAATTTATTTACCCAAAAAATTACACATATAGAAACATAGAATGTGTCGGCAGATGAGAACCATTTGGCCCATCTAGTCTGCCCAATATACTGAACACTATGAATAGCCCCTGGCCCTATCTTATATGAAGGATGGCCTTATGCCTATCCCATGCATGCTTAAACTCCTTCACTGTATTTGCAGCTACCACCTCTGCAGGAAGGCTATTCCATGCATCCACTACTCTCTCAGTAAAGTAATACTTCCTGATATTACTTTTAAACCTTTGCCCCTCTAATTTATAACTATGTCCTCTTGTAGCAGTTTTTCTTCTTTTAAATATTCTTTCCTCTTTTACCTTGTTAATTTCCTTTATGTATTTAAAAGTTTCTATCATATCCTCTCTGTCTCGTCTTTCTTCCAAGCTATACATGTTAAGGTCCTTTAATCTTTCCTGGTAAGTTTTATCCTGCAATCCATGTACTAGTTTAGTAGCTCTTCTCTGAACTCTCTCCAAAGTATCAATATCCTTCTGGAGATATGGTCTCCAGTACTGCGCACAATACTCCAAGTGAGGTCTCACTAGTGTTCTGTAGAGCGGCATGAGCACCTCCCTCTTTCTACTGGTAATTCCTCTTGCTATACACCCAAGCATTCTGCTAGCATTTCCTGCTGCTCTGTGACATTGTCTGCCTACCTTTAAGTCTTCTGAAATAATGATCCCTAAATCCCTTTCCTCAGATACTGAGGTTAGGACTGTATCACTGATTTTATATTCTGCTCTTGGGTTTTTACGTCCCAGGTGCATTATCTTGCACTTATCAACATTACATTTTAGTTGCCAGATTTTTGACCATTCCTCTAGTTTTCCTAAATCCTTTTCCATTTGATGTATCCTTCCAGGAACATCAGCCCTGTTTCAAATCTTTGTGTCATCAGCAAAAAGACAAACCTTACCATCGAGGCCTTCTGTAACGGTAACAAGACCTTGGTCTGAATATACTCCATTGACTACAACCCTCTGTTGTCTGTCCCTCTGCCTAATCCATTCAACAATATGGGAGTCCACGTACAGCCTTATTCTACATAATTAAAAAACAAATCTTTATTTCATGATGGAATAACCTTTGGATGGCAATATATTTTCCTCAAAAAGCATTGTATATAAAAAAAAATCGATTTACTTTAAAAAAAAAAATCTTTTATTAAAAAAAAAAAAAAAATCATTGATTTCCACCCTGCTTCAGATCATAGATGGCACAGAACTGTTTTTCTGGAGAATGGACTGCCAGAAGATTCACCAAATGTATTTAGGGACCTATGTGTCTTACTTTTTTTTTTTGTGTGACTTTTCTACCAGTGTTTTGCCTGCATTTTTGAAGTTCTATAAAGATTACATTGGAAACCACTACAAAAAAAACACATTAGAGAAAAATGCAAGTTGACCCCAAAAAAATGCTAAAAAAGAAAAACCCCAAAACCGTAACCCTGTGGGGCAGAGAGAGCAAGCTGCACATGTGCAGCCACCCCCCTTTCACTGCTACTGGCTCAGCTATTTTTGGAAGTCCCATAGTGGTGAATGGGGTGGCCACACTTTCGCTGCTTGCTCTCCGTTCACTGCTACTGGACTTGTGAAAATAGCCAAGAGTGTTCATTCAGGTATTTTTGGTCGTTCCATGGCAGCACATGTGCGGTTTGTTCCCCGATCATTTCAGAGGCCCATTTTGGAAGTAGCAGTCCCAGAAGTGGAAGCTGCAACTATCTGACTTATATGTCCTATCCTAGTGATTTGCATTAAATGTCCCAGATGGGACAACGCCTTTTAGGTTTCTTTAAAGATCATAGTATGTTTGCTAGTTTAGGGCTCATGCACACCACCGTATGTATTTAGCGATCTGCAAAAAACAGATCCACAAAAAATACGGATGATGTGCATTCCGTATTTTGCAGAACGGACGAGCTGGTCCCTAATAGAACAGTCATATCCTTGTCCGTAATGCGGACAATAATAGGACACGTTCTATTTTTTTTGCGGAACGGAAATACGGTTACATAAACAGAATGCACACGGAGTAACTTCAGTTTAGTTTTTTTTGTGAACCCTATGAAATGAATGGTTCCGCATACGGTCCGCAAAAAAACTGAACGGACACGGAAATAAAATAGGTTCATGTGCATGAGCCCTTATGTTGTGTTTGCTTGATGAAACAGAAACAGTATTTCTTATAGAGTCAGCTGTAGAATTTAAAGGGGTTGTCCGGGCATTTAATATTGAAGGCCTACCCTCAGGATAGATCGTCCATACCAGATCGGCGGGGGTCCGACACTTGGCACCCCTGCCAATCAGCTGTATGAGGAGACGGCGCGCGCAGTGTGCAGGTGCCATCTCTTTTCCTGCTGTGATGTCTGTGGCAAAGACCATAGACTGCAGCAGTAAACAGGAAGAGAGATGGCACCTGCACACTGCGCGCGCGCCGTCTCCTCATACAGCTGATTGGCAGGGGTGCCGGGTGTCGGACCCCCACCGATCTGATATCTATGACCTACCCTGAGGATAGGTCATTATTATTTAAAGCCCGGACAACCCCTTGAACACTATTAATATAAAATACTGATTGTGTTCATACTACCAATGTGTTTTGCTTGCTCATTAACATGGCAGTCTTGTAGTCAGCATCCGGTGCACATCCCTGAGAATATGGTATCCGGCATGCTTTCTTCTGCGGTATCACGTCTCTGCTGCCAGACAAACCATTGAAAAGTGAAAACAAAATGAGTTATTTTAGTAGACAAGCCAATAATTAGAATAACGTCGCAGAGTCCCATAATCGGGCTGTCACGCCTTTCTGCTACATGTCGCACATTCAGTCTCGCTGCGCCCATCTCGCGTAGCACTTGATATAATGACAATTGAATGTACTGTAGGGCTCAGCACGCACACACTGAATGATCTTGTATACAGCGTGTGACGATAAATGTGCATTTGTGTGGCGCTCCCGCTGGCTGCGTGGGCGCACGGGCAATGTGCGTAGCGGCAGGAGGACTCCAGGGGTGATTGATTGGCTGAGTCATGTTCCTGCAGCCTGTAATTAGCTCTCGGTATAGTCCATTCACTGTATTATGGCTTTTTTGTTTTCCCAATCAGTCGCTCATTAGATTTATAATCACTCAATAACCACAGTGTAATCCTGCCTCCGTATTCTCAGCTGCTGGATTTCTTTAAAGTGACAGACTGTGCCCTGAACTTCAGTATACTTTCTGTATCCATTCCTCATGCTTTTTAAGATCTCAGTCTGCCCTTTCCACTCCTCAACATAGAGGTCATATGTATTGACGTACTAGCACCTCATGTTGGTAGCGTGGGCACTAAAAAGGGCAGAGAAAATAGCCACAAAAACATTGAAAAAAGGCTCCACATAAAAGAAGAAAAATTTAAAGGGGCTGTCTCACTTCAGTAAATGGCATTAATACGAGGCACTTACTAATGTATTGTGATTGGCCATATTGTCTCCTTTCCTGGCTGGATTCATTTTTCCACCACATTATACACTGCTCATTTCCATGGTTACGACCACCCTGTGAGCCGGCTTTTGGTGGCCGTGCTTGCACACTATAGGAAAAAGCGCTAGCCTATGCACACTCAAACGGTCCTGGCCAACAGAGGGGCCAGCACTTTTTCCTATAGTATGCAAGCGCAACTACCGCTGGATTGCAGGGTGGTCGTAACCATGGATATAAGCAATGTATAATGTGATGAAAAAAAACGAATCCAGCTAGCAAAGGAAGCAAAATGGACAATCACAACACATTAGTAAGTGCCTTGTAGTAACTTTCTCTACATGATAAATGCCATTTTCTGAAATTAGACAACCCCTTTTAACCCTGCCATTTCTTGCTTAAAGGAAATGTGTTATCAGAAACTGAGCTATTGTTCGGAGTTGGTTTTTATCTTATAAGGGTTTTTCAGGAATTAAGAAAATAAAATACGTAAATATGACTTTATTATAAAAAAAAAAATACCTTTCTATTAGTTATAATGGCTCATTTTCTCTGGGGAGCGATCATTAGGAGTAATAAAATGGCCGCCATCTTAGAAGTACATACAAAACCTGTCCTAATCACACAGGAGGACAAGTTACTTCAGAGCACTGAGTTAAAGGGCTGCCTCATCCTCCTCTCTGCGCTGCTTGTCAGGGGTTATGGTCCTGAATCATGGGCGTAACTAGAAGTGCCTGGGCCCCACAGCCCCGCCCATTTTTGATATACTATTTTTACCCCCACCTGTCCTTTTTTATTTTTGATAAAAATCTTTTTTATTTATGTGCAAATTACCTTCCTAACGTGCCCAAAGGGCTGTCCCTCCGGCCGTTTGTGCCCAGCCGCGCCCATTATCGCCAAGCCCACCACCTCCCCACTGTTAATTATTCACTGCTGTCCTCGTCTTTTTGTGCCGTAGTCTCGCGCATGCGCCAATGTTACTCACGTGCGGGCCCCCGCGGTGTCCTGGCAGCAGCCTCAAGTCATGTAATCGCGTATGCGCCAGAAAGCTGGCGCATGCGTGATTACACTACTTGAGGCTGCTGCCAGGACACCGCATGGGCCCGGACGTAAGTAACATCAGCGCATGCGCGAGACTACGGCACAAAAAGACGAGGACAGCAGTGAATAATTAACAGTGGGGCGGTGGTGGGCTTGGCGATAATGGGTGTGGCTGGGCACAAACGGCCAGAGGGACAGCCCTTTGGGCACGTTAGGAAGGTAATTTGCACATAAATAAAAAAGATTAAACTTGACTGACACGCTGTCGGGCGCCGGGCCCCTTGTCAGCCCGGGCCCCGAAGCAGCCGCTTCCCCGGTAGTTATGCCACGGTCCTGAATACTGTTTAACATGATCTTCAGCTGAATCTCTGAAGGAACAGAGTTCATGGGGAGACATGAAGCATAGAGAGCTGATGATATGTGGCTGTGTCCTGCTATGTGATTAGGACAGGTTTTGTGTGTACTAATAGGATGACAGACATTTTATTTCTCCTAATGATTCTCCCCAGACAAAACGAGCCATCATAACTAATGAAAGATATTTGGGAATAGATTTATAATAAAGTCATATTTAGTTATTTTCATTTTCTTAATTCCCGGAGAACCCCCTTTAAACATGTTTTTTATAGAATTTTTTTTATTTTTTTTATTTTCTCTTATATTTTAAAAAAAAACTAAAATAAAATTGTCACATTGGCTACTGAACCTTATTGACTTCTATGGGAGATTTTTGTAGGCATGCTCTGTTACCTGTGCAGAGGTCAGGACGGAGCAGATAAACTGTGAATGGTGAATCCTGTGTTGTCTATACTTCGATGATATCTGTAATTGTAATCCAGCCTGTGGTGATAATGCAATGGCTACTGATAACCTGTACAGAACAGGAAGTCTTGACTATCAGGCCTAGTGGTCAGTACGAAAACTGTTACCATGAAAATGCAAAGTAACCTGCAGCCAGCAGGATCTAGAGCAGGAGAGGCTGAGCAGATTGTATATAGTTTTCTGGTAAAAGATTCAGTAAAACTTGTCATTTATACTCCTGCTCATTCGGGCCTTTGTAGTCCAGGAGGCGGTCCTCTCAGTGATTGACAGCTGTCCTCTGACTGTATACAGAGACAGCTGTCAATCACTAATAGGACCGCCTCCCGGCCAGAATGAGCAGGAATTTAGATGAATAAATTGTGATTGGCTGCAGAAGGAGCTATCCACTACTTTTCTCTCTGCAATAGGAGACTAATATTAAAGGGGTACTCTGCTGTGAATGGAGAGATTGTCACACACACGGCTCTCTCCCCATCTTCTGAAAGTAAGTGTGGCCCTGAGACGTGGTTCCCACCTTGGGGCCCCGCACCTGTTGGGCGTTTATGGCAGATCCTGTAGATATTCCATAAATGTCAAGATGGCAATACCTCTTTAGGCCACAACCCCATTGCAAAGCTCCACCTGGGCCTCCGCCATCTACCGGCTCATGCCCACGACTGGGGTTTTTGTCATCATCCAATCTGGATATGGCCCCATTAACTTCAATTGGGCCACAAAAGATGCGGACAGCGCACAATGCGCTGTCCGCATCCGTATGTCCGTTCCGTGCTACCTGCAAAAACAAATATATAGAACATACTTGTCTGTCTTACGTACAAGGATAGACCTGTTCTATAGAGGGCAAGGCGTTCCATTCTGCAAAATGCATAATGCACACAGCCAGTATCCGTGTTTTGTGGATCCGCAATTTGCGGCCCACAAAAACGGCTATGGCCTTGTGTATGAGCACTAAATGAAAGAGATGGGAAGGCAATCAACCTCCATGTTCTCTGCGGGATTTCTGTAAGGTTGTTTTCTTCAGGGACATGCCGAAAATCCTGCAGACTGATCAACCCCGTGGGCGAGATTACCTCCTGTGCACTTTATCGTTCAGGCCTCGGTTCTGTGCTCCTTTCATTTCCCTTTGACACAAATGAATACAGACATCCGTTGTTCATGCCACTGCTGCATTCTCTGTTCCCTTACACATTTCAGATCTACCAGTCCTTTATTAGAACCTCTGACCTCACCAGATATGATGTTCTTACCCCTAGGTGATTTCCAACCTGACCCGTGCGCTGGAGAAGCAGAAGGAAAAGACGGAACTAATGCGAACATTTTCCCACTGGCGGTTGCAGCAAATAGAGGGCAGACAGGAGGTGAAGAGCCCGACATGTGAATCATTCCCAAACTCTCAATGCTGGGGTTAAAACAGGTGTCCTTTTAACTGGTGCTAAGAAACGAAAGGTCCTTTCAAGAGCGTGCCCAGCACAGTATCCAGGCCCTTCACAATGGACGGCTGCACCCACTTCAGAGGCTAGACTCCTAGACCACACTCAAGGAGAAGCCGCACTTCAGAAGGTCAAGTGAACTCCTTGTTCAGAAGGAAACGTTTTGGCGGCGAATGAAGCGACTGTTTCACTTGACCTTTTGCAGTGCTGTTTTCTTCTGGTTTATTGGACAGAACTTTTCCGCATAGGGCTATGTTCATACCAAGTTCAGTAAACTGGTTTGGTGTATGCTCTGAGAAAGCCCCTGGCACATACAGAACATAGTCATAGATACCCAGTTACCTGACTGTATGTTTAGTCTCTGCCAGGGTGGTATACGCTAGAGTTTTTAAATATTTTTTGCAGTATAGAATATACAGTGGGTGATGGCAAAAAACATAGCACACAGTATAAATTTTTTTTCTCCTTGTGGCCAATGGCCAACATATCTCATTGACTGTACAGTGGCATACTCCCCTTTAAGGTGGTCAGATAAATGTCTGTTGCACCATCAACTATCTAGTGCGGCCCCCCCAGCTGTTGCAAAACTACAACTCCCAGCATGCCCAAACAGCCTATAGGTATCAGCCTACAGCAGGGCATTGTGGGGGTTGTATTTTTACAACAGCTGGAGGGCCACAGTTTGAGGATGCCTAAATTCTAGTGTGTATGGTGATGTCATCACTCTCTCCTGAAGGGAAAGAAGGGTCGGGCATGTTGAATTCCCGGAGATAATTCACCGTCAGACTCAGTGATTGGCTGAGCTCATCACTGGAATTTCCTATGTTTTTCGAGATCGGACGAGGGGGTATAAACCAGCAGGGATCCGTTTAGTGTTGGAACGGGAGTAGTGGGGAATTTCCCTCAATGGTCATTTATGAACAGCCAGAGGATGATAAATGCCACCACTGGGATCCTCACTCATCATTAGAGCAGTTGCCAAGCTCCCCGTCTGCACAACCACAGGAAGGGTCTTCTTCTTTTTTTTTTTTTTTTTTTTTTTTTTTTATATAAAGTGGTGGTCACATATAGTCCCTGGTGTTCAAATTAAAGCCCCAATGGGACAAAAGTCCTCTGTCGATTTTGGGGGTCATTTCTTAAGACCAGTGTTTTAGATGCCGATCTTAAAGGGAACCTGTCATCATATTTATGCTGATCTCACTGAGGGCAGCATAAATTGGTGACAGAAATGCTGATCTCAGTGATGTGTCACTCATGAGCTAAAAGTAAGTGGTTTCTGAGAACCAGCATCATAACCATTGCAGCCCAGGCCTGGAAAAGAGTCACATATACCTGAGAAGAGTCCTGGTTATTCCTAATCTCCTGCTATCTCGCCCCATCTGCTGATGGTTGGCAGTTCTCTCCTAGAGAGAAAGGGAGAAAACTAGGTAGAAGACTGTCAGCCATCAGCAGGTGGGCAGGAGAGCAGGAATTCATGAATAACCAGGACTCTTCTCAGGTGGCCGGGACTCTTTTCCAGGCCCAGTCTGCAATGATTGTGATGTTGGTTCTCGGCAACCACTTACTTGTAACTTATAAATGACAGACCGCTGAAATCAGCTCATCTGTCTCTACTTTATTCTGCCGTTAGTATGGGCAGCATAAAGTTGATGACAGGTTCCATTTAATAAAGCCCCTGCTCTTGCGGCGGATCACCGAAGTCAGGTAGAGGTGCCGGCCTCTACATAAATTCGGCGCATCCAGCACCGCTTCTAAATGTAAGACTGCTTCGTAGACTGCTTACATTTAGACCATTTTCTACGCCTAAACCTGGCATGAGCTGGGAAAAGTCAGAGATTGCAGCGCAACTACCGTAACCTGAATATAGGCGTAGTTCAAGTTAATAAATGATCCCCTAGGACTGTTGATCCTAGTTTGTAGTACTCTCCCCTTTAACACTTTGCCATGTTAGTCCAGATCTTTCTACTGTCTCCTTTTAGAGTATGCTTCCTTTTCTTAGGGCCACCTAGTGTGGTTTAGAACAATTCTCTATAATCCAGTATTTCTCAGTGATCCTAAGTGCCCCCTACTCTAGCATAGTGCATTACACTACCCCACCCCAAAGGGTATGGTCATACACTGAGCTGCTAATAGTAAAAGCACAGCATGAGCGCGGTGCACGTACCCCGAGGGTTCAGCACGTAAACCATCGGGTTTCTTGATGCTGTTTTGGAAGCCACAACCAGGAGCTAATTAAAAAAAGAGAAGTCCTATGTCTCCTTTATATTTTCTCTTCTTTTAAGATCCACTCCTGATTTAGGCTTCCAAAACTGCATTCAGAAATCTGACCCTTTGGCCGTACCCTACCTTGCATGTAACCCCCTGGGGTCACATTTCTTAGGGTGAGGAATCATTATGTTGGGTCAAGTCTAGATTGTACAATGCAGGGGATTTGTTGTCTCAATGAATGAAGTATTTTCTTAGGATTATGTATGCAGTCTGGCCGACAGACACTACAGAAGGATGTTGTTGAAGAGCGTGTGGAGAACATGGCGCTCCGTTATGGAGTCCAACTGGAAGGACAAAGTGGAACAGGCGTGCCGAGCCAGAGCCGAAGAGGTTTGCGTTGAGCTCTCTAGTGATTATGAATCCAAAGTTGCTCAGGTATTTAACCAGTAATCTATCTAGATACTGATAAACTTTACATAATGTAACATCCATAAGGTACTTGGTTTCCCCTGGAAATGAAATGGTGTTTACCAGGCAGGACTTACTTATTGATGACCTGTTCTTAGGGTAGGTCCTGAATATTAGATCAGCAGGAGTCCAGCTCCCAAGACTACAAGCCAATCGGCTACAGCACAAGAACCAAAAGTGGATGGGATAAGAGCTGCAGTAACCAGGCATGGCTACTACACAGTGGACCAAACATGGTTCTGTTGCCTGGTTCCAAAGGCAGAGCTTGCAAAAACAGCTGATTGGCAGGGGTGCTGGGAGGTGGACATCTGCTGATCTGATGACCTAGCCAACGTAAGTCCTGGAAAACGCCTTTAAAGGGGTTGTCTCACTTCAGCAAGTGGAATTTATCATGTAGAGAAAGCTTTTAGAAGCCATTTACTAATGTATTGTTATTACCCATATTGCCTCCGTCGCTCGCTGGATTTATTTTCCATCACCTTATACACTGCTCGTTTCAATGGTTAAGACACCCTGCAATCCAGCAGCGGTGGCCATGCTTGCACACCATAAGAAAAAGTGCCAGCCTCCCTGGTGGCTGGGTGGTAGCTCACATAGCCTGGTGCTTTTTCCTATAGTGTGCAAGCATGGCCACCGCTGCTGGATTGCAGGGTGGTCGTAACCATGGAAACGAGCAGTGTATAATGTGATGGAAAAATGTATCCAGCCAGCGAAGGAGGCAATATGGACAATCACAATACATTAGTAACTGCCTTGTAGTAACTTTATCTACATGATAAATGCCATTTGCTGAAGTGAGACGACCCCTATAAGAGAATCCTCAATTGGGCAAGAATGAATCTGGTCAGCAGCAATGTGCTTGGCATGATCAGTTAAGTTATTTAGAAGGTTATAAGGGTTTTTTTTTTTGTTGTTTTTCTCCATTTTAAGGGTACGTAGACAAGTGTCCAAAACCCCAAATTATTTTTTTTTTTTACAGACGAATTTGCTGATAATACCACAGTTTTACACACAAAACTGTGCAGCCATTCTTACCTGTACACCTGTTGCATTAAAAAGCGAATGATCACCAATATGCCATGCAAGCCGCATCATTTACCCTTTCCCTTCTTGCCATTTGTAGTTGAGTGGTGCTCTGGAAGAAGCTAGAGCAGAAGTTTCAAGGCTTCACGCAGAGAGGGACCAGTTTGAGGGATCCATGAAGAAAGCATTCATGCGTGGTGTCTGTGCGTTAAATATTGAGGCAATGTCCATGTTTCAAGGGAGAGAAATCCGAGCAGAGCACGGTAGGACACGTCTTCTGGATGAGTTCATGGAAGAAAAACCTGTTACAGGTGAAACTCGAAAAATTAAAATATTTTGCAAAAGTCCATTTATTTCAGTAATGCAAATTAAAAGGAATTGCATTAATGCAGCTTAAAATTCTAATTTTGTGAAAAGGTTCAATATTCTAGGCTCAGTGTCACACTCTGGTCAGCTAATTAATCCATACCCCCTGAGCAAAGGGGACCTCAAAATTGTGACTTTGGGGTTTCATAAACTGTAAGCCATAATCATCCAAATTATAACAAATAAAGGCTTGAAATATCTCGCTTTGCATGTGATGAGTCTATCTCATGTGTTAGTTTCACCTTTAAGTAGCATTACTGAAATAAATGAACTTTGCACGATATTAAAATTTTTCGCGTTTCGCCTGTAGTTGTGTATATTGCAGCGTATGCTGGTGGCCTTGTGTTTCTCCATCGCAGAATATGTTAAGAATTTGCTTATTTGTTATAAAAATGCTCTTGTGATAGTGAAGTGCAGTACCAAGGTGTTGAACACAAGGTGGCACTGTAACACAGGCACTGAGACATTCTACATCTACGGGACCTGCACAATAGTAATGAACACGTCCATGAATAATATTTGATGAATATTTTGCTTCAACCTGTTCTGCTGTTCACTGCAACACTTTATTTTTTAAAATTTTAGAATATTTTGCAATGTTAAGAATATTCGTAATTGTATCTCCTGTCTATTGGTAGCAGATCATCCACCTAGGAGAGAAGACCCTGGCTGCAGTTCCTCCGTGACCTTTCAGCAGGTGCCGACCACTTCACAGCATGATCTCCCCTCCCCCATCCACACTCCTGCTGCCACAGCAGAGCAAGACGTGAGTAAGAAGGAATTAGGCTGGCCGAACGCTAGATCCCGTCATACCGAGCACGCAGCAGAAATAAAAAAAAGATCAAATATTGAAATCCAACATAAACTGTACATTTTCCCTGATGCTTACCTTCATTTACTAGATATCACGGGCAACACGATACCTGTTTATTATAGGAAATGCCACTTGTCTTAAATTGCGCCAGAAATCGTCACGTCTCATTTTATGTATTTTTATGGCACGAGTAAGCCAAAAAGAAGAATCCACTCTGGCTCCTCCTCCAAGGAGAAAAGGCATTCCTTATTGTGACAGTAATCCAAACAATAGGCGGTGTGACGTTAGACTAGACAGTCCAAAGGGGCGCCAGATTTAGTGATGTGTGATTGTTACATAAACTATTACCGTCTGCTGTAATGTAGGTAAAGAGATCGCCTGAGATTTGAGTGGATTAGGAGGAGCAGGAAAATGTGCTGCTAACAAGTTACTCTTAAAGGGGTTGTCCAGCTCCTGGCCCAATTTTATTTTATTTTATAAAAAGCTCTGGTCTATAATAGCAAAATAATACTGACCTCACCGATCTCCCACCACTTCCATGATCCCACTCCCTGGGTCCCTCACCGATCTCCCACCACTTCCATGATCCCAATCCCTGGGTCCCTCACCGATCTCCCACCACATCCATGATCCCACTCCCTGGGTCCCTCACCGATCTCTTCATCCAGCTATGACTCGACTCAGACTGATGACAACTGTAGCGGTGACCGTGACCTCCATGATGTAGAGAACATTTTGTCATAGGAAAGGTGAAAAAAACCTTTAATGATGCAGGTATCTGGGGCTTTAAAGACACAGAAATGTTATTTTTTATCACTGAATTATGAGGACCATAGCTTTTTAATATTTTCATGGATGTAGCTGTATAAGGGATTTTTTGGGGGGGGCTGTGACGAGTGGTATTTTTTTGTGGTACCAATTTCATATAATGTTCAGTGTTTTTTGGTTTTGCATACATTGCTGTCTACTATGGCTGCATGAGCACCTCGCGATTACATCACAGGTACACAATGGTGTGATTGAGGCAGGCCTTTCCTATAATGCCTCAGACGCCGCAGATTCTTTTGATCATGCCATCATAGGGGTTAAACAGCTGGGACTGTAGTCTCCTCCAATCCTGGCTATTCCAGCAGAGTGTCAGTTATAATATTCAGCTGACACCATCTGCAGATAATGTGGGAACAGCTTGTTTGCCAGCACCATGATGTACATATTATGGACTTTACATAGCACCAGCACCGTAAATGTATTTTAGATGTTTCCAAGGGGTTAAAGTGTCATGCTGGCCATAAGTTATATTGTGTTTCGCCTGCTTTTCAATCTTGATTTCAATCATTTATTCTCCGCCCTTTAGTTTCGACCTCACTTTATTCCTTCAAGTGTTTCTGAGTCCAAAGATGATCTGAGCTCCCCAGTGGTACTGTCCGCTACCACATCTGGATCAAGCATCTTGTCAGCACATAAAATGGTAATTGCCCGCATTGATGATTTTATTTTTTTCTTTTATTTTTATTTTTTTCTGTGTATGTACTTTTCAACTGCCGTGACCAAAGCGTGGACCAGAACCCTCTGACATTATACCACCAGACTGTTCTCTTCCTTATTTCAAAGGCCATTTTACACAGGCAGATTATTGGAATAATTATTGGGAACGCACATTCATATGAATGCTCGTTCCAGATAAATGCCCCATGTAAATGTGCCAGTCCACACCCGACAACTTAGCCAAACGCTCGTTTGTTAGGTGATCCATTGCTTCTGGGTCACATAAAATCACTGTTTGCCGGCAGCACATAGTGCGGTGTGAGCAAGGAGGTGCTGCTGACAAGTGGTGAACAGAGATGAACAATCACAGTAGCGATCATTCGTCCCCATGCAGTGGGAATGATTGCTGCACGGAATGTAGCTTTAACGAAGAAGCTTCCTTTAGGAAGCTGGCGTACATTTAGACAGGCGGTGGATGCGCCGAAGTTATGTAGAGGCCGGCACCTCCACATAACTTAGGCACAGCCACCGGAGTCTAAAACGCCGGTCTTAATATATGATCCCCATAATCTACTGCCAGAGGTGCTTCGAAAGCAGCTCTCGTTCCTTTCCTGAGCTGTGTATACCAGCGTATGGGATGAGGAGTTAGAAGGAATAGCAGTCCGCCAATCAAAGCTATCCATACACAATATGAGCGTCTAACTGTAAACCTTTTCTCCCAACATACAGGCACGCTCAGCTTAACCAAGTGTGCATGTTTCATTCAGTGTGCAGGGAGCCCAGGAGAAGGGATAGGATAGGAGTGATAGTAGCAAGATGGTGGTTGTAGTTGTTACTCACAGTGGCACTCCTCTGGGCCGTGCAGTGATAGGAAGGGCACACCTTTTACTCTCTTTTCCAGCCTGATTTTTGTTCAGGGTGCCCTTCATGGTGATGAATTTTCAGGTGCATGGCAGAGTCCCTTGGCAGCTGAAGATGATGGTGGCATCAGTGTAGGAAATATGAGGCTAGGTTAACAGAAATAAATTCATGATTAGTTAGTTTTCAGCATGCATGGACTGGCATGTGTAACCAAGTTTTTACAGGTTACATGGTTTCAGTAGTAGTTACCCGGTCTTGGTCTTTCTTTGAAGCAAATTTCCTCAAACTGCACTTTTCTCTCAAGCCTAAGAATTTAGAAATGGGGGTGTGACATTTCTCACTATACACCCACAGGGTGGACCCCAGCGTCAGGCAAAGTTCTGCAAGTTTTTCACAGGTTGTGATACTCGCAGTAAATGTTTCCACAATGTCCTCAGTGTTCTTGTAAAAAGTATGTCCAGGCACCATAAGACTTAAATCTCCTGAACAATGTCTGCTATCGAGTCTATAAGCTTCTTTCTAAGCAAGTTATCACCGCAGAGCTTCTGCTCGTACCGCCTGTCAACACTGGTATGCTCTTCAAACATATCCTTTCTCTTCTCCATTTTAACCTAGCGTTAAAGCTTTCTGTCTGGATGATTCACTGTCCGGGGCTGTGTCTTCACTCCTTCCACTTCACCAGCTAGACTGCCCTACAGTGAGGCCTAACCAATCAAGACCTGCTAACTCCTTACTGATTTTTACATGACAGTGCAGTAATATAGGACATTGAAAATACAGAACCCTTTTGCGGGAACCACTGCATTGCAGTTGGACAGTACAAGTTGGGAGAGTGGAATAAACTAAGCATAACCAATCCTTCTTTATCTGTCATCTAATGTGCATGAACTTTAACATTCACTCTGCCGATGTGTGACCACCAAGAGATAAGCCTGGTCAGCATTTATTCGGCTAAATAGAATTATCTAGAAGTACTAATTTTATCTGTTGGTTTAAAGGGGTTGTCCCACTTCATAAAATAGGTTTTATCTAATCTATTTACCCCCACACAACATATCTTCCTATCCATGTTATTATCCAAAAGCTACCTTTCATTCAAAAAATCATGTAAAGCGATTCCTTTGTTGTTTTCTGTATCCCATGGATACGGCCTCTTTCGTCCGGCCGCATCGCTGTGCCGCGCCTGCGCACAACGGCTGAACAAGTACTCGGGCCGCCTCTCCATTCCTACAAGTACGCGCACGCCCGCGCATGCGCAAATACAGCAGGCGGGTGCCGGAATCAAATAGCCGGCACCCGACCTCTATGACAGGGAGCGGGACCTTAGGGGTTAACTGCCGCTGATCGCAGCCCCCTATCATAGAGGTCGGGTGCCGGCTATTTCACTCCGGCACCCACCTCCTGCATTTGTATTAACATTGGTGGCGCAGTGCGCCCCCCCCCCCCCAGTATAATATACATTCAGTGCGGCCACCCCCCCCCCCCCCCCCCAGTATAATATACATTCAGTGCGGCCACCCCCCCCCCCCCCCAGTATAATATACATTCAGTGCGGCCACCCCCCCCAGTATAATATACATTCAGTGCGGCCACCCCCCCCCCAGTATAATATACATTCAGTGCGGACCCCCCCAGTATAATATACATTGGTGGCGCAGTGGGAAGTGCCAATGAGGGTTAAAAAAATAAATAAAAAATTAACTCACCTCCTCCAATTGTTCGCGCAGCTGCCGGTCTCCTGTTCTATCTTTAGGACCTGTGAAAGGACCTTTGGTGACGTCACTGAGCTAATCACATGGTCCATTACCATGGTGATGGATCATATGATGTACCATGTGATGACCACAGTGATGTCACCAAAGGTCCTTTCACAGGTCCTAAAGATAGAACAGGAGACCGGCAGCTGCGCGAACAATTGGAGGAGGTGAGTTAATTTTTTATTTATTTTTTTAACCCTCATTGGCACTTCCCACTGCGCCACCAATGTATATTATACTGGGGGGGTCCGCACTGAATGTATATTATACTGGGGGGGGGGTGGCCGCACTGAATGTATATTATACTGGGGGGGGTGGCCGCACTGAATGTATATTATACTGGGGGGGGGGGGTGGCCGCACTGAATGTATATTATACTGGGGGGGGGTGGCCGCACTGAATGTATATTATACTGGGGGGGGGGTGGCCGCACTGAATGTATATTATACTGGGGGGGGGGCGGCCGCACTGAATGTATATTATACTGGGGGGGGGGGCGCACTAAATGTATATTATACTGGGGGGGGGGGGGCCGCACTCAATGTTTATTATACTGGGGGGGGGGCGGGACCTCACATACGGCTCCATGTGGATGACCTCATACACATGAACGAGCACGCAGGGTGAGTCATGAGGAGGCGTGGCCTTCACTCAACTGCCTGAGAACCAGGAAGTTATCAGGACATCTACTGCTGATAAGATTAAAAAAGCAAAGTGGGACAACCCCTTTAAGAAGGTATGCTTCAAAACGACACAGATCACATTGTGTGCATTGCCTATTTATTCTGGAGGATTGGAGAGGGCCTTGTAGACGCTATCTGTAGTATGACCAGCATAAAATCAGATGTTGTCTAAGCACCATGGCATGATGCAGTATCCGGTATAGCAAATTATACTGCAGCAAGATTTCTTCCTGAGAAAAAGATCACAGCACAGCGCTGAGTATAAAGCTCAGGAGGAGAACCTGCATCTCATTATGAGGCGCTCTACGCCTCATAATGATACCAAGAAAAAGTATTGCGATACTCGATACCACCCCCAAAAGTAAAAAAATACCCATACATTAAAGGGGTTATTAATTTTGAACCTCCATGTGCCTCATATTAATAGAAAGTGACACAATCCTTAACCCCATGTTGCCCATTATACGAGGTACATGATGCGACGTTAATACAGTCATACATCGTAAGACACATACCTGTAAAAACATCAAGAAACTTCTCCTGCAGCAAGATCTTTGTAAATGTTGAAGGTTAAAGGACCAGTGATGATGTCAACAGCATGTAACAAAGTGGATGTTACTGATCACATGGCAATGACATCATCAAAAGTCTTTTACATTTTTGAAATACAAGAGTTAAAAAAATCAGTCTGTTTGCAAGTTGTGACTTTGTTCCCTTTGTATCTTGTCAGCTGACAGCTCATATGTATGTCTTATCTCGGACCTCCTGATCTCAAACACTTAAGGTCCCTTTACACGGGACGATATTACAGCAGATTGTCGGGAAGGATGCGTTCAATCTGCTGCTTGCTGGTGGAGGTGACCAGTGCATTAACATGTAACGATCTCCTCCAGAGATGAGGAGGAGCGATCACTAATGTCATTGCCCTTCCCCACACTGACTCGTTTCTCGGAAGCAGATCGTGTTTACACAGCACAATCTGCTGTTGGTAAACAAGGATTTTTGTGTGTGCACAAACAATCCAATTACCTGATGAATGTACATTTACACCGCCAGATCATCGCTAGGGCTGCAACGATTAATCGATGTAATCGATTATATTCGATAACTGGATTCGTTGTCGACGAATCCAGTTATGGAATAATCGCCGATTCGTTGCTATTCGGGCGGGCGGGCGGGCGGTCGCTGCATCTTTATTTTACCTTTTTACAATGACGCTCCCGCTCCTGTAACAGCCAGGCAGAGCGGACGGCGGCGTAACGTCACTCACTCACGTGACACGCCTGCTCCGCCTCCTTCATTCATGAAGTGGGCGGAGCAGGCGCGTCACGTGATTGAGTGACGTTACGCCGCCGTCCGCTCCGCTCTGCCTGGCTGTTACAGGAGCGGGAGCGTCATTGTAAAAAGGTAAAATAAAGATGCAAGCATCGGGGCCGGGGCTGTTAGGGGGAAGGGGGAGGGGGGATCTGTCTATGGCACTGCTATGGGAAGGGGGGTCTGTGTATAGCACTGCTATGGGGAGGGGGGAGGATCTGTCTATGGCACTGCTATGGGGAGGGGGGTCTGTGTATAGCACTGCTATAGGGAGGAGGGGGGGTCTGTGTATGGCACTGCTATGGGAAGGGGGATCTGTGCACTGTTATGAGGAAAGGGATCTGTGCACTGTTATGCCCATAACAGTGCACATATCCCCCTCTCCATAACTACGCCGTCCACAGATCCCCCTCTCCATAACTACGCCGTCCACAGATCCCCCTCTCCATAACTACGCCGTCCACAGATCCCCCATAAGTGTCGTCCACAGATCCCCCATAAGTGTCGTCCACAGATCCCCCATAAGTGTCGTCCACAGATCCCCCATAAGTGTCGTCCACAGATCCCCCATAAGTGTCGTCCACAGATCCCCCATAAGTGTCGTCCACAGATCCCCATAAGTGTCGTCCAAGATCCCATAAGTGTCGTCCACAGATCCCCCATAAGTGTCGTCCACAGATCCCCCATAAGTGTCGTCCACAGATCCCCCATAAGTGTCGTCCACAGATCCCCCATAAGTGTCGTCCACAGATCCCCCATAAGTGTCGTCCACAGATCCCCCATAAGTGTCGTCCACAGATCCCCCATAAGTGTCGTCCACAGATCCCCCATAAGTGTCGTCCACAGATCCCCCATAAGTGTCGTCCACAGATCCCCCATAAGTGTCGTCCACAGATCCCCCATAAGTGTCGTCCACAGATCCCCCATAAGTGTCGTCCACAGATCCCCCATAAGTGTCGTCCACAGATCCCCCATAAGTGTCGTCCACAGATCCCCCATAAGTGTCGTCCACAGATCCCCCATAAGTGTCGTCCACAGATCCCCCATAAGTGTCGTCCACAGATCCCCCATAAGTGTCGTCCACAGATCCCCCATAAGTGTCGTCCACAGATCCCCATAAGTGTCGTCCACAGATCCCCCATAAGTGTCGTCCACAGATCCCCCATAAGTGTCGTCCACAGATCCCCCATAAGTGTCGTCCACAGATCCCCCATAAGTGTCGTCCACAGATCCCCCATAAGTGTCGTCCACAGATCCCCCATAAGTGTCGTCCACAGATCCCCCATAAGTGTCGTCCACAGATCCCCCATAAGTGTCGTCCACAGATCCCCCATAAGTGTCGTCCACAGATCCCCCATAAGTGTCGTCCACAGATCCCCCATAAGTGTCGTCCACAGATCCCCCATAAGTGTCGTCCACAGATCCCCCATAAGTGTCGTCCACAGATCCCCCATAGTGTCGTCCACAGATCCCCCATAAGTGTCGTCCACAGATCCCCATAAGTGTCGTCCACAGATCCCCCATAAGTGTCGTCCACAGATCCCCCATAAGTGTCGTCCACAGATCCCCCATAAGTGTCGTCCACAGATCCCCCATAAGTGTCGTCCACAGATCCCCCATAAGTGTCGTCCACAGATCCCCCATAAGTGTCGTCCACAGATCCCCCATAAGTGTCGTCCACAGATCCCCCATAAGTGTCGTCCACAGATCCCCCATAAGTGTCGTCCACAGATCCCCCATAAGTGTCGTCCACAGATCCCCCATAAGTGTCGTCCACAGATCCCCCATAAGTGTCGTCCACAGATCCCCATAAGTGTCGTCCACAGATCCCCCATAAGTGTCGTCCACAGATCCCCCATAAGTGTCGTCCACAGATCCCCCATAAGTGTCGTCCACAGATCCCCCATAAGTGTCGTCCACAGATCCCCCATAAGTGTCGTCCACAGATCCCCCATAAGTGTCGTCCACAGATCCCCCATAAGTGTCGTCCACAGATCCCCCATAAGTGTCGTCCACAGATCCCCCATAAGTGTCGTCCACAGATCCCCCATAAGTGTCGTCCACAGATCCCCCATAAGTGTCGTCCACAGATCCCCCATAAGTGTCGTCCACAGATCCCCCATAAGTGTCGTCCACAGATCCCCCATAAGTGTCGTCCACAGATCCCCCATAAGTGTCGTCCACAGATCCCCCATAAGTGTCGTCCACAGATCCCCCATAAGTGTCGTCCACAGATCCCCCATAAGTGTCGTCCACAGATCCCCCATAAGTGTCGTCCACAGATCCCCCATAAGTGTCGTCCACAGATCCCCCATAAGTGTCGTCCACAGATCCCCCATAAGTGTCGTCCACAGATCCCCCATAAGTGTCGTCCACAGATCCCCCATAAGTGTCGTCCACAGATCCCCCATAAGTGTCGTCCCAGATCCCCCATAAGTGTCGTCCACAGATCCCCCATAAGTGTCGTCCACAGATCCCCCATAAGTGTCGTCACCCTCCACAGATCCCCCATAAGTGTCGTCCACAGATCCCCCATAAGTGTCGTCCACAGATCCCCCATAAGTGTCGTCCACAGATCCCCCATAAGTGTCGTCCACAGATCCCCCATAAGTGTCGTCCACAGATCCCCATAAGTGTCGCCACAGATCCCCCATAAGTGTCGTCCACAGATCCCCCATAAGTGTCGTCCACAGATCCCCCATAAGTTGTCCGTCCACAGATCCCCCATAAGTGTCGTCCACAGATCCCCCATAAGTGTCGTCCACAGATCCCCCATAAGTGTCGTCCACAGATCCCCCATAAGTGTCGTCCACAGATCCCCCATAAGTGTCGTCCACAGATCCCCCATAAGTGTCGTCCACAGATCCCCCATAGTGTCGTCACAGATCCCCCATAAGTGTCGTCCACAGATCCCCCATAAGTGTCGTCCACAGATCCCCCATAAGTGTCGTCCACAGATCCCCCATAAGTGTCGTCCACAGATCCCCCATAAGTGTCGTCCACAGATCCCCCATAAGTGTCGTCCACAGATCCCCCATAAGTGTCGTCCACAGATCCCCCATAAGTGTCGTCCACAGATCCCCCATAAGTGTCGTCCACAGATCCCCCATAAGTGTCGTCCACAGATCCCCCATAAGTGTCGTCCACAGATCCCCCATAAGTGTCGTCCACAGATCCCCCATAAGTGTCGTCCACAGATCCCCCATAAGTGTCGTCCACAGATCCCCATAAGTGTCGTCCACAGATCCCCCATAAGTGTCGTCCACAGATCCCCCATAAGTGTCGTCCACAGATCCCCCATAAGTGTCGTCCACAGATCCCCCATAAGTGTCGTCCACAGATCCCCCATAAGTGTCGTCCACAGATCCCCCATAAGTGTCGTCCACAGATCCCCCATAAGTGTCGTCCACAGATCCCCCCCATAAGTGTCGTCCACAGATCCCCCATAGTGTCGTCCACAGATCCCCCCCATAAGTGTCGTCCACAGATCCCCCATAAGTGTCGTCCACAGATCCCCCATAAGTGTCGTCCACAGATCCCCCATAAGTGTCGTCCACAGATCCCCCATAAGTGTCGTCCACAGATCCCCCATAAGTGTCGTCCACAGATCCCCCATAAGTGTCGTCCACAGATCCCCCATAAGTGTCGTCCACAGATCCCCCATAAGTGTCGTCCACAGATCCCCCATAAGTGTCGTCCACAGATCCCCCATAAGTGTCGTCCACAGCTCCCCCATAAGTGTCGTCCACAGATCCCCCATAAGTGTCGTCCACAGATCCCCCATAAGTGTCGTCCACAGATCCCCCATAAGTGTCGTCCACAGATCCCCCATAAGTGTCGTCCACAGATCCCCCATAAGTGTCGTCCACAGATCCCCCATAAGTGTCGTCCACAGATCCCCATAAGTGTCGTCCACCAGATCCCCCATAAGTGTCGTCCACAGATCCCCCATAAGTGTCGTCCACAGATCCCCATAAGTGTCGTCCACAGATCCCCCATAAGTGTCGTCCACAGATCCCCCATAAGTGTCGTCCACAGATCCCCCATAAGTGTCGTCCACAGATCCCCTAAGTGTCGTCCACAATCCACCATAAGTGTCGTCCACAGATCCCCCATAAGTGTCGTCCCACAGATCCCCCATAAGTGTCGTCCACAGATCCCCCATAAGTGTCGTCCACAGATCCCCCATAAGTGTCGTCCACAGATCCCCCATAAGTGTCGTCCACAGATCCCCCATAAGTGTCGTCCACAGATCCCCCATAAGTGTCGTCCACAGATCCCCCATAGTGTCGTCCACAGATCCCCCATAGTGTCGTCCCAGATCCTCCCATAAGTGTCGTCCACAGATCCCCATAAGTGTCGTCCCAGATCCCCCATAGTGTCGTCCACAGATCCCCCATAGTGTCGTCCACAGATCCCCCATAAGTGTCGTCCACAGATCCCCATAAGTGTCGTCCACAGATCCCCCATAAGTGTCGTCCACAGATCCCCCATAAGTGTCGTCCACAGATCCCCCATAAGTGTCGTCCACAGATCCCCCATAAGTGTCGTCCCAGATCCCCCATAAGTGTCGTCCACAGATCCCCATAAGTGTCGTCCACAGATCCCCCATAAGTGTCGTCCACAGATCCCCCATAAGTTCGTCCACAGATCCCCCATAGTGTCGTCCACAGATCCCCCATAAGTGTCGTCCACAGATCCCCCATAAGTTTCGTCCACAGATCCCCCATAAGTGTTCGTCCACAGATCCCCCATAAGTGTCGTCCACAGATCCCCCTAAGTGTCGTCCACAGATCCCCATAAGTGTCGTCCCAGATCCCCCATAAGTTGTCGTCCACAGATCCCCCATAAGGTGTCGTCCACAGATCCCCCATAAGTGCGTCCACAGATCCCCCATAAGTGGCGTCCACAGATCCCCCATAAGTGTCGTCCCACAGATCCCCCATAAGTGTCGTCCACAGATCCCCCATAAGTGTCGTCCACAGATCCCCCATAAGTGTCGTCCACAGATCCCCCATAAGTGTCGTCCACAGATCCCCCATAAGTGTCGTCCACAGATCCCCCATAAGTGTCGTCCACAGATCCCCCATAAGTGTCGTCCACAGATCCCCATAAGTGTCGTCCACAGATCCCCCATAAGTGTCGTCCACAGATCCCCCATAAGTGTCGTCCACAGATCCCCCATAAGTGTCGTCCACAGATCCCCCATAAGTGTCGTCCACAGATCCCCCATAAGTGTCGGTCCACAGATCCCCCATAAGTGTCGTCCACAGATCCCCCATAAGTGTCGTCCACAGATCCCCCATAAGTGTCGTCCACAAGATCCCCCCCTAAGTGTCGTCCACAGATCCCCCATAAGTGTCGTCCACAGATCCCCCATAAGTGTCGTCCACAGATCCCCCATAAGTGTCGTCCACAGATCCCCCATAAGTGTCGTCCACAGATCCCCCATAAGTGTCGTCCACAGATCCCCCATAAGGTCGTCCACAGATCCCCCATAAGTGTCGTCCACAGATCCCCCATAAGGTGTCGTCCACAGATCCCCCATAAGTGTCGTCCACAGATCCCCCCATAAGTGTCGTCCACAGATCCCCCATAAGTGTCGTCCACAGATCCCCCATAAGTGTCGTCCACAGATCCCCCATAAGTGTCGTCCACAGATCCCCCATAAGTGTCGTCCACAGATCCCCCATAAGTGTCGTCCACAGATCCCCCAATAAGTGTCGTCCACAGATCCCCCATAAGTGTCGTCCACAGATCCCCCATAAGTGTCGTCACAGATCCCCCATAAGTGTCGTCCACAGATCCCCCATAAGTTTCGTCCACAGATCCCCCATAAGTGTCGTCCACAGATCCCCCATAGTGTCGTCCACAGATCCCCCATAAGTGTCGTCCACAGATCCCCATAAGTGTCGTCCACAGATCCCCCATAAGTGTCGTCCACAGATCCCCCATAAGTGTCGTCCACAGATCCCCCATAAGTGTCGTCCACAGATCCCCCATAAGTGTCGTCCACAGATCCCCATAAGTGTCGTCCACAGATCCCCCATAAGTGTCGTCCACACCCACAGATCACCCATAAGTGTCGTCCACAGATCCCCCATAAGTGTCGTCCACAGATCCCCATAAGTGTCGTCCACAGATCCCCCATAGTGTCGTCCACAGATCCCCCATAAGTGTCGTCCACAGATCCCCAATAAGTGTCGTCCACAGATCCCCCATAAGTGTCGTCCACAGATCCCCCATAAGTGTCGTCCACAGATCCCCCATAAGTGTCGTCCACAGATCCCCCATAAGTGTCGTCCACAGATCCCCCATAAGTGTCGTCCACAGATCCCCCATAAGTGTCGTCCACAGATCCCCCATAAGTGTCGTCCACAGATCCCCCATAAGTGTCCGTCCACAGATCCCCATAAGTGTCGTCCCAGATCCCCCATAAGTGTCGTCCACAGATCCCCATAAGTGTCGTCCACAGATCCCCCATAAGTGTCGTCCACAGATCCCCCATAAGTGGTCGTCCACAGATCCCCCATAAGTGTCGTCCACAGATCCCCCATAAGTGTCGTCCACAGATCCCCCATAAGTGTCGTCCACAGATCCCCCATAAGTGTCGTCCACAGATCCCCCATAAGTGTCGTCCACAGATCCCCCATAAGTGTCGTCCACAGATCCCCCATAAGTGTCGTCCACAGATCCCCCATAAGTGTCGTCCACCAGATCCCCCATAAGTGTCGTCCACAGATCCCCCATAAGTTGTCGTCCACAGATCCCCCATAAGTTCGTCCACAGATCCCCATAAGTGTCGTCCACAGATCCCCCATAAGTGTCGTCCACAGATCCCCCATAAGTGTCGTCCACAGATCCCCCATAAGTGTCGTCCACAGATCCCCCATAAGTGTCGTCCACAGATCCCCCATAAGTGTCGTCCACAGATCCCCCATAAGTGTCGTCCACAGATCCCCCCATAAGTGTCGTCCACAGATCCCCCATAAGTGTCGTCCACAGATCCCCATAAGTGTCGTCCACAGATCCCCCATAAGTGTCGCCCACAGATCCCCCATAAGTGTCGCCCACAGATCCCCCATAAGTGTCGCCCACAGATCCCCCATAAGTGTCCCACAGATCCCCCATAAGTGTCGCCCACAGATCCCCCATAAGTGTCGCCCACAGATCCCCCATAAGTGTCGCCCACAGATCCCCCATAAGTGTCGCCCACAGATCCCCCATAAGTGTCGCCCACAGATCCCCCATAAGTGTCGCCCACAGATCCCCCATAAGTGTCGTCCACAGATCCCCCATAAGTGTCGTCCACAGATCCCCCATAAGTGTCGCCCACAGATCCCCCATAAGTGTCGCCCACAGATCCCCCATAAGTGTCGTCCACAGATCCCCCATAAGTGTCGTCCACAGATCCCCCATAAGTGTCGCCCACAGATCCCCCATAAGTGTCGCCCACAGATCCCCCATAAGTGTCCCACAGATCCCCCATAAGTGTCGCCCACAGATCCCCCATAAGTGTCGCCCACAGATCCCCCATAAGTGTCGTCCACAGATCCCCCATAAGTGTCGTCCACAGATCCCCCATAAGTGTCGTCCACAGATCCCCCATAAGTGTCGTCCACAGATCCCCCATAAGTGTCGTCCACAGATCCCCCATAAGTGTCGTCCACAGATCCCCCCATAAGTGTCGTCCACAGATCCCCCATACGTGTCGTCCACAGATCCCCATAAGTGTCGTCCACATCCCAGATGAAGTGTTCCACAGATCCCCATAACGTGTCGTCCACAGATCCCCCATAAGTGTCGTCCACAGATCCCCCATAAGTGTCCGTCCACAGATCCCCCATAAGTGTCGTCCACAGATCCCCCATAAGTGTCGTCCACAGATCCCCCATAAGTGTCGTCCACAGATCCCCCATAAGTGTCGTCCACAGATCCCCCATAAGTGTCGTCCACAGATCCCCATAAGTGTCGTCCACAGATCCCCCATAAGTGTCGTCCACAGATCCCCCATAAGTGTCGTCCACAGATCCCCCATAAGTGTCGTCCACAGATCCCCCATAAGTGTCGTCCACAGATCCCCATAAGTGTCGTCCACAGATCCCCCATAAGTGTCGTCCACAGATCCCCCATAAGTGTCGTCCACAGATCCCCCATAAGTGTCGTCCACAGATCCCCCATAAGTGTCGTCCACAGATCCCCCATAAGTGTCGTCCACAGATCCCCCATAAGTGTCGTCCACAGATCCCCCATAAGTGTCGTCCACAGATCCCCCATAAGTGTCGTCCACAGATACCCCCATAAGTGTCGTCCACAGATCCCCCATAAGTGTCGTCCACAGATCCCCCATAAGTGTCGTCCACAGATCCCCCATAAGTGTCGTCCACAGATCCCCATAAGTGTCGGTCCACAGATCCCCATAAGTGTCGTCCACAGATCCCCCATAAGTGTCGTCCACAGATCCCCCATAAGTGTCGTCACAGATCCCCCATAAGGTCCGTCCACAGATCCCCCATAAGTGTCGTCCACAGATCCCCCATAAGTGCGTCCACAGATCCCCAGAAGTGTCGTCCACAGATCCCCATAAGTTTCGTCCCAGATCCCCATAAGGTCGTCCACAGATCCCCCCTAAGTGTCGTCCACAGATCCCCCATAAGTGTCGTCCACAGATCCCCCATAAAGTGTCGTCCACAGATCCCCCATAAGTGTCGTCCACAGATCCCCCATAAGTGTCGTCCACAGATCCCCATAAGTGTCGTCCACAGATCCCCCATAAGTGTCGTCCACAGATCCCCCATAAGTGTCGTCCAAGATCCCCCCATAAGTGTCGTCCACACAGATCCCCCATAAGTGTCGTCCACAGATCCCCATAAGTGTCGTCCACAGATCCCCCATAAGTGTCGTCCCAGATCCCCCATAAGTGTCGTCCACAGATCCCCCATAAGTGTCGTCCACAGATCCCCCCTACAGTGTCGTCCCACAGATCCCCTAAGTGTCGTCCACAGAGCCCCCATAAGTGTCTTCCACAGATCCCCCATAAGTGTCCGTCCACAGATCCCCCATAAGTTCGTCCACAGATCCCCCATAAGTTCGTCCACAGATCCCCCATAAGTGTCGTCCACAGATCCCCCATAAGTGTCGTCCACAGATCCCCCATAAGTGTCGTCCACAGATCCCCCATAGTGTCGTCCACAGATCCCCCATAGTGGTCGTCCACAGATCCCCCATAAGTGTCGTCCACGAACCCATAAGTTCGCCACAGATCCCCCAATAAGTGTCGTCCACAGATCCCCCATAAGTGTCGTCCACAGATCCCCCATAAGTGTCGTCCACAGATCCCCCATAAGTGTCGTCCACAGATCCCCCATAAGTGTCGGTCCACCAGATCCCCCATAAGTGTCGTCCAAGATCCCCATAAGTGTCCGTCCACAGATCCCCCATAAGTGTCGTCCCACAGATCCCCCATAAGTGTCGTCCACAGATCCCCCATAAGTGTCGTCCACAGATCCCCATAGTGTCGTCCACAGATCCCCCTATAAGTGTCGTCCACAGATCCCCCATAAGTGTCGTCCACAGATCCCCCATAAGTGTCGTCCACAGATCCCCATAAGTGTCGTCCACAGATTCCCCCATAAGTGTCGTCCACAGATCCCCCATAAGTGTCGTCCACAGATCCCCCATAAGTGTCGTCCACAGATCCCCCATAAGTGTCGTCCACAGATCCCCCATAAGTGTCGTCCACAGATCCCCCATAAGTGTCGTCCACAGATCCCCCATAAGTGTCGTCCACAGATCCCCCATAAGTGTCGTCCACAGATCCCCCATAAGTGTCGTCCACAGATCCCCCATAAGTGTCGTCCACAGATCCCCCATAAGTGTCGTCCACAAGATCCCCCATAAGTGTCGTCCACAGATCCCCCATAAGTGTCGTCCACAGATCCCCCATAAGTGTCGTCCACAGATCCCCCATAAGTGTCGTCCACAGATCCCCCATAAGTGTCGTCCACAGATCCCCCATAAGTGTCGTCCCACAGATCCCCCATAAGTGTCGTCCACAGATCCCCCATAAGTGTCGTCCACAGATCCCCATAAGGACCATAAGTGTCGTCCACAGATCCCCCATAAGTGTCGTCCACAGATCCCCCATAAGTGTCGTCCACAGATCCCCCATAAGTGTCGTCCACAGATCCCCATAAGTGTCGTCCACAGATCCCCCATAAGTGTCGTCCACAGATCCCCCATAAGTCGTCCCCGCTCCCCAACCGATCCCCCATAAGTGTCGTCCACAGATCCCCCATAAGTGTCGTCCACAGATCCCCCATAAGTGTCGCTCCACAGATCCCCCATAAGTGTCGTCCACAGATCCCCCATAAGTGTCGTCCACAGATCCCCCATAAGTGTCGTCCACAGATCCCCCATAAGTGTCGTCCACAGATCCCCCATAAGTGTCGTCCACAGATCCCCCATAAGTGTCGTCCACAGATCCCCCATAAGTGTCGTCCACAGATCCCCCATAAGTGTCGTCCACAGATCCCCCATAAGTGTCGTCCACAGATCCCCCATAAGTGTCGGTCCACAGATCCCCCATAAGTGTCGTCCACAGATCCCCCCTAAGTGTCGTCCACAGATCCCCCATAAGTGTCGTCCACAGATCTCCCCCATAAGTGTCGTCCACAGATCCCCCATAAGTGTCGTCCACAGATCCCCCATAAGTGTCGTCCACAGATCCCCCATAAGTGTCGTCCACAGATCCCCCATAAGTGTCGTCCACAGATCCCCCATAAGTGTCGTCCACCGATCCCCCATAAGTGTCGTCCACAGATCCCCCATAAGTGTCGTCCACAGATCCCCCATAAGTGTCGTCCACAGATCCCCCATAAGTGTCGTCCACAGATCCCCCATAAGTGTCGTCCACAGATCCCCCATAAGTGTCGTCCCACAGATCCCCCATAAGTGTCGTCCACAGATCCCCCCATAAGCCCCCTATAAGTGCGTCCACAGATCCCCATAAGTGTCGTCCACAGATCCCCATAAGTGTCGTCCACAGATCCCCCATAAGTGTCGTCCACAGATCCCCCATAAGTGTCGTCCACAGATCCCCCATAAGTGTCGTCCACAGATCCCCCATAAGTGTCGTCCACAGATCCCCCATAAGTGTCGTCCACAGATCCCCCATAAGTGTCGTCCACAGATCCCCCATAAGTGTCGTCCACAGATCCCCCATAAGTGTCGTCCACAGATCCCCCATAAGTGTCGTCCACAGATCCCCCATAAGTGTCGTCCACAGATCCCCCATAAGTGTCGTCCCATCAGATCCCCCATAAGTGTCGTCCACAGATCCCCCATAAGTGTCGTCCACAGATCCCCCATAAGTGTCGTCCAAAGATCCCCCCATAAGTGTCGTCCACAGATCCCCCCATAAGTGTCGTCCACAGATCCCCCATAAGTGTCGTCCACAGATCCCCCATAAGTGTCGTCCACAGATCCCCCATAAGTGTCGTCCACAGATCCCCCATAAGTGTCGTCCACAGATCCCCCATAAGTGTCGTCCACAGATCCCCCATTAAGTGTCGTCCACAGAATCCCCCATAAGTGTCGTCCACAGATCCCCCATAAGTGTCGTCCACAGATCCCCCATAAGTGTCGTCCACAGATCCCCCATAAGTGTCGTCCACAGATCCCCCATAAGTGTCGTCCACAGATCCCCCATAAGTGTCGTCCACAGATCCCCCATAAGTGTCGTCCACAGATCCCCCATAAGTGTCGTCCACAGATCCCCCCATAAGTGTCGGTCCACAGATCCCCCTAAGTGTCGTCCACAGATCCCCCATAAGTGTCGTCCACCGATCCCCCATAAGTGTCGTCCACAGATCCCCCATAAGTGTCTGTCCACAGATCCCCCATAAGTGTCGTCCACAGATCCCCATAAGTGTCGTCCACAGATCCCCCATAAGTGTCGTCCACAGATCCCCCATAAGTGTCGTCCACAGATCCCCCATAAGTGTCGTCCCACAGATCCCCCATAAGTGTCGTCCACAGATCCCCCATAAGTGTCGGTCCACAGATCCCCCATAAGTGTCGTCCACAGATCCCCCATAAGTGTCGTCCACAGATCCCCCATAAGTGTCGTCCACAGATCCCCCATAAGTGTCGTCCACAGATCCCCATAAGTGTCGTCACAGATCCCCCATAAGTGTCGTCCACAGATCCCCCATAAGTGTCGTCCACAGATCCCCCATAAGTGTCGTCCACAGATCCCCCATAAGTGTCGTCCCACAGATCCCCCATAAGTGTCGTCCACAGATCCCCCATAAGTGTCGTCCACAGATCCCCCATAAGTGTCGTCCACAGATCCCCCATAAGTGTCGTCCACAGATCCCCCATAAGTGTCGTCCACAGATCCCCCATAAGTGTCGTCCACAGATCCCCCATAAGTGTCGTCCACAGATCCCCCATAAGTGTCGTCCACAGATCCCCCATAAGTGTCGTCCCACAGATCCCCCATAAGTGTCGTCCACAGATCCCCCATAAGTGTCGTCCACAGATCCCCCATAAGTGTCGTCCACAGATCCCCCATAAGTGTCGTCCACAGATCCCCCATAAGTGTCGTCCACAGATCCCCCATAAGTGTCGTCCACAGATCCCCCATAAGTGTCGTCCACAGATCCCCCATAAGTGTCGTCCACAGATCCCCCATAAGTGTCGTCCACAGATCCCCCATAAGTGTCGTCCACAGATCCCCCATAAGTGTCGTCCACAGATCCCCCATAATAGTGTCGTCCACAATTTGTTTTAATATGGCCTTTGAACATAATTTTTCAAGTAAGATCATATAAACCTCTCTGTTTTGTAATTTTGTCGTTTTTCCCGATTAATGGTAGAAAATAATCGGCAACTAATCGATTATTCAAATAATCGTTAGCTGCAGCCCTAATCATCGCTAACGAGCGTTACTATGAACGCTCTTTAGCATTGAGCTATACGAGAGATCAGAGATAAGAGGTACATATGAGCTGACAGGATACATAGAGAACAAAGTCACTACTTGCAAACAAACTCTTATCTCAGAAACAGACATTTTATAATAATAATAAAAAAGACCAGTTGAAAAAATTTGGTTTTAGCTCAAAATGAGTAAAATGCACACAAAAAAAGTCACAAAAAATGCCCCTGAAGTAGGGCTACAGCTATCGATTATTTTAGTAATCAAGTATTCTATTGATTAACACAGTGATTAATCGAGCACTCTAGTAAAAAAAAACATGAATTAAATAAACTTTTTTTCCTTTATAAAAACTCATCAGCGTCCCCCGTGCCATCATCAGCCCCCATGCCATCAGTCCTCAGCACCATTAGCCCCTTCCATGCCCTCAGTCCTCTGTGCCATCACCTCCCCCCAGTGCCATCAGTCCTCTGTGCCATCAGCCCCTCCATATGGAGTCCGCAGGAGAAGGACCGCAGCGTCGTCTTCTTCCTATCATGCATTGGGACCTAACGTCACACAGCGTCTTGCAGCGCATGCTGACTATGTCTGCATGCCAGGGCCAGGACAGTGCCAACAGGAGACCAGGGAGCAGTGAGTGATGGACTTTACTTCACTCACGCTTGTGGTCACATGATCAATAGAGGGACTAGGGACAGTGTGGATTTATAGGATGCAGGTTTCTGGTCACGCAGTCACTCGCCTGAATACAAATGCTTCCTTTTCTTTCCCTTCTCTCACCATGTCAGTCAGTGTCGTAGATGTTCTCTTCATAACCCTACTGCTTACATTAGTACATATAAGTGACGTGACCGTCCTCATGCATGGAGGGATACTGTAGCTGCTGAACACCTGTACTCCTATTACCAGCATTTGATAATTAAATTGCCTTTCTTTTTTATGTGCATATATAGCCTGTGACCAAAGTTATAACATCAGGTCAGCAGAAGGCTGGGAAGACGATAACGGCCCGTGTTACAGCTCGTTCTGATCTGGCACAGAAGATCACCAAGACGGGAGGAAGTATCACTTCTATGGGCGTTTCACCACCAATGAGCTCTGTAGTGGTGGAAAAGCATCACCCAGTTACTCAGGTAACTTCATGATCCCTCATGTAATAAATAAGTACAGCTATTCCAGAGCAGCACAATTACGGATGTTTTGGCTTACACCTAGAAGCCGCCAGGTAAAGGTGGAGCTATCACCTTTTGCTGATGTTTTTCCTTCTGGAATAAGCATTGTGGCTATATTTCCAATAATGGTATAACATTGTAACAGTATATAAACAATCAGTTTTGCTACAACCTGATCTTGCAAGACTTGCACATATAGGTCAACATCACTTGTGACCTGGGGAATTCCCACAATCAGCGGAACGACGGGGCCATGGCAAATGTGGCTCTTTCACTTCATTTGGGGGCATTATCTCTCCTTGGAGAGAGAGCGTGAGTCAGCGTGAGGAGACTTTTATAGGCCATACATCCTCCTCCTGGAATTCTGGGAAGAAAGGACTGCAAATAAATTCTTGCTCTGCCTCTAATGCCACCAGATGTAAGGCAGCTATCCTATAAGTCAGTGTTCGACCCTCTAAATAAGCCCTGAAACATGACTCTGATATTAACCACCTCCCGACCGCCTAACGCACCAATGCGTCCGGGAGGTGGTTGATTTACTCCTCCTGGACGCATCGGCGCGTCATCTTGCGATACCCGAGATTTCCTGTGAACGCGCGCACTCACAGGAACGGAAGGTAAGCGAGTGGATCTCCAGTCTGCCAGCGGCGATCATTCGCTGGCAGGCTGGAGATGTGATTTTTTTTTTTTAACCCCTAACAGGTATATTAGACGCTGTTTTGATAACGGCGTCTAATATACCTGCTACCTGGTCCTCTGGTGGTCCCCATGTTTGGATCGACCACCAGAGGACACAGGTAGCTCAGTAAAGTCGCACCAAACACCACACTACACTACACCCCCCCCCCCCCCCCGTCACTTATTAACCCCTTATGAACCCATGATCACCCCATATAAACTCCCTGATCACCCCCCTGTCATTGATCACCCCCCTGTCAGGCTCCGTTCAGACGTCCGTATGATTTTTACGGATACATGGATCGGATCCGCAAAACGCATACGGACGTCTGAATGGAGCCTTACAGGGGGGTGATCAATGACAGAGGGGTGATCACCCATATACACTCCCTGATCACCCCCTGTCATTGATCACCCCCCTGTCATTGATCACCCCCCTGTAAGGCTCCATTCAGACGTCCGCATGTGTTTTGCAGATCCGATCCATGTATCCATGGATCCGTAAAAATCATACGGACGTCTGAATGGAGCCTTACAGGGGGGTGATCAATGACAGGCGGGTGATCACCCATATACACTCCCTGATCACCCCCTGTCATTGATCACCCCACTGTCATTGATCACCCCCCCTGTAAGGCTCCATTCAGACGTCCGCATGTGTTTTGCGGATCCGATCCATGTATCCATGGATCCGTAAAAATCATACGGACGTCTGAATGGAGCCTTACAGGGGGGTGATCAATGACAGAGGGGTGATCACCCATATACACTCCCTGATCACCCCCTGTCATTGATCACCCCCCTGTAAGGCTCCATTCAGACGTCCGCATGTGTTTTGCGGATCCGATCCATGTATCCATGGATCCGTAAAAATCATACGGACGTCTGAATGGAGCCTTACCAGGGGGGTGATCAATGACAGGGGGGTGATCAGGGAGTGTATATGGGTGATCACCCCCCTGTCATTGATCACCCCCTGTAAGGCTCCATTCAGAATTTTTTTTGGCCCAAGTTAGCGGAAATATATATATTTTTTTGTTTGTTTTTTCTTACAAAGTCTCATATTCCACTAACTTGTGTCAAAAAATAAAATCTCACATGGACGCACCATACACCTCACGGAATCCAAATGCGTAACATTTTTTAGACATTTATATTCCAGACTTCTTCTCACGCTTTAGGGCCCCTAAAAAGCCAGGGCAGTATAAATACCCCACATGTGACCCCATTTCGGAAAGAAGACACCCCAAGGTATTCCGTGAGGGGCATATTGAGTCCATGAAAGATTGAAATTTTTGTCCTAAGTTAGCGGAAAGTGAGACTTTGTGAGAAAAAAACAAAAAAAAAAATCTATTTCCGCTAACTTATGCAAAAAAAAAAAAAATTCTATGAACTCGCCAGGCCCCTCATTGAATACCTTGGGGTGTCTTCTTTCCAAAGTGGGGTCACATGTGGGGTATTTATACTGCCCTGGCTTTTTAGGGGCCCTAAAGCGTGAGAAGAAGTCTGGGATCCAAATGTCTAAAAATGCCCTCCTAAAAGGAATTTGGGCACCTTTGCGCATCTAGGCTGCAAAAAAGTGTCACACATGTGGTATCGCCGTACTCAGGAGAAGTTGGGCAATGTGTTTTGGGGTGTCATTTTACATATACCCATGCTGGGTGAGAAAAATATCTTGGTCAAATGCCAACTTTGTATAAAAAAATGGGAAAAGTTGTCTTTTGCCAAGATATTTCTCTCACCCAGCATGGGTATATGTAAAATTACACCCCAAAACACATTCCCCAACTTCTCCTGAGTACGGCGATACCAGATGTGTGACACTTTTTTGCAGCCAAGGTGGGCAAAGGGGCACATATTCCAAAGTGCACCTTTCGGATTTCACAGGCCATTTTTTACACATTTTGATTGCAAAGTACTTCTCACACATTTGGGCCCCTAAATTGCCAGGGCAGTATAACTATGCCACAAGTGACCCCATTTTGGAAAGAAGACACCCCAAGGTATTCCATGAGGGGCATGGCGAGTTCCTAGAATTTTTTAATTTTTGTCGCAAGTTAGTGGAATATGAGACTTTGTAAGAAAAAAAAAAATTTTAAATAAAATCATCATTTTCCGCTAACTTGTGACAAAAAATAAAAAGTTCGATGAACTCACTATGCCCATCAGCGAATACCTTAGGGTGTCTACTTTCCGAAATGGGGTCATTTGTGGGGTGTTTGTACTGTCTGGGCATTGTTGAACCTCAGTAATCATGACAGGTGCTCAGAAAGTCAGAGCTGTTTCAAAAAGCGGAAATTTACATTTTTGTACCATAGTTTGTAAACGCTATAACTTTTACCCAAACCATTTTTTCTTTGCCCAAACATTTTTTTTGTTATCAAAGACATGTAGAACAATAAATTTAGAGAAAAATTTATATATGGATGTCGTTTTTTTTGCAAAATTTTACAGCTGCAACAAAATTGTTAAATTTCGATTAATAACAAAAAAGTAAAAATGTCAGCAGCAATAAAATACCACCAAATGAAAGCTCTATTAGTGAGAAGAAAAGGAGGTAAAATTCATTTGGGTGGTAAGTTGCATGACCGAGCGATAAACGGTGAAAGTAGTGTAGTGCAGAAGTGTAAAAAGTGGCCTGGTCATGAAGGGGGTTTTAGCTAGCGGGGCTGAAGTGGTTAAATAAGCCAGCGTCTCATCTGCAGACAGCTGTTTCTGGGTGATTGCCCCTCTTCAGTGCAGAGCAGAGAGTACTGGCTTTACTGGGTGAGAGGCCTAGCTTGTTAAGAGCTCATTTGCATCCCCTTTCTTCCTTCACTTCAGTAACGACGATACCAAGAGGTTAAAGGTTCTTACTAGAAGGAGTGAACGGCTACGTTTCAGAGATTATAGAGGATGACAGTGATATGTGTGGTATAAAAGTATTTGGTAAAATAGGCATATCAGGAGAGCGGACAGATCCTCTTTAGTATGCGCTGAAAATGTTAATATATCTGAAGCCCCTAGCAGTATTTCTGATGTTTGTTTTATCGGTGGTACCATTGACATTTCACACGTTAAGGATTTGTGAGATATGTAGCACCAATATGTTTTACAGGTAGACTGAGAAATACTATAAAAGCCACACAGCTACTGCGGCCCTCTGCCATCTTGCTTCTGTTACATTGGCATGGTGTGGCAGGAGAGGCAATTATCATCATCCTACTAGGTCGGTGGCACCATAATGACCCAACCATAGTGTTTCCTGAAGGGGCTGCTGTTTAACCCCTTAAGGACACAGGGCGTACAGGTACGCCCTTGTGCCCTGGTACTTAAGGACACAGGGCGTACATGTACGCCCTGTGCATTTTCAATCACCGCCGCGCGGCCGGCGGCGATCGGAACCCCGTGCCTGCTCAAAACATTGAGCAGGCACTTGGGGCAAATGCGTCGGGGGGTCCGGTGACCCCCCCATGTATGCGATCGCAAAAAACCGCAGGTCAATTCAGACCTGCGGTTTTCTGCGTTTCCGGGTTATTCGGGTCTCTGAAGACCCGATAACCCGGAACAGGATGGTGATGGTGGTGTGATTTCACTCCACCAATCACCATCCAGCGATCCTGAGTGGTGATGGTGACATCACCACTCAGGATCGCTTTCTGATTGGTCAGGGGGCGGTGCGGCGGCAGATTCAAAAGAGGCAGGCGCCCCTCTCCTCCTCCTTTTGTGTTCCAGCGCCGGAGGAGAGAGGAGCTGCCTGCTTGTGTCCACCATCGCTGCCAGCACCCCTGATCTGTGCCCCCAGGACCCGATCTGTGCCCCAGCACCCCATCAGGTACATAGGGACAGCTAGGGAAAGTTTGGGATAGGCAGGGAAAAAAAAGGGAAAGTTAGTTTTTTTTTACTTTTTATTGCATCACCCTAGTTAGGGTGTCTGGGGTCCACAGCACAGCTGTGTGACCCTAGACCCCCCAGGGGTGCTGCCACTTGCCCCCCTCCCCCTGCCACTTGCCCCCCCCCCCCCCACCTTTTTTGGGGTACTTTTTTTTTTTTTTTTTTTTTTTGAGTTCGCTGACTGTGACCGGCACTTAGCGTCCGGCCACTGTAAGCGCATCGCACACCCCACCGCTGATCAACTTCGGACGGTTGATCAGCAGTTTTGAATTTTTTTTCCTCACTTTTTTGCCCTTTTTTTTAGTTAGTTTTATTTATTTTTTTCTGTTAGTTTTAGGGTGAGTTCGTGAACACCCGTGCCCCCTCACACACGCACACCAAATAAAGAGTTACACACACGCACATATACACGCAGACACACACTCCCCTATGGCCCGCCGGACGTTCTCGGCCGAGGAGGCATACGCCCAGCTTGCCTCCGAGTCCGAGAGTCCCAGTGAGGATGAGGATGACCCCACATTCCTGTTGTCATCCGCATCCTCCTCATCATCTAGCGATGATGATGAGCCCCCAAGGCGGCGGAGACGCCGCCAGGCGGAGCAAGGGGACCGCCATGTTAGGGACCCTGTGGCCCACACTAGTACGAGCAGCTCTGGGGCTCGTACTGGTTTCCCGGCCCACCAGTTAAATCCACCGGAGCACCCTGCCGGTGAACTTGTCTGGTGTAGCCCAGAGCGATACGAGCCCGTGATTCCTGATTTTGTAGGCCAATCAGGAATCCAGATTTCCACAGTGGGCTACACTGAATATGACTTTTTTTGTCATTTTTTCAGTGACTCACTGGTAAATCTGATGGTGGAGCAGACGAATCTGTACGCCCAACAGTTCGTCGCTCAACACCCGGGCTCCTTTTTGGCCAGGCCCGGTGGCTGGACGCCGGTCAGTGCAGCCGAAATGAGGACATTTTGGGGCCTCGTGCTGCATATGGGCCTGGTCAAGAAACCCAGTGCCAGGCTGTACTGGAGTGGGGACGTCCTATATCAGACCCCACTTTACAGTACGGTTATGACACGCTCCCGGTTTGAGGCCATCAGGAAATGTCTGCATTATTCCGATAATGCAGCATGTCCACCCCGAGGTGATCCTGCCCATGACCGTCTGTACAAGATACGGCCGGTCATCGATCACTTTGGGGCCAAATTCATGGAGGCCTATGTACCTGGAAGGGAGGTCGTGGTTGATGAGTCTCTCATTGCGTTCAAGGGGAGACTCATTTTCCGCCAGTATGTGCCTTCCAAGCGGGCGAGGTATGGCGTGAAGCTATACAAAATTTGTGAGAGTACCTCAGGGTACACTTACAAATT